>NC_140413.1:171465000-172665000 GCF_965140295.1 Lepidochelys olivacea | reverse complement strand
GAAGTCATTTGCTTATCAATGAAGTGTGGATTTAATGAAGGTTGGGAATTTTAAGGGGTCTAAAGGCAGTAGGTGCCCAACTCCCTTTGAAAGTCAATGGGAATTAGGAGCCTAATTAGAAAATCACGGCCTCTGAGTATTCATAGAAGGAATGCATTCATTTGGACTGTATCTTCGCTAAAAGAAGGTATGTTTTCAAACTCTAGTTACCTAACTTGAGGTAAAATCTTAGTGAAGACAAAGCAGTTTGTAGTTTTCACAAGATAGCAGACCAAGGTAAACTCTATGATTCCCCAGAGTCTTTTTCCATGGGGAAACCAAGGCCTCATTGGAAGGTATAGTGAGGAAATAATACATGTGCATTATAAATTCAGGCATTTCCTGTCCTCGCACTTTAATCTACCTTTGTTATTTCTCTGGCCCCCATCATCCTGATATCTGAGCACTTCACAATCTTTAATGTATTTATTTTCCTCCAGAATGACAGGCCTTCTCTCAAGCTGCATTGCCTGGGGGTTGCTTTGACAAAACCCTGAATTTTTAAAATCTGAACTGTTCAGATTCATTTCTTTCACTTCCAGTTCCTGGCCAGGACTAAATATAGAAGAGTCAGAATGCTAAGAGGAAGTTGGTTCCTCTGGAATTTCTATTACCAAAATAATTCTGAAAGTGTCACAAGATTTTCAGACCAGTTCTACAGACTCCAGTAGTTCTGATATGGTTCAAAGGGATAATTATCCAAGCCTTGGGATGCTTAAGCGAATCAAACTCAAATCTGAACGTCTGTGGGGTTTTCAATCACTTCTGAGGTGACTACTTGAGGAAATACATATTCATGTGAACTGTTATGGGCAATGCATGTTTGCACAAGTTTTTGCATCACTTTTCCTTTCCACAAGTATTCTTGAACAGTGTTTCACTTATATTAATGGCTATGACAAACAAATAAAAAGAGTGATGGATACTGTCAAAGAATTCATGTCTTATATTTGCATAAATGTTAGTGCATGCAGTTTGACAATACTAACCCTGTATCATTTGTATCCTCGAGTCTATCCCAAGAGAATGCAACTTGAACCTTGGAGGCTGTGGCAAAAAGAAGGGAGAGCATAGTTAAATGGCTGGATATACCAACTGAAAAGGACAAAGAAGTAGGGTAACCAGGAAGACCTCCTGTACACAGATATCATGGAAGCCAATTTATTAACTGGCAAAGGTATTTTAAAAAAGTTAACCTTTCCATTTGCTGTCATTCTTGAGCAGTAAAAGGAAAACAGAACTGTAATCAAGAGCTTCCATGTCTGTAACAGTCTGCTAGGGTTCCTAGAATTGTGTGTTACCTCTTTCAGCCTTAGCAAGTGAGAGTTTTGCTACTGCTAAGATGTGTGACAACCCCCTGACACACCAGCTTATCTGCTTGGCCAGCAAACTCTTCCTGAGTCTCTCAGTCCAAGCCTTGCCTTGCAGGTAACAGTGAACCCCCAACTCCCAAGTTCCCGAGAGTTGTCTCCTTGCAGTATCCAGCCTGCTTACTGAGCACTCAAATAAGTTATTAAATTTGTTGAGCCTTTAAAGAAACAATACACTGAAGCCTGCTAGCTTAACTGGGGTTAACATGCCCTTCCCTTCAATCAGTGCACTGAACTGGTTTATAGTAAAAGTAAAGCAAGTTTATTTAACAAAAAGGACATAGGATTAAGTGATGGCAAGTATAAGGAATAAAAATAGAAAGGGTTACATGCAAACAAAAATAAAAATATGCTTCTAAGTCTGACACCTGATTTAACAAATTAGACTCACTCTTGTTCAAAAAAGTGTTCCTCACTAAGTTTCTTTTCCAGCAGAGCTGACCAGACTCTCCGGCCAGAAACCTTCACAGATCTCAAAGTGCTCAGTTCCTTTCTCTCTTCATGTATAGAATAACGTGGAGGTTCTCTCCCCCGTCTCTTCATAGGCCAGTAAACCTTTTGTATTCTCAGTCAGGGTTCCTTTTCTCCTGCTGGGAAGAGATGCAATGTGGTATGGTGAAGACTTCATGCTGGTTCCTCCCCTGCTGATGATAGTTGGTAGTTCTTCCCCTTGTTAGCTTGATGGCTTTATTTAGTTTTTATGTAAATGCATTTCAAATATCTCTCGATTTACCTTGGAGACACACTCAAGCAGAACCACATTTCTTTGTCTAGGGTGGCACACATTTTAAGAACAGAATTTCAGCACATTTGCAATTTTGCAAGTTACCCATACTTACACCACACAATAATATTAATGCTCAGTGAGTTATGACTTTTCCGGTAATACATTACATGCCACCCTTTTCGGTAAATATCATGACAACAGTGTGCCAGCTGGCACTGGCATCTTCTTAGGGTCACAGTATCCTTAATAAAACCCTCAGTATTTTGAGGCATCTAAGGAAATTACACTTAGGCTATATACCAGAGATGGCAGCGTCAGGAAATCCATCACGCTGAAGCTAAGAGTCAGAGAGAAGAATATTTACATCAAGCACTACTGACAGCTGTTAAAATATCCTAAAGTCCCTTCCCCCTCACCACACAATCGCAGGGCTTTTGAGGGGGCTCATAGCAGCAGCAAATGTTCCCAGGAGTTCTCACATCACGCTGGCAAATATGTCAAAGCCCTTTTCATGTGCTGCGTATGTTACAAAGAACCCTTTTTCATTGCTGGACCAGGTCCATAGAACACCATTTGGAGGAGGGAAAGGTTGAGACATAGTGAGGGAACTAAAGTCAAATTGAGCAACTTCGTGGGATGAGTCCATGCCTGCTCATATAAATACTCTGAACTCAAAGGAGAATCTGCAAGTGTGAATTTAATTTTAATTTAACCCCATGGATTTTGCATTGTGAACATCTTGTGTAAAAGTAAAAACTTTTTGTTTCATCAAATTTGAGATGTTTGTCCAATTTTTTGGCTGAAACTCAATTTTTTCATAGTACGAAAGCAAAATTGCTTTGGTCCTTTTCATAACAATAAACAACCCTGAGCCACCATTCCATCAACAAAGCAAATTAGGGGATAGAAGCCTCATATTCCTCTCATGTGAGTTTGGAGCAATGATTTTTTTGGATTTGACCCATGGGGGTTAGCATACTTTAAATGTGACTTTGCCTCCCAGATAGAGATGGGCTTGAGGACCAAATTTTCATTTGTTCCCCAGTTAGGTACTAGAGAAGGCAGGTTTTTAATAAATATCCACTGATGTGCCTGCAAATTTTGTAAGCATACTTACAATTGTCCCTGAAAGTGCATTATGTACAGTCATATGTATTGATTTGATATGCTTTATTTGTTAGCGCCTATATATGTATATAGGCCACAGGCTTACAGCCTTTTCTAAATGCTTATTTTTATGCATTTTGTTTAAATAAAGATAAGGCTTACTCCCACCTTCACAGGAATAAACCCTTACATAGGGCATTCATTTTGGGGCATAAGTGGTAATCCTCCCCTGCACTTCCAGTTTCTCTTTTCTCCTTTACCCTAAGTTTTAAATAGGAATAGATTTCTTTACCCTCTCTGTTCACATAACCTTTTCCTCCTAGGCAGAAGGCAGAACAGGAATGAAGTCTGATTTAAGCAATGCCAATATCACCTCTGTGCCTTAACTCTGTTTCAATATTTCTCTTTGATTTTTCCTCCTGATGTGTTCATTCATGACCTCCTGTCCTTGCCAAGGCCTTGCTGTGATGAGTGTGAGTGTTGCTGCTCATGTGGGAAAGATTCAGATCCAGAACATGTGTTGTAGCAAGTGGATTTTTCCTCTTTGATCTTCCATTCCCCTTTCACTCTCCAGCATGAAACCGTGTGTTCTCTAAAAGTGAAATTCACCCCATGCAGAGAAGCCCACACAAAGCTCACCATGCCATTTAAACCCTACAGTTGTGCTTTGCCTATGAGGGGAGGGGAAAGAGAGGGCAGCAGGGGGTCTGGGAGGATCAGCTATGCAAGGGAACCCCTGAGCTACAGCACTGTCTGTTGGAGTCTGTGCTGGCTACAGTTAGGCCAGTGTAACATCTGAGGGTAGGTTGGAATAGGGTCTACTGAATCCACACTTACATCGAGGTATTGGACAAGAATCCCCACATAGGGGGCACAGATGGGTTTCAGCCACCATTGCAGTCTCTCAACATTAGAAATAAACCCAAGCAGCAGCTGCAGAGGGCTAATATTGCTGTAGCCCCATGTGTTTTCATAGACCGTGTGTGTGTGAATTCTAACCCCCACCAACCCATCGAGTTCCCTGCACAATATCCTTGGCTACAGAGGGGTAAATTTTACTTTGAGTGAGAACTGGGAAAACACAGTTGTTAGGATTCCCCCACACACACCAAAAAAAAATGGTGTTTTTCTGTTTCTATGGCCAGCAGTAAAACCAGATTGTGCTGGTTTGATCTTACAGGCAAACTTCTGAACTTTTGCACTTTGGACCCACTACAATCGTGGCCCTTCACCGGTCCTAAAATGTTGCCAACCTTGCTTGGATATTCAAGACAATTCTGTGTCATTTTAAGCTTTGAGTGCCTGTTAGGTATATAGCACAGAGGGCTCAGTCCTGCAACATGCTGAGCATTTCTGACCCTGACCCGTAACTTTAAGTACATGGAGTAGCCTTCAATGTCTCAACCACAATAAGACTTAAAATTAAATATTAGCTTTAGTGCTTTGCTGGATCAGCACCAGAGAACACGGCCTTGCAGGACTGAGATCATGGTATGTAGAAGATGAGAGGTTTGTGTCTTGTCAGGAAAGGTTATTTTAAAATGAGTCTGTGTTTCGGGGTTCCATATGGAGTTCAAGTTTGTGAATGTTTCCTTTTCCCTCCCCCTCTCCACATGCAACTTTGTTTAGTTGAACAAATCTGGCATACTTTAAACATGAAGTTTTCCCCCTACAGGCTTTGTACACATCAAACTTATATATATTGAAGCCCCCATGCTGATATACCTCGAAGAGGCCTGATTTTCAGAGGGCAAGTGCTCAGCATTATTTCTGAAAATAATGTGCCTTTAAGGTGTCATGTTGGTAACCCAGAAATGGCGGCACCCAAAATCACTAGTAGCTTTTGAAAGCCTTGTTCAATATGAATTACGTTAACATCTTTGTGACTGTATAATATTAGCTATATTAGCCACGGAAAATAGGTGGCTCAGGAACGGCAAGCTGGGCTGCAGAAACTCAATGTTAATTCTGAAAACAAAAAGAGGCTTTAAGTTGCAAAGAGAGCCTCTCTTAAGAAAAGCGCGGTTTCTTCCAAATTAGCACACCATGTGGATGGATTCTGCTTGTTCCTTAAATGATTGCAAAGTAGGTCCCAATTAAGTTTTTCATTTGAATGACTAATCAAGTTGATAGGCCACATCCTCTCCATGTGAAAATTAACGACACTGTTGACTTCAACTGAACTGTGCTGATCTACAGCCGCTGAGGATCTGGCCATAAGTTTATTGATAGAAATATTTATGAATCCACTTGTTATCTAGATTGTGCGGTGAATAGTAGTTGCAGTAAATCTTTAATATCAAGTGAAGCAGAAACACAGTACTATCCACCATGCATGGAACAAGCATAATCCTGCTGGAAAAGTCAAATCATCACATGTATTAGTAATTCATTCAGTTGTTTTTCTTTTAAGCATTAAAACCAGAAGCAAGAGACAGAACATTAATTTCATTTTTATGGTCTCCTTCAGTGCACAGTATATGTGCTATAAAATATAATGCAACAAAATACATGAACTGATCCTCTTCTCTGGCCATTTGGCAAGGTCATCCAAACAAAAGGACGGAAAATTAAAACACAAACATGGCCAGAATATCACTCAGACAGCTACTTCTGATCAATAAGACTTCTGTTGTTCTATTTTAGGATGTGTTTAAAATCAGTTTGTGGCACGGTATATGAGTGGGCCAGCATCTGTGAGAATGTCAGTGAATTATGGAAAGGCTTAAGGAACATACTCTTGGAAGCAGTAAGTGTTGAGCTCTTTTGTGTTTGCTTTGGAAGCTGGAATTGTGGTAGGTGTTTCCCATTTTTAGCATTCACACCTTTATTATGTTTGGCTTATACATTATAAATATTCCAGATGGTGGTGTATGGAGACTTCCTCTTGCCCAGAAATGAAGAGGTTTGGGTCTCCTGCAGATTTTCTCTCTATTGATCAAAAGATTCCCCCCCGCCCGCCCTCATCAAGGCCCCAACTTTGCTTCCACTGAAGTTAGTGATAAAAGTTCCATTGATTACAATCACACACAACTGGGTCCTCAGGTGCCCAGGGTTTCCATGTCATCAGAGAGAAAACGTCACAAGTGGCAGTGACATTAGAAATGATGGGACAACAGAAAGGCTGGCCAAGAATTAGCAGAAAGGTAAAGAATACTAAGATGACATAATGGTGAAAAACACTGTTATTCTTGAACATACCATTACAGTCTGAGAATGTGTCTTCTGAAAAGCCATTTATCTAATGTGATCATAGTTCATCTTGAGTTACCTTTTTATACTTGTTCTATTGTCGCGCTCATCAGCAATAATTTCTTACATTTACTAGTTATAGCACCTTTCATCATAAAGCATCCTAAACCACGTTATAATTTACATAGGAATAATTTTGCAGACTCCTCTGAGGTGTATCTTTACAGCCAGCTTAGAGGCGAAACTGGAGGTTTAGTCTGAAAATTTCGGTGGGCAGAACATATTTATACAAACTTGGAATTTTGTCAGGACACTGGTAACTCCTTTGTACGTGCAATAGGAATTAGCCACTAATCAGGCTACAGCAGTTAGTTTCCTTTCTAAATGTAAGGACAGCTAGACAGACTGTTGGAATGGTTGTTAAAAAAAATCAAGAATATAAGACAAGGAATACATTGTAAAAAATTTAGCTGTAATTTGATATCTTTTCACATATCCGCTTTGGCCTTGCCAAATCATTTACTCTACCCTGTTCTCTTTCTGCAATAAACATTCTTGTATATTTGCATTTTCAGCAGCAATGTTTAAACCTCAAAATGGTTTAAAAACCTCAAAAAGATGTTTAAATTGAATTAGCACCAACCGCTTGCACAACTGGGCTGGAAATCTTCCTAGATCCTGCTTTGTTGAAAGATTACTGGTACATCCCACTTCTCGTAGGGGTAAAAATAATGCAAGAAACAGTCTTCCTTGCAGTATCTCACGACTTCTTGGCTTGATTGGAACCGTGAGCTGCAAATGTCCATGAATATTAAAGTAGCTATAAAATGCTATCCAGACTGTTTCAAAGCTTGAGAAAGGTTTGCTCAGGATTTGGGGTGATGATGCAGGCAGATTAATATTTTGTTTGAAATTATTTGTTCACTCTTGGTTAGGAGAGGTACAAGTGGTCTCAGATGCAACCCTAAGAATGGTAAGAGAGAAATTGATAGGGCCTAATCTCCACTGAAAATTGGAGTTTTGCCATTGACATCAATGAGAGCAGGATTTGGTTCTTAAATCCCATACGAACCTTCCTAATCCCCCACTCCCACCCAAAAATTGACAGATCTTGATTTTTAATCTGTCTGCATTGCTTATGGAATACGAGATATGCAGTTATTGTGCTAAATTATACATACATATGGGTGTCTATAGATCTTGTATGATTGTGATGAACAGTGGTGTTGAGAGTAGCACTGGAGGGGTAAAATGAATATTCATTTGCTTCATATGTGGCTGTGGGAAGAAGGTGAGGTGTGCCATATCATTGAGGGACTCACACAACTAACAGTGGAGTGCTACATTTGGAAGCTGACAAGTCTTCAGGAGAGAGATGTTTATCTTTTAATTTTCACAGTCTCAGATTTATATGCCAAACCAATAAAGGTAATAAAATCTCCTATTAATTCTCTTTTAATCTATTCATCTTCTAAAAAGAAATTAAAATCAAATATGGCTTTGAGACACAGTTACACAGTACATCTTGGTCAAGCATAACACTTAGCCTTTCGGGGTACATTTTCCTTTAAGTGATTTTCTATAGCCAAAAAAATGGAGTTGAAGAGTTGAGAGAAGATGGTGCATTTGATTTAAATGTAAAAACAAACAAGGACTACAAATGCAGTTACTGGTCAGCCAGGTTCCTAACCTCCTGATCCCCGTGGGCCAGGCTGCATGTGGTCTTCCCACATCTGTGAAGCAGGGGCAGAGAGAAAATGAGAATCTGTGCAAAGCCTGCACACAACAGCAATTCCGCGTGTTGTGGGAAGCAGGATGCCCGAAAGAGAGGGGAGGAAGTGGGGCCATGACCTCTTCCCTGTCCGCAGTGGTGCAGGGAGTGGGATGAGCACACAAGGGGAGCAATCTGCTCTGTCCCCCATGCCCAACGAGTAACCCCTGCACAGACTTCTGTGAGGCACAATCTCTCCAGTGCATTCTCTTCCTAGCCCTTTTCAGGGGCTAGTGCAATATAATCAATAATGGGCCAGACCCTCAGCTGATGTCAATAGAGCTATCCCTGTTTAAATCAACAGAGGATCTGGGTGTATGATGACAGTGTAGGACTGGACCTGATTATTTCTTTGCTATGGAGATAGCAGTGTCTTTATTGATAACTCCTTACTGTCTTTTACTCCCAAATTCAGAGAAACAGAGTTTGGGATAGCACTGATTTTTAATTCCTAACACTAAAAGATTTTTCAGAGGCGCACATTAGACTTACAAAAAGAAAAGGAGTACTTGTGGCACCTTAGAGACTAACCAATTTGTTTGAGCATAAGCTTTCGTGAGCTACAGCTCACTTCATTGGATTTCATCACGAAAGCTTATGCTCAAATAAATTGGTTAGTCTCTAAGGTGCCACAAGTCCTCCTTTTCTTTTTGCGAATACAGACTAACACGGCTGTTACTCTGAAACCTGACATTAGACTTAGTTTATATTGTCCCCAATTATAACCACTAATACTGCATGATTGGCTTGTTATAATGTAGCTAATTCACCAGCAGCATTCACATGAATTTTCACATCTTACTGTGTAATAGTAGTGCTATTTATTAGCTAGAGGGCCCAATTTTAGCTGTGTTATAGGAACAGAGTGTGCATTACACAACAGAGCAAGGGTACACCTGCAGCTGGCCATTTCTATATTTATGGCTGCCTGACAGCCATAATGAATGGCAAATGGAGAGTATTTGTTTTTTCTTTGGCTTAGTAATTATTTTTCATAATTTAAAAATAAAAGTGAACCTGGACACCTGGCATTAATTACAGGTGTTAAATATCTGTAAGTCTCTTGCCAAGGTGCCCTGGAGAAACAGAACAGATTCTCAGGGCAGCACACAGGAAAGAAATTGTTAGCCAATCACAACTTTTGCTGGAAAACTTGACTGGAAAAGCCCATATTTCATTACAGTTTAATTTGTAATCACATCCAGTCCTTTTCACTTCATGTTTCAAGTACCACAGCCTTTCATTGTATAGATGTAGCCTTAAGTTGGGCCACTTACCATGTGTTCTAAACAGAAAAAGGACTCCAGATCACATGTTTTGTAAACTTTATAATAGTGTGGTGACTTCAAAGTCTAATAAAGTTAAGTAACCAGCTGCTTGTTGTAGCTTTTGCTCTCACAGTTGTCATCCATTTACTATTAACTTGCAGAACCCCTGTCCCTCACATTCCCCCAACAGTTGCAATCATAAGACAAAGAAACCAATAGAAGGCCAATTAAAGTCGAGGGTAAAATGAGGTTTAGTGTTCCATAGTGTGAATTCATAACTATAGAGACTCTCAAATCCCTCAATGATAATTGTATAAAAAGATAGCTAAGAACTGATAGGACTGATTGAAAGACTATGAGAAGGGTAAAGATTAAGATTTCTCCAGAAACAGACTAAGCAGGTAACAGACACACGGATGAGGGGTATGCAAATGGCAAATGAAAATTTACAATCAACGAATGATCGGAACAAAAAAATAGTAGTTTGCAACAAACCTGGAGAGATGAACAATGTGTTCAGAGGAATGGACTTACTGTATAGTACAATGGTCACTTTTGACTCAAGACAGTGCTGTTTTGTGGCACCATGAGGACATTTTGGACCTCAAGTGGATACAAAGCCACCACACTGATGTGAAGGAGAAATAATGACTGAATGAACTTAATGAACAACCTTTCTGAGGCTGTGCAATCTTGTACATCTGTAGCTCTCCTCTGCAGAGTGTAGGGAAAATAAGTCTGCCGAAAAAAGCCATGGTGGCCTCTAGTTTTCAAGGAAGAAGTGGATGGAGGAGTAACTGCACTAAGTAGCATGCTCCATCCCACACTGTGAGGTTGCTGTTCAATGTACAGCAGGCAGCCTGTAGCCAATGGCAGAACAAGTCCTGGTCCTTCTGGTCTGCCACAGCTGTGGGTATTTGCAGGAATGCAAGAAAAAGGATCTCTCCTTGCTGCTGGATAAGCCCGATAGGGTTGGAAAGCCTAGATCCATATAGATCTCTGGCCTCTCAACATTTGGTCCTTGCCTGCTGCTTGCTCTGGCCCCCTCTAGTTCCACAAGTTGGGGAGGGAATGCACAGACTCCATGGGACCACTAGAGCTATGGAGATTTGGAAACATCCAGAAAGTTAAAGGTATAATTTTGAAGTGGATTAATTAAAACATGTTAAATCCCTGTGTGGATGTTGTTATTCAGAGTGAAAGTGGACTTAATTTGGTTTATCTTAATTCATTTGGAGCTTAGCTAATGCTTTAGGATTGTATTGGAATGATATTACCAAAAACTCAACAAAAATAAAAACACACACAACAAAAAACTCTGAATTGTCTGCAAATTGACCTTTTTGTGATACTTCCAGGGCTTAAATACCTGGCAAAAGTTAACCACCACAGCTTTAACAAAAATCCTACCAGCTATAAACATTCTAATTCAAGAGTCTACTACATCCCTAGGTCATCAGGGTCTAATATTAGGCATTCAGAACATCCACTCTGATAACCTTTCGAAAGGAATGTGTTGACAGTCCAAAACAAGCCCTGCCCAATCTTTTAATGTAGCTTGACGTGAAGCCTATGTATTATCTTATAGGTGAACTATTAGCAATGATTATAGTTAAGGTTGCCTAATGCTTTCCATTAGGAGCCCTTGAATCCAGCTGCATTTGACTTTGCCAGACTTTATCCATGTTGGCTGAAATTTCTATGCTTGCTCTGTCTCAGGCTGAACGTTTTGGAAAAATTTCAGCGAAAGTGGTTCAGCAGTTGCTGACAGCGATGTTATGAAAAAATTGTTTTTCCAGTGTTACATTCCCGACCCCATTTCTTTGAAGTATGCTAGTGTTTTGTGGCAGACATATTAAAATTTGGCAGAGGAAGAGCCCTGGAGTCAGAGATAGGACAGCGTGCTGTCCCTGTGAAAATTCAGCCTGATTTATCCAAGCAATCTCTGATAAATTGACATTTGCACATGCTCTATAGTGTTTGCTAGAGGCTAGCTGTTAAAATCTCTGAAAATTCAATCTGCATAGAGCATGTACCCAGCCCCACAAAGCTCCCTAAATACCAAATGTATTGAGCATACATGCTACACCCAACAGCTAAATACATATTAGGCAGAGAGTTTAGGGTTGCCAGTTTTGGTTGGATGTATTTCTGGAGGTTTCATTACATGACAATCTTTTATTAAAGATTAATCTTTAATTCCTAGAGATGCCAGGACAATCCTGGAGAGTTGGCAACCATAATAGAGTTAGAGCTCTATGCATTTTTGCAGCCCTTGTTATTGGGCAAGTCTTCATACACCTAATTTAAGAGGAAGACAGATACTATTTCCCTACTTTACCAATGGGATAAATGAAGTTGCACCAGATTACTTCTAACAAAGCTCTGGGTAGAACTCAGGAGTGAAATCTTGGCTGCCTTTGAAGTAAATGGCAAAACTCCCAAGTCTTTGGTCTGCAATTGTGAAGCAGGGGCAGAGAGAAAATGAGACTCTGTGCAAAGCCTGCACAATTGCAGATCAAAGTCTTTGCCATATTGCCTTTCAGAATGAATTTGCCAGATCTGTGTGTTTGGTTCTACTATCTAATTGCTAGACTACATTCCCTTCCATATCCAGAATAGGAGGATTCCCTGTTCCCAATATTCCTCTGTTATCTAACACAGAGGTTCTCAAACTGTGGTCCGTGGCCCACCAGTGGTCCGTGAGCTCCATTCAGGTGGTCCACGGATAGTTCCCTTTAAGGTGCATGCCTGGACGGCCACACACAAGAGAATGAAGGGCCACCCACCTAATTAGTGGAGCTGCGCAGGCCTGGCTTCACTAATTAGGGACCTGGACCCTGGAGAAGATGCACATGTAAGGTGAGGTGGTGGCCTTGGTGGGAATAGGGGATAGGTAGGAGGGGGCAGTGGGGTGAGAAAAGGGGGTGGGCGGAATTTGGGACATGCAGGGCTGTGGCAGCCAGCGAAAGAGGCGACTTTCCCCAGTTCCAGGGCTGCAGGGGGAGAGAGCCCCCTCCTTCTCAGCCCCAGCTCTGGGGCTGCTGCGGCAGGGGAGAGAGGGCACATTTGTTGCATTAGAAAGGTAAGACTGCTGATATTAAAATACGAGTAGTGTGCTTTTATTTGTAGAACAAAAATGTTTATTTTTAAGGGGTTTTTTTTATATAGCACTTTTATTCAAAGTGCTTTACAATAGTTAGCTAATGGTACAAACAACATTTGGAAAGAACATTAAGTGGTCCGCCGAGACCCTCAGCAACTTTCAAGTGGTCTGCGGGGAAAAAAAAGTTTGAGAACCAATGATCTAACAAGTAGTTGTATAAGCCACAGGCAGAGTGTCTGTCACATTCTGTCTAGTGACTGATTCCACAGAAGATAGCTTGATACTACCATCAGAATCATTCAAGCATGATCATACAGTCATTTGGAAATAGTAAACAACTCCTCCCCAAACCTTCCAACAATCTAAATCTATTTTAACTCAGATTAACTTTAATTTATCACAACACTTTACCCATCAGACATAGTTCTAATAGGTTTACGCTCTGGTGGGCTTGGGCTAGTAGTTTCAGTTTTAATGAAAGGTGGTTACCAATAACTGTTTTGACTGGATTTCAGTTGTGATCTATACATAATACCCATTTAATTACAGGTTTAGTATGTACCTTCATCTCAAAGATTTCCATCTCATTACAATACATGGGATCGGTATCTTTTTTCATTGGCTTCCTTTTCAAAAATATCACATTAAAGTTCTTTCTGGTATGCTTACAGCATAGCACTTGGTGAGGTTTTTGATAGACTGGGTATAATTGAGGCTAATCACAATTTAATGAATGGAGACTGGGGCTTTAACACGTCATGAGAGAGAGAGATTCTTACTTTGTTAAATATGCTTTTGTGGGTTTGATTAAATCTGTGCCAAATTACCTGAAATAATATTCAGTTATTACACAAACCAGCCTCTGATATGGAAAGTACATTGTGCTTTTGGATTCCGTCTGCCAGCGATTTTTTTGTTTTGTTTCCCGCCCCCCTCCGAGGCTAAGTAGTAACCGATATCTGACAACCAAGCTTTATATACTTTTCCTCTTGAGTGGTGGCAGAAGAGACTGAAAGCGGTCACAAAACTATGCATCTTATACGTAGCTAGTGTGTCACAAATAACAAAATGTTCTCAATTAAAAAAAAAAGATTTTGAGCTCTTTGGAGATGTTCCAACTTCAGAGTTAAGTCTAAAATGTCAATAAAGACTGATTTCAGAGTAGCAGCCGTGTTAGTCTGTATTCGCAAAAAGAAAAGGAGGACCTGTGGCACCTTAGAGACTAACCAATTTATTTGAGCATAAGCTTTTGTGAGCTACAGCTCACTTCATCGGATGCATTCAGTGAAAAATACAGTCAATAAAGACTAAGGTGCAAAGTGCTATTATAGTTTAGTGACACTACATTGCAGAAAATTTGCACCGAAAGGGGCATTTCATTTCAATCTGATTCTCCTTTGATTGTTTGCCCAGTTTTATTTTTACTTCAAACACTGGTTTCTTAAAAATTGGTATTAATAGTTCATTATTGTTCTGTAACATGAAGTCACTCAATGCCAGTATTTCACGTCAGATCAGGTAATAGCCCTTTGGAAAAATCCTTCAAATCCTATTGGTTGTAAATGAAAACTACTGTCAATTTTCTCTCTTCCTCCTCCCTACCTCCGCACACATATTGTGAGGGTGTTGCTTTGTATGGTCTTTTAAATGTACAAATACCTACTTTTCTTGGTTACAACTGATAGATGAGCATGAATCCTACTCCTCAGGTTTTTGCAGTTATTTAATTATAGGATCTCTGAATTCCCAACGGTTATACCATTTTAAATGTAATAGATTGAGAAATTCTAGACTTACTTATACATTACTTAGGGCAGGCTAATGTATATCTGGGTTGACGATTGATCCTAAACGGGGCCCAATTCTCTTCTCATTCAAAATGTGTGTAAATCAGGATGAATTTCACTTACGTCCATGGATTTAAACCTATGTAAAATTGGTGTAAGTGAAAGTAGAACCAGACCCCAAAGCCCAAATTTTTATCTCTGTTATACCACATAAATCTGGAGTAACTCCAAGGACATCAGTCATTGAATCAGATTTCCATTGGTGTAAAGGAGAGCAAAATTTGCCTGACTGTAGTTTGACTGCTTGACAAAATTATCTGGAAATGCACTGCTAGCCTGTCAGTGTTTTTTGTTTTGTTTTGTTTTGTTTTTGACATTTCCCATAGGAAGTATCCATTTTAACAGAGTCAATACCTTTCGTATATCCTTGTCAATCTGTATGGCTAAACAAAATTTACAGAGTCAGCAAATTAAGATGTAAAAGAAGTAGCTAATCAGGACCTCTCCAGGTACTTTTTTTCCACCAACAATATACAATACTTAATTTCCTACAAGGATATTATAGTGTCTACTGAGATTTCAAAGTCTGATTAGTTTCAAAGGCTTGGGTTTTTAAAAAACTTGTAATTCTAAAAAAGAGATATAAACATTACAACAATCCATTGCCTCAAGTCTGGAGAAACCTGGTTGCTGCCGTCCCTTTGGGGAAAGAATGGGACTCTTTAGATTTTTACCGATAAGGTATGAATAACATTCTCATAAAGCTCAAAGATTGCCCAGATATACACATTTAAAATAATTATGGTGATTAAATAGAGCTGCAAACAGCTATAGCTCCAGGCAACACCAGCTAAATGTAAAGAGAAAACATCTTCTGCATATGTTTGTGATTTATGTAATTACATGCTTCTACAAGCTACACACCATTTACTGGCAAACAGCCATCTCTTCTTTCATTACAATTTAGCAACAGTAAGTAACACACTTCATCTGTTTGAGAAGCTCCACTTAATAATGCCACTAAGGCTGTATACAACACCACTGTGGAATGAATGTGAAAAATACAACATAATTTTGTTGAGAGTGTAAAAATAGCATTTGTGAGCTTACTTCTCATGTCAATTAGGAATGAGTCCATTGGAGGCAATCATGTTACACCCAATGTATAACCCAGTGCTAGTGAGATTTTTAAAAGGCCTAAGGTGTATAAATAGGCACACATGTATCATTTGCTCTACTTACTCCATTATTCAACAGGTGATGTTGTACAGCAAAGCTGGTCAAAATGATTTAAACAAAAATTTAAAAAAATTAAAAAAAATCCTCTCTCCCCACCTCCCTTCCCAAACCATCTGGTTTAACAAAATCAGAAAAACAAAACTAAACTAAAAAAGTCCTTTGCTGGTTTTCCTGTTTTGTTTTTGGCTTATTGTTCTCCCCTTTCCCTTTTTTCTTCAGAGGCAAAATTAAAAAAGGAAAAAATGGGTACAGAGGAAAATGAAAGAAGGGAACAAAGGAAAGATAGAGAGAAAACGGGGAAAACAAAAAGCAAAAAAGACACGTGTGCCTAAAGTGAAAAATTTCAAATGCAAGTTCGTCTATAAATATTCATAAAAAATTCTGACACTGAAAAAGTATTCCTTTTCATACCTATGGAATGAAAATAGCTTTTACATTTTCCACAATTATTTTCTGACCAGCTGTTTTGTACAGCAAAGAAGCTATTGCAGTTTTGAATGAGAGCCATAAACAATTTGGCAGGTGAAAGACATGGTCATCTAGCTAACTGACATCTTCAGTATTTCTGAACTGTGATCACTGAGGTTGTTTAACTGCACATCCAAAATGATTAATCTGCATGTGTAATTAGTGAAGCATTCTGTTTGTTGTTCTCTGGTCTCTCTTTCCCTCCAATCAAAGGCAAGAAGAACTATGGCTGTGCAGTTCTTTTTCGTCACTTGGAATTAGATGTATTTGCAGTTCTATGTACAATAAGGGGTTCGCTTTTATAAAAAACAGAAGAATGTTGTCCCCACTAATTATCTGCATGGATGCACAACTATTTGGTGAATTTGCAAGCTATACATTTGCCTGTGCAAAAATAGGTAAATTATTTGCACAATTACTCCTTTCTTATGGGAAATATCTATTTACTCTTGAGATCACCTATTTTTCTGGGTGAGGTAATAGTTACAGATTAAACCCTACAGGTACTGAAACCCTATTGGACCCTCTTACTAAGGCAAGCTCCCAAGAGTAAAAGCTGACCAAAAACTGAGGAACCACCTCAGATTTAGTGCATTGTTTTCCCCTCCGTTAATTGAAAATACAGGCAAAGGATTTACCCCGAGCCTTATTTCAGATATATAGTCTGAAAAGGCAAGCTACACTTAACACCTGTTAAGAGTTAAAAAATAAAACTGGAGAGAAAAGCTAAATAATTCTTTCATATTTCAATATGTCTGTGCTAGATTCTGATAAACATTCACCGATTACCACTTCACAAGGAATGCCACCACAGCCCATGCAACTACTTGTGGGGTCAGGAACTGTTAAGGATAAAAAGAAAAGGAGTATTTGTGGCACCTAAGAGACGAACAAATTTAAGGATAAGTGCATCAAAATCTGGTCCTCCACATTTATCATATCCTTTATGGTTTCAGTTAAATTAGGCTTCTACCCGCTATTGATTTTCTGTTTTGTTTTAAAGCCTGTTTTGTTAGTTTTCTTCTTTTCATTGAAACTGCAAGATGTAGTTTAAATAGCACAAACGAGGGTGCAAGTAAGACAAGCCATGTTTGTTTATGGCAAAGGAGCTGTGATCAGAAAGCAATTGTCCTTGCAAAATTATATATATTTTACATTGTCTGATATTGTGCATATGCAATTGCTTTTCCATTTAGGCATGTGATTGCATGTACAACTATTTCCCCTTTTAAATGACCTGAGATGCCAAGTTCGCTGCTATTAAAATATTTCCAATTATTTACATGCACAATTGCTAATGAGATAGTGTCTCAGTGGGCAGTTTAAAAAACAATCTTTCAAAAGTTCTCCATCTATCACAAATCTATCCTGTGGCTTGAGACGGAGTCCTCCCTGCCCCCACATTTCTGGTGAGCACAAAAAAAAAAAAAGTATGATGAAGTTAGTCTAGAACATTTTGTCCTTTCTAAAATGCATGTGTATGACTGTTTCATTACATTTCCTCTTGTCTCTATTGTAATCTACCTGCTGACTCATTGCTAGGTTCCTTTCCCAGCCTGGGCTCAGCGAAACCTCTTCTTACTACCATACCCCTTTCAGGAGTCTGAAGCCTGAGCCCTAATGCCTGGGGCTGAAGCATGTAATTTAACTTCATGGGGACCCCTCTGGTGTGGAACCCTGGGCAATTGCCTACTTGCTATCCCCCAACACAGCACTTGCAACCCCCGCCAAAACCTGTCCTGCAACCCCCTTGGGGGTTGTGACTCCCAGGCTGAGAAACACTGATCTAAATGAGTTGATGTACCCCTGGCTGAGAACCACTGAGCTAGAGCGGAAAAGATCCAGACAAGGGCAGGCAGTAGGTTACTCATTTCAAGATCCAGCGAGAACAGGGCTCCATAATCCCCAGAGTACAGGAAAAGGATGCAATATCCTGAACGCGGAGGACCAAGTTCAACATGGAGCCAGAGGCTGCATGAAAACAAGAGCAGTGGTTTGGAGACAGAGGCTTGGGAGCTGGCTGCAAAGGGAAAGCCAGACAGCCTGATTGCTTGGACCAGAAGGCTGAGAGCTGGGCAGAGAGACACCCGGTTGCTCACAGGGGACAAGCAATGGCTACGGCAGACTACAGGCAGGAGGATGGTGTAGTGGTTACAAGACTCATATCTGTCTCTCAGTACTGTGCTAGCCTTAGGGGGTTGAATTAGAGATTATTGTTTTGATCCTGATTGTTGTTGTTACTGCTGAAATTTTGGGATTAAATCCTGCCCTCTGACTGTAAACGTTTTGGTGCAGAGACCGTGTCTTGTTCTGTGTTTATGCCCTACGGTCTGGCCCATGATGAGGGCTCCTCGGTGCTATGATAATACAAATAAATGAAGGCAATGACAAAACTCCTACTGACCTCAATAAGGCCAGGAAGTCACCCTGAGTACGTAGCATGTTTGCACCCTTTTTTTGCAAGCGCTAATAAAATACCAACTCAAAATCTGAGTGATAGAGAACCCACCAAGGGTTGGCAGCTAGCGTTCAGGGTGCCAACAGTGCTTGCCTGTGAGCTCAGGGTTCACTGATCATGGCTACTGGACATCTAGAGGGATCTGGTATACACAGCACGCACTGCGACACCCTGCGGCAAGTCAGCCACAAGATGAAAGTCTCCCTGATTCTCAAAACGTGTAGGAAAAATATAGTTTAGGCCGGGGTTTTCAGAAGAGCTAAGGAAGTTAGCTGCTCATCTCACCATTCAATTTTTAGTGGTAGCAGGGTGCCTGACTCCTAGGGTCAACTGATTTAGGCTTGTGCTGTGGGGCTAAAAATAGCAGTATAGGGCTCTGAAACCCGCCTCACTGGGACGGACAGAGGGAAGAAGGAGGTTCTCAGAGCCTAGCCTCCAGCTTAAGCCATCTACACCGCTATTTTTCAGTTTCACAGTGCAAGTCTCACAAGCCTGAGTCAGTCAAGCCAGGGTCTGAGACTTGCTGCCGTGGGTTTTTTCAGTTGGCTGTGTAGACATACGTTTAGAGTCCTAAGAAAGCCCCATCCAAAAATGTTAACGGTGGCTTTTGTCACGTTTCCTGAAAAGATCACTCTCAGTAGCAGCTCTGAAAAGGTACCTAATATTCGAGGGCACCGGGAGCTACGGGGCTTGGAAGTGTGACCCAGTGCCACTTTCAGGTAGCTTGAGTATAGTGCAATTCTTACTGACCTGTCTTCTTGACGTCTCTGCTACAGGGGTCCCAGTAGTGGATGGGGTGGGATCAGTGAGGGGGGTATGCGGCCACCACAGATGCCACCTTGAAGGGACATTTCTAGACTGGGAGGCAGGCGGCTAATATGGATAACTGGAGAGCAAAGTTGCAGAGTCTCTCTCTCATCCCACACAGTTTACCAGTGCCGCACCTGTGGGCAGAGGTCAGCTGACATGCTAGGGGTTGGAGCTCACAAACCCATTTTCTTATTGGAGATCAAATGGGGAAGCAATTTCCAGGATCAAGTGATCAGGTCACATGGCCAGGGTTGGCTCTGCTGTGAGCGCCATGGGAATTTTGAGGGGGTTGGTACTTAGTTTATTTTAGATGCCTGGCTTCTTCTTTTTGGGTTTGGCCTCTGATTACATTATGCATAAGTCTCCGGAGACTTTATAATCAGGGTCTTTTTATAAATTAAAAAGAATGTAGATAAGATTAAAAAGGCATTTTTTTTCATTCTGTCTAAGGGAGAGCAGGTGTTTGGCTCAGAGGGATGTATTCTCTTGCTAGTTCAGCAGTGCACAAGGAGGTAAGTAGCAGTGTCCCCTATGGCAAAACCAAATACCTTAGAAAGACAAGAACTGGAGAGAAGTTGAACTGGGTATCCACCCTCTTGATCTAATTTATTACACCAAGGACATATAGTGACATGCTGAGTGCAAAAATGACTTGCAGCTGATAAAAGTTTAACTGAAATCCTATTGGCTTAGCCAGAAGGAAGTTTATCATAACCAATCTATTTAGTTGCTAACCTCAAGGATTCCAGTAAGAGTCTTTGCAGGGCGAGGTGAGAGCCATGCATTTTGCAAACATAGGCCCAGATACTTCATGGTCTTTGCCTAAGCATGCATCTGGAGTGGAGGAATGCCAGGGGACACGGCCACTCATTGTGTACCCTTCACAATGACAAGGAACAATGGTATTCCCTGTGCTTGGGGAAGTGAAAAGACTGGTTCCCCTTTGTGTCCCCAGACACCAGTCACCTTAGAAAGGCTAGAAAAGACTAGAGGAGGAAGCAGGGTTCTGGGCCCTTCCTCTTTGCAGACCAGGTCACAAAGGTGCAGGCTACAACATCTGATGCAACAGTGCATCTTGCTCATTGATCCAGTACATGTGTGTCTGTCTGTGGAATTATAGCCAGATCTTCCTGAAGCAATGCTGCTCTGCACCAACTCCACCTCAGCGTGGCAATGCTAATAGGCACAATATAATCCCCAAGGAGCTAAATTCTGCCGTCACTTACACATGGTTAATTTCACTGATTTGTGAGCCTGCAACACTGAAACCAGGTATTACATCCTCCACTGTTGTGAACTGCTTACAGGGTTGTCAGGAAAAAGATTCTTTTTCTGAGGTGCAGAATGCATGTCAAGGTCTGAGATATGGCTACCAGTGGAAAAAAAGGGTAGCCTACAATCTTTGGGGCTTAACATAAATCCTAAGGAGGAAAAAATATGAGGAGGGTTTGAGGGAATCAGAAAGATTGAGTCTAAATTGGTGTAAGGTGCTGAGGAGGCTGAAAGAAGATGCAAGTACCCTTATCTTAGATTCTCACTTGAATTTGAGCCAAAGGCATCCTCTATGTTTGCGTCAGTAAGCATAAACATGAAACCCACATGTAACGCTATTGATCACAAAGCGAACAACAAACTGGTTGCTAGCTCTTGAGGCACTTGGCACAACTCCCCCAAACACACCAGGCAAATCAAGTGAACTCACCATCTTTAGGACCTTGATCTTCTCTTAAGATCCCCTTTGTATGGCCAGGGCTTGCGTCTTAACTTTATAGAGGTAAAATGTCATGGCCATGGGAACTAATTTACACCACCAATATTGAGCACCCCAATGCTCCAGTGTTAGCCAGTTATTAATTTTTAGGGATTGTACAGCACTTTGAAAATGTATATTTTCCTATCAGCACTAAGCACTATTGGGATTACTTGTTGGGCCAGTTCTTCAGCTAGTGTAAATCAATAAATATGCTGATTTATACCAGTGTCTCTCTCTCCCCTTGAGTCATAGATCATGAGTGATTTGTGATCCATTCGTGGGGCCTACTACAATTACAGTATCAGACAGATAATGCAACACATGATAGAAGATTGTCCAGTTACCAAATCTGAAAGTGGAATTACCTGGCTGTTTAAGGCAGGGATGTACACTGACTTATATTTGCAGCTGTGCAATGAAGTTTCCCCCCCCCCCCGATCTGTGACATAAGCCCTAAATTAATATGTTAATTGTCAAGTTGGGGTCTAAACATTCCATTTTATGTGGCTAAGCTTCAGCCTAGGGCAACATGTTGCACAGAGGAGGAATTTAGCCTTTGACCTGATTAAACAACTAAAATTCTCCAGTTTCGCTTTATGTGTGAAACTTCACACAGCTCTAATTGCTAATGCCCTGAGGAAGAAGGCTAGAGGTTCTGGGGAGTTGGCAGGTGCAAAAAATCACATGGAGAAGCTCCTTAGATTACTCTGCACCCTCGCAGAAACCATATTAAAGAAGTAATGCACACCTTTTGGGGAAAATTTTCAAAGGTACAAAGGGCAATTTGTCTTCCATTGGATGCATCAGTCCTATTTGTGTCTTTGAATGTCTCCCCTTTTGTGTCACATAAACAAAATCTTGCAAGCCACAAGGAGACCATTTCAGTGTGGAGTTTGAGAAATTAATCACATTGCTCATGATATCGTTAGAGTAATTCATTCTCAAATTCTGTTCTAATCAGACTCTTATGCCCACACCCATTACCATGGTATCTGGATGCATTAAGCTTGGCTGATCAGCTGCAGTATGGAATATCACTGTCACTACCCAGAATCTCTGACAGCAACAATAAACCTTAACAGGCTTTTGCCCAGGTACATCTCTAGTATAACTTGTTACATGAATGGGATCCATCAGTGATACTGTGTATTCTATTTTTTGAAAAAGTATGTCAATTAAAAGGTTTCCTTCTTTCTGTCTTTCATAAATCATTTCAATCAGATCACCCGTTGCAGCACTGTTCTGTTGATTTCATAGTTGAGATGATTATTTTCATCTGACATAGGAAAATAGCAAGATTAGGGGACTCCTTGAAATAAACAATAAGACTAAAAAGGAAAGTTTACTAACTAGAAATATGATTGGAACTGAAATATAAAGCCAACGCTGAAGTGGAGTAATTTGAGAACACTTGAAGCAAACACCATTGTGAATATATGAAATGATGTATTGATATGATGCCCTGTAATGTTAGGATGTATTCGTCAAACCTATATACAAGCTATACTAAATATGTTCTTTTTATGTGCAGTATGTATTCCAAAACTACAAAAAAATAAAGTTTTGAAATATTCATCTTAATGGGGCTATTTTTTAGGTTTTAATTTAAGAAAAATCTGTGCATTCCAGCTATAGTTTTTCATTGTCCACAAACAGGTTTTTCAGGACTATTACTAAGAAAATATCCGCTATGAAATGCAATGCAGTGACCTTCCTTATAAGCAGACAAACCTCATTTTTTGTTTTCACTTTCTCTTGCACCCAGAAAAGCTCATCGCTGTGGCTCATTGTAAAATCCTACTTTTTACGGAGTTTCCAAGAAGGAATGAATGAGATAAAGGAAGGTCAAAGGATTTGTCTAACTTCAAACTATGAATCAGTAGCTCTGCCAGAACTGGAAACCAAAATCCTTGTTCCCAGTCATACGATCACATGAAATAGGATGCGAAATTAAAGGGGCTTAGCTTAATTGTGTTATCAAAACTGTTGCAGTCTTTGAAATTTGAATGTTCCATTCAAGGAAGGGATTAGAAAAGACATTCCTACTTCTGCTTTAAATGCCCTGGTAGGCTAATTCAAAGCCCTCCCAAAAAAGGGTAAACTCTGCTTTATGTTCCATAGGACTGCCCTAAGGTCCTTTATCAATGCTTGGATTTTGCATCATACAGAATGAACAGTGGAATAAGACAGTTTTCAATCACGTTCATTTTCATATGTTGAGTGATTTCATTGACTATGTCACTCAAACCGGGAGAGAAGTTTTTTGTTTTGCTTCATAAGAAACTCACTACACTCATTGGAACGAAATCTATCAGAAATGTGCAATTGTATTACTTTTGGGGGGACTTTAATATATTTTAGGGCAAATAAAATGGTAGTGGTTATCTAAAATCTGAGGAGTCAGACACTTACTGGACACAGATAAACATTTACTGCTTTTAATATCCTTCACCATTCTCCTTTAGTTGAGATCACCTTGTGAGACAGTTAAGCAATTTGAATGTTTTATTTAGTTGTTGCTTAGATCTTTAAAACGTAATGGGAAGGCAATTTATGGGGCGAGAGCAAATGCTAATTTAGTTACATGCTAACAGAGTAGAAAGAGCTATATTTATTAACAGGAGTTATGTTTTTACATATTTTGTAGCATTTATGTCATCCAGAAAAATGGCATAAGTGGATTTTCTAAGTAGACTTGGGAAGTAGCTAGATGAAAAGAAAAGTGTACTATAGGGAGAGACAAATACCAATCCAAAGTCAAAGCACTTCAGAGACATGTAGCGTCCTAATACAAAATGTACTGCATATTGATCTATGGGTGCAGACACTCAGGCATGATTGAGCTCTATGAAAATCCCTCTTCTGATTTCTTTTAGCTTTAGACACATTCAACCCACTCCAGCCAATCCATCTCAAAGGAGAAAAGGAAATATGCAGTGGAGGTCACATTATTCTAACTACAGTAGTTTGTTCTTTCTTCCCATGAAGCTCTCTTCACTGACAACTGATTCTAGAAGTAGAAATGCACAAACAATAAGGTTAAAAAAAAATCTCCCATCACAAATAGCCTGCAGGGCTGTGAATCTCCTTGTATTTTGTATCTCCAGTGTATATTTATGGCTTTGCTTATCTAAAATGAGTTATTTGGGTATCTAAAAGTGTTTAGTCTCTTTTAAAAATCTTCATTAGTTTTAAGGCTCAGGGCCTGCGCTACAGACAATCCAGTTTAATTCTCTTCTGCCTCAGGTCACCAGAGCTATTTCTGTCTCAAGACTTGAATCTGGAATTTAAGGTTAGGACTCTCAAAGCAGTGAAAGTAACCAGGTATGGTAATATTTCTCAGCAAAGCCAAGCCCTGCAGCCTTAATATAATTACACATGTGGAATTTGGTTCTGAACTTTGATTTTCTTCCCCACCCTTTTTCTAAATGTGTGTGTCAAACATCCCACAAGTAATTGGTGAAAAATGAAGTATCAGAGGTGGAAAAAAACACCCCCTCCCAACTTCTGGCTGGAGAACGAGCCAGAAAGTATGGTTTGTGACTTAATAGTTTGCTGCATTATTTATCACTATTTTATTTTAATTTTACAGATGGAGAACTGTCATTTGACTCCCCGCCCGCCTTTTTTTTTAAACTGTGAAATGCAAATTTTGTCATTAAGTACAATGCCCATGGTAATGGGATCTATCTGGGGAAGTGCCCAGAAACAGAAAAATACAGTGTCCTTTGAAATCAAAGAACTTCTGGACCAACAAAATATACTGCATGACCTTCATGTGTTGTTATAACATGCAGATTGGTAAGTTTTGTGAGTTAAAGGCATCATGCAAAGTCTATTGAAATTAACGGAGAAATTTCCATTGAAGTCAAATGGGCCCTAAGAGAATTTTCCAAGAATGTCATGTAAAGTGAAAACTATATCTAAAGGGCCATCTAGCAATTTCACAGTTCTTATTATGGGACACATCATAGCATTCTGTACTTAATGGAAAAAAGCTGGAATAAAACTCAGATCTTTTTGTATGAGTCCCAACCATTTGGACTAAAGAGAAAATCTCCATTAGCTGTTGGAAGTGCAGAAACTATGACATACAGTTGAGCAGCTCTGATTACATCTAATAAAAGCCAGTGATATACATACATGTTAGCCAGTTTATTATAGTCAAATGATTGGTCATCAGATGGTAAGTAAGTATAATTTTACTATCTTTGCTCTGCTAGAAACATTAGCAGTTTGTAGCCTAGTAAAGTTTTACTCCTGATTTACTGCTGTCTTGTATCAGACTTATGACAGAAAGTTAAAGAAAAGGAGTACTTGTGGCACCTTAGAGACTAACCAATTTATTTGAGCATAAGCTTTTGTGAGCTACAGCTCACTCCGATGAAGTGAGCTGTAGCTCACGAAAGCTTATGCTCAAATAAATTGGTTAGTCTCTAAGGTGCCACAAGTACTCCTTTTCTTTTTGCGAATACAGACTAACACGGCTGCTACTCTGAAACCAGTTAAAGAAATGTGGCTGTGGAACCCATTCCAATAATATCGGAACGTTTGCATCTAACTTTATAATACACTAATCATTTGCAGACAGAATTTTTCTGTCTTTGTTTATTATGCCAAGGAAGTGACTGTCTTCTCATGGGACACTAGCCCATCTGTTAGAGAGCCAGACAAGATCTGTTTTGTTAGATTAAAGAAGGCAAGACCTTATTTTCTAGCAATGTTTTTATGTCCACTAAAAGTAATTGACAATGCCTCACCAAATTCTCTCAGCTGAACAAAAAACATGCCAGAAAATTTAATATACCTGGTAAACTACTATATATAGACATACTCTATAATTAAGGATAGTTTAACAGATTGGACTAGTCCACAGAATCTTTTAACATTCAATTTCAACACGAATGTGTGTTAATAAAAAGGACTGAACTCATTAATTAAAAACAGTTACAAAATACAGCTGGACAGAATTTAAAGCACAGTCTCATCCACATCAAGACTTGTCCAATTAAGGGAAGAAGCCCTTTGCTACAATTGGGTTTCCTTAGCACAAAGCTGGGCAACAGGAGTGTAGAACCACAGTGAAGCTACAAAGCACTACTCTCAAAAGAGATCACATTTTTTCCTTTTCTGGAGGGAGCAGGCATCCTGGGAGAGAAAAGATGGTCCAGTCATTAAAAGGATCTCTGGAGTCCCTGACTACCAAAGTTCAATTCCTTGCTCTGCCAGACTTTGTGTGACACTGGACAAGCTGTTTAGTCTGTCTGGCCTGGATGAACAAAAGGAGTTGGGCATCTAAGTCCCAGTTTCAGGACCACCGTGATGCACAAAACTCTCATGGAACAGCGTAGCTACCAAGTGAGTCTAGGTGCTTAAGATTCTGCAGTAAGAGTTCCCTAGGGTATCTAGGTTTCTGCCTCTGGGCAGGCACACTGAATGAGGGTCTGAGTTAGGGAGGAGCATAGGAAAGAAAATTTTGAAATACATTCTACCCTTAATATAACATTATGGGCTTAAATTTCCATCCTGACTCTTGGCTAGGAGTGTAGATGATAGGAACATACTCAAATCCATCCTGCTCTACTTATAGTAAAAGCCTCATGGGATGAATCCTGCCCACATCACAAGAGCCCGACTTTGCAGAATATTGAGGCATGCTGCAGGATCGACTGAGAGTCCCTACGCAATTTGACTTATTGACAGTCTTTGCTCAGGAGAAAGTTAGGCTCTGAATAGCAGACAGTGGTGCGGATGAGAACTAAGGTCCATGAGCAGAGTCATGTGGTGGAATTATATTTGCCTAAACTGTGTCGGAATTCAGCCAGTGACAGTGAAGGAACTGATTTAAGAAGAAAGATTAACAGACCTAGAAGTGCAAAGCTAAATGGATACCTGAGGGCGGGAAAGTGATAACTATCTATGTGCATAATGTATGAAGGATGAAGACACCAGTGATACAGGGAGGGTGGGCTGGTGCTATAAGAAATACTGGGATTAAATTAAGAAAGATAAAACTTTTAGACTAAATATAGGGAGATATTCCTTATCTATTAGACTGTATAGTAGTGTGTTCAGGTAGATGGTGTTAGACTCATTTGGGACAACTCAAACAAGACTGGAAAAAGCATTAGAATGTACACTGTAGGGAAGACTCCAGCACTGTCAGGAAGATGGGTAATATCAGTATCTCTCAACCCATGTGGCATGATCTTCAGATCTACGGAAGGTACTGTGCTTGCTAAAAAATAAAAGCTCAGAACCCCATGGTTGCGAGGACCCAGTAGGAACCAGGGAAGGGTGCAACGTGATCCTTCGCTCTTCCTCCTGCTGCTACTGACCCAGTGCTCCATCCTCTCCAGTCCCTTAAAAAAACAAACAAAAAAACCCAAATCACAGTGGAGCTGTCTCCTTCTCTTACCCACACAGCCCACAAGTAAACATAGCCCTTGGTCATCTGAGTTCAAGTCATGTGATGAAAAAAGAAATGCACAAAAATACCCTGAGAAGGAGGTACGCAGTCGTGCCTGATGAGCCTGGGAGGTGGACAGACAAGCCAATGCTCAGCAAGAAATGGGTGTGCAGCTTGCCCTTATCAAAGCAGTGAGCTAGTACTTGTCATAAAAGGTCCCACACTAGGCTCAAATTGATACCCAGAAGAAGTGTGTGAGTCAATGGAGGGAGAGCTTTGTAGCACAGCACACATTGCTCTGGACAGCAGGGATGCAGGAAAGGGGAACAGAGCAACAGGAACGACAAGTACCCATGCTAACCGGCAAGAGTCTTCAGAACACACAGGAAGCCCCAAGTGTCTTATAACTTACAATATAAAACTCCTCCCCCACCCCATGTGCCCACCCAACCAGTCACAGCACAGACACCCCCCCACCCCCCGCACACACACCCACCCACACACTCTATTCAGGTTCTGCTCTGAAATGTGTACTACCCTAGCACGGGCAAGCAACATGTGTTTGTAAGGACAATGTATACCCCCGTAGCCATGACTCTTTTCCTCCACACCGTGCCCACTTTTTTGATGGTACTGTAGTGGTGTGTGTTACAGCAGTGCATTGCTGGCTTTAGTACAGTGCAGGCACAAGCATATGCAAGTAACAGCTCCTTTATTTCACGCAGGCTTCATATTTACCCAGGATGCACAGTGCAACTTCCACCCTTTTTAAGGTGCTCATTGGCGATTTGAGGACTGGGCCGACAGACGACTGACAGCATATTGAGATTGCTTGTGGAATACCTATGAAGTAGCTTTTGAAGCAGAAGAAACTGGTCAAATGTTTGGCAGGGAGACTACTGCCAGGCAACAGTTTTCAGACATCTGAAAGGAGAGTTTATTCTTTAGTGTTTTGCTATTTGTTTGTTACTACATACAGATTGGCATGTTCATCTCCAAAGCATGCTGACAACATTCTCTGTATTTTGGGTATCAGTTACGATTGAAGCCATCTCTATAAAGATACTGTACATATCAGAGTTGGCACAGAGTGAGCAGTTGTCTTGGGGCACAAGTACTTTTTGAATCAAGGCTTCAGCATTTCTTTAATCAGAAAGCCTGTTCTAAGAAATGCCATCCATATCAAACAGATGTTCCATTGAAGAACACACTGGATCTTTTGCAGAATATGGCTCAGGGCCCATTTCCACTCAATGGTTGGAACAGGGCTGATTTCTTTATATTAGGAAAAGAGATATAAAGCCATTTCCCCATGCAAAAGTTGTTCAGCTATCTGTAATGAAGGAGATGTTTTCCAATCTGGGATTTAGAATTTCATTTGCAAATAGTTCACATTTCTGTACAGTTTTCCGCATGCTAAAGGACATCCTTAAAATAAAGACTATAGTTGGACATATACAAATTCTTTGTAATGTATAAAATAGCTGGGTAGTAAATTTGAAAAAAAAATAATTGTCCAGTGAATTTAGGCCTTTGTTCTGCTCACAAGTTGTCTGCAATCAGGATTTGTTATGGATTTCTTCGGTATAACTCATGGTTAGAGATTTTATGCAAACAAATTTCACCTTATTCATTATGTACAAACTGCTGATTGTAAACATTCCTTTTAGTATTTAATATGTTCACTATTTGATAGCTTCAGGCTGTACAATTGGTTGTCTAAGTCACATGGTATTGTTTATGTTCCCTCAGTGCTTCTGCCCTTAATGATTTCCATATGGTAATGAAATAAACTAAATAAATTGTTTTGTAATTAAGTAAATCTTGGCTCATCGGATCAAAATTCATTTTTCAGGAACATTCAAACTAACAAAAATTCCATGAAAAAAGTATGTTAGAAGGGGGTATGAGCACATTCAAAGCAAAGTTCTATTTAGAAAGTACCAAATATCCCAATAGTTCCCCCCTTACTGTTTTACCAGCAGTGATAAGGTTTTTTGTGTCAGCTCCCCAACTATCTTATACAGTGATTGTGTTTATTTTAATGTGTCTATATGTAAGACGTGTGTGTTTTATGTAAATTTGCACAAAATGTAATTTCAGTGAAAACCGAATGTATAAACTCACAGCACAGTTTGCCTATAAATATTTCCAGGGGCAGCTGTTTGTCTGCTAACAGTAGACAATAAAATTTGTTGTTTCTACTTTTCTAGGAAAGCAGTTTTCTCTAAAACATAAACTTCACACTACGTGTTGTTTGCTATCATTTCAAGGCCACGACTCTAATGGAAAAGAATGTGTTAAATGTAGCATTATCATGCAGGTCAGGCAGGGCAGCCTGGTACACATTTTCCCACAATCTCTGCTCATTAACATCTAGTTCCCCCATTGTGCAGATTTTTGGCTCTGTTCCACCAGGGCAGAGATGAAAAATGTTTACAATATGCAAACGTGGAGGGAGGGGAAAAAAGCTTTGAAATGTTAGTCCTTTGGGATGAAAAGTTTCAGAAGGGGAAGGTAAGTCAAAGGTTACTAATGGGATGTCAACAACACCTGCTTTTTAGTGGAGGTTTTCATAAACAAGTTTTACTTAAGTACAGCTTGGGTCATACAAAAATATCAACCATATATCCCTGGCTAACCTGATCAGCCTAGTATCCAGAAACAAAGGTCAGGCTTTCAATGCCCTAACATAACCTGCCACCTTCCTGTAATGAAACTGTCCTGCTCGCCATGTTAGACACATTGCTTTTCACATCTTAGGCCAGAGGCACAGTGTGCCCAGATTCAGTGGGGGGACACTGGGAAAGAGGAGATGCTAAATCTAGCATCACTCTAGTAGAGACCCCTTGTGTCTAAGCAAGGAGTCACAGTGACATATGAGAAAGTGGTTACCTTAAGTTTCCTGATGCAGTTGAATAGCTTCTATGCTGCACACGGCTTTTAGTTATGGTGAGCAAATTTCATCATCAGTCATCATCTCACACTAAGTCACAGCCACTTGTTCATTTCTTCATTAAATTAATTGCCGAATATTTTCAAGAAGTTTTGCCTAGAGTCTACAGAAGTGTAAGAGCAAGAGTGAAATCTACCTGGGTATACACAAATCTCGTATTGCTGTGGCACCCAAGCACTTCACCATTTTAACAGTTTTTATCCTCAGAACACCCTCGTGAAGTAGAAAAGGATTCTCCTCTTTTTACAAACGGGGAACTGAGGCATGAGGTAGATTAAGGGCAAATCATTTTTTTTGTGACTGACTCAGGAACTGAGCCCATTTCTCCTCAGACAGGGTCCAGCACCTGATCCACTCGACCAACCTCTTTATGCTAAGAAGCATGCAGTGGCTTCCAAAAGGGCCTACATTTTAATATAGCTAACCACTGGAAGCAGAAAAATAGACAGGGTAACATTTTGGGGCTTGGGTCACGTCAAATACATGATGTTTGATGCAGATTTTGAAACTTTGTTTCATCTCCACTTATATCGCAATGAAGGTTACTTACAGAAAGTGGCTTTGAAAGCATGAGGTTCAGTGAACAGAGTGAATTTTCCTTGAGTATAAAGGTTATTTTAAAAAGTGCTAAAACCCTCTGCATCTCTATTCTCAACATTTCTATGTTTCTGACTGCTGGTATCCAATAGAGTGGCCTAAGCAAGTGCTGCATTATTAACAGTCGTAAAGTTTTTTTTAAAAAACACACTTCTTGTATGTTCCATCTGTTAAGGAGGAATGAATACAAGGATGGATATTGCAGCAGGTACAATAGATTGTTATGTGGGAGCCTTTCAAACGCTAAAGGAAGATACTGTTCCTGGCCAAGACGTGCGAGAATTTGCCACTAGTGTCGGGTGCCCAACTTGAGGCACTTTTAAGGCAGCCTGAGTTGTGGAGGATGAGCGATCAGAATGATCGGGGTGGGGGGGGAGGGAGCGGGGAGATCAGATCCCATGAGTGTACTCTAGTTGAGCACTGAGTCACTTTAGAAAATCCTGGACTGTTTAATCATGGAATCCTTAGCACTGTGTTAACCACAGAAGTAGCATGGCTGAGTGCCTAGGGCTGTGTATGCACAAACCTGTTACTAATTTTGTGGGTGGAAGCACATAAGGTGAAATTTTTAGAAGTGTTTAAGTGATTTAGGTGCTTCTAAAAACTTTACCCATAAACTTCAGTTTAAAAAATAATATGAAGTTCCCCTGGTAACTGTAAACACAGGACTTGATCCGATTTTCAGAAATGCAGCTATTACAGCGTGATAAACCTGATTTTTCCGATTACCCAGCCCACACATCAAATTACAGTTTCGTCCCCTTTCAGCAAGTGGCAAGTTGAAGAGAGTTAATGTATTAAAATAATGGACCAACACATGCCTTTAACATGGATTAGCACTTGCAGGAACTTCTTGTTTTACATGAAGAATATGCATCTGCGCACTGGGGTCAACATGAGCACACTGCATGCCTTGCAAACGTAATCTAAACTAATTTGTAAATACACTAGAAGCTAGAAAGTATCTGTAGTAAGCTATTTGCTTTGCTTTTCCTTTACATTTGCAAACGTGAGAATTTAAAGTTCAGCTGGAGAATCACAACGTTTACACAATCTGTGAGCCTCGCTCTGACCTTACGCAAGACTTCCAACAGCATAACTTTGTTGAATTCAGTGGAGTTACTCCTGCTTGTTACCGGTGAGAGATCAGAATCATGCCCATTGTAAATGGTGTGTGTACATATGTTTAGAGCCATGGCCAACCTTTTGAAACGTAAACTCTGCTTTTGGTTACATAATTACATGTTATGCAGAGTTAGTTTCCTATTTTATTTTCCTTCCCTATCTCCCATACCACCCATGGCTTTTACTCTCTCACACCACTCTGCCTCTTTTCCACTTCGTATTGCCATTACAGATGGCTCCCTGCATTTCTTTTGTACCAGATTAAGGAGCGTGCGGTATCTGTTTGAGATTCCTACTTTTTGACTGTAAGGACGTTCAGTTGCCAGTAGGACTTTAAGTTCAGGAGGTAGCTCTGTCCAGGGTGATGAGTTCACGGTAATTTCAGCAGTGTGATGAGAGAATCACTGAAAGAACCCAAGTCCTGGCTCAGCTTAAACCATTTTGTAGGCCTCTTGCAACTGGAGACTAGTTCACAAAAGAGGGCTATATCCTGCCCTAATTCAATCCCACTGAAGTCACGGGAATCATATGGACTCTAAGATAGCACAGGATTGATTATAATGTTCGTGCCAATCTCATTTGGCTCAAAAATAACTTTTTCTTAGTTTCTCCCTAGATAATAGAAAGATAAAAGGGTAATTTCCCCAGAACTGTAGTTTAACTGCACAGCTATAGACTGAAACTGACTCCTGTACAGAGGTCTAGTACCAATCCCCTGCACCACTCAAGTCTCACTTTCAAACCCTCAGAGTAGGATTCAAGGGGTGAATAGACCTTGGGCTGGTTCGCACAGCAAGGTAAATTTCACCCATGATGGAAACTGATAAAAACAACCTGTTCCATGAATTACTGAAGGCCAGACATTACTCAATAAACAACCCAAAAAAGCAGTGATCATTATCCTAGTAGCTACACCAGTTAAGAAGTGGGTACTAGTGAGAAATGGAAGATTATTCCAGCATGTATTGAGCTGGATAGGTTATTTCCATTCAGTAACCACTGTTTGTTTTATATATATTTGCATGGGGGGAGGAGGGATGCTGTTGAAATGGGCCTAAAAGTAAAACAAGTATATGGCTAGGATGCTCAGAATCAACGCACAAAAGCTAGGCTTTTCAAAGGAGCCTAAGAGAGTTGGGCACCGAGCTTCCTTAGGCCCAAAATACCAGCCACAGCACATTGGCAGCATGTTAACTGTAATGGCCCCGTGTTTCTGATCACAAGAATGCTGTGGTCAGCAAAACAGTGAATAGACTTCTCTTTAACAGTGATGATTTGCTTTGTTCCAGCTACATGCGAAACTGGTCACAATATTAGGGATAACATCCTCTTACATTCATGTAGTGCCTTTTATTCAGAGAGATTACAAAGGAATTTGTTACTTATACAGTGTAACTGTTTTGCTAGGTGTGAGTCAGGAGCAGAGAGGGCCGGGGTTCAGTTTTTTAGTGGTTCCTTCTGCAAACTTAAACACCAGGTCAAGCCCCCCACCCAGAAACCTGGGAGACTGTATGTGTAGCCTCCTTGCAAGCACTCCTTGCAAGGACAACAAAATAAACTTTGAAAAGCCAGCGGTTAATTATCTAACAGTGTATATTGGGGTTAGACTCCAACCCCTCTGCTACTCTTAACAATAGTCCCAACCTCAGGTCTCCTCTGGCAGTTGTGAGTGGCTGGTGCATTCTAGCCACTTCCTCCCCTGCTCATCACTCACAGTTTGCTGTCCAGGGCGGGTGGAATCCAAGATTCCTCACAGGTCTATCTCTAGCTCTTAAGGGAATTGCAATCTGTGCTGCTCCACCACCTGGCCCATTGATTCCAGCTTTAATTGTTGGGTAGGGAGGCCGACACCAGCATTCTTCTGCTCTGAGGCTTCAGCTCAAGCCACCTCAGTGTTGTCCACTGCCTCAGCTCAGCTCCGTCTGCAGGATGGTGGATGGCTTCCAGGCTGAAGCTGCATCATGTGGGAGAGAGCGTTCTTACACTCAGAGAGGCACTCCCAGGAAAAAGTAGAAGCCCTCTCCCTCCCTCTGTCCCTGTCCAGGCTCCCTTATCCAACAGTAACTGAATAGGGCCTCAGTCAGGGTGATTCCTCACCACAGTCAATTTGGTGCAGTTCTCTTGTCCTTTCATTTACCAACTGGGATAAGAGCATTTTATTACTCCCTGCCTTAAAACTTAACTGAATTTTGACCAAATTATGCCAACTGTCACATAACAGAAGTAATTCAATCATTTCCTCTTGCTCACCATCTCAAAAAGTTCTGGGCTGCTCTTCTAGACATTTAGCTCTCTATTCCCTAGGACTTCAGGCCTGGCTAGGTCTAACAATAGCAGTCAACTCACTGACCACTAGAATAGAGCCATGTCTCTGACAGAATGTAGCAGCTAATATGTAATAGTGTAAGACAGAACAGGTAGAAGAAAACTATATCTAATTAAGACTGAGGGAGGAACTGAAGAACACCAAATATAAATTACTCTAACTAGAAACATGGGTGGGGACACTAGGGCTAACCCTGAAAAATGTTCTGGGACTGTAGTGAATGATGTGCCAGGCAAGAATGGACTTTTGGGACCAACATGCCAAGCAGTCTGTTTGGGGAGCTCTCTGGGTTGGTGAATGCAAAATTCCCCACTTCTAGTTATGCAGAAATCCAGCCTTTTGAAGCTACACTCTGAAGTAGGAGCCATTTTCTGCTGATTTCTTGGAGTCTCAAAATCAAAGCTGCAAGCTGCATAAAGGAAAGACTGATCTATTTACGAGGGTGCTAGTTCTGAGGAAATGCTGTTATTAACTCATAACCACAAAGAAACTCTTTGTGGGGTTTGAAGGATTGACTCCTTCCAGAGACTGTATAGGACTTGGGGGTGATTTCTGGAAGTTTATTAGCATGGATGTTTTCTCTGTAATGCTTTCACTCTAAGAATAAACATGCTTGCTTATAAAGAGGTATAGTGGGATAAGTTATAACAGGTGGCAATTATAACAGTTCATAGCCTTTGAAGAGAAAGCAGAGCACAGATGCTGGCCTGTTTAGACTAGCTTGCTGGAGACAGTGTAGGCAGAGATCTGTACAGCCCAGAAAAACCCCAGTCAGGAGGAGGGAGACAGACACATGTCTCTGCCCAAGAGAAGCGATAGCTGAGGAGCTGGGAGCCTCGAGTGGGTGTCCTTGACTGATCACAGAGGGGGAAATACAGGTGCAGTTGCCCTGAATTGTGACAGTCAGGACCTTCGTTTTAGCTCTGATCTGAAAGAAGAAACTCCAACTACACAGTACCCCGTAGAACCTGAATAGATCACAGCCCAAGGTGGCACACGTTCAAGCTAGAAAGTTACATATCTTTATTTCTCTTCATATTCTGACTTATCTCACACCTGCTCTATCGACTCCCCATATTTTCAAAGTAGATTCTGGAGCATCTAATATATTTGGGGGGGGGAATTAATTGAGTTAGTTACTCAATTTTGATCAAGTGTAGAACTCAGAAGTGTTAAGTGTTTTATGACCCCTTCAATTTTCACAATTCCTGAGGTTTTGAAATCTGTTATACTTCCATAGATTTCCCATGGAACAAATTATTAGTGATTCCTGGCCCCTGCTGTATTTATCTATATACCTTCAGTCCGTCCTTAATCAAAATAATATTAAAGGATCACTCATAAAAGTTGCATTCCCTTATTGTAATCCATTCCCATATTGGTTTGTAGCACACACAAAAAACATAGTACTGTATTATTTATGACACCCTTGAATTGCAAAACAGGATCAGACTATCAGCTAAGACAGTTGCTCTCAAACTTTTTCCACGAACCACTTGAAAATTGCTGAGGGTCTCAGCGGACCACTTAATGATCTTTCCAAATGTTGTTCGTACTGTTAGCTAACTATTGTAAAGTGCTTGGGATAAAAGCACTATATAAAAAAAACCTTAATAAACTTTTTGTTCTACAAATAAAAGCATACGACTAATATTTTAATATCAGGTTTCAGAGTAGCAGCCGTGTTAGTCTGTATCCGCAAAAAGAAAAGGAGAACTTGTGGCACCTTAGAGACTAACCAATTTATTTGAGCATAAGCTTTCGTGAGCTACAGCTCACTTCATCGGATGCACGAAAGCTTATGCTCAAATAAATTAGTTAGTCTCTAAGGTGTCACAAGTACTCCTTATTTTAATATCAGTAGACTTACCTTTCTAATGCAATGGATGTGCCCTCTCTTCCCCGCTGCAGCAGCCCCCGAGCTGGGGCTGGGAAGGAATGGGGTGTGGGGGGGTCTCTCCCTGCAGCTGCAGCCCTGAAGCTGGGGAAAGTCGCCTCTTTGTCTGGCTGCCTCAGCCCTGCATGTCCCAAATTCCCTCCACCCCCTCTTCTCACCCCACTGCCCCCTCCCACCTACCCACTATTGCCCCCAAAGCCACCACCTCATCTTACATGTGTGTCTTCTGCAGGACCCAGGCACCTAATTAGTGGAGCCACACCTGCATGGCTTCACTAATTAGGTGGGTGGCCCTTCATTCTCTCATGTGCAGCCACCCCGGCACATACTTTAGTGGGAATTTAGAGGGACCACCTGAATGGAGCTCGCGGACCACTGGTGGTCCACGGACCAGTTTGAGAACCTCTGAGCTAAGACATAACCCTGTTGTTTAGAATGTAAAAAGCAACAACCCCCTCCCCACCACACACACACAAAATCCCACACCTCAGTGTGCCTCTGATGCAGCAGTACATTCAGGTAACCTCCACCCTCTGTATTTCAGACATTTTAAATGGATTCTAATTCAGTGCAAGGCTTGGGTGTATTATCTTGCTCATCGTGCTTTGTATGAACTAGCAGACAAAATATATGGTGTGAAAAGTGACGTAAAAAAGCGTAAGTATAGTTTCTTGGGCCCACTGGAAGGTCTGAGGCCAGAAGTCTTCTCAGAGGAACTGTGCATAACAAACATTAGCTAAATAGGGTAAGGGCAGATTCTGTGCTAAATACACTTGTTTCTGTGTTCCTGCACCAGCAATAAGCCCCGCCACTTGAGCTCCCCTGGTGAAGATTACTGTAATGTTGGGAGTTACTAACTGGTTAGCACCGGTATCAGCACTACTCACACCACCTTCCCCGTGGTCCCCAACAGAGAGCTTTCCTGAGATCCAGCCCATGACTGTGGAATGTACTCCTACAGGAACTAAGGGCCATTACCACCTTCTGCTCCAAGTGCAAGGCTCATTTCTTTTACCTTGCCTTCTACAATAGGAACACGTAGCAACAAGACACTCTGCTGCATATACTTCTCCCCACAGGGAGAAGATGAAAGAACAACCGTGACAGATTTTACACATGTTGTTTATTGCACTACCGCAAGGCACTCAGATACAATAATGAGCACAGTGTAAGAACCTATATACAATATAGTAGAAGGCATGACTGGAGTGATCCTAGAGAGGTGAAGTTCTGGCCACAGTGTGCTGCAGGTCAGCAATCTGACTGGGAGATATGGCCATAGGTGTAGCCTTGAGGCTTCTCTATACTATGCCAGGCTACAGCAGCCATTCACTCAGCACTTTCTGAAAAATCAGGCCCCTATAAAATGTTATAAGCTGGGCACTCCAAAACTGAGGTACTGACCTCACACCTGGTAAGGCAATTCCAATCTTTTCATGTATTTATACCTGCTCCTGTATTTTCCACTCCATGCATCTGATGAAGTGGGTTCTAGCCCACGAAAGCTTATGCCCAAATAAATCTATTAGTCTCTAAGGTTCCACAAGGACTCCTCATTATTTTTACAATGACTAGTTATCTTTGGAAATATGAGCCACACATCTACACCCCTAATATATATAAAGTCACAACAACATATATTTTCTTTATTATCCTTGAAAGAATTCACAGCTGACCTCCTATGATGCTACTGATTTATTTTGTTTAGATTTCTTTTTCTGTATTTTTAACATAAATTAAATACAGGTATTTAAGAGAAAATTTAAATGACCCAGATTAAAAAGGCACTGAAATAAAACTATCTGCTGTGTTCAGATATATACTCTTACTGTCATGAATATAAACCTGTGAAAACCATCACAATGTTTTTGGAAGAGTAACAGCCCCCCCTTTATTTTTTTTTAAAATGCTGTTTGCACTTTGACAGCTGCTCAGCTATAACAAATGAAGCTTAAAAGGGTGTGTATCAGCGTCAATGCAAGATGTTCTTCAAGCTTGAAAATAAAAGCAGAGCTGCATTAAGTTCAAACATTGGTATTAGATGAAAAAGAGGAATAGTGTTTTTCCCTCTTGCTTTTCTGGAGACAGACATTATTTGCCAAAGAATGTAAAATTCAATTCCCCGGGGAATGCCAAAAGCCTTTGGCAGACACTCTGAAACTCAAGTTGACTCTTTTCTGTAAGAACGAACATTAGAAGGAAAAAAGAAGAGGAGGCATAATTACTTCAGTGTTTACATGGCCATGGCTTCTTGATTCTGAAAGAGTATCTGACTACAAGGACTGGAATTAATCTAATTTTAAAGAACTGCCAGGTGAAGTAAAACTACCCTTAATTAGTCTAAGTGAGTCTTTATTTGTATATCATAATTCTTAGAATAGTGATGGGAAAGAGTACTCAAGATTATAAAGGCAAGTGCAGTCACTTTTTTCCTCATATTTGTACTGTTCAAACTATTCAATCTAACAATATCAGCTTTAAACCTAGAAAGACCGGTAATGATCCTAACTTCAGGGTGGGAAAATATTTCATCTCCACCATCTCTCCAAACACCATTTAACAAACATGTTCCTGTTAAAGCTGAACAGACTGAAGAAAAATTACTGTTGTGGGAAGCAGAATACTTACATAGACATAAATCACACAGGTGCTTAGGAATTGGAGTAATCAGATTCAGGAGAATAGACGTTGCTATGCATGTCCATGATATAACCAGGTCAGTGTAACCGCATTCCAAAGCCAAACTTCAACCACCGTAAGGAGATGTAGACTAACAATGTTCTTGTATATTCTGGACATACACATTCTTTCTTACACGTTCATGTAATTCTCGAAAAAATGTGTGTTTTCAACTGAAAGAAATTCCATACATGTGTCAAAACCTCAAAAAGTTGAAACCATGACAACCATGCCTCTCCCAGAGTTTTATTTCATTTTCATAATTGAAGACCTCTGAACTAATGGGATTTTTTAAAAGGGGTGCAGCGATGGTTTGGAAGCCTTCAGGACCATATTTCACACTATCATGATATTCCAAGTCCGTTCTCTCATCCCTGCTCATAGTCACGTACGCCTACAGAAATTGTAAAGAAGATAATCCGCCTTTGAAAGCAAGTCTGATAGCAAAGATACTAGAACTATAGAAATCTGGTTATCTGCAAATGGATGACTCAAGGGATTGGTAACAGGATATCATGTCTTTTAAATCTAGGTAACCAGTTCATATCTAACCCAACTCAGTGACTAAAAGTAGCGACTGAAAGTAGTTACTACCTGATCTGGTTCAATGGCATTTGTGAAATCATTTGCTGGTCTCAGATCATTTCTCAATTAACAGATGGTCACATGACCAAAATAAAAGGTGTCATAATTAGCAAGAGAAGGGAATAATCAAAAAGATTTGTCCAAAAAACCTGGGTTTGGTTCAGTTGCATTAACTCTTTGTGCAAGTAGCTCACGAAAGCTTATGCTCAAATAAATGTGTTAGTCTCTAAGGTGCCACAAATACTCCTTTTCTTTTTACAATGTTTATAACAACAACAAAAAAGCAATATTCTTGTGAATCAATGGTCATTATGGGTGAATGTGAGTGAATATTGAACAACCATTTTGTGGAGAAAAAACATATGAGCTGTCATCTTGAAAACTCTGATCTATGAACATGCAGAAGTTTCTATCATCCCTACGAGGAAACATTACCACATAACTTGGTAATCATATGCCAAGAATAATTGATAAACAATTAGTACACAATTAAAGTGAATAACCAAGAAGCTGAAAGTGGTTCCCATAAACTGCTCATTGAATAGTGTAAACTAAGAAACTAGTTGATAAAAGTGAAAGTCTTGGAATAAACTGAACAGTCTAAACAAAAGAGGTCTCAATTTGTCAAATAATTCACAACAAGTAGTTCCGCCATGTATAAGGGGGCCAATTGACACACTTGTTGGAAGTCTCAGCAGAGACTAGGGTTTGATCAAGAGTAGGGCAGCTGGGGGAAGCAAACAGAGTGGCTCCTGTATCTGGTAAGCAGTATTTAGATAATTCTGGAATGGCAGTTCCAGCACTACCAGTTGCCAAGAAGCATTTCTGAGGAAGAAATAGTAGAATGGCTATTGGATGTCTCAGAGTGTGCCACCAAGTGCACATCAGTTTACACAGAGAAGAAAATAAGAGGCATTTTTTATTCTGGTCCATCTTTAAAATCAGCATAAGAAAGAAGAGTCAGATGTGTTTTCTGTTGTTCTCTCTGACCAGCTATAGAAATCTTTTGCTTTTGGGCTGAAAATTGTACCACTACTGTACAATTCTTAGTTGCCAGAATAATGACATTATAGTGCATGCAACGTGGTTGGATGTGCAGGCTACTCAGATAGCAAACACATTCCTATTTAATCTACCAACCAAGAGGAGCAGGAGAAGAAAAGAGTTTCTTTCACAGACCCTGACGAGTTTACAGGCCTATCAGTTTATTCTAGCTACATAGTCAGGGTTACTACACTAGGGATTCATATTTTTATCAGTTAATCTGTCCCAAAGCCATGGAAGGTAATTAACGAGAGAGATAGTCAGGCATGGCTTCAGGCAGTAATTTAATACTGCCCTAAATCTCTGCATGGGCAAACCCACTAGCCAAAGAGGAAATGCATACTGTACAAGGACACTTGTGTTCTCAAACATGATACCCCATGGAGTTTTCAGATGAAGCACTTTTCCAGTGATTAACTCTGTACATTTGAATTGCATTATTTAATGCCATAGGAGAGTGGTTATTTGTAGTGCATAGAGGAAAACAAGTTTCCCCATGAATATAGAAATCAGATACTTAATGGATAAGCCATCTTAGGTCACTCAAAGCTTCATTGTCCTTTGCTGATCCTGCTGGAAGGATGAAGTCACTGCTCTTATTAAATGATTATTTGTATAATAAAGTTGTGCCTTTTGTACATTCTAGAATAATTGGACCCATAAACAATATCACTTGATCTGTATACTAGCACAAGAGTGTGCTTTCCATACTGCCTTGGTATGTAAATACAGTTCTCCCTTAGGGGTAGCTCGGGCATGCATTGTGCCCTCCCAGAACTCATGGCCATGCAATGATAACACCCCGACTACATCAGCTCTTAGAATGGTGTAGCATGCTTCCTTGCTCTGCTGACCTGTATGTGGGACAGAGAAGGGAAGGGCCCGGCTTACATCCTCTCCACCAGGGTGTTTTGCAGCCTGTTGAGGAAAGCTGGAGTAGTTTATTTAAAAATAATACATACACCGATCTGAGACACAAAGTGAAGTCATCTTCTGGGGGGATTTCCAAGAGAGGCAGCCTTAGAGCCAGTGAAGAATTTGCATTCTCTGTTGTATACTTCACTTGCATATTTATAGTTATACAGAACTCCATAGTCTGTTAAATGATGTTTCTTGTATATTCAAGTCAATTAAGCAGTGTATAAATTTTTTTTCTATTGAAAACATCAGAATTAACCTAAACTCACAAGGTTTAAAGTTGTCAACTGTCTTCTTACTCCGCTGCTGATACCAGTATAACATGTGTCAGAAATTATCCAGATTTCCCTCAGTAAAAAAGATAGCCAAAATATGCTTCTATCTAGCTGCATACACAGGCCTGAATTTTCCAAAACAATTAGTGATTTTGGACAGTCCATTTCAGGTGTTCATTTTTCAGAAGTGCTAGGCACCTACCACCTGAAGATCAGGCACCTTTATGGTGTCTCATGTTGGGCACCCAAAACATTGAGATACCCAGTTCACAAAACATCCTAATGCACATTTTTATTTAATGTAGAAAGTTTGATGACAAGAGTTCTCAGCCATTTAGCCTCTTTTGGAACAACATTAGAAACCCCGATTGACACTGTGAAATAGAACTGGGTGAATAATAAAACAGTTTTTGTTGACTAACTTATTTCATTAATATTTGACTAGGTGGGCCCCAGGTAAAGGCCAGCTTCAATAGATTTCTATTATTCAGTAAGAATAATAAGCAGCGGCCAACAAGATAAAGAGTATGTTTTTAAGCAATATTCATCTCAAAGAGAATATAATCACACAAATGCATGTTTTTGTTGTAGATATACATATGTTTTGGTTTTGTATCATAAACCAGATGGAGGACTTGCCTATTGCAAATCACAAGTGCTTTAAACATGAACTATTGTCTGCAAAGGACAGCAGAAAGAGTACTTTCTCACAGCAATCATCTCCTTAGAAATATGAAAAGGAAAACTGGATGAAAACATAGCCTCTCTTCTCTCCCCTCCTCCCCCCAGTCAGTCAGTGCAAGGTATAGCCAGTTGTTATTGATTGCAAAATTACCACTTTAGAGCTAAAAGCTTCATGGCTTTGCCATATTTAAAGAGCCAGCCACAAAAAGGCATCCTCAGAAAATGTTTCTACAACAGGGTAACTCTGCAATGGGGCAGCAGGAATTCACCAGGGAAGGAGTTTCTGATAAGGGGCTCTTTGTTGTTATGACTATCACCACCACAATTTCCCAGTTTAATGCAACAAAGAGCACGGTTCAAATCCTCTCCATTCCCAAGAAAGTTATCTAATTGGTCCTCAACGAGGAACATCAAACATGTTTTCTGGAGTACTCCTTGGAAGAACAAAATGAGACAAAAAGATATTGCAATAGAATGAAAACTGGAGCTCAGGTTTTGGCCTGATATTTCCTACTCCAGTTCTTTAGGCCTCCAGCAATTCCTTCAAATAAAGCAGGGAAGATACTTTCTCCATATTTCTATTGTAAGAAAAGGAAAACAAAAAATCCAAGCAGATGACATTTTTCCCCTTTTCTTTCTAATTTTATATTTTCTGGTTCTCTTTATTGGTGAGGATGATAAGGGAAGACTTTCAATTCATAGAGTGCTTGTTCTTTATTTAGTCAGGCTAGATGTTCAAGTAGTTAGTGTGATCGCTGCTGTCCTGGCTGACATACTGGGGAATGAAGTGGGGGAACTCCAGAGCTGAAAATGAGAGTCTGCAGGGCTTGAGCTATGGAGTCAAGCTGTGTATCTGTGGGCTATAACAGACTCACATTTGCTAACACAAACGGACCAGTGGGCTTCTTCCCTGGAGAAAGAAAGCTTATTCTGAGCATCTGAGATTCGTAGCAGTTCGAACCCTGGTTGGGCCCCCACTCATATGACAGCTGCCATCTTGGCTAACAGCAGAAATTGAACTGGGGCCTTGAAAGCTAAAAACATCAGTTTCTTACAGCTTGAGTTAAAGAGCCAGGCTCTAAAGTAGTGAGTGGTAACAGACTCACATCCTCTGTGGATTGGGTACAACACACACTGATCAGTGGCTTACGTCAGCACCCACAATCCATGATTTAAAGGTTTTGATGATACATTTCTACAGGTACAAAATCAGGAGCTGGGTTCTGCTCTCATGGAAGTCAATGGCAAAGCTTCCATTCATTTCAGTGGGCTAAGAGTGGGGCCCTGTTTGTTATAATGCATATTTTGCATTGAGAAAAGCCAACGCCCTACTAGAGAATTAATGACCGTTTGAGGTTTAAACTGAAAAGTATTTTAAAATACTGAGAAAAGGTATAGCAAACAAATGTTAAAGGAACTGTCTATGACCTTGCATGATTTAGCTTCGTAATGCTTTTCTGCCATGAAAGTTGGAGCTGCTGCTCCTTACAATTAAGCGAGGACCTGTATTTTTCACACAGCCATTCTTTTTCTGCTTGTGAACAGGTGGTCACTCTAATGCTCAAATAAACTAAGTTCAGTGGTTGGCCACATTGCATACTCAGCTGCAGTTCACCCTCTGCATTCTGTGTCAGCTTGGAGGCAGAGACAGGTCAAGTGACTTGCCCAAGATCACACAAGACATCTGTGGCAGAGCAGAGAAATATTCTCTCTAAGTCCTAAATCAGTGCCCTAAACACTGGATCATCCTTCCTCTCTGCCAAAACTGGTCTTGCAGCCTTGCCCAGCTGGGTCTCAATGACAGGTTTGATCTGGGTGGAACTCCACAACACTGCATATAGCTAGCTTTCCTACAGTAGACCTGGCTTTACTCCACCAAATGATCATGCAAAAGAAATGCACATTAGCAGTCAGACATTGGATATATGATTTTTTTTTCCACTAAGAAATGATGGTTGTGTTGTATTTCTGGAAGCAGGAAATACCAGAGACCTTGCCAAAACCCCTTTTCTTGTGAAATTTCCAGCTCAGTTTTGCAGCCAAGAAATTCAGATAAACTTTAGATTAGCATCCAAACTAAAATCAAATTTCAAATCTTTTGAAGTTCTCTCCTCACTTCTCAGGTCCGACATCAAGGTCCACTAGCATACACCGCACACCTGTGCAAAGCCAAGTGAGGCTCTACATGTGGCCAGGAGTCCACACTAGCAGGTACTGATTCTGCATTTGGATCTACGTATCATATTTTGCACTGATACATGAGGTTAAAAACCAGCATCAAAAGCATTTCTCTTTATATTTCCTTTAAAGAGGGTTTTAAGATTATTTTTTCTCTTCTGCCCTACATATGAGGGGCCCAATCCAAAGGCCATGGAAGTCAGTGGATGCCTTTTCACACGTTTCAATGGGCTTTGGATCAGGCCCTAACTACCCTTTATCAGAATGCGGTAGTTTGAGCCTGGGCAGCTATCTTTAGTTTAACAGTGTTTTCATGGGCCTCATTTCACTTCCAAAGATCAAACAAAGTCAGACTGCACTGGCAAAATTAACTCGGGATATCAGCCACATCACACATTGACCACAAACAACATTAAATATTTTAAAAGACAAAGCAACACAAAAGAAATTCTATACTTATCCATTAAAATGTCAGATTTTCCAGTTCCTAATGCTTATATTAAAATTGCTATGCTCAAGAGCTTTAATTTCTTAGATTAATAAATAGGATCCTTCTCCATTCCTAAAGGTTATTTTTAAACATTCTACATTTTAGGATACGTATATATAATGCTGAGTATTAGCTCCAGATAACAGGCCCATCATAGCTACTTCTGTGTTTAATGAGGCTATATACAACAGTGCACATTAATTTTTCATGTTGCCAGCAGAATTTCAGGTGAGTTTAGCCTAAGCCCTGCACTGAACTCCATGCAAGTGGACCCTGCTCCTGTGCAAAGCCATGCAGCAATCATGCACGCAGAGGGGTACTGCAAAGCCTTGGTCAAGTCAATAGCCTCCATGCAGGGGTCTAGCAGAGTAAAGCTCTTTGTAGGGCTAAGGCTTTTGTGCCCCCAAGAGTTAGTTCTTTGTTTTACCCCGTGCCTTGCAAACTGAACAGAACAACATTGAGTATGCAGAAAGCAGAGCTTTTGAAAAAAAATGCAACTGTTTGGTTTCTAATCTGACAGGGGATTTCGGTTCAGGGATTTTTTTTAATCATCACTGGTTCTTTCAAAGCTTTACATTGCTGGGGACAGGGGAGGGGATGATTTACAGTAACTACAAACAGTTGCTCCCTCTCATTGAGTCAGCTGCTGATTTTGAAAGCTTGTTCTGTCTTCCCCATATCGAAGGTTGACATCAGCCACAAGGAACACATGGCCAGCTTTAAAAATGACAACACTTTAAGCCTGCACTCATTTCATAGCTTCAATATGTAAAAGCCCAGCCATCTTGCTTATTTAATTCTTCTGGAAATGAATATTTCCATTTACTCCATCCCAGCCAATCTAAGCAAGGAATCTTACAGATACATAAGGGAAAATATGTCACAGCAATTCCAACTAACTCTGCTTTTTGTATCATTAATACCTTTTGGTTTCAAAGTGAGCAGTCAGGGCCATATCAATTCAAAATGAGGCTCAAGAAATGCCAGAACATGGGTCTCAAGAACACTCTGACTCCAACCCCAGCACAATAGCCCTTCCCCCTGCCACAACCCCCACTTGGAATGGTAACCAGGGAGTACCATCCCTTCGCAGGCAGACAGGGGAGCAGCCTGCCTCCTAAAGAAAAGAGCCCTCCTCAGGAACAGTAGGGATGGTTGCAAGGGAGCCCTCAGTACTTACCCCTGAAACCAGAATGTATCTGCTGGGGTGGGTTGGGCCTGTAGCTCTCTTTTCCTACTGTACATTTCTGCAGAGGCGGTAATGGGAGGACTCCCTCATTGAGATGAATGGATCAGTTCACAGAGGTATTGTTTCAGGCTATGAATAGGCTAGTCACCTCCTTTTGCACCCGGTCGTGGCATAAGTTCACACTGCAGCACCCTGCCTCAGTTTCCCCACTTTCAGGGCTCTTTCTCAGTCAAAATACTCAAACTCTTCTCATTCAGCAACACCCCTCCTTGGGGATGGGGTTATTAAGATAAATAATTTCAGCGTGGTAGCCGTGTTAGTCTGTATCAGCAAAAAGAACGAGGAGTATTTGTGGCACCTTAGAGACTAACAAATTTATTTGAGCATAAGCTTTTGTGGACTAAAACCCACTTCACCCAATGCATGCAATGGAAAATACAGTAGCAAGATATATATATACACACAAAGAGAACATGAAAAAATGGGTGTTGCCATACACACTATAATTCCCTTAATTGATCACTCTCATTATAGTGTGTATGGCCACACCCATTTTTTCATGTTCTCTGTGTGTATATATATATCTTGCTACTGTATTTTCCACTGCATGCATCCGATGAAGTGGGTTTTAGTCCACGAAAGCTTATACTCGGATAAATTTGTTAGTCTCTAAGGTGCCACAAGTACTCCTCGTTTTGTAAGATAACAAAACATTTCTCAAACTCCATACTGCCCATCTTTCCCACTGGGGTCTCCCAGGCTTTCCCTGCCCGGAGTCTTTTCCCTGAAAACTCAAGGTTCCCTTTGGAGCCTACTTACTCCTTCACAATCTTCCACAGTTCCCACCTGATACCTAGAGGTTCCCTACTGGAATACTTAGTCCCAGCAACCATTCCTCACTTTAGCAACCCCCTACCACAATCCCTTTTCCCCACCCTTACAGCTTCCTGCTACTCGACACAGAGGAATTGGCTCCTGGTACCCAGCTGGTTCTATTCATTAAACCTCACACCCCATCCCAGGTGTGTCAGGCAAGGTCAATTGGAAGGGGTTGGCCAGCTCCAGCCTCTAGCTCCTAAAGAGGTAGGCCACCTCATCACACAGGCTTTCTGCAGACTCAGGTAGACATCACTGCAGTTATGCTCAGTTCACATTTTCAACCTTTACTTTCACAACCACGTGTGCAAGACACTTACCTTCTTTTTAAACGAAAGTCAGTCTCCACTGGCCTATAATGCCTATGCTTTATTCCAGCCCTGGGGCTGGATTTTCAGAAAGTGCTTAGCATCTGTCTTTTGCTTAAACTTGCTTCACCCTCTCCACATCACGTCCCTGTGCACAGGCCTACTGCGATCACAGCCCGTATGCCCCTCTGACCCCAAGGAGTACTCTAGGCTCACATTGCTGCCAAATTCTCCGGAAAGATTAGGGAGTGGATGGGACCATGCTTTGCCCCCTCTATACTTAACAGTGAAACAGTTATTTCCTTAAGGCACAGTTCAGCCCTTCACCTTGCTGTATCTCATTTTACCCTACTGTCAAATGATGATTTTGAGATTGTCAGTTCCAAGACTGCATAAATGCTAAATTTTAGCATGTAACAGTAGTAAGTAGTAAAATTAGGCACTCGGTAAAATAAGGCACATGTTTAAATAACAAGTCAAGTTAAAAACCCTGCTACAGATTTCAACAAATAGATTGTTTCCAAAAATAAGCCATCAAAGTGAGAAAAAAAGCTGACAAGCTGGTATTACTGTGGTGACCATGTGGTTTCCGCATATAAGTAAAATACGTACATCTTATTAGAATGAAAACTAGAATATGCTCCGGATACTTCCTCAGTTGTTGCTTAATATATCTGGAACATGTTAAAAAGTTATATTCAGTTTTAACTGACATATTGAACATGTGTCCTGAGTGATACGCTGCACATATAAGATTAATATATACTCAGGCTCAGTTTTGGAAAAGGGCATATGCCCCATCCGTGTGCCACCTCACCCAATGTGCACATACCTACTGGAGTTGTGTGTGTGTGTTTTGACTGCCTGGGAAATCTGAGCCCTAATTCAGGTTAGGAGTGAGGATTCCTTCCCCTTCTGTCCAGGTTCCTTGGCAGTTTTTATTCACATGCATAAATAAACACCCATTATCCTTGAAAGAGTCAGAGCTGCTACTCACTGAGCTTGATCCTCCACTCAGTTCCAGCAGTGTTACATTAGCTTATTTCTATTGAAGTCAACAGTGTAAAACTGATGCAACAGAGCGGTAGCTCAGGCCACTGGTGTTTCTGTAAATTAACTGGCACTGTGAAAGTTCTGCTTTGCTCACATGGCGTTAATTCGTGGCCCTATTGAAATCAATGAAGAACTTCTGTTGATTTCAATAGTTCCAGGATTTCAAGCACAGGCTCAGGATTCAACCTCATATTTCAAGAACATATATATGAACACTAGGAACACATATTCTATAGCCACACATTTTTCTACTGAAGACGCACTGGAAAATAAGCATTATATAACATACAAACACACTACATCCCAGTGTTTTACTCCCTATGAAGATTTCTGCTTTTCTGTGAAAGGAGAAATTGAAGGACACAATTGTTTAATGACTTGAATCAATTGGCTGTGGCTTGGCCTCAAACCTGAATCCTAGATCAAACCTATTTATACTCAGACCAGAAAGAGAGCATTCGCCTTGCCTAATGCTAGTGCACATTGGTCAAAGGATCCCAGAACAGCAATATATGTTCCTCTTAGGGCCTTATCCAGCTCCCATACAAATAAAGGGAAAGATGCTCACTGACTTCACTGAGGGGGTGGATTGGGACTTTAGGCCCAGATCCTCAAAGGTGTTTAGGTATCTGATTTCCCATTGAAATCAGTAGGAGTTGGACACCTAACCTTTGAGGATCTGGGCCTTCATGACTTCTGGAATTGTATCCAAAAGGCTAATGCCATAAACCTCCACTATATTTCTTTCTTAAATTTACCCCTCTTGCCCACAACAATGTTATTTCACACATAAACACACACACCCATTGAAAACTGCTAAGCATGCATTCAGTGCCTCATCCCTATAGGTTTTCCATACATTTAGGCAGCACAGTTAATCTACCTGTCGATAAAGTGCACTGGAAAATATTCCTCTCATGATGAGCAACAAGGAGAAAGGGCAAAACTACTAAAGACATTGCAAGTCTATTGTAATTATTTATTTTTCTCTTTCAACAGTTTTATTACTTCCTTGTTATTTAAGTGCAAGCCACCTTAATAAAGGCAGAAAGTAATAAAGCACTGTGGTAGTACCTGTGAACATTTAACATTAAGTTGGCAGAAGCAATCTACTTTTAATAACCGTCTGTTTTGATAACCTTGTATTCTGACCTTGTATTCACCAAGGTGAAAGGTGAAGATTAAATCTTCTCCACCTTTCTGAATGCAGCTGCTGTGCACACAGACTTTAATTGATGTGAGACCCAGCTTTGTAACTCAAGACCATCTCCCGCCTGCAGCACTGAAAACATGCAATTCAAGGCTCAGTTTCAGCTGATAACTGGTCCCTCTCAGCTGATGGTCTGGACAGGAGAATGAAGTCTTTGTCATTATCTATCCTCCATCAGCATAGCTCTTTTTTCATAACTCTGGTATTCAAGTCAGGCCTATAATGATGGCCTCTCAGCAAGAAACATGATGAAGTGAAACAAAACTAAAAAGGGGATAAACTTAACTCACTGCTGAACAAAGCTGTAAGACGGAAGCAGGGAACTGGCCCACTCTCACTGAAAGTTGTGAATTTTTTTTTTAAATCTGCACAGCCCGTGATTTGTTATGTTTTATTCTTGTATAAAATAAAAATTCCTTCCATTCATTGCACTATACGGTTTCCATCGTAGCTCCATGACTTTGCAGCAATTTATTTTCTCTCCCCATGTACTGTTGGATCATTAGTACATCTCAATAACTTATCTGGGTCCTGATATAATGAGACTTCTGGTTAGTTTCTTTGTGGGAACCAAATCTGGGATCTCTGGTCTTTACCTAGGGTTGCCAACCCTCCAGGATTGCCCTGGAGTCTCCAGGAATTAAAGATTAATCTTTAATTAAACATTATGTGATGTGATGAAACTTCCAGGACTACATCCAGCCAAAACTGGCAACCCTAGCTTTACTGCTTGAACTAAAGTGCTCAGTCTCTTATATTGACACTAGCAACAAACCCTTCAAAGGAAATATAATCACATTTTGGATCCAATCCTGCAAGTGCTTAGATGTGGAACTGCCTCTGAAATCAGTGGACCAAATTCAGGTGTGAGGTATAAAGTGGTGTAAGTTAGCCTCTCTTAATGAATTTAGACTTCCTTAAACTTACATCAAATCTACTGATGTGTAAGGTTGTGTAAATAAGGAGTGACTAGTTTATACCACTTGACATTTGACATCTGATTTGGAATAACAAATATGGAGGGCTTTCAGGATCGGGCCCTTAGCATCTTTCCAAGGACCCAAATATTGCCACACATGATGATCCACTCACAGAACGCATCTCTAGCACATGGCAGCCAAATATGCATTGTTGAGTTTAGATTCATATTCTTAATGGAGAACCAGCATTTGATATACACCTTGGACTTATTATTTCAAAACTTTAAAAAAAATGGGTGTTTTAATCTCTTTTACCAATGTTGAAAACTGTGCAAGAGTATTTCCACAATACCACACTAGCTCTTTATATGAAGGACTATAAAGTTATCATATTTAATATTCTGCATGATCTTAAATATCTGTATACATTGGAAAAAGCAAGAAAAAAAGCAAATGAGAGCTTTTTTTTTTTTTTTGCCCCTAACTTAGTCTATTTAATACATGTCCTGATAGCTCTACTTATTTTGAAATAGCCTCGCCTCTATTGTCCTGTGGTTTTAATTCCACTACTTGGTAAAATTTAGGTTTCCAGTCACCGGGTAAATTCACACAGGCCAGCTCCCAAATTATCACAGTGAATGTTTTCACCCTCCTGCTACCAAAGGTGATGAGAACGTGTGCGTTATGTGGTTTGTATAATTCCCAAAAGTCTGTGTAACTAGATAGCATCATGGTTAAAGGCTCGTGTAGTGTTAACTTTGCTTGAGCTAGGGGGCTTTTCTGATGAGTCTCAAACCACTCTAGTAATCCCTAGAGACTCCAGATGTTTTCACAGAGCTGCATTACCAAAGAGTCACTATAGGATTAGCACAGGCAGTTTAGAAGTGCCTTTTTCCCCAAAAATGGAATGTTTTCATGTGGAAATTACAGAACCTTTTAAAAGAAATCATCCAGTGATGATCCCTTATAATATACTAGCTGAAAACCCATGTTGTTGCATGGATGAAATTCATAAAGTCGTATGTGTAAAAAAGCCAAAAACTGCTGAGAACTTTGCTATGTATCCAAGCATATGAACTTACTCTATCCATGCGCTATGAAGAGATTCTGCCTGGTTACATGTGCATGAAGATAAAACTCTAATTCCTTTTTTCTGTTCCTTGAACAACAGCATGCCATAGAATGGGATTGATCCTGCAGCGCGTCTGACATTTTTGTGCTGTGTAAAGTTAGAAAGAACTGACTCATTCATTGCTTTCCTACGTCTCACCCTAAATGGGCCAGTCTTTTGTTTATTCCTTAATTGAAGACAGGATATTACATTTTTAGAGAGGAAAAATAAATACCCCCCTCCCACCCAAACAATCTACCACAGAAATGTTCACTGTCATTTGCGGTTTTTGTTTTTAACATTCTACTTGTATTAAAATACAATAAGAGAGAGAATGCCTGATTCCCATAGCCTTGCTCAATCATAGCTCTCTTGATGGGGTTCCAGGCCAGATTCCACCATTGACCTCGGGCAAATCACTTAGGCTCAGTTTTGAAAAGTGGTCTCTAATTTTGGGCATCTCAGTTTTTAGGGTGTCCAAAGTTAGACATGTATTTCCAAACTCTGGCTTCAACTTGCAGTTATAGGTATCTGTCATGGCTGAAAACCAGGGCCTGGGTATGTAAAGTTGGGCACCGAAAACACTGAGACACAGTAAAGACACTTTTAAAAAGGTGAATCTTAACTCTCCTGGTGCCTCTGTTTCCCCACCAGTGAAATGGGAATAATAACATTTATCGACCTTTGTAAAGTGTAAATAATAGAATTGCTTGCCTTTGTTTTGCATATTCAAGCAGTCATTTAAGTGTGTATGTTTGTGCTAGCTATGCACAAAATGGGTTCATGCCCGCGTTTGCGGGAAGAATCACCCGTACACATACACAAGAGGGCAAGCAAAATTAAAGGCCATTTAGAGGCTATACAGGTTGCCCTCTGTTTGTATTGTGAAATAAAATGTGACAGTTTGTTAAAGAGGATATAAAATCTCACATGCAATGAAGGAATAGTAAGTTTTTGCTGTATCAAATTAATTTGGACCCATGATTAATCTATGATGCAATATAGCGAGATGCAAACTAAACTCTTTTCTGTGGAGGAAGCTGATATCTGCATCAGAGTCTCTTGCCTCTCAACTCTTCATTGACTTAAAAATGTACGTTGACTGCCTTATTCAGAAAGAGACTTTGACATGAAACAGCATCTTTGTAAGAGGACTAGCAAAATTCCATTATTTCAATGACTGGCTAGGTGTTTGCTCTTACCTCTCACACTCTCTGGCCATTATTGTTAATTATCAGGGCAAATGCCCTCTATGAAAATGTAAAAACAAAACAAAAATCAATTGTGAGTAATCTATCATTTCATCCAGGGTTTTCTTGAAAAGTTCCTTATGAAATTTTTGGATAATTTATTTTTTTAGGGATCCATTATACTAAAGCCTCAGCCCCACACGTGTGGAGGACACCTTGACCACTCAGCCTCTGGAAAGTCCCATCACTACTCATGCTGTCAAAGTTCCATTGTACTGGCCCAGCAGAACTAAGAACTTTACTGGATGATTGATGCCCACCTTTCTAGTCCAGTGAAGCTTAACACAAAGTGTCTCTCCCATAATCATAGATGGAATATGGCCAATCTGCAGCATGTTGCATGACCCAGCTGATGATACTTAGGGAGTTCTCTGATATAGGTGGCCTGATTTTCAAAAGTGCTGCAAATCTAGCTGCTCCCATTGAGATCTCTTCTGGGTGCCCAACAATTTTGAAAATGAGGCCAACTGTTTATGTCTCTAAAGATGGATTTAGGAGCATAACTTTTGAAAATCTTGCCCAAGATTAATTCGATCCACAGTGCTTAGTCCTATATTACATGGTAGAAAAATAGCCTTTTAAAAGTGCCTAGATGAGGATTTATAATTTAGAAAAAAGCTCTGAAGAAACATTTGTCAGGCTAGTGTGTACAATGCAGGTTTACATAAAGGAATTAATTGCAAGGGCTCTGCTGGAATGATTTCATTCAGGAGAGTTATTCGAGGTATTGAAAGAGGGATTTCACAGCTGAAAGAAAGAGGATTTTTCCTGAGACTGGTGGAAGTAAAACACATTTAAATTTCTTAATACAGTGCTTCTGCCTCAGTGGGACTATTGTTTTCATGTCTTGAGATTGAGGAGATACCTTTATTCACAAATCTATTCAGGAATACCTTGAAGACATTCAGTGCCTTCCTAACACAGGTGTTTCACATCTCCAGGTGGCAAAGGAGTACATTTACTTGTTAAAATGTGAGCCTATTGAGTTACAAAGAGTTACACAGAGGTGTGTCACATCCCTACAAAGGTAGGGATGTAGAATAAACAGAAGAGGTGTTTCTAGCATGCAAGGAGGATTTGGGCCTTTAACAGGTCAGATTGAAGAGACAATAGAAAAGGTCAGAGGGTAAAAATAGAAAAGATCGGAGGTCAGTCACTGGAACAAGGAAAAGAAATTGGGGGGTCATCATTTCAGCATTCAAGGCTTTATTTCCGAATGCTAATGATGACCTTTAATATGTAAGTGCGATTTTACATTGGGGTTCTGCAGTATTATATATAACATTTTATTCTAAAATATGTTGAAGCAGATCTTTTATGATCTCTATTGCTTAATATTAACACCATGGGGCAGGGGAAGGGTGTTACTTTTGATCCGTCTCCTACCAATGTTCTCTCATCCTCAGTCTTTCTGGGAGAAGGTCATTTTTACTTCTCATTGCTTCTTTTATGATAGCTTTTAATAGAGATCCTAGTTATTTAGAGAAAACCAAAAACATTTTGCACATTTTGGATTTTGTTCTCACAAGATTCTCTAACATCCAAATACTGCATAGCATAAGAACAACAGTGTTGTTGATATCCGGCAACAGCAAGTGTGAAATCTCTGTCTCAACATACTTTATAATAATGTTTAGAAAACAGTATGTGATTCCATATGGCTACCTCTCTCACGGATGGCGTCTTGGCCAGTAAGCTTTGCTGATGATTGGAGAGCTAGTCTTAACAGACAGGAACAAATTACATGGCCACAGATGCAATAGCATGTCTGATGTGCTCAGAAAAGGAACAGGTGGGATGAAGGTCCCAAGGCTCTGATCAAGACTGCAGCAAATAAACAACAGTAGATAGTGTGACATGTGTAAAGGGTGTGAGGCACTACAGTTTGACATCTTTGCCATAAGGACTAGCTGGGCCAACTGACAGCTCGTATCTTTTCCCCCCTCACAGCTGCAGTTGCCATATTGTATGTATTCTTTCCTTAAAATTCTGCTCAGTATTCAGTCTGCAAACACAGCAATCTAAGTTCTAAGCAAGAGGTACATTTTTAGTGCATGCTGGAAATGTAGACACAAATTCTGATTTTGTTACAGGATTAATATCCCACTCACCACATGGAAACTTTACCCATTATTATCTAGACCTTCATTAGATATTTGCAAATACATGTTCCAATATAGTCAATTCCAAGAGCTTTGTGTATGTGCCAATGTGTAAAGTGTTCATTTGCCTACTGCTGCTTATCCCATAATTTTCCCCAGGAGGAAAAAAAGCTTAAACCATACTTCTTAATTAGTAGCCTAAAGTGTTATTATGGTCATGGTCATACTAAAACTATCAGAAACCAAGTTATCTTTGCAGTGTGATTTTAAAAAACAACAACATAATTATGATTGTCTTTTGGTAGCAAGGTAGGTAATTATACTCTGTATTTGTGCCACTTGTAATTCTACACAATTTGTTCCAATTCTGTTATTTGACAAGTGTAGGAAAGGAAAACCACAGGTTGATATTTAAGGGAGTGTCTTGGGAACTGTCAAAAGGTAAATAAATGTGGTGTATCCCTATCCCATATGGCTGAACCAATCTTCAGAAACTGGGCTCAGTTAAACATGGGATTCTTGCCAGCAACAAGCCACCAGTAGTACCACGAAGAGCCAACTTGCTTAGAAGAAAACAATGTTGCAAAGGAACCCAAGGAAACAGTCTCAGCATGCAGAAAGTGTATTTATAGTTAACTTTTTTGAGGAGGGTACAAATTCATTATTTAATATATTTTGGTTTGATGCAAGGGGGAATAAGTATTTCAGGAACTTTACTCTCCTAACATGGATTTTCTTTAAAGGATTCCAAACATTAAAAAAAGAAGAAAAATTAAAGTCCATGTATCTCAAGGGTTTAAGTTACATTATAATGTTAGACATGACATAAAACGTCGACAGTTCCTTTAAAAAATAAAAGTTTTTGAAAGAGAAGTTAACTGGTGTCGTCTTACTAGAAAGAATTCTGCAGCTAGCACATTTTTAAATTAAGTTCCATTGGAATGGAAAAGCAGTACACATATTCTATGGATAGATTAAAAATTACCCTGTATTACTTTGTTTATAACATTTCTCTTTACATTCCCCAAAGAGAAAGAGAGCTTGTAGCACTTTTGATATGTACTTTATGACTAACCTGGGAGGTTAGTTCAAGATCTTGTAATCCCAACATATGTCTTTCTTAAGGAGCTGCAGACCAAAGCACTGAAAATGCCAGCTGGAAAAGGGGTTTGAATAAATCCGTTACCAGTCCAAATGCAGTGATGCATATTCAATTTCTCACTGGGCAGGGACAAATATTCAATATGGGCAAAATGCACCCAGGCTGCACCATGCCGCAGTCCCAGATTGTATAACAAGTAGCTACCCAATGTGCCCAGGCCTCAGAGCATAGAGAAGCCTTCATGAGACTCATATGCTATTTCCATATGGGAGAGGATGGTAAAAATCTGTGAAACAGCATAAGCTCTAGCTCTAGTCCTCCCCTCCTCAATGTCTCTCTGTCCCCGGAGGCTGAGCAACCATTCCCTATTGTGCACTTCTATTGTCAGGGAAGCCCCCATAGATGCAAAAGGCAAAGATAGTTTTTGTGCTAAAAAAAATCCCAACAAATATTAGAATACAGCCCTTCCCCTTGTCCTTTATAATATAATTGTTTGTAGACATTGTGTTACTGAGTTAAAATGTATTGATATTTAGGCACACAAATGGTCCAGATTGGGTACTGCCCCTTCTGACTGTAATTTCTCCCCATTAGGCTTTTGGCCTACATGACCTGATGTGATGGTCATTGTAAGACCTAAGAAAACAAGTCATGTTGGTAGTAAAACTCCATTTGGTCATAAGACTGCTATGCACATACTTTACACATGAAGTGAGAAATAATTTTCTGTGCCCTGTGTACATCTTATTTGATGTATGAACTGGTTTTAAAGCCACCAGCATTCCAGTGCAGCATTCTCCCACATTGCTTAGAGTGGTTGATGAGGGATAAGACACTTAAGAATACCAATAGGACTCCTCACTGAGAAATGACAATCCATATGTTTCTGCATACTTGCCTGTGGTCTGCTAACAGTGACTGGAAACATCAGCACCATAAAAATGGATCACAATGATAGGGTGAGTTATGGTACTTTGCGTCTCCAGCTTGATTACTCAATACAGTTTCAAAATAATCACTCTTCAGTGTCAGGCAATGAATCTTAAATCCTGTAAGCAGAAATAAACAATGCAAATGAACAAAGACCTAGCACTACCCCATTAAAAGACTCTTTATCCTCAAAAATGTTGGGGTTTTGGTTGTCAAAACAAAAAAATAATTATTTTTTGACGAAAACCTGAAAAATATCATCAAACAATGGAACAATTTTCATGAGAAAGTTTCCATGTCATCAAAAAGATGTTTTTCATTAAAAAAAGTTATGATGAAATATTTTCAACAAGTTCTACTAACCCTGTCTGAATTAATATTTCTCTCATATGGGAAGAATTTACACTTTTATGTCAACCTGCAAATCCAACAATGGAGAAAGTGATAAATATCATCTAGTTCTAGCTCATCAGAATATAAAATATAATAAAACAAGGGAGAGAGGGGACTTGTATCAATTGCTCAATGTTTTTGTAAAGTAAGTAAGGCTAAAATGACCTGTAATCCCCTCAGGCTAGGAAACTTTTTATTCCTAGAAATATTAAAGTGCTATTTAGGTGAACTCTGTACTTGGTTTTCCAATTTCCTACCTTAACGGACATGCTGTCAAGATAATGGATTTTTCTAATAGTTCTCTGTTAACTACTGATACCATCTTGGCTTAATTAAACAGAGTGTTTTGATAAATCAATTTATTTTACACTGTTAATTCTGTTGGTTTCTTTTGCATTTTGTTCCCGTGTAACTAGTTTGCTCGGTCTTATTTTTGTTTCTGGCCAGTCTCAATTTCCAGTAATTGTGCATTAGACAGTGGTGTTATTTCGGGCTTTCCAGCACAGAGGAGAAGTGTTTACAGTAAAGGAATGCAACCAACTTGAAAATCACATTTCTGTCTGGAAGTTTTGTACCTACTAGAGTTACAAGCAGGACCTAAGATTACTAAATTGAGCCTTTAGGCTCAAGGAGCCATGACCTGCCAGGAGGAGCACTGAAGGGAAGTAAGTTACTAAAATGCTGAAAAGCTTGAAGCTTACTTACCACTTTGCACCCAACAGCACTTTGTGCCAATATCACAGTTCCCTCTGTATGTCCAGTTAGCTACATTGTTTTTCCCTTGCTGGAAATACCCCTTTATCAAGGTTTCAGTTGTGCCTATTGGGCATATCCTGTGTTGTGAGGAGTGCAGGGCTACTCTGCCCCTGTAAATACTCTCCATCACAGAGGCAGAATACATAGCAGAGGATCCAGGCATGAAGAAGCAAAGCTCCCACTCCCACTCCCACTCCCCTGTAGTTTACTATTCCTCTCCACTACACAGCCAGCTGACTCTAATGGCCAGTATGTTGGTGAGGTGGAACCATGACCTTACCTTCTTCTCAGCCTCGCCCTTTCCTGGGTCATGAACCACCATTGGTGGAGTAAGGAGAGGCAGCCTCTCTACTCCCTGGATCACAGGAGCTGCGGCTACAACTGTGCTGGACCCTACGGGCACACATGGGAAGGCCCCTTATATCCTACTTCCTCCCAGCTCCCTTGTAAGAACCTGACAGAATGTGATCTCAAGAGAGCAGCAGATTAAAACCATCAGGAAATACTATTTAAAGGGGAGCATTATCAGAAACGGGAATGTTTTGAAATGAGTCAGTTCTAAAAAAACCCAAAACCCATCCAATTTTAAGGTAAAATGTTTTCATTTCAATGTAATGGTGATCATAGTGAAACACCTCTAGATCATTCAACACTGACCAGATGAAATCTAAACTGCATGCTGTTTAGGGCAGAGACCATGCTTATATGTGGTTCTGAACAAACAATACATTATTAATAATAATGCATAACAAAATACATATTTTAGATATATACATGTGCGTATATAATATCTATTTACAAAACCTATGTTTTGGATTTAAATTATAGTTTTTGGCCGTGTTGCTTTAAAGCAACCTCTTAAAGCAAAGATAGATTTTCTGGATTGTATCTATTTAATCCCACTGAAGTCAGTGCAGTTACACCAGGGATGCATGTAGCCTGATGTTGTTTACAAAGATTTGCAAGAGATTTGGGGCAAAGTTTGGCCATCAGATCAATGGGAGATGTATGTGCATATTGGAGAAATGTGGAATTTGACTCTTAATTTTGTCTTAAACCAGTACTTGAAACTCAGATTGGAAAATGCTGAATGAGGCCATTAAATGCAGTAACCTTAATACTGCCCTAAAACAACTTATCCTTTTAGAGAAATGGGTCAGGGTTAGAACTCTCTCTCTCTTATCAAGCTCACAGTTAAAGATCAAAGCTGAAACATATAAACCAGTTAATTGCAATCGGTTATTTTATGCCAAAGCAAACAGTGATTATAGATTTCAGACTGATACCAACATACAATAAGCCTGCTGTAGTTTTGAACATGGGTACACAAAGAGCCAGATGTCCAAGTCCCACAAAAGGGACACATAACATTAACAGTTATGCTCTAACACAGAGCACCACAATGGAGAGTTTTCATTTCCTAGTTCTAGCAGCCACCCATTTAAAAATTGGGGTTCCCATATGACCCACATTTCAGGGTAAACCCCTTGCATGGGGAGTTGTAATTTCAGAACTGCATGTATTTTAGTCAAGGGGGTTCACACACACATCCCTACCCATGAAAAAATGACAAATTCATGTTTATGTTGATAATTCCCTCCCTCCCCCAGAGAATATACTCTAAATCAGCGGTGTCCAATACGTTCATCACTAGCCACATGTGGCTAATAGGCTATTGAATTGTGGCGAATGCATGTGGCTTTTTTATAATGTGGCTTTTGAATAATGTGGCTAATAAGGAAAAGTCAAAACCACAAGTGTGGCTAGCAGTGTGGCTAGCATTGAATTTCTATTGGACACCGCTGCTCTAAATACTCTCTACAGATTTCATCTCCCCTCCACACACACACACATGAATCTCCTATTTGTGTCAATGCAAGTTATGTCTGCATATCATGGGTAGAATAGACCCCGAAATAATTCACTACTACATAAATTAGCTTCCCTTGATGAATACCAGCTATCAACATTTGTGGAAAGGTCCCTCTCGAAACATTTTCAGAGACTAATCAACAAGTTCAATTCTTAAGACTGCCCTGGAAAGATTTTCCTTGTTTAAACCTGCCAGAAAACATGTGGGCAGCTCTGATTCCATAGGATTTTCTATTGTAGCATTTTAAAAATTATTGATACTGGCTTGGACACATTACCGAAAAAAGGCAATCAATGGGGTTACATTTTGGCTTGATTTTACTTCATTAATTATTGAACTCAAATAGGGCTGGATTGCTCAGGGGACTGTTAATGGGCTGCAGAGCCTTTCACCTCTAGGTCACCAGTTTAAAGCCAACCCTGCTCAGAAGTGAGTGAGAGTCATTACTATCTATCTGAAGACTGTTCAATGGCCCCTGTGAAATAAGTCAGAGGTCTCTGTTTCTCTCCTAATGCTTAAGGCCCTGATTCAATAAGACCCTTAAGCATGTGCTTAATAAGAAGCAGATGATGAAGTCCTTTCGAATTTAATGGGATTTAGGCCTCTGCTTATAGTTAAGCATGTACTTAAGTACTTTGGTGAACAGGGATGGACTCAAACACATCTTAAGAGCTTTGCTGAATCAGGCCTAAGTGTCTATATCACACACACAACAAACAAAAAACCCACCCAAATCTTGCTGACTGACTGTCTCAGCAGGGATGCCAAAGACTGAATGGGCATAGATACTGAACTGCTTTCTCAGTCATAGAACAATTCCCTTTAGATATAGTACGACACGGTGGGAGAAATGTGCACTTCTGCTACCTTGTTATATTTGTTCTGTGTATGTCATTAAATAACTTTTCACTGGCCTAGTCTGCCACCCTGATATCTTTCATGAGCACTAAATGTACTTGAAAAAATGAATACAAATATGGCATTTTGTACACCCTTAATTGAGCTTATAGGTGTTTCACCCTTCAGGTATTCATGTAGTCCAAAAAATTTGGCAACATTATAAAAAACAACAGTATCATCCACTGATTACATATATAGTGAAGTTTATTTGATATAAAGTAAAGCTTTTAAAACTGAAAAGTTCTTTTGCAGTTTATAACATATGCACCATCTATACTTAAAACCATGTGGAATGGCAAATTTAGGTCTTTAAACTCAGCAACTGGAGCAGTTGTCTGACCTGCTAGAGCAAATAACTTCTAAGATTACCAGTGGATCAGATTTTGTTTTGCTTCTTTTAAATTGAAGTGTATTATGGGATTTCTCCATGGTACACTGATCATTGTTTTGCACAATCAAGGTTAACTGCTGTGAAATGTAAGCTACTGTTTCAAACCATTGCAGGCTGAGACAGCCACCATTTTAACACCACATCTGTGATTCTAGAAAATAATTTGAACTTTACCAGATTTCTCTCTCTCTCCCCCTAAAGGTCTGTCTGGGTGACAGCTAGCTGTACAACATAGATTTGGTCTCCTCATTCTGGAGTGACTGAGGACTACAGGACAGATTCTGATCTCAGTTCCACAGAGCATCTGTTGAAGTCAATAGAGTGATTCTGGATTTATATCATATAAACGAGATCAAAATCTAGCTCAGTATTTCTTAAATTTTCTGGTGCTTTTTCACTTGAAAAACAAGGAGTTAGCTGGTCTTTAAATAGGTGCATAATGGAATGATCACACCCAGTTTCCTGAGACCTAAACAACAGTGTTTCAAATGTTTAATCTCAGGAGATTTCTATCCCACAGAATTTTGGATAAGATTCCAATAAACATTCTTAGAGTAAATGAATGAAACCATTGAACTTTTAGATTTGTCCATTACTAGTGGAAGATAAACCTCAAAACAGTGCTAATTGTTTGGCCCAATTAATACCTTTTCAGCCAGCAGGAATGATCAGAGAGTGCTCATTGGATTATGAATCTATCAATTCACCCATGAAGACTGTCATATTGTATGGATATTCCCTCCACATTCCTGATCAAGATTTTAGAATAACCAGAAAAAATTATCCCCAAAGAGCTTTTCCTGCATTTTACACTCAGCCCAGTGCATGCTGGGTTATTGCCTTGGTATCTTAGTGGTGCCATGTGGATACTTCACACTTGTAAAGTGAAGTGTATTTGTAAATATTTGCAGGATCAGGACCTTGATCCATAAACTTATGATTGGTTGCAAATAATGTATCTTATATATTTACCCTTTGTTCCCCATTCACAAAATACTCACTGGAGATTTGGATTGATGACTGAACAATTACAAGTCATCAGTCCAAATGCAAACAACACTTTATACAAATTTCAGGTTTCAGAGTAGCAGCCGTCTTAATCTGTATCCTCAAAAAGAACAGGAGTACTTGTGGCACCTTAGAAGGTAACAAATTTATTAGAACATATGCCCATGAAAGCTTATGCTCTAATAAATTTGTTAGTCTCTAAGGTGCCACAAGTACTCCTTTTCTTTTTACTTTATACAAATGTATTTCAACCTATTGGTGGTTTGGAAACTAATCACTTCATCTGTATCTTTGATTACTTGCTATTCATTATTAGGTTTTTTTGTGGTGCATGATTGATCAGCCTCGTCACATAATATAGAACAACTCAGCCTTCATGTAAATAAAACCAGCTCTCTCAGATGTTTTTGGAAACCCAACCAGAGACCAGTTTCAAGGCTGAACTGAAAAACGATTCAGAATTCAAGAAAATCGGGTCCCAGTGCATTTATTGAAGTAGCTCCCTGTAAATAGGGACACAGCTACCATGCTCTGGCACCTCATATTGGAAATATAACTCAGAACCATGACTATGTTCCTTTGTCCTGTTCATGAATGTTCTTGTCTGGATACTTTTTAATATTTCTACTTCAAGCTGCCATTGCTATTATCCCCAGAAGCCACAGGGCATTGCCAGTATCACCTAAGGTCTAAAGATGAAAAATAAAAACTTGGAGCTGCCTTTAAATTGACCATCCCTCTTCTCCATACACATGGGGAAATTGTGTCTGACATAGCAACACTGCTGACAAAATCAATACCAGAACGTACTTTGTTCCAATCCTCTAATGTGCTCCAGACACTTGCTGTACCACAACAAAAGGGAACATTCTCAGCACCAGCGAGCTTTATATTCATTCACATCATTCTGAATACACTGAATGAGAAAAGAAAGACTGGCAATAGATTTTTGATAAAGGAACACCTGTTTTTCCTGTAACATCATGCTACTTAAATGAGGCTAATGAAATGACAGCGTGATTGGGGACAGAAGTTTAAATCCAGATTAGCAATTGGAGTCAGACTGACAACAAGTAGGGGAAACAGAAGTTTGGTTCAATCTAATTTTGAATGCTTCTTAAGTATAAGAACTTGGTGGGAGAGTGTCACCCGCCAAACTCATAAATGAGGCCTTGTGTATTGCAGTTTCCTACCAGGATTTTTAGTGTCTTACATTATTAAGTGATATATTGCACCCACATACATTGTTACTATTTGTATTACATTGGTGCCCAGAGGCCCCAGATGAGAATGGGGACTCACTGGATAAGATACTGTGCATGGATATAGTAAAAACGATAGTCCTTGCCCCAAAGCCTAAATAGACCAGACACGTAAAGTATAAGACACAGAGACTTGTCCAAGCTCACAGAACAGATCAGTGGCAAGGAATAGATCCAGTTCTCCTGACTTCCAGGCCAGTGCCCTAACCACTAGACTAGGCTGACTCTTTAATAGTAATATGTCAATTTCCTTTACGCTACATACCGATCCTAGTCCAAAATCAAAGTTATTAGGCTTGATGCAGAGGGCTCCTCGTGAGGCTTGGGAAACAGAAGAATCCTTTTAGTTTGTGGAGTGGCAACAGGAATGCTTTTCAACTGCTACTGCAGCCCTGAAGCTGCAGCAGTCTATGCCCCTCTGGTGACTGCAGGGTTGCAATGGCCGGTGGATAGTGGAGCATGGATCAACTGCTTTGGGAGCTGCAGGAGCTGCCATGGAACTGAGCTTTGTGGTATCCAGGGTGTGAGGAGACACTTGAGGCTCCCCAAATCTTGAAGGGCAAAATACTGATTCCACTTCATTCCTGTCCTCTGCAGCTCAGGAGAAAGTGGCAAAGACTAGAGAATGACAAATAGGTCTTACGTTGCAAGCAACTTTACTTTTCACTGGGAATATTTTTGCATGACATTAGTTGGAAACAAACCAGTTCTGACTGCTACTCTTGGAAGATCAAGTTCAGGAAATGCAAAACTCCAGGGAACACCTGTCAACACTCCCATCTCAGACCTTTCTCTCCATTTCCTCCTCCCAAAAAGTCTAGAGACCCCACATTCTTAACTAAGAGGTTTTGAGTAGGGTTTCTTGGACCTGATTGGAGAGGGACTTATCTAGTGAGAAAGTTCTGTGGGGAATTAAGGAAGGCCAGTGGAGAAATCCTAGTTGATGGAGTAAAACCAGTGCTGATGAAAGAGAATCATGAAAAATCATTTTTGTCAGGTATGAGGGCACCTAATAAAAGGAGCCTGCCTATTAGTTTTCTTTTCTATTTGAACTATTAAATGCTTTAACCAACAATATTTTGTAAACCAACACTTGTAGCTTTTAGCTGACAGCTAGCACCGAGAGTGAAATTTCTCACTTTCATCTCGTACTGGCAGCTTTTCCAAGTCCATTTTCATGTAAACAGAGGTCAGATCTGCAAACAGGTATGGGGAACATTTTTTGTTAAAATCTTGCCCTATTTTTTGCCAGGTGGGTGTCCATTTCCAAGGAAATGGAAACTGGAGATGGAAATGGGCACAGGAGCTGAGAATCACAAACTTGTCTTATTTCCATGGATCCAGAGCCAAATTCTACTCTCATTTACATCAGTACAAAACCAGAGTACAATAAGTCCACTGAAATCAATGGAGTTACACCAGGATAAAGCCAGCACAAGAGCAATATCAGCCTCCATTCTCCATTATTTCTGAAATATTTCCAGAAAAACTGTCATTAGTTAATCATTTCAAAGAAGTCAGGGCCATTTTGTTTCAGCCATTACTTTTTGTTTTCAGATGCCTCTGCATATCCTGGTTCTGGGGTTGGAACCAGGATCAAAAATTGGTAGTGACAGAAATTTTGAGAGAAAGTCTGATTACACAAAATTTCCAGACCAACTTTGAAGACTTATTAGGGACTTCTATGAAGCCTATTGAAGTCAATTAAAAAAATTGGTTTTGGGTCAAGCCCTTAGGTCACATATATTCCGTTTGGATATAGTTCAAAAAAGCATCCATACTTTTTCAGCCAAACAGATTAAATTATTAGAAAAATGTACCATACTGTATCTGTGTATGGATCTTGTGAAGGGTATCCTTCTTGTGTTTTGCTATCCATCCATCCATTCTATGGTTTTCTATAGCACCCTAAGAGGAAGAGAGTGCATTGTAAAATAGAACCCTGATTGATTTATTCATACATTGATTTATAGTGGTACTTATAAAGGTCTGACCCTACTCTCATTTAACTCAACAACAAAGCTTGCATTGTTTTACATGGTGCAGGATCAGGCTATTACAGATTTGCAAAAAGGAGTGACTTCAGTGAAGGTAGTAGGGTTATGCCAGTGTAAAGCCAATATGTGGGGCCTGATTCTGATTTCACACATATGGAAGGCGACTGATTACAGGGGAATTACTCCTGCTTTACGTGAGTGTAAATGAGAGTAGGATTAGGCCTTAGATCAGGTTTATTTAGTTGATTGCTGTTTCTCTGCAAACAGAAAAAAGCGGCATGGAACAAAGACGGTAGCATAGCAACAAGATAAGACACTATGAAGCCATTCATAGGTTACTTGAATAGCTACACTTTAATAGCAAAGTAGAATGGAACAATGACTGCTAAACTGTAGCACGATATTGATTGCTAATTTGTTTACTATTTTGGCTGAAATGCCTTCCAGCATTCTAAGTCAATTTTTAATCCATATAAACAGCCAAGGAATGCTCTATCACAAAAACATGTAATTACAGGGGATTATATTACACCTCCAGCATTTTGGCAAAAGCACTCAATGGCAAAAGATAAAAAGGTAGCACCAAAGTCTTTTTTGATTTTGTACTAACAGCAAACTTTCTAGTTAAGACTACAATGCATTCATTGTTCAATGTCTTGGCTCCTGTTCTTCAGATTCAGAGCTATTGGCTCTAAAATAAACACACACACAATTAACTTCCTCCATTCTCCTTTGCTTCGCTCATATCAGTTCAGAGATAGACACTCTAGCAAAGGTAATATGAATTCTGAAAAGTTACAACTGTAGCAAAAATAAATTCCAACAGAGCTAACATAGTGATACTGTACATAACACTACCAGCGGCATTACTGTTTAAAATAAAAAGGACACAGTAATATATGTAGTAGTATATATATATTATTGTGTCCTTTATATATATATATACAGGGCTTTCTGCGTTTGCATTCTGCTTTTGCCAAGAATTAAGTGGCTGTTTTGTGCATTGTCTGTGTGTTAAACTACTGACCACACTTTTAACGGCTGTAGTTCTTTTAGCCAAAGTTTGATTTAAATTAAAAGAGCCTGCCCATAAGCATTCATCATTTCCTCCGAAGGGCGAGAGCTTTCTGAAGAATTCATCAAATCAGGAGGCTCTAGTCACAGAGACACAGACAGACAGGAAAATACACATAATTTAATTTCATTTTACGTGTTCATTGGAATTTACTCACTTGGGATAGATTGGTTGAAATGTTCTTTATATTAGGCCCATATCGTGCAGTCTTTGCACAGGCAAACTCCCAATGAGGTCAATGGAAGTGTTGCCCACTGAAGGCTTGAAAGATCAGCCCCCAAGCATTTTCCAAATTTTATCCAGCTCTGCAAATGGCAAACACTTAATAAGAGAAACTGCCTGGGACACCTGTGAGGCTCTGGTTTAGATTTTGCTCCCGCTCGCATCAGTGTCACTCAGGAGTTATACTCTTGAAGACAATTGAGTTACAATGGTTTAAAATTGGTGTGAGAGGAGAATCATGACTTCTGTGTTTAAGGTTGCATGGAGGAGACTTTAGCTTACCCATAAGGATGGAGCACTCTGCAGAAATCCTTTTTTAAGCTACACACGTCCATTCAGCCCTTCTCAGCAAGTAGGGTGACCAGCTAGCAAGTGTGAAAAATCAGGACGGTGAGGGTGATGGTAATAGTTGCCTATATAAGACAAAGCCCTTAGTATTGGGTGTCTGGTCACCCTATTTGCAGGGCAGGTGGCCACAATGTGGGGCCTTTGGGGAGCAGGGTATCAAAAAAAGAGGGGGAAAAGCCCTCCATTGAAGGATAATGAAAAGGGAACTTTCTTTTCCTTTTGCCCTCTCTCTCTCAAAGCAATATCTTTGTTTTAACATTCTAACACTGTAATTCAAGCTAACGTCTGCCTAGATTCACAGTGGACCAGAGTTAATGATCCTTCTGAAATATAACTCAGTCAGTTCTTTCATAGTCTGGGCACCTGGTTCTAGCTACTACCAACCCCTCACTGCCCCATGCATTTTGTTTTGCATTTACTAACTGGTTTCTTTAGGGTGCATATTTGGAATTGACTGAACCTTCCCACCAACCCTGATGGAATTTGTTTATTTTGATTCACACATGTTGCTTCTTGAGACTTCTACAGAGTCTTTGCAAAAAGTAGCAACCCTGCTTTCAAACCATCCTAGACGTAATCTGTGACAGTTATCAATGTGCTCTGTTTTTCTTTAAATTGCTCAGAGCTGGGCTGCTAGTCACTCCTGTAGGCCCAATAGAAATATAACCTTTTACTCCCCCAGTTCCAGCTTGCTTGGACTTCTTGGATTCAGAATGATGGGCTCCTGCCGCACATATTCCTCCCCCACCCAGAGGACCCTCAGACATTGAAACATCAGGTTATGTGCCAGCTGGGGCCAGATTTTCAATATAAACCAGCTCCCTTTAAGTGTTTATATAAGGATCAGAATTTGAAGCGGACACTCCCAGCACTCCCATTGCCGCATTTATGGCCAGGTTTTCAAAGAAGTTGAGCACAGAAAATGCTGAGCTCCCATGGAAATCTGGCCCTAAGTTGTTAAAGCATTTGTTGACCTTCTATTTATTGTAACCAAAACCAAAGAAAAAGAAAATCTTCAAAAATAATGGTTTGAAAAGTACAGGATTTCTGGTGCGGATGTTTTAAATCCAAGTCTTCTTTAGTTTTGGCAATTGCATAACCATTTTCACTTCATTTTCCTGACATACTGCCAATTGAACCATAAGTGTGTTTAGCAAAGTGAATTAAAGAGCACCTTTCTTGCCAGAAAAAATGACATCTGCTGTTATGAAGATAACATGGTATTTCCGATGTTAAAAAAATTAAAATCCCAATCTCATTTGCTGTCATCAAGACCAGGAAAATAGAAATAAACACAGTGTGCTGTCTTCACTGGAAAAAACTACTTCATTTGGGTCAGATTGTGCTTTCATCAGCTTCGGTGAGCACAGGATCATTCTCTTTATACGCTGCTTGTCATACAAATTTTACTTTTGAATGCTAAAATACTTCTTATATTAAACATGTTAGATTTGAATCAGTGATTAAGAGAAGAAAGGCTCTCTTCCCACTGAGTCATCCAGTTCCCCAGTTAAAAAGTGGCTTTCTTGATTGTCAGGTTTTTGTTTTGTAGATAGTCCCTTCACTTTTCTGGGTGAAATTCATCCTTGTGCAGGGAAACCCCAGAAGGCCTACATGCCACTTAACCCTCATTTATAAACAAAAATAGTACCAGTGTAAGTAATTTTTTTCCAATCAATTTAGTTAAAGAATACAAACCCCTGGCTTCTGCAATCAGTTTCACATTGGCTTATATTGATTTGGATTAAGGCAGTAAATTGATTAGAAGTATTTATATATATATAGTTAAACTGGTGAAACTTGTGTGTATAGAGAAGGCCTCCAGAGTCACATAAATCCTGCAAATAGAGCTTATATGGTGCATAGGTCTTGTTCTGCTCTTTGCACAGGAGTGACTTCTATCCTCTTGTGAAGTAGCTCAGAGTAGGGAAGAACTGTATTTTTTGTGCACTAGTGCACGGTACAGTATGTGATTAATATATACGAATGAGAATCATAAGATGCTAGAATCGAGCTATACTGTAGACGAGTATGAGGGCCCAGAGCAGTAAGTTAGGGTTAGAATTTGTGATCAGTAGGACTCAGAGGCCAGTAACAGAACAGTAGGGTGCTGGGTAGTGTATTGGAAAGACATTCAAACAGGCATATGATGAGTTTTTTTATGGAAGCAATTGACTTCAAACTGAGGACAGAATTTGGCCAAAATATTTAAAATCAGAGAAAGCTGCTTTCCTGGATTCTTATGTATTTTGTATTTTTCTTTTATTGGCATTTGAAATACAAACTTTCCTTTGGCTATTAGTTCCATTTCAGCCCTGTCCTTTGAAGGGAAAAACCTTGTGGGAAGAACATAGTGCTTTGCTTGTCTCTGTATACCACAAGTGAAAAGAACTGGGACAAGCTGAGCAACATTCAGATCTAGATATGAATTAAACACGTTTCAGAGAGACTCTTGGACTATATCAACTATAGTTTGAAGCTGCCTATCATCAGTTGGAGACATATTTCTTTCCAGTGCCACCCTAGTGGTCTTTATCATATGAATTACTAGAAGTTACATTTTGCCAACAAAGAAGAAAATATTCCAACAAGAAACACATTGGTCGTGGCTAGTCCAGAACCTTCAGCTATGTGTGCTCAGGGAGTAGAGCTATTTAGCATGGGCCAGATCTTCAAGTCTTTATTCAGTTTGTATTCCATCCATGCGCAGGAAAACTTTCCCACTGACTTCAGTGGATGTTTTTCCAGAATAAGGAACAAATTTAAACTGAAAGCCCAATCCCTCAAATCCTGCACAACTTTACTCACAACAGTAGTCTCATTAATGCCAACAAGACTACAGCCAAAGCTTAGGATTTGGCCCTTTGTTAGTTCACCATCAAAGAAGAAAATGTATAATGATCTTTTCCAGTCTTTTAATGCTAATAGAAAAATGACAAGTAGTTTAATTAACAAACAACAACTATTTGACTATTACCAAAAGTTTCCATGGCATCTTTGTTCCCAGCTGTTCAAAAAACAAACAAACAAAAAAAGTCCCTGCTTGCTCATGTGAGAAATGTAGAATTTCTGTAATTTATTGTAATTTTGTCAAACCGTTCTCTAAAGTGCACACACGTTGCTATTTCTATTCCTAGCTTCTGTGGTTAAGTTGCCACTAGCCAAGTTTCCAAAATAAAATATGAAGTTCCCTCAACACAGAAAAGTGTCCAGTAACATTCTGTGGAATATCTAGAGCATAAGTCAGTCAATAAAAATAATAATTTGTTGCTCATTAGGTAAAAAAAGAGTGATAGCAAGCCCAGGTGGTGGATGGGGTCAAAACTTCCCGTACGCTAACATAAGGGGGCGAAAGTAGTGCTGCAGCAATTTTAAATCAAAGCTTCGCAAATTGGCAGTACATCAAGTTGCGACATTTTCTTTTGTTAGACACAATCTCTGACAGCATAATGGTGAAATCCTAACCCCATTGAAGTCAATGGCAAAACTCCCACTGAGGCAGGATTTCAACTTAATAGCAAATAATTAACTTCCCAACTCCTGCCAGTGGTTCGGGCTCTAGGCACCAACCCATTAGCCATAAAACCTGCCTGCATTACTGACTAGCAGTTGCAAACATGTGCACAGCACAATATGGCCAGGGAAAGATTGCTGTGGGGAGGTCTGTAAGCAGTGGTGTTGGGATGGCTACAAGGGAGAATGGCTTTCAAGCCAATGTCAGTGATAATTGGCAGTGATGTGAAAAGAGATGACGAAAGTATACAATGGTATTTTAGACACAGTTTTGGTGGTAGACCAAATTCCCAGCTTCCATTATTGGCAGACCTTAAAACAGCTCTGTTCAGAGTGGAAATGAGCCCAACTTAGTGCCCTCAGATCTGAATACACCAGCATTTGGGCAGGAGAGCTTTGTAATCTGGGTCCCAGTGTCACAGCTGATTCATGTATAATAGATCAAAATACCTCTGAACTTTGGGGAGATTCTACATCAGGATCTACATTATGCAGCTCATGGCAAGCTCTAGTTCAAAGGTGCCCATGCATTGTCCCCTCTCCTTTATGATGTGTGCCTCTGCACTGTGACATTCCTCACATGCTGAATCAAGCTCTTTCATTTCTGAGAGCTGTGACAGGTGAAGAAGGAGAAAGGAGCAATGAAAATAATTCACAAACGTTACCAGAGAATATAGAAAAAATGGCAAAGCTTCCTTATCTGTATGAACATTGTGCTCCATTATTGTTTATTAGGACAGCACAACAAGAACCATATCCTAATATGAACAAACCATACATTACAAAGGGACATTAGGAAGGCCCCCTGTAAAGCCTCAGTGCTGTATCAGGATCCCCTAGCAAGACATCTGTGCCTGTAAAGAGTCTTATTGGCCAAAGCTGTCTAGCCCTAAGCACGCAGCACTCTTTATGTAACGCCAGCCTAGGGTTGAGAGTGATGTACCCTGACACAACTAGAATATCAGAATGTGTAAAAGACGACAGCTAGTGGAGACATTGTCTCCACCTTCCTTGAAGGCTCACAGGCCCCATTCATCAAAGCGTTGTGGTCCTGTTTGTCTCTTTATTAAGCTTGGATGACCAAGTAGAATCAGTAGCTAAAAATGCTGCCTTTGACACCTAGCTTACTAGGAAAGTTTATCCCTTCCTCCCAGAATAAAACCTGATTTGTAACGTCATGGATTGTAATTCACTGTATCTGAAGCTAAACGTGAAGACGACTCTCAGGCTCCAGCTGGTAGAGAATGCAGCTGCCCTTCTTCTACATGGCTCAGGCTGCTGTGAGAATATGTGGCCCATTAGTTCTCACTCAGCTTCTGGTGCCAGGTCAAGGTCTTGGTCCTTATTTTCAAGGCAATTAATAGATCAAGCCCCAGCTACATCAAAAGACCAAATGCTAATCTATGAATGGTTTTGACAGCTGTGGTCCTCTGGGTTAATGCAGTTCACAAAGCCCAGGACAGAGTGCATAAGAGGTGGGGACACAGCATTCTCACTTAAAGGCTCCTGCTATGGCACAAACTTCTAGAGGAGAGTAGGTAAATCCACAGTGTGACTATTAGGAAACATTGCAAAACCTTCCTCTTTGGAAAGACCTTTACATCATAAGAATCACAAATCACTGACACCCCCCACGCCCCAAAAAACCCAAACAAACAGATTTTTTTTTAAAAATGAAGTCAGTCCAGCTAAAATCACCATACAAAAACATTAATAAAATCTTAAAACCAAAAGCACAAAGCCTATTTCATGCAGAGATTTTACTCTAGAAAGGGAGAAGTACCAGAGACTCCATAAAATTCAGCAGGGACTTCATTATTGCTATTGATTTTATATGGAAGGTGTTCAGACACTGTGGTGATTGGTGGCACTACAAAATCCTTATGTAGATAAGATGAGTGTAACCATGAAAAACTGTAACAAAATATGGCTCACCTGATTTGCGGATTTATTATAAATCTCAACCTCAGGTAACGTTCTCTGAAACATTTGCGTCTGTAGAGGAACATTTTCTTATGGCTTGAATTTTAAACATTGTTCTAGTCTTTGAATCACAGTGAATGTTGTAAAATTATGGAATTTCTTTGGGCCTGGTTTTAATGTCCCTTACACAGTTGTAAATCAGGAATCGCTCCATTGAAGTCAATGGAGTTTCACAAATGTAAAATTAATGGGGGTGATATTAGGGTCAAGCCCTTTATTTCAGCATCGCAGGGACATTTGTTAAATTTAATTTTTTTTTTAAATCAGATGTTTACTTCTAAGGAAGAACCTGCACATTGTACTGTCTTTATATCTGATTTGCAAGCTGACTTCAGTTTCCATATGTTTCCACACTGTTAACATCTCGAATGTCATAATCTGGTGGCCTTTTGAAATGATAGTGTTTTGCAACACAGTTTCCAATAGATTTTTTCTGGTTCAATAACTGTAGATTATACAGCTCTCAGGCAGATGAACATTACCCAAATTGACCTGATATTAGATTTCCAAAGGATATGTTTGCAGACATGTTGGCTCTGATCATAAATATGCTTGCCTTCATTTTAAGAATGCAGTTCACACATGGGGTGAAACCTCTCCTGTTTAAAATGAGTGTATATTGTATTTAAAAGTAAATGCAGAATACCTATGAAGGGAGGATAGCATGTTTACATGTCAGAAATATAGACATTTGAGGGGAAGAAGATGGGTGCTATAGATAATGTGTATGGTGAATACTACATGAAAGAGATAGTGCATCTGAACTTTTGACTAAAGTTGACTAGTTTCATGGACATTTTACTGCACACACTTTAATCTATTATCATCTATCTGGCCAGATATTGCAATCCTTGCTCGGGTAAAATTCCCATTGAAGTCAATGGGAGAGTCGTTTGAGTGAAGATTGTGGGAGAGGTTCCGTACAACGTTTCATATGGTATTATAGAAGCAGAACAGCACCTTAAAAACATTTCAGAATGTTCTTTTTGAAACACCTCCTTTGTGACTGTACATGAGCCGATAGCTCAATCTGCTAATATTTGTCATGTCACTAGTGCTGTGGAGATGATATCCTAATTCCACCTGTTCTGTAACTTCCTGACATTTCTTTCATCCGTAACAGGGATGCAATGCCTACCTGAGACTTGATCTGCTCACATCTTTCTTTGATGTTCTTCACTCTGCGTCAGGGATCAGAGTGTCAACAGACATGTCATTGGTATGAATGATTTGCAGCAACAGGTGAAAGTCTTTAAATGAGTGTATTTACTACAGGCTTTCAAGGACTCTGTATCAGCTATGCCTGATCGTATTCCATGTGTACTTTCCATTGTGTTTCTGTTTATACAAGTAGTGGCATGGTCACATTTCATGCAAGTTGAACTATTCAGTGAATTTCTCATGCTGATCCCGTAAAACTGGTCTAGCGTGGATGGTGCATTTCTTGAGCTTTCATCACTCAGTAATGGACAGATGCACTTCAGTGTAAGACAAACTAATGATACAACTTTAGTTCAAGGCTCCCCATGAATCTACCTTTGCCTGCATCTGATATGGCCTTCTGTTCTCTATTACAAGCTCTACGCTGTAATCACCTTCATGCCCCTCTGCTTCCTTTTCTCACTTACGACTTTCTCCGGAACTGTTCCTATGCCTGGAGCTGCTATCCCTTCCAATGTGACTGCACTTTCCTCACTCAAATCGCTCCTCAAAGTCCATCTCTTTTTGGGACCATGTTATGCCATGGACTTTTTTAAGCACAGCTTGCCACTGATGGCATTGGTATGGACCTTGGCTAGCATTCCACCACTGATCTATCACCACAGCTGTTTGCGCAATTTAAATAAAAACCTTTCCGCCGCCCCACAGGATGGTTGTTATTGCAGAATATGTAAGTGACAGTAACCCTAACTGTGCAAACAATCAAGCAAGACAAAAACTACAAACTCCCATAAAACAAGAAAACAAACTAACAAATAGCTATAACGATAAAGTGCTAGAAACATCTATTGTACATAAAATGTAATACCAATAATTAAAAATAAGTGTGGCTACTTTGAGAGTAGGAAAATAAACTGCTGTGATTCTGTAGAATAGTGCATATATAATGCTAGACTGTGGTTTTTCTTCTTTTCTCCATCTCTTTTTTCCCTTTCCTTAAATCATATAATGAGGGGACTCGATGTGCATAGTTAGGACCAAAGAGTCTCTGTGAATACAAACTACTCATGGGTAACAGATTGGTCAGAATCTTCTTTCTGTTATACTGGGGTGAATGAGTGTCATAGTATGCAGGATGCGCATAGAATAATAGACTAGACCCTTTAGTCAGTGTGGGGAGCAGTTTTCTACTTTTAAAATAATATTGATCTCTTATATTTAGTGGATAAAATTGGAAAAAATAAGGGAAAAATAAATACCTACTCAAAACTAGAGGAATCAGGGCCAAGTCCTTAGATCTCTGGACTGGAATCAGGAGACCTAGCTCTACGCAGCCTGCTGCATGATCATTCCCCCTTCTGTGTGTTTTTATAAAGTACTGCATAAAATATTTACACTGTTTTTAATTGACTTCTCCAGTAACACTATTATGTACATGAAGGTGCACAAATACAATCTGGAGCTCATGCTGATATCCCTTAGCACGTCAAGAATGAATATATTCAGGTGTATTTAAGGAATAACTAGCTTCAGATTTCATTTGCAAATTACTAGTGATGGGTATCCTTAAATGCTCATTGCCAGTGAAACACGGGATGGGGGGGAAACGGTTGTTTTCAATAATGTGCAATGGCTGCATCTGCAACAACAACATTCGCAAAGCATTGGCATCAAGGAGCATTTGATGTGAGCAGAGTGACATGAAAGGTTAATTGGTAGAGTGCCTTTGTCTGCAATACATCAAGGCAGCAATGTCACTGCTTGTAATACTTTGTGATTTTAAGACAGACTGCAAGCACTGCTGCTTGTGGATTTGTCGTCTTTTGTTGTTTGTTCAGTAACTTTCATGTGACAAATTAGTATTTTCCTATAAATAACTCCTATTCTTTTTTACTCTGTGTTTCCAAGGATGAAAAGGGGTCTTAGTGGAATGGTGCTGGTTGGAAAAACATTTTTTTTTCCCTGTGGGCATTTTTTCCCTTTTAGTTGAAAGAAAGAAAGAAAGAAAGAAAGAAAGAAAGAAAGAAAGAAAGAAAGAAAGAAAGAAAGAAAGAAAGAAAGATATCCACCACCACCACCACCATTGGGGTTTCAGTTTTCTGCTGAAGAAGCTAAAATTTTAGAGGAAAGGAGACACTTTCTAGAAAAAAAATGTTTAGTTGAAAACCCAATTTTCCCTTAAAAAAAGGTTTAGAGAGAAAAATTTCAAGCAGCCCTCCTCAGGCCCTTTATGCATACAAGGCCAAATTGTGATGCCATTGAAATTAGTGGCAAAACTTCCAACAACTTCACTAGGAACAGAATTTGGTTTGCATTGTATGATTTAATTGCACAGGGCTTCACTTATTCAAAACTGCTATTTAATTTAGCATCACAGTGCACCTGTTAAATGGATTCTGCAGCCCATCCCTGAGAGGTAGTGACATTTTAGCCAGTATCTTACAGGATTGATATATGGTTTGTTGAGTACCCCACTGACTACAAAAGAAGCAATTGGGACGAGTAGGGACTATTTGTATGTGTGACTCAAGGACCTCTGGATGTCAACTGGCAGAGGGCTCAGGGTGCATAAGGGCTACAGAGATCCCCTGGGTCTGGTATTTACATACTTGTTCACCAAAAAGCATCATGTAAAGTCTCTACTGAAAGCTTGTGTCACCCGGGTCAACATAATAGTTATGTACATGGTAGCTAAGAGGCAAGTAATAGGATTTGTTATTTAGTTTTTAGCTGGTGTGGTTAGGAATAAATAGAATGTTAGTGGGGCATAAGATTGATAGGTGTGTATTGATTTATTACAGAACCAAATGATTTAGTATAGATTAAGGCTGGAACACAAGGCCTCAGGCCTAGAAATAGATTAACATGAGGATAACTTTGTACCATAAAATGTGCTGTTACAGTAAATAGCTTTGCTAAGTGCTTATGTTTGGGGAAAATGTATCACACTGTGGCAGTTAAAACTGCAAGATGCCAATTAAAATGGGTTGTAACATTTGGGGGAATTTTTTGTAGATATAGAGTGTGAGTAATAAGTTAACCTCAAGTTGCTATGGTGATTAATTGATGTAAATGTTAATGAGCATATGAGGAATTACATATTTAGCCTATGAAAAATGGGGCACCCCAAAGTTAGTGGGGTGCGGAAGTACAAACAAGGGAAAGAGGTGGAACCTTTTGTGCATATGTATGAACCTCTGTGGGCGTTAGTATAACTCATAATAAAAGGCACCACTCTGTGTCTGTGCTGGGAGGGAATGCATCAGGAGGTGCTCAACTGATGGCCACCTGATGATCATCCATATTCCAGTGTACCCCACATGGAGATGTGAGTAACGCACATATTAATGCTGTACATTCTATATTATCCCACTTTCTTCTGTTCTGGATCAGTGATTGTGGTATTTACCTGCTTAGTGAAATTCTTAATAAATGGATGTGTGATTACTTGTGACTGTGATATTCACCTTCTTGCTCTCAGGACTATAGCCAATCAGGAGACCCAAACCTCATCAATCGTCACCACACTATAAGGCATAAGCCCCAACTCTGTTAAACCCTATCAATTAGGCCATAAAGGTTACAATATATATTTGAAATTCTGCTCACAAGGCCTTGTAGTTAAAGGCAGGTCCACCCAGGTTACGTCTACACTACAGTTAGATACCTGCGGCTGGCCCATGCCAGCTGACTTGGGTTGACAGGGCTTGGGCTAAATGGCTATTTAATTATGGTGCAGATGTTTGGGCATGGGCTGAAGCCCAAACTCTGGGATCCTGCGAGGGGGAGGGTCCCAGAACTCAGGGTGCAGCTTGAGTTTGAATGTCAACACTCCAATTAAACAGCCCTTTATCCCAAGCCCTGTGAGGCAGAATCAGTGGGCAAGGATCAGCCACAGGTGTCTAATTGCAATGTAGACATACCTCCAGAAATAGCATGCCTTAAGATAATTTCCAAACCACAGGGGAGGGAGACACTTGTCTCCCTGGTGGACAGTTGCATGTCTTATACTGGGAGTCTGTTTGCATACGGAGCCAAATGCAGATGAAAAGATTGCCAAGGACTTAAAGAGAAAAAAATTAACAGAAAGAGGTGAACAGCAGTGGGAGAGTGGAACTCCATTTACAGGTAATGAACAAAGGACTGGTCTAATATAGCTAATGGTGCAAAAAGACACCTTGGCATTCTTCGTCTGGGGAGAAAATCCATCCTGCCTGAAAAATGCTGAAATTTGGGTTGGGTTTACTATAATTGCACAGAGAGGTTCCATTTGCAGCCACTTAAGCTATTGTAACTTCTCTGTAAGCTGAATGTGTAATTTGCTTACCTTAAATATGATATTCTAAGAAACCTTGTTGTCTAAAGTAATACTAAACCTCTTCATTGCTGTATTCATTTATGATAAATAAATCTGTGCCCTAGTCAGTGTTTGTCCACAAGCAGTTTCTTGTAAGATTCTCACAGTGAAATTTGTTTCATAGGAGACATTTGGTCACTGTAGCTGAAGCCTCTTTATTCCGCAGGACAAGTCTGTTTGGTGTCAATGACCCCTGGTGAAACTGCACAATATTGACACTACTACAATTTGAGCAAAGAGTTGTGATTCATTATGAACAAGACTTCCAAAACTGTGCAACTTGATCTGCAATACTAAAAATAACAGGTGCAAACAGCACCCGATCCCAGTGACCTCAGTGAAACAGCAGGGGCTGGATAGGCATGGAAGAAATCCAAGGGGAGTCTCATCTCCTTTGTGTATTTAGAATTAGCCACTGAAAAGAGATGGAAATGGTAAGAGACCCCCAGGTTTGAAATCTAGTTTGAGACACTTAGTCTTTGACCCTTACCAAATTTCTTAACCTTCCTGGACCTCCATCAACCCAGTTATAAAAATGGGCCCAATGCTGCCACTGTGACTCTTGCAGATTAGTTCTACTCAAGTGAGTGGGACATCTTTAGGGTTACCATATTTCAAGTTCCCCAAAAGAGGACACTGCTGGGGGAGAAACTGGGTGGGGGGTTACTTGGAGATGCTGGAGGAGTGTGTGTGTGTGACTGGGAGGGGTATTCAGGGGAAATTGGAGAGGGTACCTGTGGCAGGGGTACTCACTAGAGGTCGGGGGCAGTGTCACTCCCTGTCACAGTGGTAGGGCGGCTGGCGCAAGCCCAGGATGCAGTGCCAGCCGTCAGTCAGCACCTCCCTGCGGGACCCCATCCCCAAGGCTGGGAGCTGGGGCCTAGGTGGGTGGAATCCAACAGCTCTGGCTTGCAGGGGAATGGACCAATCATCTGCAGAGTCAGGGGAAGGACCAACTGGGAAGTGGACCTATCGGGGCTCTTTCTGAGCTGCAACTTCCCCGCTCGGCAAAAACCACAGACATTTCCTGTTATTTTTTAAATCCCCCTGGAGAGAGAAAGGAGGCTCAAAAAAGAGGCTGTGTCTGAGAAACCACAGACATCTGGTAACCCTAGACATCTGGTTGAGTAAGGTATTATTCAGTGTGAGCAACAGTGGCACAATCTTGCTCTTAAGCACTCTCTTGCTATAAACAAGATGCTGCATCACTGCTCTGCTATTCTAATAGATTACAGAAAATTAAAATGTTATCTATGTGTACATTTTGGGTTTAAAAATAAAAATTCTTCACATTTTACTTAGAAATGTAGGCCCTGTTTCAACGATGGACTGAAACATATGCTGAACTTTAAGCATGCATATAAACCCATCCCAATTCTGCTAGCTTTCTGCACCTGCGAGGGTTGCCGGGCGTCCGGTTTTCGACTGGAAGGCCCGGTCGAAAAGGTCCCTGCCTGCCCTAGCCCTGCGTGGCTCCCGGAAGCAGCCGCCAGGTCCTTGCAGCCCTTGGGTGCATGGGCGGCCAGGGTGGCTCCGTGTACACTGCCCCCGCCTCCAGTGGTGGTTCTGTGGCTCCCATTGGCCAGGAACCGTGATGAATGGGAGCTGCCAGGGCAGTGCCTGTGGGTGTAAGGGCAGCACACGGAGCCTCCCTGGTTGCTCATGCGCCTACAGGCTGCAGGGAGCTGGCGGCCACTTCCTGGGAGCAGCGGTAAGCACTGCCAGGACCCTGCACTCGGAACCCCCTCCTGCACCCTAACCCCTTGCCCCAGCCTGGAGTCCCCTCCTTTACCCACACCCCTCATCCCAGGTCCCACCCCAGAGCCTGCACTCTGAGCCGGAGCCCTCACCATCCCCCAGCCCCCTGCCCCAGCCTTGAGCCCACTCTGAACTCCTCGGCCCAAGCCCAGAGCCCCCTCCTTCATCCCAAACCCCTCATCCCTGGCTCCACCCCAAAGCCCACACCCCCAGCTGGAGCCCACACCCCTCCTGCACCTCATGCCCCTGACCCAGCCCTGAGACCTCTCCTGCACCCTGAACCCCTCATTTCTGGCCCCACCTGGAGCCCACACCCCCAGCCCAGAGCCCATAACCCTGCCGCACCCTAACCCCCTGCCCCAGTCCAGAGCCTCTCCTACACCCTGAACCACTCATCTCCAGCCCCATCCTGGAGCCCGCACCTCCAGCCAGAGCCCTCACCCCCATCCTGTACCCCACCCCCACCCCAGCCCGGTGAAAGTGAGGGAGGGTGGAGGAGAGCGAGGGGGCAGCGCCTTGGAGAAGGGTCAGGGCATGGGCAGGGCCTTAGGGAAGGGGCAGGGCAAGGTTGTTTGGTTTTGTGTGATCAGAAAGTTGGCAACCCTAGCACCGGCGTAAGTCCTATTGATGTCAATGAGACTTACGCACATGCTGTGTACTGGGCTGAGTCAAAGCCTGAGTGCTTCTGACAGTTGCCGGACCTAGATTTATGGCTGAACAGGTGCAGCACAGCCCGTGGAAGTGATAGCTTCCCCATATTGCCCTACCACTGTGACTCAAACAGACCTGGAAGGACCACCAATGGGTGCAGAAGGGGAGTTAAATCTCTTTGGCCATTCAAGCCATGGTTTCTGTGTTGAGACTACCAATAGGGAAGCAGTTGTGGTGGTGGTTTTTAAGTGGACACCAGAAATGAGACCCTCCTGTGTGGCAGGTATAGTTGTGCTTTCTGTGATGTCACAGAAATCTCTAGTGCAATGAGAAGCATTCTAAAATTATGGTCATACTGGACATGTGCAAGAAATGTGTTCCTCACAATGACAGCGCACAGCAAACATCCACTATGACATGAAATACAAAGAACAAAGGACTTGCTGTGCTGATTCCAATAACGTACACACAATATTAATTAGATCAGAGTTAAAAATAATACACTATGCTGTCTTGGTTTCAGAGCAATGCTTTTTGGATAGTACAAAGGGGGGGTGGGTATTGTGAGGATGATCATAATGAAGTTGAGTTTTGGGTGTGAAATTATGCACACGGAGAGAGAGAGAGAGAGAGATCCATTGGAACACTAATAAAAACAAAATTATATAATTAATCCAAGAGCTTTTTTAGATTTATAATCGGTTTCAGATCCTAACATTCATTCCTTACTATGGCCAGTTAAAAACAATTTGGGAGGTTAAGAGTCATGTGTGTATTTGGATGTAAATAAGATGTTTGGATTAGGATTTCCTTCACACATAGACTAGTGGGTTTCACAAGTTTGCAAGATGGTGCAGTTAGTGGGTATGGTTTAGTCTGTGCAGTACCTTAGTGCAGCATAATCAGTTTCTAATTGCAGACTATGATCTCTCACTGAAAAATATTTGAAGTCCGGCTCCTCAGCTGATGTAAAACAACACGTCTCCTTTCATTTCAACCGAATAATACCTGTTTTCTCCAACCAAGCAGTTAGCCCAACCTTTTGCCCCAAACGCTTAGAGAATTAAGATCCTGCAGAAATACAGAATCAAATAAAAATTGAAGATAAACAAGATATGCATTCAATTGATCAACAACAGATATAAAAAGTGTCATACAATTATAAATTACATACACACATGGCATACAAATATACTATTTACACATCTATAGCATCCTAACAAAGCACTAACCACCCACTAAAATGCAGATGTCATGTGTCCACTTGCTGGCCCAGTATCAGTGGATTTCATGCATGGAGAGATCTGTCTCAGATATTTTCTTTAGAAGATGTGCTTCATTGTTTTGAAGCACAATCTGAAAATGGTTCTACCTTGGATGAGCCATTAGCACATGGCCTATGATATCTGAGAGCTCTGCTTAACTTATCCTCTGTGGGTTCCCCTTTAGTTTTTCAGTCATGAGAACAACCATAGAAGATTCTAAGTAGATTTCAAACTTTGTCATGTGGCCAGAGATTTTATCCATTCATCACTATGGTATTTGGATATCACCATACTGACCCCTTCCACTGAAAAAGATAAGTGAACTGGGATAACATGGTTTTGGTAATTAAATATTCATGATAAATAGGTCCAATGGCCTGTGATGGGATATGAGATGGGGTGGGATCTGAGTTACCCAGGAAAGAATTTTCTGTAGTATCTGGCTGGTGAATCTTGCCCATATGCTCAGGGTTTAGCTGATCGCCATATTTGGGGTCGGGAAGGAATTTTCCTCCAGGGCAGATTGGAAGAGACCCTGGAGGTTTTTCGCCTTCCTCTGTAGTATGGGGCACGGGTCACTTGCTGGAGGATTCTCTGCTCCTTGAAGTCTTTAAACCATGATTTGAGGACTTCAATAGTTCAGATATAGGTGAGAGGTTTTTTACAGGAGTGGGTGAGTGAAATTCTGTGGCCTGCGTTGTGCAGGAGGTCAGACTAGATGATCATAATGGTCCCTTCTGACTTAAATATCTATGACTCTATGAAACTGTGATGGCCTCTTCCAGCCTGTCATTCTGTCTTCCCAGAATATGTGGGTGGCTCTTTTCATAGCTCATTTTCCTTCTATTTCCCACCCCTATACGCACACTGAAGCAGAATCCAGGACAAGGAAGGCAACCTAACTCTTTCTGATTCTTCTCTAGTGAAGGAGAGCTGAAGGTGGTGGGAGATAGGGAAAGACCCGTCAGGGCCAGCTCTTGCATCCCTTCATTTTGCCTTCATATCACAGAACTGAGCCAACAAGCCCTTGAGAAAGAAGCTGTTCTCAATTCCTGTTTGCACTGACAGGGTTGGAGCTGGATAACTTTACTGAGTAGATCCAGAAGAATAATGATAAAAGAAAAATGTTCTCCCTTTATTTTATTTTATTAATTTAACTCACTAATCTTAGTGCCTTCTGGAAGTCTCAATGTATAAAACCCTTCCAGGCACTGTCATACCAACTACTGTATCTTAGAATACAGGTCTTTTTAGAGCTGACAGAATGTAAAAATTCTGCATGACATATGTGCCTTTACAGGCTGAGTTCACCTCCATCCCTACTGATCACTGGGTGCAGCATGAGCAAAATTCAGACAATTTAAAATAATGCTACTAAAACAGAAGCTTCCTCAAATTTACAGCAGAGGTTATAAAACAATCTGACCCCATTGCGAGATCCAACGGTAGCAGTGAATGCTGTGACTTGGAAACAAACTGGAGAATACTAACTCCTCATTTGAATCCTTTTTAAAATAATGTTTGCTTTAAGATGAAGGGTGCTTGCAACATAGGGGAAAGGAATAGGTATGGAGGGAGTAGAGGACACAAAGTGTGGAATTGGACATGGAATCAGGCCAAAAAGGGCTTGGTAGAATCATTTAGTTTGCAGTGGGAAAATCAAGAGGATCAAATCCCATTACTGGAGATACGGTGGCATGAATTTGACCAGGCATCTTTATTCCTAGGTCAAAATCAACATCACTGATTGAGTTATGAAACTTTAAGCTGGCAAAGTCTTTGATCTCATAATGTCATGGCTGTGACGCTGGCAGACTAGGTGCCAGCTCTTGCCAGGACTTTCGGCCTTAGCTGAGCACTGACAAATTTATTGCTGGAAACCAGTCTGTTTCATCTGTGTATGGTTAGTATGGTTAAGATGGGTATTGAACTTATAACAATGTGTTTAGACTTTATGAAATACTTGTAAGTTGCTGCATGCATTAATCTTACTTATAGTATCTTTCTCACGTGCTATAAGGTAATATTTAAGTTTTTGCTTCATAACTGTAAAAAAATGTTTGCTCTGAAACTGTGAACCATGTCATGAAGGATTGTCTTCTAACCAAAGCGAAATGGGCCATTGTGGGACATCACAATACACTGATGAAGAGGCTATGTGCAAAAGGTCTCATCCCTTCAGCTTGAATTCTGGAAGGAGGAAATAGAAACAGCTGACAAGAAAAAATTTGATCTCTCTCTTTTGCTGTTTGAACTCTCACAGTGCTGGAGTAGAGATCCCCAGGGCCAACCCAGACATTCAGAACTGACAGATTACGTCAACTCTGTCACCTTTTAAAACTATAGACTAACTCATTTGTGTATCTATTCTTGCCTGCTTTAAACCTTGTAATAACTGTCATTTCTTTTTCTGAAACTAACTACAGAGTTCTTAATTATTACAGGATTGGCTACAAGCATTGTCTTTGGTGACAGGTTTTAGAGTAACAGCCGTATTAGTCCGTCTTCGCAAAAAGAAAAGGAGTACTTGTGGCACCTTAGCGACTAACCAATTTATTTGAGCATGAGATTTCGTGAGCTACAGTACAAATTGAGATCTAAAGTACAAATTGACCTGGGATAAGTGACTAGACTGGGAGCAACCTGAATATTTTGTGATCTTTGGGGTATAGCAACCAACTAGCAATAAGTGCAGCTTGCCTAGGTTGCGAAATAGTCCTCTTGGGCATTCCAGTCTTTCTGACTCCATGGTAAGACTTGGTAGTGCTTCAAGAGTTCACATTTGTGACTGGGTTGGTAGTCTGATTATAGAACATACCACCAGTTTGGGGTCTTTGCCCTGCTCCTTGACAGTCTTCCTTGAGGTTGACAGTCATGGTAATGAGGCACCGACAATGGAATGTTGTGTTTTAAAAGGTAGGCGGTCTAGAGGAGAAAACTGAGGGTTAAAACAAGAGTTCAAAACTCCTGGGTTCTAATCCTGGCATTTCCACTGACTTGCTGTGTAACCCCAAGTAAGTCATTTTGCCTCTTCCCTGTAAAATGGGAATACTACTACCCTCCCCTCACAATAGTGTAAGAGGAGTCTGAGAAATATCTTGGTAAGGATTGCCAAATCTGGGATAAAAAGGGTGAGCCCCTACTTCTGTGGGTACCAAGGCCCCCACTGACCAGGTTGGTTTGAGACTGAGAAACTCATGGGAGGAGCCAGCCAGAGACTCCAGCTGATAGCAAACACAGCTGCAGCAAAGGACATTAGTGATATCCTCAGACGCTTTCCCCAGCTTTTACTCCGGCCATTTCTCTGCTCTGTGCTGACTGGATGTTTACTCCTGCACAGTCAATCCACTTCAGCCTCACCCGTCACCATGCTCCATCGCTGCTTTCCCTCCCTTCTTGCCTCTCACACTTCAGTGTCTCCTCTCCTTCCCTTCCTTTCTGTTTCTCTAATCCTCCTCTAGCAAAATACTTCCTCCGCCACAACAACAACAACAACGTGCATGGAATGAACATGACTTTGCAAAAACATCACGTTGTTCATTCTGCTTGCATGTTTTATTCCTTTCCTACAACCATTGCCTGTCTTGTCTATTTAGACCAGTGGTAGGCAACCTGCCATCAGGGTGATCTGATTGCAGACTGCAAGACTGGTAATCTGATTGCGGCCTGCCACTTCCATTGGCCAGAAATGGAAACCACAGCCACTGGGAGCTGAGGGGAGCTGTGGCTGCGGGCAGTCAACATCATCAAAATGTCTCGCCGCCCGCAATCAGATTACCCTCATGGGCCGCAAGCAGCCCGTGGGCCGCTGGTTGCCCACCACTGATTTAGACAGGGAGTAGAGCTATGCATTGAATGCAAATTCCATTTCATGGAATATTTTGAGATTTCAAAATTTGTCTTTGTTCCAATTAGGAACAAAACCTGAAAATTTCAAAAAAGTCTCTGCAAAAGAAAATTTGGGGAAAAGTTTGTGACAAAACTGAAGCATTTCATTTTGCCTTTTTTTATAATATACACGATTTTAAAAATTCAGAACAGAAAGTTGTTTCAAAATGAAAAATCAAAACTTATACTAACAATGTCAAAATGGGACATTTTCAGAACTTATTTCCCCCTTCTTTTCCCCCATCCACATCTAAAACAGCATTCAGTGAAATCGGCAGGATTTCACAAAGCATTTCAATGTTAACATAACTGTACTTTCCAAAAGGAGACGGTTTCTTCAAAGTTTTTCTCCCAGCAGTAAGATCTTTTGTAGAGGGACTATCTCTCACTCTCACACAAGATTTCCCACCACATCAAGATACAATCCCTATGGGAGGGCAGGGGCAGCTACAGTGGTTTAGCCATGTCATCAAGCTACCCCATAGCAGAAGCACAAGGTGCATCTTAGATTGGATTCCAATCTAAGGGAAGGGAAGAGAAGGCATGGAGGACAAAAATATAACCTATTGCAGGATAACTGCCAACCTGGAGATCACTTACTCTGGACAGAGAACGGTGGGACAAACATCTTGTTCTGGATAGACAAAAGTGGAAGATTGGGTGACCTCATGTGCTACTACCCACAGGAGATTCGAAGTCTCAGGGTACATCTTTACTGCAAAAAAACACGTGTGGTAGTGAGCCTCAGAGTCCAGGTCAAATGCCTCGGCTCATCGGCTTCACACTAGAGGACTAAACACAGCAGTGGGCTTGGGCTCAATCTAGTGACAGGGGACGGTCTCAGAGCTAAGGCTCTAGACTAAGCATGGATGTCTACACTGCTATTTTTACCCCTCTTAGTGCACGCCCCACAAACCTGAGTCAGTGACCTGGGCCCTAAGACTTACTGCTGCAGCATTTTTTCGTTTTGTGTTGTGTAGTGTAGATGTACCCTCAGTCTAAATTACTAACCCTGACAATTCATGTCAAAGCTATGCAACCAACACCACAGGAATGAGGGAATGAGTTCTGATATTTAAAGCAGACTTTCCAGCTGCCACAGACTGGGACATGGGCTATCATGCCTAGTGGTTGGAGCCAGGGCGGTCAAGAACCAGGAGTCAGAAACTGAGTAGGGCAGGAGCAACCCAAGAAAGAAGGCAGGAACAGGACGGGAGGAAAGCTCGGAAAAACAAGGAAGGCACAGGAGCGGCCACATCTGCAGGTGTGAAAATTGAGCCGGCCCTAGTCCTCCTGCTGGCCTTAAGAGCAATCCCAGCACTATCACTCAGCCAATCAGGCAATCTGGCCAATTAGTAGTTTCAGCCAAAGTTAGCTAGCCAATCCCAGGCTCAGCTGCAGGCCCCCATTCATGACACTAACATCCATATACTGTGGCTTTGTCTACACTAAGAAAGCTGAGACCTCTAATTCTTCAAGAGTGTAGCTTCTTTAGTGATAGCAATGCATCAATCTGTGGTGTAAACAGGGCTCAGACATTTTTGGCTTGGTGTCATCCAGACCTGGTGCAAGTAAGTTTACATAAGACCAGTCTACATTGCCACCTCCATCTTTGTTACCCAGGGTCAAGCTGCACCCATGGAGAATTACTGGTCCCGCACTTTTCCCAGCGTGGACACCTCCTGTGAGGGTTGGCAAATCAGAGAATCCTGCATGCGTCCTTTAATGGTATAAAAAGGAGGGTATAAAAGGTGCATTTTGCTGATAAACAATGTGGTCATTGACCCTATAGGAAAGTAAACACTATTTCAAAAATATCCAGCTAGAAAGAGAAAAACCAAAGCATCCTCTAGCCTTGTTGACAATTCTAAATAATTCTGCTAATGGTGTTTGCAAGGGCTGGCCAAATGGCAAACGCAACTTTGAAAGGGTCTTGGTTCCCTATTGTTCTGAGCAGTGGATCTAGGGTACCAAAGCTGTTACCAGCTTCCCTTAATCAACAAGGTATAACTACAGCAGTCTGTATGAGGAGTGAAAGAAATGAAGTGTAACAAATGAAGAGCAAGGTTCTCAGCAGGGTATATGAAAAGAAAACTGTAGCAAAACAGCTTTATTCATTCAAGCGAAGTCTTATGGGTCTAACGCAAGGTAGATGTTTGAGTCTATAAGAAAAACAATTTATGGCACAATTGGGTTTTGTTTGCTCTGTTTAGACATTTGTCTGTCTTCACAACATCTTTGAAACCTTGTTTACAAGGAAGACAGGTTGCACCAAAGCAAATAAGATTGGAGCTGTTGACAGACAGGATGCAGTCAGGAATTTTTAATCAAGAGACCATGTTTGCTGGAGTGACTCTTCACATCTTTCCTATGAAATAATTCCACTATCTATATTTTCCCTCCCATTGGAAGTGAAGGTTGCTGATGAGATGGCCTCCTAAAATGATGCAATGGCAAATAATTCATGTTTTCCTCTATTTTAATGTATGGGTTATAGCTCTCTGCAGGAAAGAAAAAATGTTTCTAAATCTGGTAAATTGACCTTTTGAGGACCAGCCTTAACAATGTTTGTTCATCAAATGCAAACCTATTGCACATGTCTGTTATTATACATGCAGTGGTCACTGTTAAAAAGGCAACACAGCTTCTGCTATCACAAAAAAAGTTTTATTTGATCATGAGATGATTTTCTTTTTGTGATTAAATGAATCTCAATTCAGCGGTGGGCCTGAAATTTGCTGACTCCAATAGCTGTGTGACCAACAGCTCACTTGCACAAATGTTCATTGCAAGTAAAATGTGCATAAACCTGGTTGAAGTAAAATTCAATATAGAAGTCACAGAAGCATTCACAAATATTTTTTTCTGACTATTCACTGACAAATAGCCATGGAAACACAGGCTGACTGAAGGTTGGAACACAACACTCTTTCTGGTGCTGCATCAGAGCACTATGAGCACTACTTTTGGCATCTAGCATCCTTGTTGAGAGTGTACATACCTGCCAAAAATTACATTAGAAATACAGTATCCGGCCTCCATGCCAACGCATTCCTCTTCCAGCAAGGAAATAACCTACTCCTTGAGTCCAGTCTTTCCTGGTGGCTTGAAAACTGGGACATATTCATTACAGATTAAACTGAGCTTTTGCTTTGGACAAAAGGACTATTGCTGTTACCTTGATGTGATGTAACACAGTGTTGTAGAAGGGAGGCCATCTTGGAAACGTGACTCAAGTTGCTCTTAACAACAACTGCTGTTACGACTACTAGTACTACTACTAAGGTTTAGCACTTATATAGCACTGTACACTTCCCAAGGGGTGTTAAAACATTCAGTCCCTGATATTGTGTCTTTGAATCCCTTGAAGTTATCACTGAATGAAGAAATGCCCAATTTTGTGGTCTCTAATGAGATGATTTGTTCCTTTTAGGAATACTACTTTGGAGTATGAAACATTTTACCGAGAAGAGGAATATGCAGCCTTTGTAACTTCTCCTTCTTGGATTGCTATACAGTCTGGGTTCTCCTTTATGTTTGTTGCAGAAGAGCATAATTCCATCCCCTGGGTTAGCAGTGAATGCTCGGGGTGGAATATGCTACTTGGAATGAGAGTAAGTTTAGGGATAGATTAATAGACATTTGTGTTAACTTTCGAGTTCTTGGCTGATAACAAAAATATTTAGAAATACAGGCAGAAGAATCTTAGCATTGACATTCTCTTGAATCCAGCATCTAGAAATCCCCATATAAACAAACCAGCCTTTCAAATGCATTTTGTGCAATTACATTAATTCAGACCTTGGATCCAACAAATGGAAGATTTTGGAGATATTTTTGCTCTACCTTTACTACTTCTCCATAATTAATCATTAAAAGTGTTTTCCTTTCCTCCCTTCCCCCATTATTTGCAGATTTTAAGACAGGAAAGATGATCTTCTAGTTAAAGCACTATACTGGGACTCAGAAGATCTGGTTTCAATTGCCAGCTCTGGCACAGACTTTCTATATGGCATTGGTCAAGTCATTTAATAATGATAGTAATTAATAATACCTTTCTCCCACTCTCTGCCTGTCTAGTTTATTTAGAATGAAAATTCTTCAGGGCAGAAAGTGCCTCTTACTATTCATTTATAGACCGCCTAGTATAAAAAGGCCCCAGTCGTGGCTGGGCCCTTCAGTACTACTTCACTGTAATCAATACAAACAATAAACAAATAATAGCCAGTATTTCCCTTACAAATGCCTTCTCTAAGAGGTCCTGAGACACATTATCACAAAGCTGACACCTTCTACAGGTACCAACTTCAAAATGACTCTCTCGTGCCTATAGTCACTGTTTGCTTTTGATCACTTGAGCGGTGTATCTTGTGCTGGGGGGACAAAAAAACACTTGTCCCTCTCTGAGGGTAACTGCTCTTATCACAAAGAACAATCCCCACCTGCCACTGTGATCCATATCAGGAAACTAGATTCGAGTATGATCTTCTGTTTAGGGTCCTGATGGGCACTAAAGTTAATGGCATTGAGAGCAGAGGTCTGAAACGCCTGGACAGATTACTTTACTGTGTTGAGCAGCAGTGCCAACTTGCAAAAACATTTGTCTCTTCACGGTTTGCCTAGCTATGCAAGCCAGGCTTTGTATTTGTATGCTTTGAGACATCACATACAGATGTGATTTGCAGAGTTCAAATCAAACTATTCCTTTAGAGAACGGCTGAAGCAAAGCAGTTACCTTATGAGAGGGAAGCACTTTCTTAGTTCTGTTTTGATTTTCAGTATGATACATTATAGTAGCCATCTGTGCCCTAAAGTGAAGAGATTTTTTTTCCCTTTAAAGAAAGCTTTCTCCTCGCTCCTGCCTGTACATTCTTAGCCATTTTATAATTCAAGCTATGACACATGCTATCTGGAGGCAATGGCCACAGGATTGGTCTGCCTGCCAATGTGCCCTGACTTACGTAAAAGAACAAACCCTCCATTGTTTCCTGAGCACCATATGTCAATACAATAAAATCACTGTCTTCTGTATTCAAGCTTACATTTGTTTATGATTAGAGTTTACTTCTTGGCTGTTAGACTAAAAATGTATGTTCTTTTTCTTGCACTACAATACTTTTTCTACTCACCCACCTCCACCCCCAGCAAGAGAATGTGTAGCCCGAGGAGTAAAGTTCTCTCATCAATTGCACAGTTTTAAAACCAAATCTTATGTTTCTTTTTAAAAATATAAGTAATTTGGTTATAATTTTCATAGGTAAGCACTGGCATAACCCTACTTGTATGCATGTGTAGGTCTAACCAGAAAAATGCAGGTTAGTTCTATGGAGGCCCTGATTTAGGACAGTAATTAAGCACATGGTTAACTTTAAGTGAGTAGTCCCATTGAAGTCAACTGGAATAATCACATGCTTAAAGTTAAGCATGTGCTTAAGTGCTTTGCTAAATTGAGGCTCTAGGGAGTCTAGCATGAAGCTGGAAGTTAAGAGACCTGGATTCAACTCCCACTTCTCCCACTAACTTGCCTTGTGATCTTGGGTACTTCAGTTCTTCTCTGCATGCTCTTGACTCCAGCCATAAAAGGAGATAACATCATGCAACCACTTTTTTAAAGTGCTTAGCAATATGAGAATGGAAAATGCTATCGACGTGTAAAGTATTATTAGGGGAAGTAAAGGTGCTTAAGGTACCTTAAAGCTTGGGGAGGACTGGGCTTTATATTTAATGGAGAGAAATGTTCACCTTAAAGGAGAGCAGGTATATTAACTACCCTCCTTTAGGGTTTCTGTCATGGGTGCCTTTATAATCTCCTTGGGGTCCACATGAGCCCAGCTGGCAGTAGCAGCTGAAGGTGATGCACTGAAAGTTCCCACCCACTGGCTCCCCCACTTCCCAGGATAGTCCTGGCCCCCTACTCCCTTTGCCTCATGAATCCTCCACCCAGTTGAGGGGAGATGACAGAAAGTGAATGCATCTGGTTCTCTTCTTGCTCACGTCAGTTTTATCCCTACTTGGGTGGAATTAGTTCTGGTGTAAATGAGAGGGGAATCAGGCTCACAGGGGTTTATATGCACTTAATCCTGTAACAAGTACTTCCTTTATGCCTTCAGCTGCTCCAGAAAGGGTGCAGTACTGTCAACACCTGCCCCAATGATAACCCACCTGCCATTATTCTCCCACAATCATAAAATGTTTTCTGTAGTTTCCCATGGGGTGATAAGTCTTGTTTCCCTCCAAGTGTTATCGTTACTTCGGCCTGGGCTCAAGATGAAGATATCTGCCAGGTTCCACCCACCCACACAATATACACTTTGTCCAATGTGCTATAGCACAATGCTAGGTACAGTATATTGAAAGTAAATATTTGGATACTTAAGTAACCGTGCTGAAAAGAGCCCCTATCTTTATGAGCTATATCAAACCATAATGAAATGTGTAAATTATCTGGTTGTTATATCTCTGGAAACATTCCCTCCCACTGGTGCTCTGGGAAGTGATTTTCAGTTTGTGAGCTGGAATAAAGTTAGATAAGTAAAACAAAATCCTTTCTACCAGGCTACAGTATTAAATTATTTGTTGGCCCAAGGAAGATTGCTAAAAGGTAAGTAGTCAAAAGCAGTTGCATATGAAAACTCAGGCACATAAGTGGCCCGACTGGTTTTTAATATAGATACAATCTTTATCATGAAGGAACAAAGTCCTTCATTTCCTGTTGATGATGATCACACGATATCAGTGCAATTTAAGCAATCACAGTCAAATATTGACTGTTTGTGGAGCACCTTTAAATCTTGAACTCTTTGCATATGAGGTAGTTAACTAAAAAAAGGTCTAAGCTGCACCTGCTATTCAGACACAAACCTTTAAGCTGAGGAAAGGGGCACTGAGTATAAGAAACATCCTGAGTAGTTATCTTTCTCAGTGCTCTTTACCTCTGCTGCCAAGGAGAGGTTGATTCACTGCCTCAAAAAACAAACAAACAATCAATGCAGTGAGGAAAAATTGCCAAGATATGACTGAGAAGCCAATAGTAAACTCCTGGATTTCTGTTTTTCCCGCCCAGCTGCTTAAAGAAATTGTTAACTTATTAACTGACTGGATCAGGCAGGTGGGACCAAAAAAAAAGTTGAAATTTTATAGTGAGTAATAAAACATCAAATATTTACTTCTAGAAATGATAAATAAAACTGGCTACAGGTGTGACTCAAGCAGATTTCACCTTTAATTCCTACCACCTTCACTTCTGTCTGAGCATGTGCTGGCCATGAAGTTAAGATCAAATCAAGGAATGGTCATGAAATCTACAAATATAATAGATGGAAATACATAGCATTTTGGCCCATAGGAGTATCACAAGGAAGGCACAATGGGAATTTCTCTTTCTGTTTTCAATCACGTACAACATGGACACTACCCATTGTTGTTGGATGTTTCTATACCTTAGCATATCAGTTTGGCTTCCTTGCTTTCAGAAGTCATGGATTTCCAACTGAATTTCCAGGGTTTCATAGTTTAGAATTTACTCACTCTACCAAATGAAAGTGTTGGTGGCTTGTTTATTGAATCCCTATATAAAACCATTAGTGGGTAATTGAGTGGGTAAAATTTTCAAAAGTACTTACATGATTTGGGAACCTAAGTTCCATTTTCAAAAGAGACAGGGCCAGATTTACAAGGTATTTAGGTGTCTAATGATGCAGATAGGCACATAGGCCTAAATCCTCAAAGGTATGGAGACAACTTTGAGGATCTGGCCCCTAGTGGGATTTTAAGTGCCTAAATGAGTTAGCCACCTAACTCCTATGGAAATAATTTCTTAAATATTAATACTTATTGCCTCCTGTACATATTTGCAAACATATTAAAATGCAAGTATTAAAACATATTCAGATAACATTATTTTGTTTAAATAATACTTTTCTAAGGCACTTTACAATACAAACATTAGTCTTGGACATTTTTTACCCAAGACATTTTAGCATTCTATTTGTAACTAGTTATGTAAAATGATAGCCAAGTCTAAAAAGATAGGAGAAAACGGAATATGTCAAAGGTTGATGCAATTTGCCTGATTCTCTACTGAGACCTGCATTTTGTATAGTGAATTACATGGGTGCAAAGTGAATATAAAAGATTTGTTGAGTTTTACATCCACTTTTCACAGGTATAAATGGCTACACAAGGTGTAAGGGGCAATGATTTTACCCTCTACACAATATTTAGAGGTTATGTGACTTGCCAAAGTTACATAGTAAGTCAGTGGTAGAGTGGGGAATAGAACCCAGGGGTACCGATTCCATGCTCTCCCCAGGATCTCATAATTTATAATACTTGTTTTCTTGGTTGTTGCCAGGAGATAGTATTTCCTAATACTGAATGTTGCTATTATGGCATACTGCATTTGCACTTAATGGTAGGGCATGTTTTCCAAAAGCTTTAATATTATAATGCTTAGATCAGATCAGAAGTATCAAATGAAAAGGAGTGAACATCAGAATCCATGAACTTATCAACACTTTTGATAGTGAAAAGGGCATGCCCCATATAACCTAGGCTACCTGACTCACCAAGGAGGTCCATGATGGGATAAAACAATATAGCACTGTGGATGGCAAAGTGACCCCATCCACCCAAACTAAAATCAGGTACTTCATGAACAATCAGATATCCAAGATTCTCAACAGACCTACAGCAGGTTGAAGATCAACACACAGTATATAAGGGGAGTGGTGTGTCTGGGTTATTTCCAGATAAGTAATTATCTGTACTATTCGTAGAAGAAGGAGACAGATCGGAGAAGATGAGTCCAAATAATGGAAAGACAGAGCAGCAAACGTGGTGTTGTTTTGATGTGATGAGCAGAGTTCTTCCCTCTTGGACTTTGGCTAAGTCATACAACATTATAAAAATCCATCACTAGCAGATATTTCAGTGACTGAGTGCTGTGCTCAATGCATAGCTGCTGCTGCTTTTTTTTCTTTATTTTTTTTAACATCAAAGCTGAGGACAGGAAAATAGTATCATTGACGAAGGTTTCAACATGCATGTAAGGTTTGTTCTAATAAAATAGGAGTAATTAGTTTGGAAAGAAAGAGAAAATTGTCCCTTTAATTTCCCAAGATGACCTATGAGATCTCATTTCCCACCCTGCGACCCCCCACCCTCTGACCACAATTGGGATGAAATTTCTGCAGGGCATTTACGAATACAATGAGACAAAGGGTCTTATTTCGAAAGGAAACAGCAGTAGAATTATAATTCATAAACGCTTACAAACTTAATTCAAGATCACATAACCCTCTTTATTTTGGAGAAGGTTTGTGTCAAGCTGTCTTGAAGTGGATCAAGAGCATGAGTACCAACCTCAGGCAGACTGTTGGGGACCAGGGCACAAACCCCAAATTGGCTGTGAGTTCTATACTTCAGTTTCACAGATCAATCATCACGTGAAAATCAGACGGTATAACTGCCTTAACATGGAGTCACAGACAGCTCTCTTGGGAAAACCGATCTGTCTTGCCATCCATGAGAGCCTACCTGGTGATAGATAGCCCCTTACACCACAAATCACAACCGACCTAAAAGTCGCAATTCTTCAACAAAAAAACTTCAAAAACAGACTCCAACAAGAGACTGCCCCCCCCCCCCACCGTTCCTCACACATTCTTGTCAACTGCTGGAAATGGCCCACCTTGATTATCACTACAAAAGGTTTTTTTTCTCTTCTGCTGGTAATAGCTCACCTTACCTGATCATGCTCATTACCGTGTGTATGGTAACACCCATTGTTTCATGTTCTCTGTGTATATAAAATCTCCCCACTGTATTTTCCACTGCATGCATCTGATGAAGTGAGCTGTAGCTCATGAAAGCTTATGCTCAAATAAATTTGTTAGTCTCTAAGGTGCCACAAGTACTCCTTTTCTTTGTGTGGATACAGACTAACACGGCTGCTACTCTGAAACTTAACAATATTCAGGTTACTTTCAGTCCCAAAGAACCAATCCCTTACCCCAGATCAATTGCACCTTAGGGGTTCTCACACCAAAGACAAGACTTGTAGCCAATCCTATAATAAACTATATACCGATTTATTAATAGGAAAAGAAAGCAAGAAATATTTACAAGGTTAAAGCATATAAACATACATACACAAATGAGTTACAGTCTTAATTTTCCAAAGTAAAAGAGGCTTCTGTGATAAGCAAGATCCGTATGTCCTTTAGGGCTAACCTAGGCTAAGCACTGGGGATATTACACTTATTCCTAGTAATTCTTGTCCTCCCGAGTCTAAGCAGCATAAAGGTACAGTTCCTCTTTGTTAGGGGTTTTTAATCCCTTCCCCCTTTTTTGCTTTGAGTCAGCTGATGGGAAGAATTAACTTGCAATACTCATCTTCCAGCAGAGGGAAGGAGAGAGAATAAACAAAAAGGTATTTTGTCCTCTTTAATATCGCACTCTAGTCTGTCCGGTGTCTATCCTTGTTGGACAGGACATAGCACCTTCTGTTGGAGATCCGTATCAGTTAATGTTTCTCTCCAGTCTGGTGATTTACACAGTCACAGAGGTTTATGATGCAAATACTCAGATATTACCTTCTGATATGGTATACAGACGTTATAAGTGAGATTAATGTATGCAGCAATTTACAAGCATTACATAAAGTCTAAACACTAAACACATTCTTATAATTCTAATACCTATTTTAACAATACTAACACACAGGTGAGCCAGACCAATTTCAGCTCTGGATATGTCAGTATCAGACATTGAGCCCTTGGCATCAGCTGGCAACTTGTCTGCCAGTGTCGCAGTTTGAATAGGAAGTTTCTTAACCATTAATATCAAATTTCCGTTCTTGTCTTTTTATGTATATCATGCATGCTGTTTGGCTCATTATATAGGGGCAAATCCTGAAGCACTTATTCAAGGGGTATTGTCAGGGGAAGTTGTGGATGCTCAGAGCGTAAGAGGGTGTTCTCAGCACTTAGCACGATTTGCCCCTAGGTCAATAGTCCGTTCAAGAGCTTACTGAAGTCAATGAAAGTTTTACTTGACTAAGAATGGAGTAAAAACTGAAACAGGAAATCAAGATTTATCCCATAGAGAACAATAAATGGGGCCGGTGAATTATAAGGAAATAATTCCATCAGTAGTGACATCATAATTCACAGGCGAGCCTGATGCCCAAGATTAAAATAATCCCATATAATATGTAGAGTCAGACACATTTTTGTTTTTCATTTTCTAATTTATGAATGCAGGACTCTTTTTAAATTTCAGAATGTTTAACACTTTTTAATATTATCACAGCAACCATTTAAGAAATCATTAAAGCTGTGAACATTGATATTGAAGAGCAGAAGTGATTCTATTTTCATCACTTCCAGAGTTAGTGTTTTAAGATGTATGTGGATTTATTTAAAAACTGATCCCTGAACAGTCAAGTAACTGACATATCTGTCAGAATGTATCAGATTGAAGGTCTATGAATTTCTGATGTTGGAACAACTGGTTATTTTTTCTTCCTTGGTAATACACAGTTTCCTATGCAATTTTGGCCATCATATTATAAAATTGTTCCCCTTTACAAAATCCACTTAGCTCAGTGCTAATAGTACATATTGCTAAATTTCAGAGAATTCAGCAGCTTGATTTATATTTTGATGTCATGGGACACTTCTGTTGAAGTTCACAGTACAAAGCATGTATTCCCTGAATTGCCAGTTAGCACTGACAGAAGTGAAAAAATGGGTCTAAATTCTCCCATCAGTTACGTTATTGTAAATCCAGAGTAACCCCACTGACTTCAGTTCAGATACTGTAGATTTATATTACTGTAACTGAGCACAGACTTTGACTCATAGCGTTGATGTTGATTGGGAACAGCAAGACCCAGACACTAATGAAAGGGTCATGCTTTAAGGGTCATGAGTTCAAAAACAGATAAGAGTTTAGGACATGTTTGCCAAAGTCAGTTTATTTATTAACCAAAAAATAAAAAATAGACACGTGCCTCTTGTTCTAATGCAACCATCACATTGGGTATCATGGGGCACTGAATAAACCACAGCTGCTCTGAATTTCTTTTGAAGAGAACATCTTCCCACATTAAAAAAACCTTGGGCCAAATTTTCAAGGTTGGCACCTAAATGCAGTCCACAAAGTGTGTGCTCACAAAGAAAGGTTTAGCTTGCATAAGTGAACACTTATGTACTTTTTCAACACAGCCTTCCAATGTGACTCTGCACCTTGTGTCCCATATACTGGTATGTCTAAAGGAAATGGTAAATTCCTTGGGACTAAGTCCTTGGGGCAAATTCATTCTTGGTGTAGCTCCACTGAAGGTAATAGAAGCAAACAATGGATAGATTTAGCTATTTGTCTTCCATATGTTTATAAAAAAGTCTTCTGCACACTCAGAGGGCTGTATCAACAAATAATAACACACACAATTCTATTTTGCATGAGGTAAAGCAGGTGTTACTGCTACAGTTTAGCATCTGATATGCATCTGAGGAAGTGAGCTGTAGCTCACGAAAGCTTATGCTCTAATAAATTGGTTAGTCTCTAAGGTGCCACAAGTCCTCCTTTTCTTTTTGCGAATACAGACTAACACGGCTGCTACTCTGAAACCTGCTACAGTTTAGGCTCCAACCTCTGGAAATTTAACTGAGGTTGTAACTGATCAAAGTAAAAGTTGGGGAACCCATTCTCAAGGTCTGAGTGCATTTATTGAATGGAATTCTGCCGAGGATACAATTTAGTGATATGCCTCAACATAAACAGTTCAACTATCACTTTCACGACTCAATGTAGTTCTAATAATGTCTCACCCAAATTTCTATAATACACCAGTAATCCAAGAGAGGGGATCCATCTCCTAAAGATACTCAGCTAACAATTGTATTTCCCAATATTTTGACAAAAGGTTTGCTGTTGCCTGGTTTAATCCCAGCCAAGCTGTTTGTGGAGGTATGCTCAGCATGCTCTGCTTCCTATTGCCACACTTTTTAATATTCACTATATTTCATCTTTTAATGCAGTCCTAATGAGTGCACATTGGAACACCGCAGAACCTGCCTCAGAAGAATGTGGTTCTGAAATACAACACAGAACAGGGGAAGCATTGTATGACAGCCTCTGTTAATGTTTTAATGGTTGAGAGATTTCCAGCATGTTGGCAATGTCAGGACAAACCAATTTAATAAATTATTAACACTAATCAAACATTTTTATGATGGAAGTCAAGACTTCCTTGGCAGTTAAGGTTAATTCTGTTGAAGTTTGACAAAGATGTTACTGTTTCATGAAAGCCATGTTTCAGCTATAGCCTGCTTTAAACCACATCTTTGCATTTCACCGAGAAGAAATGGCTGAACAACATGGTCTTTAAGTGCATAAATAGAAAATATGAGGAAGAGCAGGAACTGATAAATGGTCGTGAAGTATAAATTGATGATACTGTATATAATACACCTGCCATTTCTTTGAAAAGAGAAAGACAGAATGTCATTGGGAAGAGATAAAACTCAGGCTGTCAAGGGATTTTACTAAATCAATACTATGAAATCTAAGAAATTCAGACATTTGACAATAGCACATCAAAAGCCTCACCATCTTCTCATGCTTGGAACAAACTCGACTTCAGACAAGGAAAATATTTTAAAAGCACGCTTTTGTTTAACAGATAAGTAGGAACAACAACACTGCACAAACAGCATGCTTTCCCTCCCACTATCAGCCTTGCCAGTTAGTTCAATTCCAGCACAGTACAAGCTAGTGAGGGATACGGAATCCTCCAGGGCAACCAGAGTCTGTATAGCATCAATCCATGAAGACAGTCAGGTTTTCCAGCACCAGCTACCAAACCAGGATCTAGTTGTTTATCTCTGAGTTATCAGCACAAGACTCCGTCCCACTGAACCGCAGTCTTGTAAAATTTGCAGTTCCCGAGGTTTCCAGATAACTGAGTTTCAGCCACAAAGCTCTCTCTGTTCTCCTCTCCATTCACATAGAAATCAGCATCTCCTCCTCTGTTCAGTGACATTAATTTTTTTTTCTCGCTTCCAGGTGATGCCATCTTGGAAACTTCAGGCTGAGAACCAAGAAAAACATAGTTCATACTAAGTCACTGCTAATTACTTCAGTCAAATAAAACTATTAGTGACCAGTAGAAATATGTATTTTATTTAATTTTCAAAAACATATCATGGTTAAGGAAAAAAGTGATCAAGCCATGCCTGTTTCCAAATGAGAAGGTGATTTTCTCGGGTTGTCATAAACTTTCATCGGACAATGAAGATTGTTACTGAATAACAACAATGCATAGTATTTTGTGTTTATATAGCACCTTACATGCCTCAGAATTTCAAAGTGCTTTACAAATGAGGTGCCCAGTCCTGCAATTCTCTCTACATAGGTGCACTGCTGCCTATTGACCCACTGAAGTCAATGGGGCTCCATGCAGGTGCAGTAGTGCACCTCTGTGCAGAGAATCACAAGCTTGGGGGCTTATTTAGCATCATTGAAATGCATCTACCACAGTGGAAAAGGACATTAGCCAGACAAAATAGAGGGGAAATGTTTGGTCACTAGGACACCTGGTGCCTGAACTAAAATGCATGTAAGTCATTGGAGAGACACCCATTGATTTTAGTGGGTTTCTGATCTGGCCTTTGGTGAACCCCCTGCTGTTACAGAAAGTGCCCAAACCTCAAACTGGTAAAATTTGACTTAGCCCCATTTAAGTCTGCTGTGAATAGTTCATCTTGAAGTCAATGGAGCTACAGTGATTTACACCAGCTAAGAATTTGGCCCGGAATCTCTAATGTTATTGGAGAGTACCTCCATGTTTAAGTTCTTACCTTCATACCAAGTTACATGGAACTTAATGTGTTTACCTTGGAAGGATGAAAAGAGTCAATGCTGCCACACATAAAACTTTGGTCCAAGGAATGCTGCATACATTAAATCTGATGCTAATGGCTTATCTATACAAACACTTAGTTCATGGCAAACTGGGAGGTAAATCTACCCCATATTAGCCTGCTGTGCACTAACTGTTCATGTGGACCCTGCTGCCACGCACTAAAAGTTCTCTAATGGGCTTTAATCCAGTCTTGTTCCAAAGCTGGGTGGACTAACATGCACTACAGAACTTTTGGTGTGTGGCAGGAGGGTCCACAGGGACAATTAGTGAGCAGCAGGCTGAGTGGGATAGATAAACCCAGGCCTCCTGTGAACTAAATGTTCATATAGACACACCCTAAGACTTCTACAGCACCCTCTGCATTTCAGCTCTCCTTTAGTGCTAATGACTGACTATGATCTAACATAGTGGTGGATGAAGTATTGACAGCAAATTGGTTGATTCACAAACTTTGATTTTTTTATTAATGTATTACTTATTCAAATTTTTTCTACAAGTGTTTCATATTAAAACATCTTAAGAGTATAAATTGTTCATTACAGCCAGTGCTTTGTAGTATTCGCTCCTTGTGCTTTGCAACCAATGATCTAACGCACCCGGTATTGTTTCTGCTCTTTGATTGGATGTCAAGCTTTCATAACCATGGGAAAGATGTCAAGTTTCATAACTTGTGGTGAGAACATTTTCTCAAATGTATTCATACAACTATTTAGGAATTTCTCCTTCTGTGGGATGTTCTTTGAGACAAAACGCCATATATACAAATATTCATGAAAAGCAAATAGAAAGATTCAGAAGTGATTTTACAGCCTTTATTTGATGAATGCTCCTGGATCCTTCCCCCTCCCTCCTTTATTCACCCAGATTTCTTCCTGTATACTACTATGAAACTTCTATATGACACCCAGTCTTCTGAGGTGCTGAATGATCTCAATTCTCATTTTGGGCATCTAGACTTAGGGTCAGGAGTTTAGTTCAGTTCAGTCTGAATAAGACCCCAAAAGTTTGGATGTTTGTCAAAACTTAACTAAATTTATCTAAATAGAAAAGGAGTACTTGTGGCACCTTAGAGACTAACCAATTTATTTGAGCATAAGCTTTCGTGAGCTACAGCTCACTTCATCGGATGCATACTGTGGAAAGTGTAGAAGATCTTTTTATACACACAAAGCAAAAAAGAGCTGTAGCTCATGAAAGCTTATGCTCAGATAAATTGGTTAGTCTCTAAGGTGCCACAAGTACTCCTTTTCTTTTTGCGAATACAGACTAACACGGCTGTTACTCTGAAACCTAAATTTATCTAGTTTAGAAATCATCATGGAAATCTCAAAAGTACAGGCTTTTTCTTGAAAGTTCCTGTTTCCTGCTCCTGGACTGGTAAGCAAAACAACAATGGGCAAATCTTGTTCTCACTAAGTCAATGGAATTTTGTCACTGACTTCAAGTGGACCCAAGTAAATTGATAATTCTGCTAGTGGTCCTAAGTGAAAAATGGATACAGGGATAAAGATAAGCTTGGGCTCAGTCTTTATTTTTGAGACACTTTGCCTGCTGGGAGAACTATTTATTGTCCACACCCATCTGTACTCTACAGCAAGCGTGGGCAGACACAGGACAAGCAAATGTTGCATTGGAAAGCCAAAGACATTACAAAAACTATCTTCATTGCTTTAAATAAATCACCTGAGTTACAGTAGTTGCCACAGTTTTGTACTGGCAACTCCACGATAATGGATGATAAAATCTAACCTCTGATTCCAAAACCAGGCTGCTCTACTGTAGGGCTATATTCCTTAAATTCAGCCCTCTGCTTGAAAGTCTGATCACTCTCTGTTTCCTGACGCTCCATCTGTACAGATTTGTTGTTACTGGTATCAGCTCAGCAAATGGAAGCCTGTTCTTTTTACACTAGATCTGAAAACAAATGCTGCTTAATTTAAATATGTCAGCTCTTGAATCATAATAAATCAAGCTGTTTTTGTCTGTATTGTGTAGTACAGAGAAGTCTCTAACCCTGTTTACATGAGAGTTCACTAGGCCCGTTTGCAGAACAATGCTGTTTCTTTTCCAACTCTACAAGTTTTTTTCCTGATTAGCTTCTCTTCCCACCTATCTCTATCTGGCTACTTTCCCAAGGGCAGCCAAGAAGCAAAACTCAATGCTGTTCTCTGAATGTCTTATAAGAATTAGTTTCATATGAGACAGCCAACTCTCTTTCTCCTATCAAAGATAGAGGGTTGATGCACCCTGCTGGCATAGAACTTGAAAATCTCTCACTTGCCCCTCCCCCCAGCAGCTGAATAATTAACTGAGCAGAGAATATAGATTTTTTGCTTTGATATGAACACTACAGTTAACTTGCTTGTTTGTAGTTTCAAGCTAGGAAATTCTCCAAATCATTACAAACCTCTTACGATCTTGGGAATTTAAAAAAAGAAAGAAAGGAAGAAGAGCTTGTAATTGTCAGCTCTGAAAAGTTTTAGTTTTTCAATGAAACACACCATGCCAAGTAAACCTTGAAGAGAGTCCTTAACCTAACTTGCCTGAAGCTAGCTACAGTTTCTCTAAATCAAAGCAGAGCCTCAGCTAACAGTTGCAGTATGTTAGTTCCTGGATGGGCTACTTTATGAAGAATTATAAAGTGACACAGCAGTCTGGTTGGGAAAAAAATCATGCTTTGATGTTTTGAACCACAGACTTCAAGAGGACCAACAGAGACGGTCCTGTTTTTATTGCAACCTCTGTCAGTCCTCCCCCCACCTTTTTGGGGGGGCCAGGACTGTTATCTTTCAGTCACTCTGTAAGTTTGACTTATTTACAGACTGAATGACTCTGTTTATAAGTCTGTATCAGAGAACGGACAGGGCAAGTGTGACTTCCTAGTGTCTGAAATGTGATTCCCCTTCCCTTCTTGGGGTGTGCATGGGAAGGAGAGAAGGATGAATCCTGTGAATTTCCTTCTTTTTGTTGATCTTTCTTGATTACATGCATCCCTAAAATACAGCAGTGAAAAAATGGGCCCATTCCTGAATTGGTAAACAGCAAAACTCCCACAGAAATCAATAGGAGTTTGCCTGGGTAAGAGTTGAGTAAGTATCTTAGGACCTGGCAAGGCTTTTTCCATTGTAAGACATGCATTAAAGCCCCTAATTATTCCTACCCTGTTATGTTAGAATTGTACTTAGCCATAGCATTGGGAAATTGTATATACCTCATAACATTTCAATTGTGACATTAAAGGGGCACTGACAACTTAATCATATTGGCTTAGATACCTCAATGTTAGGTGTCTTAGAAAGTACTATGATCCTGATTCAGATATCCTTACTCAGCTTGAATAGTATTTTACTCCAGGAGTAGTCCCACTGAAATCAGTGGGATGGGTCCTGGAATGAGGTATTACTCAAGGGGAGTCAGGATAGCAGAACTGGACTCAAAGATAGGTAGGTAGGTTGTAAACAAACAGTCTGCTTGTGTTACTAACACCATAGATTATTACAAATTAAAGAAATTTCAAAAATCCAGTGAACATATCACTATTTATGATCTATGTTACATTTTGATTTTCCTTTGTCTTGGACAATGAAAATCAGTGCAGTTAGTTTCTCTTTCAGGTTCTTGGTGATGGAATGTTTGGGTTAAAAATATTGCAGGGGAATGTTTGTTTATTTTAAAACAATTCTTTTCATTGGAATTTTTAATTTTAATTGTGGGAATATGTTTATAGATCCCAGGTTTTAAAAACTTGTTTTTACAAACCTGAGATTTTGGGACAAGTTGACATTCACAGTATCCCTTTAAAGGCATAAAATATTGTTAACTCCACAGACATTGTTGGCTACTTTTTGAAAAGTGAATGGAATACATCTGATGAATGGTACTGGGCTGACATCCTTAGACACGAAAGGCATTTGTATGGTCACTGAATGGTTACAGCACAACACTGGCATGTCTCTCGATCTGGCCAAGGAACACCAAAGTCTCTGGACCTCATCTAATGTTCCATACGAGCACATTATTATTGACCTAACAAGCCGCCCTCACAGTTTAGACTTGCCATGCAGACATTGGACCACACTGAACCGCATCTGGACAAACCAGGGATGATGTGGCTACTTGATGCACAAGTGGAAAATCAAAGACGCCCCTTTGTGTGACTGCGGTGAGAACATCCAAACCATTGAACATATCATAACATAATGCCCCAAATATGGATTCAAAGGTGAATTGGATGATATCCACAAAGTCGCAGAGGAAGCCTTGAAATAGCTTATGGACCTACAACTGCATCTACAGCATGTTGCTCTGTAGATGCCATATGAACGAACGAGAGAGAGACTGGTCGTGCAAGCTTTCTCAATCTCTCCCACCAATGACCCTGACTTTCTATTGCTTTGCACCTAGTGTACTAATTTATACCTGTGCAAAGGGAAGGTAAAACGCTGCTACAGTGGCATGTGAGTGGAGAATTCTGACCGGAGAGCACTGTACAACCACTTTGTGCAGATGGAAATGACCAGTTACTGTGTAGGGCAGTGGAGAATCAAGCCCAAGTGGGCCTCACTTGGCCTTTCTGTACAAAGGGAGAATTAAATCTCTGTTACTGATTAAAAGGTTCCCAGGTCCAGTTTGAGTAAGCACTTGGAAGTTTGAGTGCCTATGTAAACCTTATCCAAACTCAGTGACCATCCTAAGTGAGGCCCCTCTCTGATACTTCTTTCCTTCACTCTGGTTTTCTTCTCCTTTATAGTGGCAGCAGCAGTTCTTCACAGGATGTTTAGCAATGCTGTAGGTAGTCTTCTTGGGGAAGGCTCCAGAACTTTTACCCTCCTTCCCACACTGGCAGTAATTCTCCTAGAAGTGGCCATGCATCCTCCCACCGCTGCAGTCTCCTTGGGGAACACTCAGCTCTCTCCTACCACCTTCAGTGCTCTCCTTGTGGAAGGCATTGGTTTATGGCCTTTTCTGAGCAATAGGAGGTGATGATGTGAGCTGATGCTGACCCTTTGGAATTTCACACCTTAGGGCTTCTTTAGAAGAGAGAACTTAGGCTGTACAGTTTCCTGTGTGAGTTATAGCCTCTGGGGTGTCATTATGCGGGAAGACCCAGATAATAGCAAATTCAATGCACTCCACTCTTACCAAAGGAGTAAGTGAGGAGACAAACAAACCCTTCACAAAGCTCTGAAATGATTGAATTCAGTTTGGTTCCAGGACTGTGCAAAGATTTGGGTTGTTCTCGTTTTAACTGACCTATTTTCTCCATCCCCAGCCCTTTCATCTGTTGCTCTCTTCTGAGGCTGTCAACTAATGCCAACTCCAGTGGCAATGAAAATCCATGTCTACTAGGAAGTGGATTGGTACGACCAATTTATTCCACATAGACCGTCATGCAGCTGTCAGATGGCAATAGCATTCAGACACCACCCACATGTGTTAAAGCTGAGCTGGTTGCACAAGCATATTTTCCATGCTCAAGTTTATTCTACAATATTTCACAAATCTGCAATTAGTTTCCAAAAGTGTATTTTATATCTTGTAAATTGCACAGCCATTTTTCATTTTTTTTTCCAAAGCGTGAAGAAATTCTTTATTTCAAAAACAGATTGGAAGGAATGGAGAAAGAAGGGAGCTGGATGATTGCTACAACTTGCCAAATTGAAGTACACCAGTGATTCCCCCACTTCCCCGCCGCCCCCTTACACCTTTTTCCAAAACTGACAAAAAGATAAGAGCTTGATCCACTGAAGTCAAAGAGAATCTTTCCATTTCAAAGGGCGCTTGATCAGGCCCCAAATGTGATAGCTTCTCGTTACCATATGTACTAAGCTCTTCCTACAGCTCTGTTTAACAGACTGTTATGTAGGGATGGGTGAGCCCTTTCAGACTAACAAAAGAGCTGGCTTGAATCCTAGCCCACAGTTCATACAAACATTTTCTGAAGCTGAAATAAGTTTGGTGAACTTTTCTTTTGTTTCTTTTTTTCTTTTTCTTCTGTTTTTTTTTTTTTAAACGTTCATGCCCTGCTTCACGTCCTGGTTTCTGTTGTACTTTTGGCCCTTGCTCCTCTGAAACACGTGGATGGAAGAGTGGAGAATGTAGTGTGAATAGCCAAGCACATTGTTCCTGAGCCATTCTGCCTGCTCAGATAAGCCTTGGGTAGCACATACAGCAGTGCCCCTTGATTCTGCTCCAAAGGGGAGCAGCCTGTGCTCCCCTAGCACCAGCCGCTGGATGGAATTGTATGCCCAGCAGGACATGTGATCTAGCTACGCTCCCAAGGAGAGCACCATCCCACCTCAGGGCACAGATATGCTATTAGGTGCATTATCTGGCCTCCAGTCTATCCTTCAAGGGAGAGCTAGAGCCATATTCATATTTTACCAAATTCCCGCACAGGTGGCCAAGCAGCACCCTGCATGTTCCTTCCCCTCTGATACACCCACACACGAGGGCAGAATTCTGCCATGTATGAAAGGTAGCGATATGACCCCCATTACCACAATAACTGGCACCTCACAATCGTTAACATAGTCCTTGCCACTGTAATCCTCACAACACCTCTGTGAAGTAGGGAAGAACAATCATCATCATTTTACAGATGGGGAACTGAGGCTCAGAAGCTAAGGCCCAGATCCTCAAAGGTATTTAACCCATTCAAATCCATAGGAGGTAGATGCCTAGGGGACCTTTGAGGATCTGGCCCTAAGTGACTTGCCTAAGGCCACCCAGGAAGTTTGTGGCAGAGCAGGAAACTGATCCCAGGTCTCCCCAACCACTGCCCTAATCACTCAGCATACCTTGAGAAAAGCTGATCTCATGCTATTACTCACATGGCTGAAACCAATCAGGCCTAAAAGTCCCACAGGGAACTCTGTTTCACAGAAGCTCCGGCCTGATTTCCCAAGTAAAGAGATTAGGTACATGTAGGTAACAATCAAAACTGAATGACAGAGGAGTTCAGGATGAAATTTTTTAAAATGAATAAATCAGATAAACATTTAAATTGTATCTCTCTGAACATTTGGCTTCACTCAGCACTATTATTATAGTTAATAACATCTTGCAAGGGGAACTAAGTGGTACAATGAGTTAGACACAATGGTTATCTTTTACAGATTTGCAGCCAAATTCTCTTTAGATCACATTGTAGAATCATAGAAGATTAGGGTTGGAAGAGACCTCAGGAGGTCATCCAGTCCAACCCCCTGCTCAAAGCAGGACCCACCCCAACTAAATCATCCCAGCCAAGGCTTTGTCAAGCAGGGCCTTAAAAACCTCCATCACATCCTCATCCCTGATGGGCATCTTTCCCTAACTCACACCAATAATAACTTGGCATCCCCATCATCAGCCCACTCTCAAGATCCAGAAAGGACTCAGACCTAGTGCAGCAGGGTAAAGTTTGTGAGTTTAGAACTCAGATGAGCTTTACTGGCTAATTTGTATGAGGAAGGCTGAATACAGCCTGCCTGCGCTCTTGCTCTTAGTATCTCCCTTTCGTGCACACCATACACACCACTTTTTTTGTTAGAGCCTGTTCCTGCAGGCTTGAGAAGGAAACACCACGAAGCAAAGCCCATCTATAAACATATGTCACATGATTATATGTTCTAGAAACACAATGTATAATTTCCTTTCTTGTATGATTTCATGAGCTATATTACACTGTGAAATTCAGTAATGACACAGCTAGACAACCCATGACTTTAGGGTTGTTTTTTGAGTACTCAGATGCCAGCAATGGGTTTTGTGTTCTCATCTGCATGCCCAGTGCTCCACCTCACATCTGTGTTTCTCAGCAGTGCTGGGATTGGAGCACGGAGCCCACTAAGGCAAAGCAGCGTGCTGTAGCAATTAGGGCACTGGACTAGGAGTCAAAAGACCTATGTTTAATTCCCAACTCTGCCACTGACCTGCTCTTGTGCTTTTTAACTAAGTCTACATCCCTCTGTTTCCCTCCCCACCAAGCATCTATTTTGATTCTGAGCACTTTGGTGCAGGGACTCTCTTACTATGTGTTTGCACAGTGCTGAGCACAATGAGGCCCTGATCTATGACTGGAAACTGCCCGGCCCGGCCACAATACTAAAATTAATTGACAAAAATCCAAAAGGCCTTCAGTGTTTGTATATTCATTGAGTTCTTTGCCTTGTGCAAGTAAAACAAAACCTGTAGCAAGGTTTCCCCACTTGTATTCCCCTTATTATTATTACTAACATGTTAAGGTGAAAATTCATAGGCTAAAACCATTTATTTAATATGCAAAATTAATGCATATTCTGAAAATTTTAGAGGGGGAGATTCCTTTCTCCATATCTCATGGAAGATAAGAGCTCATCATGAACTTGTTTGCCTGTTCTGCTGGGCCAAGTTTTAATAAATGATTAATATTACTGAAAAGGAGCTTAACGTTGCTGCAGTCATATCCGCCTATGAAGTGTCGCTTTGACATCCTTTGTTACAGGCATTCATTGCAACTTTCACACACTGTAAACTAAAGGGTATTTACAAATGCAATTAGTGTTAAATACATGTCTGAAGAACTCCTTGACGATTTAGCAATTAGTGGGCAGCATGGTGAGGCCTTTGTATTTACCACTTACGATGAAAATTGGCTCCCTGTATTGCACAAATTACATAGCAGTGTAACCACAGTTCTGTCAGGAAGGGCTTGGCTGTGTTGCAGAGAGCAGCTTTTAGTTCTGAAAAACTTTCCCCACCCTCTTCACCCCCATGTTTATTAAAAGAGAAAGTAACAGGGATTAGGTAGCGAGGGTAGATCTATGAATAGGATAGCATTTCAGATTGATTATTAAACCACTGCCTTTGTGAAACAAATCCATGATTCAAAGAGAACTTTGATATTTAAAGCTCCCTAGCTAAATTCAAAATCTCTGGTTGGAGAAAAAAAAAGTACCTATATGACATATATATAGAACATTTGGCCACTGATTGGAAGAAGCCTTAGTCCTTTCATCTCCTCTATACTCTCTAGTTTATGGTGTGTGAAAGTTGTCATACGTTTTCACTACAAAAGATGCAAATGTGATTCTTAAGGGTTTTTGTATAATAACTGCTTAAAATACTGATTGCCTTTACAAGCAGGAGCATGTGTTTTATTTGTTTGTAGAACACCATACACACCTATGGCACAGTGCAAACAACAAGGAACAATAATTTACCCTTTGATGCATGTGCAGACCATTCACTAACATTATGGGAAGTTATACGCCCATACATTAAGGGGGAGGATAAATTCCTGCACCTTTACAGTTAGCATAAAATTAGTCATGAACGTGGGTCCACATTATCTTCTGGCATAAACATTGTCCACGTGCAGCCCAGAAAGGAAGGTAGTTTTATGAAGTTTAGCTTAATATGTTGATTTGGTCACTAAGGAGTAATCTGTAAGTACAGCCAAGGCATTTAAGAATTATATTCAGATTTCTGCATCGAGCATCTGTCACTGCAGCACCAATAAGCTGTGTGCTGATACAAACGTGGGGGGAGCTCTGATTCTTCATTGCATTGTCCCCTCAATGCTGTTGAAGTGAAACTCTGCTCAGGCAGGTCACCAGCAAAGCACCCTAGTTACAAAGAAACTCATTGTAGTTGGAAATCAAGGAAAGCCGTTTTGTGGTGGGATACAATGAAGGTGGGGTATGAAGTGATCCAGTTGAAGCAGTACATCTCCCATGAAAAGCACAATGGAGGACTCTTTACTTTCAAGGGAGCAGGACTTCAGTGTGGCAGTTTCTATAAAAAAGAAAACATATAAAGCAGCTGCAGGGAAGTTGCTATTTTGTTATTCACTTGATGCATCCTATAGAGATTGTTTTAAAGGTACCCATGTGGATCTGCAGTCGCAGCCTTTGAGAAATACCAATCTCAGAGTGATGGTGCCACCTTCTTGTCAAGTAGGATAGTAGCAATTTCTGAAAGTGTTGAGAAATAACAGTGAATACTAGTGTCTGCCTCTGTTGAGTCCAGCATGGAATTCTGGCTAGCAGCATCAAAGGCATTTGAATCTGGACTATGAAGCTGATGTGGACTGGTCCCACATCCTAATGTTTCCTGGCAACCAGTCCTTCCTATGTTTCCTGAGTTGCAGTAAAAAGACAAATCAATCAGCTTCTTTTCACTTCCATAACATGCTATATCTACAAATTCTGTCTTCTTTGATGGACACAAAGATAACATTTTTATAACTCATGGAACTGATTTAAAATTAATTTAATTTGACCACACAGGGAGCAGAAAATTCAACAAGGGAATATTATTTTTCTGTTCAGAGGTTTTTCTATTCCGAAAATGAGTTTACTTTATTGCTTGGTTTGATGTAGGGAAATTAATTCTCCTGGCATCTTTACTCAACCAGAGACAAAATGTTTCTTTCATAAAAGTAATTTCACAGCTATATAAGCCGAAAGCAGGAATTTTAAAAAAAAAATTCTTATGGGTCATTTAAACTATTTTATAGTATTTAGATTTGTTAGAATTTGTATCTGAAGGGCTATAATATTTTGTAACAATAATGGTCCCATCACAATAGAGAATTGTGTTACATACAGCAGGGATAAAATTGTGGGGAGCACATGGGGAGGAACACACAGAAGGGAGCTGTAAAGGGGAGAAAAAGGATTTGTCAGGAAAAAAAATAGTTTTACCTTGGAGATAATGTGATTTTTTTAAAAAGAAAAGGAATACTTGTGGCACCTTAGAGACTAACCATTTTATTTGAGCATAAGCTTTCGTGAAGTGAGCTGTAGCTCACGAAAGTTTATACTCAAATAAATTGGTTAGTCTCTAAGGTGCCACAAGTACTCCTTTTCTTTTTGCGAATACAGACTACCACGGCTGTTACTCTGAAACCTGTGATTTTTTTAAACTCCTGAATAATGACAGATGTTAAGGGGTAAATCCAGGAGCATGATTATATTTCATATCCTCTTCATCCGTTTCCAGGACTTAAGGCTCCAGTTCTTCAAGTTGCTTAAGCATATGCCTAATTTTAAGCATGTAATTAGTTCCAGTGACTTCACGTTTTATTGTATACATTTGGCTTCAGTGGGATTACTCATCCATTGACTTTGATAGGCTTGGTTGAGTAAGGAGGACAGGACTGGGTCCTCAATGACTGCCAGATTAGCCACAGTATTGGTAACCAAAGAAAACTCGTGCAGTTCATGTCAAGTGTGAATTTCATGCCCACCATGTTACTGAGAAAGCACTGCCTTGATGGAGTTTTTACATGGTTCATAACAAACAGCAGATGTGGTCAGCCTACTAATTATTCTCTTAAATCCTATTTCTCATTCAAATCTGCCATTTTGTCCATTGCAAAATCTTATTGTGTTTTCATTTTTGGGGTGATGTCCCTGGAAATAGTTATTTATTGGGAAATTTCTCCTCAGTACTTGGCTGCTTGCTTTGATAGCTGAAGCAGAAGCGTGCTTCGTCCTCCCTATTTCTTTCTTTCCTTTTTTTTTAAAAAAAATATCAGTTTCAGGGAAGACTGGCAGTCTTTCAAAATTCACTGTCAGCATATTGTACAAACAGGAAGCAGCATTGCAGAAACAAGTCATTAAAAAGTCTGCAGACCAACCTGGAATCATCTGGAAATCAGGACTTTCCCACCAAAATCGGAATATTCTACATCCCACATAGCTTTATATCCTCACAAAAGTGAAATGTGTATTTCATGAAACTATCACAGTGAGTGGCATTGTAAATGAACACATATTTTCTCACTGCCCTGTCCTAGGGGTGTGTGTGTCTCTCTCTCTCTCTCTCACACACACACACACACAGTCAATTCACAAAACAGTTTCAAGCATTCTTTACTTGTTGGGAACATTTCCAGAAAGGAAGGCACCTTGTAATAAATCATCTGTCTTCTCCCACCTTCCCCCTTCAGGCTTTACATTTTTTCTTTTTCAGCCTCCTACCTTGAGATGACATTATGAGGGAGACACAGTGGAAAGACACAATTGATTCATTTCTCAACAAGCTAATGTGGAATCCCGGGGACAAGACTGCCAGTTAAAGGTAGTCCAATGGTAAAATCTCTGAGCAACCAAAATTTTTGCTAACTGACAAAGGTACTACTAAAGATGTACAACCAAAATTCCAAGTACCACAGTAAGAACACACACTTTAAAAGGAAGATTAACTTTCATTTGTGCCTCCTATCATGTAAAAGAGTCAAAAACAGCAGATTCCAGACTTACTAAAGTCAACTGAATGGCAAATTTCTTTCACTTTTACCATTCTACTTTAAAAAAAAAAAAAAACTAACCATTCACCATCTTGTAATCTTAGTCATCTCAATGCAGCATAACTATGCACAACTGGCTATGTTTTTAACATCTGCTTTTCATTTGCTTAACAGGAAACCAGTACAATTTCCATGATAAAGGAGGATTCTGGTGTTATGCTCTCATTTATCTGTCATGTGTACACTTGGCAGCATTTGATCTTTATTCTCTTGACTCTAAGAAATAATCTATGAATTATTGCTTTTTGACAATGCAAACAAATAAGGCTATCTATAAATAAACCATGGAAAGGACAGAGTGAACGTCTGCTCAGTACTCACACACGGACTGCCTAAGGGCTAGCACTGGTTTATTTTTTGGCCGTAGCACCAGATCAAGAGGTCACTTTCCTGTGAGAGTCCTTTTGTGTAAGCCTGAGTGAGGGGAACATAGTCCCTCACACAAAGCATGTCTGAAGAAATTCGCTGCCTTTTTTTGCTTCTTAGAGCATATTGTCTGACACCACAAAGAAGAATGACCACTGATTTAAAAAATATGGTGGCAGGGCCAGGACACATGAATTGCACTCTTGTCACTCTTACTGAATGTGCATTGACACTGAGAGCTCCATTTTTGTGACTATGCAATAAGGAATTTTGAAAGTTGGGAGATAATAGCACAGTGAGCACTGTAGCAATGGCAACTCGGAATATATTTTTCATAGACGGTCAGAGAGTTCACTTTCAAACCATTTTTCTGCTGAGGAAAGAGAAGGATTCTCATAAAAATCAGTGAAACTATTCTTATTCTTACTGAAAGAGTCCATTTTGAAATCCTGTGCTAACAGAAATGTACTAACAATATTTTAAGAATAAATTGGAAACATATCAAGACTGAAACTGATTTTTTGTTCAGATGACACTGGAGTCATTTGATGAGATTCTCACTTGCAGCCTCATTAAGGCGTTTTGTTGTGAGCAGTTTCACTTTTATGTAGTATTCTAGCACAGGATATTCCACAGCAATTTGGGCTGAATCCAACTCCCATGAAAGTCAGTACCAAGATTCCAGTTGACTTCTATGGCTTTCCCAATCAAATGCATTTTCATGAAAGTTTATGGTTTTTTGCCCCCAAATGTCTCTCTTTATAGCCACCAGTGTTTTCAGTTGTGCCCATTTGAATTTCTCCACTGTATCCCAATTAAAGAATCAGCCAGGCCAAATAAGGGCCTGATCCTACAAACGTTGACATGCAACTGAGATATTCAAAGGAGCCCAAGGGAGTTAGGAGCACAGGTGCTACTGAAAGTCAGTTGGACTTGTGTACCTAAGTCACGTAGGCCCTTTTGAAAATCTCACCTTTTGTGCATAGCTTTACTCATTTAAGTACTCCCAATGGGACTTCTTGTCCCATTGCACTCACCTCGGGGGGAGGTGGGACACACCCGAGTCCAGTCCAATGAATGTTTAAATATTTATACAAAGTGGAATAGCTTCAAAAGGAGAGACCCACCCCAGAATACCTGATAGCCTAGTCACAAGGGTGCCTAAATAGGGTGAGATGTCGATTCAAGTCCCTGCTCCAGAGCAGGGATTCAAACATAGCTTTGTTGGATTCCAGGTCAGAGTCCAATTCACTGGGCTACCAGAGGAAGGGGCAGAAGCACCTCCTCCTCTTTGTTTTTGTGAACAGCACCTAAGTCACCTTTCTAACCTTTTGTTTCCAAAATTCCTTTGCTTTTATATTTAAAGAAAAATGCCAAAAATTGAAACAAAGCTTTTTCAGAATTTTCAATTCGCCAAACATTTGGAAAATTTTCATTTTTCTTACAGCATGCAATCCAGCTGTCATTGAAGTCAATGGAAGCCTTTGTTTGACCTTAATGGGAGCTGGATCAGTCCCATACCATATTTACTAACATGGTATCACAACGTCCCTTTGGGTCACAATAATAAACATGTTAGAGCTACATTTTCAAAATTAAGTGCAACAGTCAAGCCTCCAAAAATGTTCATTCACCCATTGTGTCCTGTGTTTAAATGTTCAAATTTGGTAACAAATGCACAAATAAGGCATGGGACAACAGTCGCTATATTTCTTATGGATAAACCTATTTATAGTCACCTTACATTAACTTGCTGACATACTTAAAATATATATACATATAAAGCTATTTTTGTCCAAATAGATCTGTTGCAGATTTGCCAAGCCACAGCAATAGAAAAGACTCTAAAGGAAAGACTAGCTGCTGGAAGTGGTACATTGAAAGGAAAAAAATGAAATCACAAAAAGCCCCTCATTTTTGTAACCACTCTAAAAATAGAAAAATAAAAGCTCAGTCAGCTGGAGCCATTTCTGGTAGACGAAATCTTCCTTGGGGAGTTGACGGGGGCATCGAAAGATGGGAGCTCTAATTTTTTATCTATATTTTTGTTAACAAAGAACAGAGAGTAGAAATGAGGAATTTAAATAATTGACAGTATTTCCTTTTTTCATGATTCTGAGCCTGTTATCCTCACTGCTGGTCACTTACTTGTATGAGTAGCCCCACTGAAGTCTTGGGTGAGTAACTGCTTAGCATGGTGAGTAAGGGGGTCATAGTCTGTCCCACAGGGAGTGTAGCATGGACAGAAATGAAGAACACATATATCTGTACAGGTAAGTCTTAAAGTTTGTGCCCTGATATCTTCAAATACTCCTTGTTTCTTTAACAAAGAAACTAACAAATAGTAAGTACAAGCTGGAATTAGTAGAGGCTTCCAAGGTGTCTAAAAAGCTTTATGAAAGGGCCAGAAATGTTCAGAAAGGAAAAACAAGTATGGAGGATTTATCTTTAAAATCCATTCATAGTTTAAAGCGGAAGGATTGGAAAGGGCAGGATAAGAGGGAAAAGAAATACTGATTTTGCCAACATATTTTATTTTTCCATCAGGAAAATATAAATGAAATCTTTCAGCTTGGGTTGGGTCGATCTGAGTGAAACATTTCAGTTTGTCGAACCAAACTGAAACATTTCATACTGAGTCAGTTCTACAGTAATCTGTGTCTGCCTGAACTGTAGCTCATGGGAGTTGCAGCTTTGGTCCCTCATGCCCTCCTCTCCTCTATGGGTTACTCCCAACTAGACTACATCTCCCATGATGCACCACAGCCTCCTGTGTATCTGAATCCACCACGGTGCATCCTAGCAGTCCCATGGCTACAGAGGGTATGGCTACACTGCAATTTTGAAGCAGCTCAACTTTTGCAAAAGGCTTGATTGGTTCGCTCTCCATTGCAAACCCCAAAGGCTCTCGGATAGTGTGCTTGCAGATCAGTGATCAGAAGAGAATGGGTTAATACTGATCCGAGCTGCTGCCATTTGCCATTGCAGTGACCCGAGCTGCTACCATTTCTGTTTTCAATAGAGTGGGCTGCAGTGGGATAGGGGGGATCTAACAAATTGTCCCTTGGAATTGTAGGATATTTCTGGCTGATTCCCAGAACCCGAGTCAAGCGAGGCTGCACCTACTCCGCAAAGCAATAGGTCTCAGACCCTGGATCCTAGCTTAATTTGAGCTTGGACCCTCCAGCCCTGCAGATCCTGGGACCTTGGGTCCGAGCCCTGGGTTAGCGCAATTGCAGTGTAGGCCCAAAGGGGGTTAGGCTTGAGCCTGGGCTCAAGCACAGGCTTACGTAGCAGTGTAGACATATCTAGAGTATCACAGGAAAAGTAACCTGGCTGGGGAGCTTGAACGACAGAGAATGACCTCTAATAAACTTCAGACTTCAAACACTTCTATTTTTCTGCTTGCAGGTTTCAGTCATCTCAGAATCTTCCATGTTCAGCTGTCTGAGTGTGGTCCATGAGTCAAGTACATAAGTAAAGTTTACTATACATTGGATACTAGGGGGATGGTTATGGTTTTATCATTCAGTCCTAACCCAAGCAACCATATTGGGCCTTAAAGATAAAAGGAGAAGAAAATTAGATTTAAGCAGAACTGTGTAAGTAATTCACATCTGGGTTTGGAAAATACAAAAGGATCCATAAGTAGAGGATCTTGAAGTCCTATCCCTCACCTTCCTAGCCACATATGCCCTCAGTGCATTGATGTACAGGTAGCCCCAGAAAAGTTTGGCTCTGCCATTAGATGGATCTCTATGGCTGTGCAGTTGTATTTGGGGTTTAATGGGGACAGCACTGGTTGCAAGGGGGTACTGATTTAAGTTACAGCAACAGATACTGGGAATCCATTCAGTATTTTATTTGTTTTTACTTTATTTCGATAGTTTAATAAAGGAAGCTATTGGTGTGTGTGCGCTATATGGGAGTATGTGTGTGTGTATAAATATGTAGACTACATATATGTAGTCTACTTTGTTAAATTGTAAGTATTAGAACCTGGAATATATATATATATATATATATATATATATATATATATATAAAAATCATTTTTATTATTACTGTCCCAATATGATGTCTCTGTCCACTGTGGGAGTGGTTGTTTTTAAATCCAATGTAAGAATTACATCAAAGGTTACAGGCATGTGTGTGTGTGTGTGTGTGTGTGTGTGTGCACATACACAAATGCACCTAGATATATAAAAGTGTGCACACAAACCTGTATGTATGTATATGCACGTGCACACACACACTCACTCCAAAATCAGGACAGTGTTCTTGTGGCTCAGAGACAGGCTTTCCTGCCATCTACATATGGGAACACATGAATCATGACTGCAGCAGAAATTTCTGCTGTAGACTGGTGGAAAATGCTATGAAAGTAAACAGAACCTTCTACAGTTCATCTGTATTTTCATCTCTGCATGAATTGCCAGCCCTCTGTAGAAGGTTCTGTTTACTTTCACAGACTCAGGAAATATATTTTACATTTACATTTAGTTTGTTTTAATCACAGTAGGGCTAAAAAAGAAACAATTTATTATCATATGCTGTACACACATATATGAGATTGATTTATTTCCATGTTTTGTGTACCTGGTTCAGTAAGACACCTGGAAAAGAACTCTTCAAACTGTGGTCATTCATCTCAGTAAGCAAATAATATTGGTCTCTTCTTCACATATAAGTCAGCTAAGAATTATAAAATAATCATTGAGAGGAATATTGAGCAGAAGTATAAAAATTAGCAGCATTAAATGGAGGAAAATGTCTCAGATCCTCTGCTAGCATAAATAATGTCAAATGTCGCTGCACCCATGTACACCAGCTGAGGATCTGGCCACAAATGAAAAACAAGCAAACAAAAAACCTACCACCTGTTTTAGCAATGTGCATAAGTACTCAGTTCACAGTGTAAGTGGGGAAAGAGACATGATGGACAGAAATAAAATCTGTTTGATCTGAACAAAATTCATATTGTCGATCCTTGCATTTCCTTCTAAACAGACTACAAAATGCAGGCCAGTAAAGTTGGATTCCTACAATTTAGAGACTGCAAGCTGATCTATCTATCTATACTATAAGCAACAGGTATTTAGGAGGCCATGTGACGTCCCAGACATCTTACTCTTCACATACATCTGTTTGGATGCACAGAGGAATTGATCAGACTTAGTACAATGAAAGAAAACTTGCATGAAAGAATTAGATTTGCACTTCTCTGCCAAACTGAAAATAAATTACAACAATCCACAGAGATAGTTCTCTCATCCACTCCCTCCCGCCACCTACCACAGGTAATTACAACTATACGGCCCCTCTGCCTAAACAAGGATATTTTCCAAGAGCTTCGGTAGTGCTGCCACCAAGAGGAGAAAATACAGGAAAACTAGTGAAGTAGACATCAGAATGGGAAATATTGTCTTTTATATTGTCAGACAAAGATACTCATTCTGAAATAAATGCAAAAGAAACTCTAGCAATAGGATTAGTCTATTTTATTGATTTGTTTTTAGATATTCATTTTTCAGGAGATACAGAACCATAGAGTTGCAGGCCAGAAGGGACCATCAGATCACCTAATATGACCTCCGGGTTCTCACATCACCCAGCACCCGCATAATAAACCCAATTAGACCAAAATATTACGGCTGATAGGAGACTAGACTAGTATGCGTCACAGGAAGAGAATAGACGGGACCGAGGTGCACCAGTGCCTGAGGCCCCTGCAATGGCAGTGAAATGATTAAGTGAGTTCTACCCAAATAATCCTGGCAAGTGACCAGCACTACATTGCAGAGGAAGGCAAAAAACCCATGCAATTGTGTTGCCAAATGATTTTTTTAAAAATGTTATTAATTACTGAGTACACTAGCAACATTGTGCATTCATCAGAGTAGGCTGTCTTTGGTTGGCCTCTCATGATGTCGCACACAAAAATGGGCCAAGAGCAAAATGCCAGATTTACATACCCCAGAACTTTGGCAAAGTACAAATATAAACTTTGTAGCTCAGGCCTTTCTCCCACTAAATTCAAGCTATTGCAAGCTGTCACCTTATGTAGCTGACTCATCTATGCCAGAATGTTCTGCTTTTGTAGAAATGCTGACTTATCTCCTCTCACACAAATACATCCAGGGCACAAATGCTGCATTTATGCCAGGTGGCACTAAAGTGAGGCTCCTGAATAGATCCATTCATATCCACACTCATGTAGGAAGAATAATATAAAGAGGGTGGGCAAGGGGGGAAGACATATCCTCTGTTTTGGTTTACCAGTTTCCCCGCAATTTAAACAGAGGTTACACTTAATGGTGTCAATTCTTGGCCTCACTTCTGGTTGCTTTGTGATGCCAGAAATTTGTCCCAAAAGAGCAACTGAAGATTCCCCTGATGAAGGAAGTCCTCAAGTTGTGCAAAGCTGGCCTTGTGCCACCCCTCGTCCCATAAAAGATGCGGAAGGGAACACAAGGGATTTGCCAGAGGAGTGAGAGGACTGGGGCAGAGAAAACAATCTGAAATTCACCACTGCCGCCTAGAGTAGACGGACCTAGGACTGCTCTAAGTTATTCTGGAGGCTTTTGGGGGGCAAAAGACAGCCCAGGATTGATGGAGCAGAAAGGTGGCTTTTAACCATCTTTATCCCACAACACCACCTCAGCTGTGCCAAGCATATACTCAGCTCAGCTGAAGATTGAGTGCACTACTTCTGTTTTGGGATCAGCTTGAGCTAAACAGTTCATATCTGGATCCAAAACTTCCTCAAAGTTCTGGGCATTTCCCAGAGCACTGGTTCAGAACAAAATATTTTAATATGTTAGATAGTGTTGCTAAAACCAGCTAAATGCTACCTGCAAGTATAGCAGTTACTTTCTTTAGGGTATATCCACACTGGATTAAAGGACCCATGGAACGTCTGCGGGTGGCCAGAGTCAGCTGACTTGGGCTCATGAGACTCAGGTTGTGGGACTAAAAATTGCAGTGTAGGTGTTCAGGCTTGGGCTGGAGCCCAGACTCTGGATCCTCCTCCTCATGGGATCCCAGAGCTTGGGCTCCAGTTGAAGCCCAAACATTTATACTGCAATTTTTAGCCTTACAGCCTGAAGCCTCTGTGCCCAAGTCAGCTGACCCAGGCCAGCCATCGGTGTTTAATTGCAATATAGATGTACCATTAGTGGCTTTAGGGATGTGGAGGACAACTTTACTATGTACAATGGTTCTCTCTTTTCACATCTTTGGACCCTCATCTACTATGTAAGCAATGCCTGCCTCAACACCCCATTTGTTCACTTCTCCCATAAACATTTCCATGTCATCTTCTATGCTTTCCCCCATGCAAAACATGCCTTTCCTGAGCCAACCTGCAAGGTCACTATACTCTTTGCATTTAAATCCAGTCTGAAGGCCCACTTTTACTGACACCTACAAGAAACCAGCCAGTTAATTAGGGCACATGTACTGTGTGATATATATGTAGAACCAGATGGTCCATTAGTCTAATCTGGATTGGCATTTCTAATAGCTCTACATGTTAAATTTGGTGACAGTGACTTTCGTGGCAGCAGACTAACAACAATAAAGCTATTGATTAATCCGGATGGGAGACACAGTGATGATCTTTCTTGATAATGAAAATACTCCTGCTAGAATTTCAAGGTCCGCATTACATATATGCTTGTACTTGTGACAGTTAGAGTAAAAAATTATACATATAGGGTGAAATGTTGCTCTAAACTAAACAGGCACAATTCCCATTGATTCAAATGGAGTTATATCTACTTTTCCCAGAGCTGAATTTGGTCCACAGTGTGCATAAATAAATATTGGCTGTTAGTCTTTACTGGCATATCAGATACCAACAAAGAAGTTTCTATTAATTATTAAAAGGAAAAACTTTTGAATTCCTCTCCCACATAGCCTTTTGCAGATCTTTTAGGCACATAATTGAATGGATTACATAACTGGAACTATCTTATTGTAGTTGCCGACTGATTTCCTGGTTACTTATGTTTTCACATTTGGATTAGACAAAAGTTCAAACAGAGTTCCACTCTGACAGTCGCTCAACATACAACATGTTCCTGTGAGGATGAGAGAAAAGGGAACGAAAAGGTAGTCCGAGAGCTCTGCAGGAAAATCACTGCAAGAAAGATCGTTTGTGGAGTTTGCCAGAGGTGGCTGGTGAGCGTTGTGGTGCATTTGCACTTCAACCTGAAATGTGGGCAGCAGGCAGCTAGTTAGCTGGCTCACTTCTGTCATCAGGTAGACTCTGACTCACAGGCCCGGGCTTGATGAAATACCTTTGTCAGTAAACTTTGGTTACCTCTCACAAATTTTTAAAATGTAAAAACATTTCATAGAGCAAAAACATACAGGTGGTTTTCCTAGCTCTAGAAGCTGTTCTCTTTCCCACTTACATAGTTCTTTTTCTGATCTAGGAACCCCATTCCCTGCTGCCTTGCTCCTTGTGTAGTCATTTGCACCTCTGTGAAGTGAACGCAGGGTAGCTGTAAAAGGCTACCAAATCAGAATGACACCAACGGTAGCATGACTACACAAGGTACAAGGTTGTGGAGAATCGGGAACTAGGCCTATACACCTGGGCCAGTGTAAACTAGTACTTTTGGAAGCGAGTATATTTTATATTGTGTTCTTTACACTGAAGCTTTGCAGACCCATGACCTATCAGTGGAACATGACTTATTTTGGGGAAACAGTGTTTTTTTTGTGCAAGTTGTCATCTCTGGCAGAAGAATATATCTGGTTAGTGAGGAGACCAGAATCTACAGGCCAACCCTCCTCTCACGTGCACTACACTAAAAGCCTGATCCAAAGGCTACTGAAGTTCTTCAGTGGGCCCTGGATCAGGCCATAAATCTGGAGTAGCTCAATTGGGATTAATGGAGTAACACTGGTGTACAGCGGGCATGAGTGAAAGGAAAATCAGGCCCCAAATCCTTCAAACCTTGTTTCTCAGAATTTCCTGCCAAAAGTGAGTATACTCTTCATTCTAAAAAAATTAAGATCACACCTAATACTTTAACACATCCTTCACTGTGGAAGAAGGGGTCAATTGGAAGGTTCCCATATTGGGTCCGATCTGAACCCCTTGTTCTCACCATATTGTTATAGTCCATCCTCACAACAGTAGGAATAAATTATATTTTTTCACAGTGGAAAGAGGTAAATAGTGGGGTCCTCCAATGGTATGTTCTAGAATCAGTGCAGTTCAACATATTCATAAATGATTTGGAAAAGGCAGTAGTTGGGTGGCAAAGTTTGCAGACGATACAAAATTACTCAAGGTAGTTAAGTCCAAAGCTAACTGCAAAGAGCTAAAAAGGAATCCCACAAAACTGGGTGACTGGGTGACAAAATGGCAGATGAAATTCAGTGTTTGTAAATGCAACGTAATGCACATTGGAAAATATTATCCTAATTATTCATCCAAAATGATGGGGTCTAAATTAACTCTTACCACTCAAGAAAGAACTTGGAGTCATCATGGATAATTCTCTGGAAACATCTGCTCTATCTGCAGCAGCTGTCAAAAAAGCTAAGAGTTTGTTAGGAATCACTAGGAATGGGATAGAACAGGGGTCCCCAACGCGGTGCCCGTGGGTGCAATGGTGCCTGCCGGGGCAGTTGTGTGCGCCCACAGGACACTGCGCCGCTGAAATCCTGCCGCCGATCACAGCCGCCGGAGAACCACCTGCCAAAAATGCCACTGAGGAGTGTTGCCATTTCTCGGCGGCATTTCGGCGGCAACGCTTCTTTCCGCTGCCACTTTTTGGTGGCATTTCAGTGGCAAGGTGTCTGGCGCCCGCCACAGTCTTCTGGGAATACGAATGTGCTATTCCCACAAAAAGGTTGGGGACCACTGGGATAGAAAATCAGAGAAAATATCATAATACCACTATATAAATCCATTGTATGCCCACACTTTGAATACCATGTGTAGTTCTGGTCATCCCATCTCAAAAAAGATATATTAGAATTGGACAAAGTATAAAGAAGGGCAACAAAAATGATTAGGGATAGAGAACAGCTTCCATATGAGGAGAGATTAATAAGACTGGAACTGTTCAGCTTAGAATAGGGATGGCTAAGGGGGGATATCATGGAGGTCTATAAAATTATGAATGGTATGGAGAAAAAGTGTTATTTATCTCTTCACATAACATATGAATGAGGGGTCACCTGATGAAATTAATAGGCAACAGGTTCAAAACAAGCATAAGGAAGTACTTCTTTACACAAGGTGCAGTCAACCTGTCGAACTTATTGCCAGGAGATGTTGCAAAGATCAAAAGCATAACAGAGGTCAAAAAAGAATTAGATAGTTCATGGCTATTAGCCAAGATGGTCAGGGACACAACCGCATGGTCTGGGTGTCCTTAAACCTCAGACCCCTAGAAGCTGGGTCTGGACAAGAGGGGAAGGATCACTCAGTAATTGCCCTGTACTGTTCATTCCCTCTGAAACATCTAGTACTGGCCTTTGGCCAGTCTTACGTTATTATGCTCACAACTTTCTTTTCAGCAGCATCCTACCACAAACACACTTATCCCGGCTCTCTGCCTTTACAAAGGCTTCACTGTAGAAACCACTAGGTCTTCATTTCTCTATTGAGCTGGGCAGCTACTCGTTCATTTGCTTCTGAGGCTTCTTATTCAAATGTGTCCCAGAGTGGATCATGACCTTGCAGGGAAACCTGGCTATGGGGATTTGGTGTGTGGGCTGGGTTCTAGACTGGCACTTGGGAAGTCTTGGAGGAGGAAGGGAGAAAGGGTGGCTTGCTGAGTTCATGAAAAGATAAAGAAAGTAGGAGATAACATTTAAGATGATATGAAGCTTAGGTCCAGAAAGAGAGCAGAGGGCTTATGCATAACCTTGTTTGGCTCAGTTCTCATTAATATTCCTTTAAAAGCTGTAGGGGCTCTCAGAAGTTTCCCTCTTTCCACTGTCACAGTGGCAACATGTGAAAGTAATATATAATCCCTGTTGATTGCTCATCCGATCCTACTAACATACTAATAATTTCTTGCACTTTTAATAATGCTTTTTATACATAGTTCTCCAAGCAGGTTACAAAAGTGGGTAATTTACAGATAGAAAAGTTTAGATGTTAATAGACTTGACCAAACTCACCCACTTGGTAAGTAGCAGAGCCAGGAACAGTACACAGATCTCCTGGATCCCAGTCAACTATCCTATTCCCTAGACCACACAGCCTGTCCGTTTGTTGTGTTCACACATACAATATATCCACCACCTGCCTTACATTTGTTGGTTTGTGGTGTGTGTATGCACCTGCACACACATACACACACAAACACACACACGCCTCTCAATTTACACATATTCATTTGCAAAACAAAGGATGTTAGTGACAATTCATAGGGATGAATAAAAGCAGTGACATGAACCCTGCAAAAAGAACATGAGTGTATCTTGTGACAGGTTTAAACTGTCCCCCTCTCCCTTTGTGTAATGGCTTGACATTATTTGAAAATGTCAGTGGCTTCTTTTTTTAAAAAAAAAATAATCTGGCTATCCATTATATGGATTAGTTCAGATTACATAGATTGTGGTAGCATTTGATAGAATTTATTAGTTTTAAAAACATCAGATGAACATTTTATGAGATTTTAATTTCTCAGTACTGACCTATATTGATTTTGGATTTATTAGTATAATTATACTTAGTTGATGCTTCACTGCCACTGACAAGGATATGATGTATGAAGACAGTGGCGGATGATGTGTAGTTTGTCTATATTAAGGTTTATTCATTCTACTTATTTATTTTCTCTGGAAAAAATGTTTTAACTCTGTACATTGATTTGCCTGCTGTAAATAATATGTTCCTATACAAGGAAGTATGTGGAGGTAAATTCCTCCCCTTTCTGTGAACCTTCACTGAATCTGTAAAATTACACATATTATATGTAATTTTTTTTTCCAAACAGGTTGTGACATATGACATTATACCTTGTTCTTTAATTTGGCCTATGAAATATTATATTATGATTTATATAGTATAATATATATACTATGGTTACCATAATATATATATATACTATGGTTACCCTATTTACTATGGTTTCATTATGTGATGTAATTTGACTTAAAGAAAAAATATTAACTGTGAAGGCAATTTAAGTGAATGTGGCACTATCAGCAGTGAAAGGTCCAAATGGCTTGACAATCTTCAAAACTGAGCAAATAGCAGTGCAAGCATTTGCACATTCACAGAATGACCAAAGTTCAGGATTAAAGCACAGCTCCCCGTGCTCATTCATTTAGCCCTTGGCATCTTCATTGATAATGCCATCAAAGGTGCCAACTGTGATTTTATATGGACATCAGGGAATAGACGAAAGTTACCTACTCATTTCACATAGGCCACCAAACAGACATCTGATGGGAACAATTTCTGAACCCTGCCCACTGGGAACAGAATTGAGCATCTGATTTAGAGGCAGCACCGTATCCCATTATTAATCCTCTAAACTGCAATTTTTCTCAGAGGCCCAGTTCTCCAACTACCTATAGAATTCCAGAGCACACAGCAGTGTTCTAAATACACCCTTCTCCCCAATGTTTGCGAAGTGACCCCTCTCTGGGATCTGCTTGTGTGCTGACAATAGCCTAGATTCTTTTCTCCTATTCTTCACAAGGTACCTTGAAATCCTCTCTCCTTTCCTAATCCAAAAATGATATGGAATCAAATTGGTAATTGGCATCTGAATGCATTTTAAAATAGTTGTATAGCTCTGTGAATTTAGTAGTCAGGAAATGGATACAAACATGGGTGTATTTTGAGGTAGGAGGAGTAGAGAGTAACTTCAAGGCATTCTACTGCAAACAGTCCCTAACGAATCATGATACTACTGTTCCCCTCTAAATCGGTCCTAAGATCTGACTCCATTCAAAAGAAACCTGATAAAAATGGTATAAAGGAGCATGCAAGAAAAAGACACTGGAGAATGAGGCCCATGAAGTTTGCATTTGACATGGCTTAATTACGGCTCTTGTAGGTCTCCGATGAGCCCTAAAGATTGCATCTATGAAACTGTATCCATGTTTATACACAGGCTACAAATGATGTGCAAGGTACACAACAAACTGAAGTACCAACAAAAGAAATAAAAATGGTTTCGGAGTAGCAGCCATGTTAGTCTGTATTCGCAAAAAGAAAAGGAGTACTTGTGGCACCTTAGAGACTAACAAATTTATTTGAGCATAAGCTTTCATGAGCAACAGCTCACTTCATCGGATGCATTCAGATAAAAATATCTACCAAGAAATTATGTACAGTATAAGAGAGTCTCAGATTAAAGTCTTGTTCCAAATTTTCAGAACAAGTACATGCTCACTTTAAATGTGCCTGATTTAGGTGTGAAAATCCCTCATTGTAAGAGCGCAGGTTGGTGTGCACATGTGTATCTCCATGCATACATAAAACCCTGACTTGTGTAAATGTACTAGGGTTGTGTGGGTCTGAACTGGGCAAGCACTTAGATATGCACTTGTTTAAAATTAGATATCTTTTAAAAATCCATATTTGTGTTACTAATAATACCTTCGCATATCAAAATGGGAAGAATTTAACATTTATGCTTTGTTTGCTTTTTAAATTCCACTAGGCGTGAACAATAAAAATAGACTAGTTAACTGCACTTTTGCCTCTAGTCAATGGCATCTCAGTTTCACCTTCCAGTTTTCATGGAGCAGCAACATATTTCAGGGACAGATTCTAATAACCTTGCTCACATTCAGTAGTTATATACTGTACAGGCAAATCCAGTAAAGCCAATGGGAATATTTGTGGCATAAATGTGCTAGTAATCTGCAATAAGGATATCAGAATCTCATCTTCAGTGTTTAGTATCCAGATTTTGGAGGGAGATGTTTAAATCTAAACAAAAATGTTTTTATTTAAACAAATTTTGTTAATAACAGAGCTGTACAAAATTGCAAAGAAAACCTTTAAATTTGAGGTCTCATGTTTCATTTTGATTACACAAACATTTATTCAGTTCTGTACAACACCTGATAAATTGCACATTTTTCCTCTCACGAATAGATTTGTTTAATTTTCATGAGCTTCATATTTAAAGAAAAAAATTAAGGGAAAAACTGCCATATTTGCAAACATTCTGCAGAATACAAAATTTGGGGGCCAGGAGATAGCTATTTAAATTTCCAATTTTTTATTGCAAAACTTCATGAAATTCTATCCTGTCTCCATCTTAATATCACTCCTTTCTCCATTGTGTCTCCCTAGATCCTCAAAGATATTTAGGCTTCTAATTTCCATTGATTTCAATGGAAGTTAGAAGCCAAAATTCCTTCGAGGATCTTGGCCTGAGTCCCTTAAAGACATTCATTAAGTGACATTCGTTTTTCTAATTTTTCCAGATCTGAATTTTGGGCCCTAAAATACTTCTCCTATAGATCCTCTATTACTGTTTGTTTAGCAAAATCTTTCTGGCATATAAAAAAGGAGTGATCATCAACTTCCACGAGAACAGGACTGGACCCAACAGTAGGTATTCCTTAAATCCTGATTCTCCAATAGGCCTCTATATTGGCAAAGGCATCCACATTTGCAGATCTGAAGGCAGAATCAAGGCCTTAGCCCCTAATCTTTATGCACCAGGTTTCAGACACACATATTTCACCATGTGTGTAGTTCCATTGGGCGTGACTCTCCAAAGCCTTGCAACTTGTGTTGTCATTTACACCAGTGCACAGGTAGTGTAAACATGATACAAAATAGAATGGTGACGATTTACAGCCATTTGGCACTGGTGTAAATGACGACACAAGTTGCACAGTGTGGCCCATAGACTTGAATGGGACTGCGCGTACATCTTTACAGGATTAGAATAGTTGTTTGTAAACTCCTTTGATCATGGACTATGTCTTCTTATGTATCTGTACAGAATCTAGCACAGTGGAGCCCTACTTCAGATCAGGATTTCTGGGTGCTGGTGTAATACGATTACTAATAAACTAATAATATTGCAGGCTTAGACATGGAAAAGCCTGTTTTTTCTCCAAGGGATGGTAAAAATCCTCTATGGCATTACAGCACAACGGGACCACAAAGCTTCTTTGGGCCAGAAGTTACGTTAACAAGGTTATTTTCAGTTGGACTCAGGCCATATATTTTAAACTACTATTTTTAGGGGTTTATCCCTTGGCCATGAAAATTCACTCAGCCTGAAACCTGGCACATAAAGTTATGGCACAGGAATGTTAAAGATTGTTGGCTTTTTAATCCTTAAAAAAAAATCCTCTGTGACTATTTTTAAACGTGTGCAAAGACAAACCAGTAGGCTTCCCAGTTTGAAATGTGTGTGTGTGTGTGTGTGTGTGTGTGTGTGTACATGCACTTGTATAACTCAAACAGACTGATTTAAACCATGATATTTTCCAGACCCTTAAATCCATCGTTTGAATGAGGCATTTTTTGGAATTTGTGTTTTAAAATTAAAATGGCCAAGTTGCAAATATTTGAAAAGCACACAAACAGGCCCTGTACTTGGACAATAACTTTTTGTTCCTAACATTTTTTATTGCAGGTATCCATATAATTATTATCTCTCTCTCTCTCTCTCTCTCTCACACACACACACGAGTTTATGCTAGAGACTGAAGTAATACTAAGGGTAAGAATGAATTCCCATTAAAGTCTGGGGTTCATCTCCTATTGACTTCAATTGGAAGAGGATAAATCACAATCCAGCTATGATGGTTTGTTTTAATCATTAAATAATATGATTTTTTTTGAGGCCCAAATTCAGCAAGATTGTTGAGTATGTGACTACCTTTAGGCCCAGGAGAAATCTCACTGGTTTCTACAGGACTATTTGCTTGCTTAAATTTAGGCAATTGTTCACCTATATTGCTGAATCAGGGCCAAAATGAGCTTTAGTCTGAATTTCTTCTTTAATTGATGTTCCAATCTATCGTATCAGGAAAATAAATGGGCATTTTAGCCAACTTTCAAAAATTAATGTATATGTGTAAACATATCTTTAAACAACATTGAATGAAGCAACCAGACAGAAAAGAAAATGTTACAGATGAGAGACACTGTCCTTTTAAAATTTACTTCACTGAGCATTTTGTCCAAAGTACTTTAGGTTAATGTTGGACCATTGGCCTTAAATTTGAATTTTCTGGCTTTTGTTGGTGTGGGTCACAAATGTAACTTTGCTTAAAAATAGGTTTGGGGCTAATTCTTTTAATGTATTTAACATGTATTCCTTTGGTTTCATTAAGAAGCAACATTTGAAACAGTATAAATCCTGGGAGTTTTACTACCTGATTAAAAACATATTCCTGCTCCATATGCTGGTGGGAAACTCATTTCTCAAAGGGTTAATTAACAGTCTTTACACATTCTGTATTTAGCTCAGGGTACCAAGCCAAAAACATAAATAACGTCTCAGACGGAAACAGGAGGTGCAGATGGCTTTTAGTTTTGGTTCTCAGTGCATTTTAAACAGGCCAAATATATGTACAGTATAAAACCGAAACAATGACTCAGTAACCATATTTAATGTACAGTTATATTTAAAGTGTACTTCCCTTTTGCAACTCCATATCTTCTAGACTTTTTTTTTGAAAAACCATAAAACTTGCTGCAGTAAATGTAAGTGCAAATATCTTGGAAAGGTGGAGTGTTACTGCTATGGGCCTTGTAACTCTGACAGAGACAAATGGCAAGATATGAAACCACATTGGCATGTATGGGACAGATAGTCATCTGACAGAAACAAAATTAAACAGTGGGGACAACAGAAATTACCACTTTGATTTACTGGCGCCATTTACAAAGCAAACAACATGTCAATTAACAGTAATATGGGATTAACTCTAATTGAAACAAAACTATAGGATGAGATTATTGGCTTCAAAAAAAAATTAGAAAAGACCCTAGTCTTTTCAAGATGCAAACTTTGAATTGTGGTTTTATAAAACCACAAGTGGGACCCTTAACCCCAACTCAAGAGTAGTTCTTTCTCACACAAATATCCTATGGAGTCCCATAGCAAAGGAACCTGGTAAAGGCAGATTCACCCAAGATCAATTGGGGTAGCTTAATGGACCATTCAACTAAGGACTATTTATTGGGTTAAGTATTTGCAGGTTTGGACTTGAATGCCTTCTGACTATGGGATAATGGGTATGAAAGAGGCATGATCTGAATGGAGGGAGCCAGAAACTCTCGCAATTTACTTTCGTTATTAGCTATCCTAGTTCTGATAAATGAGTGCTGTGGCCTTGGGCAAATTAGGTAATTTGTGCCTCACTTTCCCTACCTATGAAATGGGGTTAATACATACCTAACCCACAGGAGTGCTGTTAAGATTAGCTCGTTAGTGTTTGTAAATAATTTTGCTAAATGATACATGTTATGCATATTTTTCATCATCACTAAAGGCTAATTACATTATCGAAGTAAAAATTGTGATTTAAAGTCTACCAGATCCTGGCACTGGACTTGGATTTAAAGGACAAAACTATTTCTTTGTAGAATAATTATGTAGCAACTTTCAGATTACTGGAATCTCATAGTGCTTGACAAAGCAAAGAGCTAAATCCTGATGGTGCAAATTGTGACAGTAACTGAGGACTCACTTCAGTCAGAACTGTGCAAAAAAGGAGGCTGCATATTCTCTGAAATGTGCAGGGCGACCAGCGACATTCTCTACATTCACACCAGAGGGCCACATCCACACTTCCTTTGCAAAAGAAAGCTTTCTTGGGTCTGTGCGGAGCACAGAGATAGTGGATCAGGCCTTGAGTAGGGAAATGAAGCATCATACAGTTTTTACCTGGAAAATTAACACGCAGCCTTGGTCATTACACCAGATTTTACTGAAAGAGAGGCGGTTGGTCTGAACTCTGAGGTTATTCCTCTCCTTTTGTTAAGTGTGTTGTGATTTTCAAATATAACTCCCAGTCTTCCGTGACAAGCAGAGGCGGTTCATTCTGATGCCTCACCTTGAGCACACCACCTCCAGTAGTTTGGCAACCCTTACAGATACACTGCAGCCTCACCACTAGGCATGGATCTAGGACTTGTTTGGTGACTTGAAGTCAAAACTCTGGTCCAGAAGAGAGCATGGTGATAATTAAATCATACTGGTAACTGTTAAAATTATAGATCCATAGACTCCAAGACTGAAGAGACCATAGTGATCATCTAGTTTGACTTCTCACTTTACACAGGCCATAGAACTTCCCAAAAATAATTCCTAGAGAAGATCTATTAGAAAAAGGATCCAAACTTGATTTAAAAATTGCCAGTGATGGAAAGTCTACCATCAATCTTGATAAATTGTTCCCGTGGTTAATGATCCTTGCTGCTAAAAATGTATGCCTTATTTCCAATCTGAATTTGTCCAGCTTCAACTTCCAGTGACTGGCCCATGCTATATCTTTATCTGCTAAGACTGAAGAGTCCAGTATTAAATATTTCGTCCCCATTGTAGGTATTTAGTGACTGTGATCAAGTCGACCCTTAAAATTCTCGTTGTTAAGGTAAATAGATTGAGCTCCTTGAGTCTACTCCTCTAAGGCATGTTTTCCAAATCTTTAATCATTCTCACGGCTCTTCTGTGAACCTTCTCCCATTTGTAAACAGCTTTTTTGAGTTGTTGACACCAGAACTGGACATATGATTTCCAGTAGCCATCATACCAATGCCAAATACAAAGATAAAATAGATGAGCATCTTTGAAAAATATAAAGCAGCTTTCACCAAAATTAAACCAACAAGATTTAAAAATTTAGGGTGAGATTTTCAAAAGAGCCTACGACTTAAGTGACTTATGAACATGTCTCACTGATATTCAATGGGACTTGTGTTTCTAAATCATTTAGTTGCTTTTGAAAATTCCATCCATTTAAATTATATGGTTAATCACTTGTCAGGATCATGACACTGAAGTGGGAGAGATGCTATAGCTGCTTCTTAGGATGCTAAAGGAGGGACATTATTGGTCACTTCTTCATATATTTTCTATTTTTCCTTGTGCTCATTATTAAATAACTAACATTTGTTCTCTAAGATCATGGACTAGCAATTCTGTATATTATACACCATACAAAATAAAAGTCAGATCACCAGTTGGCATAAACAAGCATAACTTCATTGACTTCAGTGGAACTAAACCAATTACACCAGCTGTGGATCTGGCCCCAAACATCTTAAACTAGTATAGTACACTGAACATACAATGAACTTTGATACTCAGAATGAAAAGATCCCAAAGGCTTCATAACCAGAAAAAGAAAACCATGGAGAGGTCAGAGGGAACAAACAAAGGGAGGGGGAAGAGAGGGGGAAACAGAGTACAAAGGGAGGATTCCTCCTTTGCTTCTCAACTTCTGAAGGAGATGAGAGCAAAGGGGAGCAAAAGGGAAAGGGGTGGGAGGTGGGGAGAGTCAGAGGTGGATGAATGATAGTCCCTTAGTGAGCTTTGGCAGATGCAAAAGGAAACATTTCTGAACACTGGAGAAAAGCTGAACCTCTTGCAATAAGGGGAGTGTAATTTGTGAGATGTCCATTCTTAAAACAAACTAGAAACAATGTAAACGATAGATGGAATAATAAGCTATTATGTACACATTTGGTTAGCAAAGAAAAGGTTAAGGGGTGACTTGATCACACTCTATAAGTGCCTACACGGGGAACAACTATTTAATAACAGGCTCTTCAATCTAGCAGAGAAAAGTATAACCCGATCCAATGGCTGGAAGTTGAAGCTAGCCAAATTCAGACTGGAAATAAGTCATGCATTTTTAATGGAGAGTGTAATTAACCATCTGAACAGTTTACCAGAGGTGATGGATTCTCCATCACTGTCCATTTTAAAATCAAGATTGGATGTTTTTCTAAAAGATATAGCAATTATTTGGGGGAAGTTCTATGGCTTGTGTTATACAGGAAGTCAGACCAGATGATGACAATGGTCCCTTCTGACCTTGAAATCTATGAATCTACAAAGTTCATCTGACTTTACATGATATAATTGTTCACAGTCAAAATCAAATATCCACACTAACATGGAAAAAGCCACCAGTGCAGTGATCAATGCAAAGGAATTCCCAAAAAGATGCCTGCTAGGGGCACTTATTTTAGATCCTCATTTAGCAGTTCAGTCATATCAACAAAGCACTTAGGCATGTGCTTAAGTTTCACTGGGACTTAGGCACAGGTGGAATTTAACATCTATGTTGTATTTAAGCACATGACTATAGTTAAGAATGTGCCCATGTGCTTTGCTGCACAGGGATAACCTTAAGCATGTGCTTAAATACTTTGCTGTATTAGTGTGTTAACCAATACCCAGTTTCCCTCAAGGGGAGCGCAACATGAAAACAGAGTTGAACACAGCCAGCAGAGCAATAGCTGTTAGCTGGAAAGACAATTTATGGGAAAAGGAACATGTATTTCAGAGTAACAGCTGTATTAGTCTGTATCCGCAAAAGGAACAGGAGTACTTGTGGCACCTTAGAGACTAACCAATTTATTTGAGCATAAGCTTTCGTGGGCTACAGCTCACTTCATCGGATGCATAGAATGGAATTGCTCAAATAAATTCATTAGTCTCTAAGGTGCCACAAGTCCTCCTGTTCTTTTTGCGGAACATTTATTGTTAATGAAGAGGGCTGGTAAAGGGGCACAGAGAAAAATGAGGAGGAGTAAGAAAAAGAAGAGAGGAAGAAAGGTAGAAAAATGGGAAATGACTGAAAAAGAGAAGGAGGCATAAAAGGGTGGATTGGAGACAGGTTGAGTGGAAAACAGTACAAGACAAAAAGAGGGAGGGGAAAATGGGGAGTACAAAAGAAAAGAAAAATGGGAGTTAAGCATAACCTTCCTTCATTCTTCTGGCTTTAATCCTTTATTTTATTTCCCCCATCTTCTCTCCCAAGTTTCTCTCTCAAGTTTCCCTTGTATTGCACACCCTAGAATGAGCCAAACAACTGTCTCCACTCCTCTCCATTCTCTTACCTATGTAACTTCACAGGCTGCTGGAAGTTACTCAGCTGCTCCCAGCCTATGTAGCCCTGTTGAGCCCTCTCAATGTAAGTAAATGGATATTTATTTAAGATCATAGTATGGATATTTCATTGAGAAACCTCCTTAATTCTAGGGTGGGCTAGTACTAGCCACCAAACCTTATTCACGTCATGTTTTATTTGAACCATGAAAATTACAGCTAATTTTGAAGAGCTGTTTGTGGCGGGGGGAAACTGGGATTACAACATTTTGCGCACAGTATACGTCTTAATGGGCCACAATACAGTAATCCTTAGGTGTCCAGTTATGGGTTCAACTTTATACTTGATTTAATGGTGAGGGGTGTTTTTCACCCTTATTTTTATCACTCCCATTTCCTTTTGTTTGTTTTGATCTCCTTGTCTTACCTGTTTGCTTAAACTCTTTTGTTTCCTACATCTCAGGAAAACCTGTCTGACAGCCTGAGCAGGGGCAGACAGAACTCTGCACTCTTTTTATCACAGCAACAAAAGTCATCTGGCCATCTGCAACCTGTTGACATTTTTTTTTTCCAGCCCGGGGCTTGAATCCAAAAGATACAAAGATCTGTCCTTACTCCACACTGACTCTTCCTGATCTGTGCTGGAGACTCCCTGTGCCTAACATAAGATAGAAGAGGTTGTATCAGCATGCAATTTAAGTGATTACTCTTGAAAATCATATACTCAACAGGGTAGAAGTGAGCCTTGTAAAGTAACTAGAGGATCTTCATCCTGTAGGCAGAAGGGCCCAGATGAACAAAGGTACTTGGGTATCTAAACCCAAAATTTAGGCACCTCAGTCTGGGCTTAGGTACCTAAGTCCTAATTTTAGGCTCTACTGCAATTCACAAATTCCCACCAAACTCTGCAGATGCCTAAACTCACCCAAAACCTTATTTTTCAGGGTAAAATTTCTCTAGGTGCCCACAGGTCTGCCTCCCAAAGCATGCTCACTTCTGCCTCCCACTAGGCCTCTGGATGCTAATCTCCCACCTGAGCCCCAGAATGATTCGCAGAACAGGGAAAGATAGGTGTTCAGATGCTAAGCTGTGTGAGGGGCCCAATCTGCTTAGAGACCACCAACTGGATCAGGTCCCATTCAAAATCTGGCCACTGGAGGAAGCGGCGGTGGTGCCCACCTCATAATGTTTAGCCTAGTGGTTAGAGCACTCACTTGGAATGTGGGAGACCAGAGTTCAATTATCTTCTCTCTGATTGAAGGGGAGAAAGAATTTGAACAGGAGTCTTCCATCACTCAGCAAGAGAGTTCTAACCACTGACCTATGGCTCTGATGGGGCTCCCTTATTTTCTCCCATGGAAAGTGTTCTAGTCTGGATAAATAATTAAAGAGTGATTGAAACAGGGGGACTGGACCCTGGGTTTTCCATCTCCCAGGTGGGTGCCTTAACCAGCAGGCTATAGTCTTCTCTCCTCTTCTCTCCCCGGCCTCTCTCTCTTTGCCCCAATGATGCTTTAAGTATCTGAAGCTGTTTCAGTGTGTGTTAATAAAAGAAATGTAAAAATTAAGTTCAAAATGGATAGTGCTATATTTCTTGGCTTTCCAATGGACAAATAAACAAAAAAACAGCGATTCCATTCAAACGCATGTTATGTGCTCATCCTAACTTATGCATGTGTGCCAAGAACATTTTCTACTATATAATTCTCTTACTATGTATAACTATATATTTCATTTTGCCTAGAAATAACCTCAGAGCACCACACAGTAGAAAAACAAAGGCCAAAAAAAATTAAATTACCCACATATCAACACTGCTGCATAGGCATGCAAGCCAGCACTCCTGGTGATTGGGAAATCCGAGTCTATTTTTAATATCATATTTGTCCACCAACTGTTGCTTCATAACCATGATAAACAGTATAATTTGTGGTTTCAAAGACAAAGAAAAAGAAACCTACTCTGGCAATACCATATGTTTGCAGTCTTATAAGAACCCAGAAAGGAACATGTGTATCCATGAAATTAAACAAAATTATAACAAACAAACAAATGAGATATCTTCAGAGTTTTCACTTACGCTACATTGTGATATTATCTTTTTGTACTCAGTATAACAAGAGGGCACTGGATTCAAAGCTCCTTGGTTACTTTGTACTTACCCACTTGTTGCCATAAGCATCTTTTGTTTATGTAATTTTGTTAGATAGCAAAATATAGACTATGGCTTATGAAAACGCAACTTCAACAATATATTTTGTTAGTTGTACACATTGTATTTACTCCTGAACTCTACTACTGAACTCAGAAAAACATGCAAGGCTGAAGCATAAATCCGAAACATCACTTGCTCTCTCTATTTACAGAGGGGTACCGAGTGGATATATGTGCTTTTTCTTCAGGAATACATCCTGGTGCCCAAACAGACTGAACATGGAATTACAATTGGCATGCAAAATAGACTACATAATAGAAATGTTTATACATAAATTTATTTACAGCAAGTGTATTTGTCATGGTCTAATCCATCTTATCCCATTAGATAGCCCCTAGCTTATGTAAGAGGGGACCTTTGGTTATGGTGAATAAACTTTGCTTTGGGACATGTACACTCTGGGTGCCACAATGCCTGTGAGAATACATTCAAAATTTGTCACTCCTTTGCTGAGCAGTAGCAGATTTGGGTGACTCATTGGTGGTTTCTCATTGGAGGAGAAATTGGTGATGCAAAGTCTGGGTACACTTTTAGTATACATATATGCTAGTGCCTGAACGGAGGTAGTCAAATAGCACACAGGTAATCCCCTCATCAGCCTTCTTTGAGACTGCACTAGCTCAAATCACTTGAACAAACTGCTAAAGTGGTGTCAGCAAGGTCCATGGGAACAGCGACAGGTTAGTGCAGGGTAGACTTACACCCCAGCTTCTTGCAAACTAAATATTTGTATAGACAAACCTTTACTTTAGCCAAAGCACCAAAACCAGATTCCCAGGGAGCATGCCTACTGCAAGCATTGACTCTAGTTACAGAGATGAAGGTGGAATGCAAACCCTCCTGCTGCTTGCAGCAGCACCGCAAAAAGAACATACATTACAAAACCTACAACAATGCAGCATTTTTTCCCCCAAAGATTGACTAATGGTTTGAAAGCTAAGAAAACTATGGCTATGTCTACACCAGCTCTAGTAGAAATACTCAAGCTAGCTCCCATCGAGCTAGTGTTCTAAAAATAGTAGTATGTCCTTGGTAGCATGGGCAGTGGCAAGCGGTGGCATTGGCTAGCCACTCTCAGTATAAACCTGCCTGGACACTGTGGGTACATAGTCAGGGCAGTTAGCCTGTGCTGCCACTCTGTGCTGATCATGCTACCATGGCATCAAGGTAGCCTGAGTAGTCTATGCAGGCTGGAAATCACACCTTTAGCTCCAAGTATAGATGTAGCCTATGTGTAACAGCACCACCTGGTTACTCCCAACATAATGATATAAAATATGTCCTGCAAAATTAAATTAAAAGTCCTGCTGGAGACGGATGTGTTTCCCAATATTTCTATTATTCTCTTGTTGACGTTTTCCTTAGAGCAGCTGCAGGCCCTGTGCATTCTCATGGTGCATTCTCACCTGTGCAGATCCCTCAGACCTGTGCATTCTCACTCCAGATTTCCCCCCAGAATTTAGGGGAGAACTAAGTGCGGAAGGAATAGGAAGATGGAAGAACAAGGGAATTATGAATAAAGTCAACCACACTATCAGATGATGAGGAAAACAATAAGACTTCTTCTCACCTCCAACCAGCACAGTTGCCCTTCCCAGTCCCCAATGCCAGAGGCCTCTGCATGTAGTCTTTTGTAAGCATAGTTAACAGTTTTGGAAGCCCTACTTTTCCTTGGGAAAATTGTGTATCCCCATGTTCAGGGAAAGGGTTGGTGAGTCTTTAATAATAGAAATACATATAATAGGATAATACTGTAGCTAGAGGACAAATTGTTATAAATCCCACAACACAAAAAAGAGAGGCTCACAGCAGGCCTCAGGTTGTTTAGTGAGATGTGTGCAAACAAATGTCCTGCTTCCACAAATTGATCTCTGAAGAAATCCATGCACTTACAGTAACTTGAAGGATCGTGGCTAAAATCCCAACCCCATGGCTTCTAAAGTCTAAATACGGCTGTAAGAGAAGCCCCGTCACTTAACTCCAGTGGATGTTCTCTTTTTTTGGCAGCTCAGGCCCAGTTCCTATACACGGAAATGCTGGATCAGATTGGTGAGAGGTTTGGATGACAAGGTAGCAATCTGTAGGACCATTTGTCCTCTCTGAAGGGAAGAGTTCTGGATGAAGGCCCAATAGAATATTATAAGCGGCTGAGCCCCATTGGTTCAGGACAATGTGCATATGAAGTATGTGGAATTCTGTGAGTTGTGTTAAGGTTTTATCTCCTTTTCCCAGGGAGGGTCTCTATTTTGTCCTCCTTTGATTTCATTTTTCCCTTCCCGTTCCCTGTAATAGTTTTATATGCCAATGATAAAGAACAAAAAAAGAATCATTTTCTTCTAACACAGAACAAGGAACATGCTTAGTGAAAGGAAAACATTGTTTCCTCTGATATTGGACTGTATTTCTCACTTTCTGTTTAATCACTGGACTTCTGAGTCAAACCTTTCTCATTCCCCTCCTGACTAGAGGTGGGTACAATTTTTCAGATGAATTGTTATTTGCTGAAAAATGCACTTTTGGTTGACTCAAAACTGTTTATGAATTTGACATGAATTTGCAAAATAGTTTCAGCCCAAAAATAGTTTGCACTGAATATGATCATATAATTAAAGACTGTGCCACAATGCATATGCACAGGCAACCTTAATTTTGGCATTTCCTGACTTGTGAGTGCTTGACCTTCCAATGTTAATACTGTTCTTTTCATGTGGATTTTTATTCTGTGTTCAGTGGAAAACCTGTTGCATAGCCTGTCATCCTAATTATTGTCTCAACTCAGAGAAGAGGCTATTAAACAAAAGTCTGAAAAGACTAAGTGGAATAAAATACTGTGTGGAACAAAAATGAAAGAGCCAAAATGAAAGCTATGCACCACTAAAGTCCTCCAGATCTCCTGTTTTGAGAGCTTAGGTAGGACTTAAGTAACACCTTAGTTTGCGGCTGCGAGGGTTGAATTTTACTCAGCATATGATTATTTTGTAACTTCTATATTAAATGTCCAGAGCTTAAAATTGCACACTTATTTAAACAACTGGTGAAATAACACTTAGCTGCTCAGAATGCATCCCTATTAAGCAGAATGTTACTATTTCTGCACTGATTACATAGAAGTCCTTATAATTCACAATTATTAAACCAAACTGGCTTCCTGAGAGTTATCTGTCCTGAGGAAGAGTAAGGGCAACCCAAGAACACAGTACTATTAATAATTTGTATTTTTAGATTGCCTTTTATCCAAGGAGCTCCAAATACTTCACAAACATTAAATAAGCTTGTGAATGCCCTGGGAGGTAAATATTAGTGTAGTTATTTTAGAAATGAGAAAGTGAGGGACCAGAATACAATGATCATTATAATGGTGTAAGCCTGAAGTAGCTTAGATATTAAATCTCCACCCTCCCAGTTCTCCCCCAAAATGGATATACAGAATTCAGAGACACTCAGTACCTTTTAAGATCAGGCCATAAGCAATTTGCCCAAGATCACCTGGGGCTCACTCATGCCATTTAGGTGCCAGTCAACCCATAAGGGAGCTCCAGGAAGAGTTCTGCCTATGGAAGGATGGACACCGCTTGGAACTGCCTGGCCTGAAATGGGAAAGCACAAACTGCCACATCCTGGAGAGTGCAGTGACTGCAACTGTGACCAGCTGCTGAACAAAGCTACCAAAAGGGATGAGCAACAGCTATCTGGTCTTTAGTGAAAGCAATTAATATGATTGTATAAGGATTCTTTTTCAACACAAAATCATGAAAATGGATTCAAACCCAAGACTCAGATATAAACACCTCTGAATTTTAGAGATGTTTAAAATCTGAACCCAGATCCCGATCTGAATGTCACAAATTACCTTTACTTAGAAAATAACTCCCTTCCCCTGCTTCCCAGATCCAAACACCTTTGAACTTAAAGGTTTTTAAGCAGATCTGTAATTCTTCTCTGCAGAAGCCTGGCTAATTCCACATACCTGACATTTCTTATGTGGTTGATGTGTTTTGCTTTCTAACTAGTTCCTTTGCAGTGATAGTGGAACCCGATAATTATGTAATTCCCATCATCAGAGGGGAAAAAAATCTTGTGTGACCTATTTTACAGTATTGACACAAATTAAAGGGCCTTTAGATTTATATAAGGCAAAGTGAGGTTGGGGGATGAGAAGGAGGTTGTGCCTGACAATAAAAAATCAAATGTTATTTTGAAGTCTCAGAAAATGGTCTCACAAGTAAACTGTGAAGGCTCAAACATGTGGTTTGTACTGTAATTACTACGTACACACTATAAGCATAAAGGATGAACCAGTTGCTACAAGGGCCCAGCATTCTTGCAGTCATCCTCAAGTAGCAACAAGCATTTTGCATGTAGCAGAGAAAGGCCTGGGAAGCAAGTATCCCCAGTACAATACCAAGGTGGCTTTCTGTATCAGTTAATAGGAGAAGCTGAAGTATTTTTCGCCCCTCAGAGACTGAATTAGCCCATGGCTTTGTCATGTGATACTGTCAACAGCCTTCACCCATCCGAAATACTAAGGCTTTAGGATTATGTTTTCTACTATTCTGAAATTCAAATCTCTTGGCTGACACTGCAGTCTCACAGCTGTCAGACTACTGAGTTCTTTCTTTTCTAGGCTGTCCCATCAGAGAGCTTTATTATTAACCAACAAGAAGCCATCCGAATTCGTTTCTAAATCAAGACCCTTAATGTCACGCACAGAATGTAAACAGACCGCTTGGAAAGAGAAACAAGCTAATTTGTTCTTAGGGTCATTTTTCAGTGTATCATGGTATTTTAGTTGGTAATGGGAGTCACAGAGATAGGCATGCAAGTTTAGGTTAGATATGACCCACCACAAACCCTCCCAAGTCGGTGTCCATTTTAAGAACCAGACTCGAACCAAATGTTCTTGTGGTCCTGGAATTTCTGAAGAAATGTTTTTTTCCCAGTCTACCTAGAATGGGAAACAGAGGTGTGGAAAGTAATGGGGAGAATGCCCCTCTAACCTAATTTTGCAGTCTTAAGATGTTTGGATAGTTCTGATAAGCTTTGGATAAATATCTGCTGCTTTGTTGCTTTTCTGCTTTTTCCAAATTCCAAACCTTTGAGGTTTGGCAAGTTTACAAATGATTGCTCTGCTTTCCCTGCGAGAGGGGCGGATTAAGTCCTATAATGCACAGCTCTGCATAGTGGCTACTGCACCACTCTGTGCAAAGGTGTGGTGCCTCCCCTGCTAGTCTGGAGAAGGTAATCTTGTTCTTGGTACTAAGTGCATGGATTCCTTGTGCTTATGGGAGCAGCAAGTCCAGATTATGTCTTGGGCTAAGAACCCAAGAAAAAGAAGCTTCTTGTACACACATTTTGCCCTTGAGAAAAAACAGAATCCAGCACTAAATGGGCCCTGGATCCATCACACCTTTGGATACTAAAATAGTAACTGTTTCCTTACAGAGGATCTTCCCATCCAGTCCCCCTCCAACAGGCAGACTTTAATTTGTCCTGGATCCCCTTTGCACTGGCCCTGCAAACACCTGGACATTGAACACCTGACTTTTATCAGGATACTGCTAGGACGACCACATCCTTTGGTGAAAAGAGTTCAGTTTCCATATAATATTACTCCTGGGGGAATTCTGCACCAAAAAATTAAAAATTCTGTGCAGAATATTTTAAAATTCTGCAAATTTTATTTGTCCAAATAACACTGCATGATCACGCCAGTTTCAATTATTTTGGTAATTTCAAAATACCTGTCAGCAAGTATGTCTGTAACAATACAGACACACACAAAAATTCCCCAAGGAGTAGAGAGTTAAAGAAACCCCCATGATTACCCTGTTCCTATTTCTCTGCCTTCTTTCCCGTCCCCCCACTCCCCCACACTCAGAGCCCAGCCAGGGGCCCAGACACCCACAACCCAGAGCCCAGACAACCACCCCCTTCCCTCCGCCAGAGCCTAGCCATGGTTCCCCACCTTGCCCAGACAGCCCTCCCGCCGCAAGCCCAGGGATCCAGAGGGAGAAACAGACTGATGTTCGGTCCCAGGCTTGCATGGAGTTTCCTGCATACTGCCTTCTCCTTCCCTCAGGGCAGGCTGGGAACTGCAGCTGCCAGGAACCCTCTAGCTCTCTCCCATCCCCACCACAATGTTTTCTATGTGTGAGCTGGGCTCTGCTGGGTCCAGAAGCCCCTAGTGGCGGCTAGCAGCACTGTAGCCCATTTCTGTGGGGGAAAGGAAATTCTATGCGAACGTTAATTTCTGCAAAATTCTGCATTGTGCAGTGGTGCAGATTTCCCCCAGTAGTATTATATTCAGGCATGAAACCAGACTGACAGTGATCAAGAAAATTTAAGGATTTGGGACACAGCCAGATTTGTCTAACAGCATCTTATCAATTGCCTTGAATACAAGCAGGCATGTTAGAGATAGCAATAGCAGTGAGATTGTCAACATTAATGGATTCTTTCTTGAGCCAGGATTTAAATGACCATTTCTTTGAGGGATGCTGGTGCCCTGTCCTCCTTTGGGGAAGAACTAATACTGTCTCCTTAGCCCATTTGATTTTACTAGCCATGGGAAGCATAGATTCATCTCTCATAAACCAGAACAAAGCGCCCCCAGCATATTGAGAACCCTAGTGAGTACGGCCATACAAAACACAGCTACAGCTGATGTGGCATTTGCCTCTATAGATAGGAATGTTCTAGATTGACAGATATGGTTAATTCCATCTGAACGTGTTCCAAAATTCATCACAGCAAAAAATACTTGGCCTTTTCCCCCTGGAGACTGCAACTCAGATTCACCACATTATTCCCCTCCCATACACTCACCAGATCCATTGGCTGAGGCTTTGCAGATAGAAGGAGAAGCCCTTCTTCATCTCTATGGCAGGCATAGGAAAGGATTTTAAATGTTCTCTATGCTCCAATGTGAAAGAACGTCATCCCATTCCTGTCTCTTTTCTGTCTTCATACTGCATGGAGGACTTTTTCTGGTCAAACACCTTGTGCAATTTATTTACAGTGTTCTCCTCCACCCCATCCTTACAAACAACAAATGATCTTAACATGACATCAGACCACTGGTAGAATGGTCCTCCAGTTGTTGAGTACCATCCCTGTAAATAGCTCTATGAAAGAAAAGCACTAAAAAATGGAAAGAGAGAGAAGTAATAGAAAGCTATCCGCTAAGGAGATCTGAGGGGGTAGCAGTGCATTATGTAGCTTTTTCCTTCAATGAAATACTCAAGGATCAAGTAGAAATGGGCTTGACTAATAACGTTTGGCTATTATGCACCTATGCACTCTCCAGTATCCTATTATTTTAATAAAGCAGCCATTGTGTAAAGAAATGTAGTTACTTGCACAGGATAAAATTAGGAATGCCAACTTACTTGACACTATTTGCCTTTTTCAACCCAGTGGCAGCTAGCCACTTTCCATAAATACTGGTTTTCCAATTAATCCTGACATTAGCTTGCTAGACATTTAGCTTGCTAGACATTTCTGGTGAGACAGCTGCTATCTCATAATAGCTATCAGCCCAGGAAACACTAACGTCCTGCTTTAAATTTAATCATTTATTGGTTTTATCATTCAAACCTGTGTTGTGGAGCCTAATCCTATGAGGTGCTGAATACCCTCAATGCTCACCGACTTGATTGACCTAATGAAGCTCAGCACCTTGCATGGTTGGTCCCATTATGTTACTGATGATGCAGTATAACACAACATAACATGACATGAAGACTACAGTTTAAAGAGGGACACAAATAACTTTGATTTACAAAGATACTATTGTAGGCACTTGAGTAATCATCTTCAGTCTGTGGAAACTGGTAAACCTTTGTGGTTTACCACTAATTTAATCATTTTAGAATTATTCAGCAATTTTCTAGACCAACCAGGGCAGGACTGAGTGTGCTGAAGCACAGAAAGTAAATGGGTGGAGTGAGAGAAGCATTAGTCTCCTATATCTAGGAATCTCCCCGAGGCCTTTGGTCTTGCATCTCAGCAAAATGCTGAAAGAATTAATGTTTTTGTCATATTTCAAACAGGAAACCCTCAAAGCCACTCATTCTCATGGCATTTCCCCATGATCCAAGAAAGTGGTACTTTGATGACTCGAAAACCAGGAAAATAATATTTGGCTTTGTGTCCTTAAAGAGGTAAACTGGAGGTGGGCCCTTCTTTGGCACATCTCAGACTTTCAATAGCTGACGGCTGTTCTTGGCAAACTGACCAACTTTTTTTTTTTTAATTTGTAACCTTAATGACTAGCAGATGTGAAATCACTAAATCCCAATTTGTGTCACCTTCAATAAAAGCGAAATGCCCCTTCACAGCTCACATAAAGTGTGTTAGAAGTGTTCTTTTGGACGTTCAACATGATGGAAATAATGGGCTAGTGTCTCTATTTTTATAGTTTTCAGAAAAAACCCAAAACACCTAGCCAAATGGAGAGAGAGAGAGAGAGACAGAGAGAGCGTGCAAGAGAACACATCATTCCTTATAAAACCTGTCTAGTAAAGAAAGATAGGGAGGAGCAGGAGTAGACCTGAATTTACAAACACATAACTAATCCAAAAGCAGTTCTGCACTAGCAGCTGAGACCATTGGGCCATATGGAGACTGGTCCCGTTGTGAGTGTACAAGGCAAGAAAGGACGCTTCCCAGCGTCATACACCTAAATCAGTGGTTCTCAACCAAGGGTACATGTAGTCCTGGGGGTACATAGAAGTCTTCCAGAGGGTACATTAACTCTTCTGTATATATTTTCTAGATGATACTTCATCCTGCCTTGAGTGCAGGGGACTGGACTAGATGACCTCTCGAGGTCCCTTCCATTTCTATGATTCTATGCCTAGTTTTAATCTCACTGTTAAACAATAGAATACCAATTGAAATGTATTAAATATTTTTGGATGTTTTCTACATTTTCAAATATATTGATTTCAATTCCACAGAATACAAAGTGTACAGTGCTCACTTTATGTTATTTTTATTAGAAATGTTTGCACTGTAAAAATGACAAAAGAAATAGTATTTTTCAATTCACCCCATACAAGTACTGTAGTTCCATCTCTATCATGAAAGTGCAATTTACAAACGTAGCTTTTTTTTGTTACATAACTGCATTCAAAAACAAAACAATGTAAAACTTTAGAGCCTACAAGTCCACTCAGTCGTACTTCTTGTTCAGCCAATTGCTAAGACAAACAAGTTTGTTTATATTTACAGCAGATAATGCTTCTGGCTTTTTATTGATATCACCTGAAAGTGAGAAGAGGCATTTGCATGGCACTTTTGAAGCTGGCATTGCAAGGTATTTATGTGCCAGATATGCTAAACATTTGCATACCCCTTCATGCTTCAGACACCATTCCAGAGGACATGCTTCCATGCTGATGATACTCATTAAAAACATAATGTGTTAATTAAATTTGTGACTCAAGTCCTTGGGGGAGAATTGTATGCTTACTCGCATTCTGCCATATATTTCATGTTATAGCAGTCTTGCATGATGACCCCGCACATGTTGTTCATTTAAAGAACACTTTCACTGCAGATTTGACAAAACACAAAGAACTTACCAATGTGAAATTTCTAAAGATACAGTACTCAACCCAAGGTTTCAGAATCTGAAGTGCCTTCTAAAATCTGAGAGGGATGAGGTGTGGAGCATGCTTTCAGAAGTCTTAAAAGACCAACACTCTGATGCGGAAACTACAGAACCCGAACCACCAAAAAAGTAAACCAACCATCTGCTGGTGGCATCTGACTCAGATGATGAAAATGAAAATGCATCGGTCCATACTGCTTTGGATTGTTATTGAGCAGAACCTGTCATCAGCATGGACATATGTCCTCTGGAATGGTGGTTGAAGCATGAGGGGACATGTAAATCTTTAGCACATCTGGCACATAAATATCTTGCGATGCCAACTACAACAGTGCCATGCAAACGTCCGTTCTGACTTTCAGGTGACATTGTAAACAAGAAGTGGGCAGCATTATCTCCAGCAAATGTGAACACACTTGTTTGTCTGAGCAACTGGCTGAATAAGAAGTAGAACTGAATGGACTTGTAGGCTCTAACGTTTTATATTGTTTTGTTTTTCTATGCAGTTATTTTTTACATAATTCTACATTTGTAAGTTCAACTTTCATGATAAAGAGATTGCACTACAGTATTTGTAAATGGGGGAATTGAAAAATACTGTTTCTTTTGTTTTTACAGTCCAAGTATATGTAATCAAAAATAAATACAAAGTGAGCACTGTATACTTTGTATTCTGTATTGTAATTGAAATTAATATATTTGAAAATGTAGAAAACATCCCAAAACATTTAAATAAAATGGTATTCTATTATTGTTTAACAGTGTAATTAATTGTGCAATTATTCACAATTTTTTTAAATCACTTGACAGCCTTAAAACTAAAATTTCATGCACACAATGACTTGTTTCTACTGCTCTATATACTATACACTGAAATGTAAGTACAATATTTATATTCCAATTAGTTTATTTTATAATTATATAGTTAAAAATCAGAAAGTAAGCAATTTTTCAGTAATAGTGTTCTGTGAAACTTTTGTATTTTTATGACTGCTTTTGTAAGCAAGTAGTTTTTGTGAGGTGAAACTTGGGGGTCCACAAGACAAATCAAACTCATGAAAGGGGTATGAAAGGTTGAGAGCCAGTGTCCTAAACAAGATAGATAGCCACAATGTGACTGGGAGCTCAGGCCCTTCTGGCTAACTGGAAGGGGACAAAGTGAAGACAAGGCTCTTCCCTCCCCATTGGCTAGAAGAGTTGGCTGGATGGGGAAGGGGAGCAGTGTACCGTCTAAGGATGATGTGCATTGCCCGGCAGCCTCCAGGAGAAGTGCTGGCAAAATCATCATTATTCCTGGACACTCTTGCTGGACCCTGGTGCCTCCACACCACTTCCAGCAGGGTCTAGTCCATTGTGTTTTATTAATCCTTTAGACACCACCCAATCAATTCCACCCAAGAAATTCCATTGTTATCGCAGTAGAGCACTAGACTCCATGTATTCTAAAAGCATTTAATATTGAGTACATCCAACCTGTACATTTTCCTCCAGTGGCTTTTGTTCCTCTCAGAACTTTTCCATTTAAATGAGAATGATGCTTCTTTCTATATTCCTGCAGCCAGGAAATGGCCATAAGATTGACTCATCTACATGCATTTGCATTTTGCCTATTTAATATTTCCTCTTCTTCTGTAACATACATTGTTTTACTAGTCAAACCAAATGGGGTTGAGAGCTTTCAGCAAATCTACAGAAAGGTCTGTTTCTTGAATATAATAACCAAATTGCTCATCAGAGTGTCCCCATCACATTTCTGTTGGAAAGCTAGTTGAAACAGGAAGTAAAATATATTCTGTGCTCTACACAATATTCCCCCTTTGGAGCTTAACACTTGAAATTAGGTTATGCTCTGAAAGCACTCAGGCATAGTTTATAAGATACAGGGTGTAACAGCAGGTATAAAGAAAGCCACTTACATTGTAATTAAGTGACTGTGTAATTGAATGCTACTAAACTGATGGCTCATTGGGAAGGATTTGTAAAGCCACTGTACGGTACTTACTTTCCTGTGACTGTTCAAGTCCATGCACAAACTTTAATTATTTATAAGTTTAGTGAATTAAAAATATCTATCTTTTATAATAAAACAGATAAAGTCGATCATACAGCCATTCAGCTTAAGTGGATATGTTGAAAGACTCATTTGGAAATCAAGTACCTAAAGAGGATTTTTCATGGGATATGAAGCTTTCTGCTGGATCAAACGCAGCCTAATTCAGTAATGATCAAAAGCTGTTACTATCAAATGGCTGTGTGCTGGCCCAGGTGGCATGAACTACTGGCCTCAGTGTGCTGCAGCCAAGGGTTGGAAGGAAATGGAAACTGAACTAGTCTCATCCGTACAAGTGATTTCTCCAGAGCAGAACAGAGACACACTATTGGGATTGCAGGGCTGGCTGTACGATGGCTCCTGGTGCTGTACCTGTTCTATGGATAACTAGAGGACCAAAATCTCCAGGCACTTAGATATGATGACAATGAATATGGTATAAGAACATGAACAGAGTGGAATAGATGTCCATCTGTCACCTTAAATGACAACACAATTCACTTTACATCTGTTTTAAAGAAGACAACATTTATTTTGATGGAAGCTTGTTCATTATTTGGGTGCTGCCTGGTAAGCTGAGGAAACTATACACCCAGTTCTGCTTGAAGTACCTGGCACTGCGTGCCTGATTGTATTGTCTGGGACACTAGTTATATACAAATATATTTCACTAGAGATACTCCCAATTTACGCCAGTAGAGTCTGGTGTGGCTTTTCCAAATCATTAATATTCTGGGGTGGCTTTTCCAAAGCATCAACATTCCCAGCAACGTTAACGCTCCAAGCAAATCTGCTGTGTTCATTCACTACACAAAGTGAGAAGTGGAAAATACCAGTGAAGGGCTTAAACTTCTCCTTTCCTCCTTCTCCATTACTTATTTCACTTTCAGGTTTCCCTACCTATTCCACAATCCACACTGCTTTACAAACAAGTTCCAGACAAACAGACTCTGGTGATCTAGATTTGTCTATGGATCAGTTAATTTTAGTTTGACTCTCATATGTTTCCCCTCTCAAAAACCAAATAATGTTCCTACAAACCTCTTGTGATACCGTGTGTAGGAGCTCTTTCATCAGTCTCTCAGAGTCACTCTGATTACTTCCACTGCCTGTATCTGCAGAAGCCCCTGTTTCAACTAAGATTGTTTAACATTCTTTTGTGACCATTTCTAAACATTTGCAACTAAATACATCCATTATGGGATCTTAGAGTCCTAGTTTAGCACCATAATGCATTGATTCCCTGGTCCTGTGACCCCACAGATGGGGATTTAGAGATCTGGCAGATGTTTGGTGTCTTTGTCTGAGAGATGGGGAATTCTCCTCACTACCGAAGAGTAAAGCTAGGAAAAGCAGAATTTCAAGCATTTGGCAATGTGTGAGTGAAGTGCTTTGTACTGTATGACACAATAACAGTGAAGAGAAATAAGTCCACTTCGGTAACTTTTCTTTTTGGGTAGCTTAAAATGCCGATCACCTCATGAAGACTAAGACCCCAGTTCAAGAAAGTATCCCTGTACAACAACGGTTGCTTATGTAGATGCATAATTTAAGCATGTGCTTAAGTGCTTTCCTGGATAGAGGTGGACTTAAGCATGTGGTTAAGTGCTTTCCTGAATTAGAGCCAAAACTGAGATAAATGACTATAGCTGAATAAAAAAGAAAGTCATCCAAAAATACAACACACTCCCATTCCAAAAGTGTCTTGTTTAGACATACAGAAACATTTTTCATACACATAGACTGTATTCTATCTGCCTTCTTCAATGCAGATCTAAATGTCCTGTTTAGAAAATAATATTTTTGGATAACATGCAAGTTTCCAATGTCTGCATTGCTGTGGAGGAGGTGCTGTGCATAGGAAAGCTATATTTATAATAAAAAAACAAAACAAAAAAGAGTCCAGTAAGCAATTGTTTCACAATGTAGTCTAAAAAGCTAGAACAATTAAATAACTACAGATGTGTTAAATGATGTAGGAAAATCATGAGACACTTCCAAATGAGTAGGCGGAGGGTGTGATGAGACCATATCCTGCAGTATATGAATCTCAGATTCTTTGGCCTGCAATTTTTTTTTTAAAGAAAAATATCCTGAAGAATCTAAAGGGTTTCAGTTCAGCAACATAAAATAGACTTCTTTTTCTGATGTGGTGATTTTGGATTAGTCCTGGGAATACAGTGTATAAAAGAAAGTACAGAATATATTTTGCAAAGATAAAAGGCCACATTCTGATTTCAGCTGCACTGGTGTAAATGAGGAGTAACTCCATAAAGATAATGGGACACATTGTCTAAGTGTAGAATCAGGCTGGGGAGATGGGAAAGTGGCTTTAATTCGCCTTTGCAGCACTCTAATTTGGGCCTTAGCCCCTGGCACAATTTAGAACACTGTTAGATCACTTGAAATTATGACAGCTTGTAATGATCTTCCAGGGACTGTTACACGTGTGTAGAATAGCATGGCCAGACATTTTCTCTCATTTCCTTCAACTGAGAGATTATGCAGTAGCCACTCCTGTCCTCATTGCAGCCCATTCACACTGACTGAGTGAGATGGATTCTGCACCAGATTTTGTGATCACAGAATTATAGAGTACATAGGGTCCTGATTATAGCACACAATTATGCTAAATCATGTGAACGATTCTGGATTACAGTAGTTGGGAAAATATATAGCAGGGTTGAACTAGAAAGAAAAAAAATCTCTTATTGAACATCATGGAGTTAATTCTCCTACAAGATGATAAAGCAACTCCCCAGTAGAAGATACACCAGATACTACAGTTTCTCTTAACCTATTATGCTGGTTTGTCAGATGCAACAGTGGTTACATATAGGAGAGGGAGTAAGACAGAAAGAGCAAGAAAGAAGGCTGGAACATCGCAAGGATCCTTCTGTGGAAAGTACTTGATTTCACATAGTGAAACCTTTTAAGAAAACTGCCTATTAGTAAGTGGTGCTATTGTTTTGCTTAAAGGGACACTATTAAGACAGGCAAACCCCAAAATATTACCTACTTTTCCTTTTTATGTGCAAAATACACAAACTCTTTATTTATGTGGGGGGGTTTTCCCCAAAAGAATTTACACAATAGTCTTCATAAACAAAAATTAAAAAACATTCAGTATTATAATCTCAGCATTGAAGAACAACCCGATAGTGCAATAACAAACCAATGTAAGCATGCATTCGAAGTGTGGAGAGATTTGTTAAAGGAAACCAATTTCAGCTTCAGCTGTCTAAGGGGCCATTATAATTGGAAGAGACACCTATTGTCAACATTGTGAAAAGATTTTCTCTAGACAGAGGCCTGCACAGAACAGCTTTAAGTTTCATGTAACGCTAGAGAAAAGATACAATGTCCAAAGCAAGGTCTACCATCGGTGACAAAATTCTCACTGTCCTGAACTGGCATGAGAAATAAATGTCTGTGTGAAAAGTTGCTGTTTGGTGAGTGTGTTTTCTTTTCCCACCATCTTCCCATGGTCACAGGATCAGCAGACCAATGGAGCTGCAGATCTCTGAGAAATATCACAGCCAGAGGAAAAGATACATACCTGGTTTTCTGAACTTCTATGTATTTAGTACTGGACTCCCTCAAAGAGAATGTCATTCCAAAAATGCTTTATAAGACCACTTGTGCCTGAAGAATAAATCCTTCATTGCTTCAAATATTAATTTGCAATGAGTTCCCCTCATCCCCTTTTTTGCTATGTAATTAGATATTCCAAGAATCTATGAGCACATTACAAGATTTCCTATTTAACTTCATAGCAAAATAGATGTGGGTATAAACAATAGTAAGTTGGGAGCTAAATGGCACACGCTAAATCCACATAAGGGATTCATATTAAACTTATGGCAAAAAATATTTTCTGAATTATGCTGTATAAAATGATGTTGCTTATGAGGCTAATTGTAAATAGATATTTACTATTACCATATATGTGGTGAAATATAATGGAACAAAGTTATCAGGGCATAGCAAGAGAGGAGTTATACAAACACTTAATTTAGCTTTTAATCAATGTTCTATTACCATTTATAAGACCAAATAGTAAGTATTTCAGTTTATTTTAAATTAGTATTTAAGAAATCATCTGAGCCTGTACAGCAGTTTATAAGAGAAGGGTGAGGGGTGATCTAATATTGGACCCAATCCTGGAATACTGAAGTCAATGGGAATTTTGCCACTGACTTCAATGGAAGTCATTCCCCTAATTCTGAAAGGGCAGATGAAAGATCGTGTCTCAACTGTAGGCACCATGTATGACCCTACTGAGAGATGGAACTAAATTTTCCATGACAAAGTCAGTTCAGTTACAAATCCAGTTTAACTATAAAAGCAGGTTTCAAACACAAGCCATTTAGAAACAAAATATTTAAGCTATCGCCTAACAAGAAGATTGCTGCCTCATTTGAATTCTGAATGAAGTGACTTTATTTATTCAGTTAGTCTCTCTGATTCACCCACATAAAGGCAGGCTTGCTGCATCAGAAGGACCTGTACTCTAATGGCACTTTTTTTCAATGCGTGGAGACCTGGGTGCTTATCCAGTTCCATTTTCTAGTTTACAGTAAATGCTGTAGCCCACTGATCATATTTCAGATAAAAATAAATTGCAGATCTGGCAACGTTTCAAAACCCTGACATTTTGGTGATCAGACTGACACTTATTCTAGACATATCATTTTATTATCTTTTTAGAAATCATTCAATTAACATTTTTTTTTCATTATCTGAGCAACTAATATAGAGCTGTGTGGCTTGGCTGTGAATATCTTTGAATATGGAAGTGTTCTTAATAAAATATTGGTGAATAATTCTCTCTTAATTCACTCACCTCTAATTTTAATTGTGGGACTTATACTTCAGGTAAGACTACATGTGATATCAATACTGTACACAGGCAGTTACAGCACCAATCTCACACTTGTGGCACTATCCAAAATTTTTAATAATATTCAGGGCAAAACCGCGCTCACCGTTAATATATTAATTAAGCTGCCATATGAAAGTGGAGCAACTGGGCTAGTGTGGGCTAACTCAGCTTGTGGATCTGGCCCCAAACCTTCTGTTGCCAAGTATCCCCCAGGCCCTGTATCACTTGAGCTGAAGGAAAATCTGTAACTACTGAAGCATTTAGGCTTATGTCCTCTGGGTAGGCCAGCCAATAGACAATGACATGGTTTCCACCCTTGAGAAGTTCTTACATACAGAGCCATTGTAGTGGCTCTTTGACCATTCCTCTGCATTAGGCTGGGAGGGAGGCCACTCTGTTTCACTAGCTCACACAGTAAGGGAGTCAATTGCCCCTGGTCAGGGCAAAGCAGCACACAGTCTATTGCCCTGACCCTTGCGGGGGGAGGGGGGAGGAGGGAGGGGAAAGGAGGGAGGCAAGGCAATGAGCAATCTTTTGATATAGTCTGCAGGCTGGAGCAAACAGCAAACACAGTCTGGAGCTCTGGCCCTATGGGCGGGGCAGAGCAATAGGCAGTCTTTAGCCTATGTGAGTAGGCCTGCTGGCCTCAAGTGAGTAGGCCACCAGTCCCCAAAGTGCGGGGAGCAGGGGGTAGGGGACGCAGGTCCACCCTACTCCACCAGGTCCCAGCCCAGGGCCCTAACAGTTGAGGGTGGTTCCACCACTAGGTCAGCGGGGAAGTCACCAAAACAAACTGAATCATTTTCTGGTCACACAACCAAACTAATGTCTGGTTCTCCTGGGTTACTTCCTAGCCCTACCTGTTTGTAGGGCTCCATTGCTCGTGGGTCCTCAGTCTTCTCTGGATACTCAGCAACCGGCAGTCCAAGCAACTCCTCAGGGTACTCATCTGGCGGCAGTCCCAGCAGCTCCTTGGGGTACTTGTCTGGAGGCAGTCCTGGCAGCTACTCTGCATATTTGGCGGAGGGCAATCTTGGTCGCTCCCCTCCCTTGGGGTTATCCTCCAGAGGAAGGGATTGGTCCCTGGTCCAGGAGCGAGCAGTCAGGCAAAGGCATCTAAGTCCTTCCCAGACTCTCACCCAACTGAGCTAGAGGCCTCACCTCTTACACTTCCTGTTCCGTCTCTCAGCTTCAGGTGCAAGGGGAAGGGCTTGCCCGGCTCTGCCAACCAGCAGGTGAGAGTGGCTCCTCCCCGTCAGGCTTGGAGGGAGGCCACTGTGCCTCACTACACCCATAATTGTGTGAATGTTAGAAGATGGTACAATATTCAGTCTCTTCTGATCTGGGCTGGATTTGTTCTAGGCCAGCGGTTCTCAAACTGTGGGTCAGGACCCCAAAGTGGGTTGTGACTCAGTTTTAATGGGGTCTCCAGGGCTGGTGTTAGACTTGCTTGGGTCTGTGACTGAAGCCGAAGCCTGAGTCGCACTGCCCAGCCAAATCCCAAGCCCCACGGCCTGGGGTCAAAGATGAAACCTGAGGGCTTCATCCCTAGGTGGCAAGGCTCAGGTTACAGAACCCCTCCCCCATCCCTTCCTGGGACTGAAGCCCTTGGGCTTCGACTCCACCCACCCCTCCTGCCTGAGGTGGAGGGACTCAGGCTCAGGCTTTGGTCCACTGTCCTGGGGTCGTGTAGTAATTTTTTTGTTGCCAGAAGGTGGTCGCAGTGCAATGAAGTTAGAGAACCCCTCATCTAGGCTCTGTGTCCTATTACTAATTCTCTAAACCACATAGCTGCCTAACCTAAGTTCCTTTTGTGCAAATGACTTCTGGGCAATTGTTGTTGCTGCTATAGTTATTGCTTTCTTACTATTAATGAGCTTGATTAGCTGAGAAAAAACCCTGTGAGTTCTACTATTTACTGGGTCCCTTTAACTATTAGCCAGTTAGCAATCACAATTAGCTATCACAATACTATGAACTAAAATACAGAAGCTTTGGCACAGGATAATTCAGGCTAACATCTAGAAATAGAAGACTAAATGTTTTCATCAGATTGGGTAGAATAAGGGGCATGTTTCTTCACCTTTCAATGTTTTCTAGCCAGACTCTTGAAAACAGAAATTGTGAAAATAAAAGTAAAATGTAAGCTAAAATAGGAACATTTTTCAGATGTTGTCAGGTGTCACAGGAGATATGCCCCAGAATGCTCTGAATAAAGAAGAGATTTTGTTATGTATACACAGCTAATGTTACAGCTGGAGTCGTTCTGTTGGCTGAGAATGTGACAGCACTTTTTGACCTAAATAAACAGAAACCTCCACAATAGAGCTGGTCAGAAAATGGTAAGCTTTTCCCATGAAAATTTTGGAAAGCAATGAAAACTGGGAAAACATGTTTTTGGTAAAAAAAAAATTCAGCTTGAGATTTTTCTGCCAAAAATATTGAAAATTTCTTTTAAAAAATTAACATTTTCTGCAAAATATTTTTATTTTGAGAATAGGTCATTTTTGGTTGAAAAAATATTTGTTTTAATAAAAAAAATCAACCAGCTCTAATATGATGGGTATAGTAGGAATTGAATTAAGGTGAAATTGTAGTAATAGGGTAGGAAAATTCTTTCAAAAGCACAACACAAAACACAAACTAGACATTTTGGTATGTAGGGAAAATGTTTGCCCTTTATACTGGAAAAGGGAGCTGTGGGCTTCATAACACGTCTTTGGGCCATACATCCCACCGTCAGGCTCATTTACAACCTTTGAACTCAGAAAACAGTTTTCCACAACTGATGTTAATAATAGTACATTTACAGTGCAATATGTAAGCGTATTTATTTCACGTTTGACTTCCCTTCAGCTGCCTGTCAGCAGGAGCTCAGGTAAAGCTTATGATTATTTCTTCCTTTAAACCACAAGGGACTCATGGAGTTGTAATTAAAGTCATGTATTTTCCTGAATGTACTATACAAAATATGTTAAGTATTTGACCATATACTGAAGGATGATTATGTTGATCAAAGAGATGGAGAAATAGCACTAACAGAGAAAGAGAGTACTGGAATACTTTGGGAATCTGAGTGTTCATGTTATAATTTATACAAAAGCAGGACTCTGTCTGGCTACATAAATGTTTTTAACAAAGCACTGGCTTTAGAGAAGAAAGATAATAGTGCAATTTTCTTGATTTTAACTAACTATTTTGCAGACTGCTTCCCCTATTTAAGCAAAGATTACTTATTTATTTAAGTCTGTTTTAATGTAATTTTATGCTGGTGTGGGTTTTTTCCCCTCGGATTTTTAGATCTGGACGCATCACCCATCCACCAAAGCAGTTGGGTTTCATAACAAACTGTTTTGTTTCATGTTTTCCTAAATTCTTGTCCACCAAATACAAATAGAAAATATAAAGTTTAAGAGTACATTTTTATTGCAAGTCATAGGATTTAACTGCCCTGTTCTCACTAAGTTAGTTGGAATTGTATGGTTAAATCACCACCAAAAAGTACTAAATTTTTACCCCTAAAATATTTTGCCTTGCTTAAAAAAAAAGTACTGATTTAAATATTTTGTAATGGAATGTCTGAAGTTAAACAACCATAAGAATAACGAGTTTTGTATATAACTGGAGATGCTCACTCTTCTTGCCGGATCTTCTAATTTGAAGAAGCTCATATAAATTGGAAATGTTAATGCTTTCGTTTTAATAAAGTGTTTTATTCGTCTTCAGTACCAACAAATTGGAGGAGGGTTTGATAAAAAAAATTGACAATTTTAATAAATATATGAATAAATCTAAAAAAGGTTGGCCAATATGGGCTTTTAAATGTGATTCTAGACAAACAAGCCAGTGCGAGTTTCTAAATATTAATTTAGATAATTTGGCCCATCTAATCTGATGGGCTAACCAGATATGATGAAATACTGTAGGAAATTATTCAAATCTTAGCTTGTTCCTCAGACTGAACCCAAACCAAACTTTTTTCTGAAATTTTGAATGTTTTGTTTCTTTTATTTGCTTTTGTTACATGCCTCTTGACTTTCTGTTAGCACAAGCAGAAGTGTCAAAATACTTTAGGCCAATTCTGCAATTTTTTACTGAAGTAAATAGCTCATTGATTTGCACAGGAATTTAGCTGTTGCTGGAGTAAGGATCACAGAATTTTTGCCTGTGCTATTGGACCTAGTATTTTATCTGGGGGTTCTAAAAATACAGCTTACAAAATCTTCTCTTTGCTCTCCTGAACACAAGTTGATTAGAACACTGAAGCCCAACAAAGAAAGTAACAGAATGCCAGTAACCATCACCTACAGCCCCCAACTAAAACCTCCCCAGCACATCATCAAGGATCTACAACCTATCCTGAAGGACAATCCCTCACTCTCACAGACCTTGGGAGACAGGCCAGTCCTCGCTTACAGACAGCCCCCCAACCTGAAGCAAATACTCTCCAGCAATCACACACCACACAATAAAAACACTAACCCAGGAACCAAACCCCGCAACAAACCCCAGTGCCAACTCTGTCCACATATCTATTCAAGGGACACCATCATAGGACTTAACCACATCAGCCACACCATCAGGGGCTCGTTCACTGGCACATCTACCAATGTGACATGTGCCATCATGTGCCAGCAATGCCCCTCTGCCATGTATATTGGCCAAACCAGACAGTCTCTATGCAAAAGAATAAATGGACACAAATCTGACATCAAGAATTATAACATTCAAAAACCAGTAGGAAAACATTTTAATCTCCCTGGACACTTAATAACAGACTTAAAAGTGGCAATTCTTCAACAAAAAAACTTCAAAAACAGACTCCAACGAGAAACTGCAGAACTGGAATTAATTTGCAAACTGGACACCATCAAATTAGGCCTGAATAAAGACTTGGAGTGGATGGGTCACTACAAAAACTAATTTCCCCCTGCTGATACTCACACCCTCTTGTCAACTGTTTGAAATGGGCCACCTTGTTTACATTGGCGTCATTAGCACTACAAAAGTAATTTCCACCCCTTCTTGTCAACTCTTGAGAATAGCCCACTTCCACCTTAGTTGAATTGGCTCATTAGCACTGAACCCCCACTTGGTAAGGCAACTCCTATTTGTTCATATGCTGTGTATTTATAACTCCCTACTGTATTTTCCATTCCATGCATCTGATGAAGTGGGTTTTAGCCCATGAAAGCTTATGTCCGAATAAATTTGTTAGTCTCTAAGGTGCCACAAGGACTCCTCATTGTTCTTGAGATTCTATAGGATTAAATATATTCAGATCCTTTCAGAATGAAATGATGGAAAAGGTTGTATACGGTATGCCATTTAGTACTGTGAGAGAGGTCTCAGAATATTCTAGGTGAAGAAGAACAGATTGTTGCTTTAACATCCACTAAGGAGGAAACCTGTGGTTGAACACAGTTTATTACAAAATCAAAGTTGGAAATGAAATCCTTGGGAGATTAGAAATGGGATGCAGAGCCTTTCACATTAAGGTCACTAGTTCAAATACAGCTTAGGTCACCACTAACAGAAAGTCATTACTAACTCATAGTTGGTCAGTGGTCTGCCTGAAATGAATTGGTGGACAGGAATCCACACCACTGAAACCACTGCCACAATTGGCACCTTTGTTGCAAGTCTCAATTAACAAGCCAATGACTGAATTGAGCAGAGACAGAACAATCCTTTCACCCTGAGAGGTGGTACCTCAAAAAACAGGTTAGTAAGACTTGTGGTAAGATTGTCTCTGCTGGAAGTTGCTACTTGCATTCCTAACTAGTAATCAAGATAGAAAATATCTGGGTTGGATTCTTAGTGCTGTGATGCCCAAATAAATTCTGGACAAACAAGCTATTCTTGACTCTTTCATCAGGGTAGTCATTTCTCTATTACTTTAAGAGAAGAAAAGACCACATAATTACCTCCACATGTAGCCCATATCTCTCTCCTACATGATATCTTTAAATGTTAACTTCAACACAAGGAAAAGTACTCAGTTTACAGCTTGATGAAAATAGGATTACTATTATACACAGTATAATACTTCTTATGCACAAAGTGCTTTACAAACATTAATAGAGCTACACAACACCCCTGCAAGGTAAGTAAGATATTCTCAGCACCTTGTGTAGTCTGTGATTCCTCCAGTGTAGAATTTGGTGCATAATTCACCCCTTGACACAGAATCATGCTTCAGAACCTCCACTTTCATTTAAATAAAAATTATTTTTCTAACCTTACCTTATAGTTGCAGAGACAACCTTGAAAATGTAAACTGATCCCTGAGTCTGCAAAGAGCCTGAAACACTTACTCCGAGAGGTGTGCATTGCCGCAGTCATCTCATGCAGGGCCCTATGGACTCTGTGATCGCGTGACCATGGAATTTAGCCTTTTTTTCAAGATATTACAAAATTCAGCATTGTTGCTACAGAATTGACTATTTTGCTGTAGCCAAACATCCAGCATTTTGTTCTGTCTCTCTGCTCTTTTGGGATCTATGTACACCTGCATGTTGCTCTCCACCTTTCCCCACAAGGGGAAATTAGTTGCATTACAGGGCAGGCTCCCTCTGAAAAGGGAGGAGACAGGACATTCCACAGCTTCAGAGTCACAAAAGTAAATACATACAGTAATGCCCAGTTTCTCAAAAGAGCTCAGACCTTCTTTTGGAAAAAGGCCAGATTGTCAAAAGAGATCAGCATGCTGGAAGATGAGGTTTTTTTGAAACAAATGGTCACTAGTGTCACAATCAGCCAGATTCTCAAGTGCTCAGCACTGTCATGGGGTGTAGCTATGCTCGCCCAGCTACCAAAGAGTTAATTCAGACACTTCCAGCCACTGCTAATTGGAAGCCTCACAGCAGCTGGGAGGATAAAAGGGCTGGGAAGCAGAGGGGCAGGGTGGATACCAGAGGAGTGAGCAGGTTGGAGAAAGGAGCTCCTGCCAGCAAACTACTTAACAGCTTCTCAGAGACAACAGCCCAGGGGACAAACTGACCAATAGGCTGGAGAGCCTGCGGAGATCCGGGGCAGATAGGAAGAAGCTTGGGGTGTGGTCAAAGTCAAAAAACCCTGATCCTACTTATCTAGCTCAAGGGCCCTGAGCTGGAATACAGTGGAGTGGGAAAGCTTGGGTTCCCATACTAACCCCTGATGGACTTGGGAGAGAAGAAAGGGTTTTCAGATTCCTGGGCCCGGGAACAGACTGGCAGCCCTGATAGGCTATATGAGCCCAGGAGCTGAGCCATTGCATTGAGGCACCACCTCAAAGGTACCCAGAATTGGAGCCAGATTTTCAAAAGAGCTCTGTTCACATTTAGGCAACTAACTAAGGCAATTTACAAAATTCTCAGCATCCAACAGCTCCCTCTGTGACATTGCTGGCCAGATTTTTAGAAGAGGTAAGTGTGCCAATACATTGATCTCTTTGCAAAAATCTGGCCATTTATTGGGATACCTTCTTTTGAAAATCAGGCCCAAAAGGAGCTGCTGGGTGCTGAATGGTTAAAAATCTAGCCCTAAGCATTGCTGGTTCTGCGGTACTAATTACATTGCCAAGATCAAAAATCCTAACTCCTTAGACCCTCAACCATAAAGGTACCAGAGGCTTGGCAAGATAAACCTGACTCATTTTAGTTCCTGAGGCTTTTTGAAAGTTAACAGCAAGGCCTTAAAATTCAACACATGCACACTTACATCTAAAATAATGTGTCAAAATGTCATTTAGGAAGCAGTCAGTCTTATGGGGAATATTAAGTTTAGAACATATTTAATAGCAATCATTTCTAAGACCGCCTTACCAGTATAATTTACACGACCTTTCTGAATCTTGTCATCAGGGCACAGTCTCTCTTAGACATCAGCTGTGCAGAGGGAAATTCTTTCTTACAGAGAAAACCTTCCTCTGAGAGAAAAATCATTAGGTGATAGAATATAAACAATCTGGTCATGGTCATTGTCTTCTTTTTTGGCTGGAAAGAGCAACTTCCTGGATTATGAAATATGTTGTTGATCAACATATTGTTTCAAACTGGAACACTGGAAACTACTACAATTAGGAATTTTAAACAGGCCAGTTAGCAAATGGGGCTGATTTAGCTGAATTTTAATGTTAAGAAAAAATATTTTAATGATTAAAGAATCCCTAGGTATTGGAATTTCTTCAGTGCGGGGTATGTGTTCACTAATAGAAATAATACCAAGTGGGTGACCTAGATAAACTGGAGAAAAAAAAACTTATCTTTGTATCAGGGACAATCTTTTTGTTATGTTTGTACAAAGCCTAGCATGAGCTCCTGTTTCCTGATGAGAGCCCCTCAGTACTAACACAATAAATGATAACAATACATTGTTGATCTATAATTGGGGTCATTGTCATACCTTCATTATATTTGGGATTAGAAGGAAAATATGGCCATATGTAATTATTATGATTAATTATTTGTATTAGAATAGCACCTGAGACCCCACCCGAGATCAGGGACCCTTTGTGCTATGCACTGTACATAAACAGCATGAGAAAGAGTCCACGCTTTGAAGAACTTACAGTCTAAATAGACAAGACTGACAAAGGGCGAGGGGAAAGAGAGGCTCAGAGAAGTTGGCATGTGCAGTTTAAATGTTGAGGTAATAGAGGCCCTGACACACAAAGGGACTGAGGTATTATGATTCTGAGCATTGGGACACCTACATTTGCCCAGAAAATCACTGGAACGATACTGCAATCCACAAAGCCTGAGTTAAGCATGTAGGCTTCCTATAAAACGAATGGGAAGAAATGGGCACCTAAGAATTCAATCCATAAAAGCCAGCATGCTAGATGGGAAACCACCTAAGATAACCAATGGGAAATGCCAATGAGAAAGTATGCCCCAAGCTGTGCCCCTCTCACAGAGAGAAGCCTCTAAGTCCAGGGATGCACCTATCTCTCTGCTTGTGACCAACAACCAGCTCCTCTCCTGGAGTCAGGTCTCTTAGTCACCTAAGTTTGTTTCTGGTGAGAATAAGTAAAGGCACCTGCCTCGTTCTACAGTAAATGGCTGAAGAAGAAGTGCTGTTGTCGCTAGTGCCCATCCATAAATTTTAGCCCAGTGGATACAGCACTCCCTTTGGATGGAGGAGAGACAGGGTCAATTCTACCCTCTGCTTGCAGGGGAGGAAGGATTTGAATAGGTGTTTCCCATACGTCTCAGGAGAGTGCTCTAACCATTGGACTAAGGGATATTCTAATGTGGGGCTTTGTGAAGGAACATGCCCTCATGCTGACCGAGAGGAGACTAACGAGCTCTTCTGGGCCTGTTCAACACCAATGAGGCACACCTGCAAGTCTTGTTCTGCCTGGATGGGCAGAGCTTAAAAGAGAAAACCTGCCACAAGAAGGGGCTGTGAACAGGAAGAGGGTTGTCCTGCCTCAGACAGCTGAGATAGGCTTGCTGAGGGGGAGACAGCAACAAGCCTCACCACTCCCAAAGCTGCAGGACCCAGCCTCAGAGCAGTATGCCCAACAAGGAGGGGCTGGAGGTGGACCCCATTTAGATTAAGCCCAAAGGACTGACTCAAGAAGACTGCCTGAGTTCCAGGTCACCCTTATTCTCTTTAATTTCCTACAGACTCCTCTCTCCTGTAAGGAAGGGGAAAGGACTTTCCTTTTGTTTGTCTGCTCCCAGAATGGTCTTGGGTATCTGCCTGGTAGGGAGAGAAGGACAGTATAAGGTCTTGAGGTGGGTTCTGAAGGGGAGCCCTGCCCTCTACAGGCTCTTGTAATCTCTCCTGTTGAAGTTCTTTCACAGTGGATAAATAATTAAAGAGTCATTGAGCTGGGGGAAGTTGTGGGGAGTCTGTAGCCTGGTGGTTTGGCACTCACCTAGGTGGTGGAAGACCCGAGATACAGCCCCCCTGTTGCAATGGCACTTTGTGATTCCTGTGATATACTGCAGAACTGGAAATATTTGCTGTACATTTATTTTCACTATTTGTAGCTGTTTTTAAAAACTGCTGGAAATAAAAGTACAGGATGTAATTCACCCCATTGTGGTGGGCCAATGCACAGTCTTCTGCAGCACTTAAATACTACTTAAAGCCCATGTTAACAATATTGTCTGACTCATGGTATCTGATCTTGTGAGGTTGATGCCAAAAAATATGAAATTTCTTTAGATGATTATCTTGTGTTTTGATCTGTTTTGATTTTTTAACTCCCCCTGCCCACCAGTGCATTTTGTGTAGTTCCAGCAGTTCTTAATTTCTCTCTCCTTGGCCTGGAGGGGACAGCTGAAGTGGGATCCTTCTCTTCTCTCCCTGCTCAAGCCTAGGGGCAGAGGCAGGGAGTTCCAAGGATCCTTCCCCTTTATTTTCCTCCTTTTCAGGTCTGGTGTTGCAGGGAGGGGCAACAGAGTAGACTGAGAGGAGGGTGCTGAGCCATTCTGAACTGATGGGCTCTTTCTGCTTACTCCCTTCCCCTTCCCCTCATTTGAGAATGGTGTTGGCTTCACCCTCCCACAACCCAAAAAGTCCTCTGAGTTCCTGAGGAGAGGCTCTATCACAGTGGTTACATGACTCCCATGATGCACTATGGCAGCCCCTCCAGAGGGGGATAACACAGTGCATCATGGGAGATATAGTCCAGGTCTATAGAGGATACAAGGGGCATGAGGCACTTCCTGTGAGGCACCACAACAGCTTGGTCAGACAGAGATTAACATCGAACTAACTCAAAAAGAAAAGTTTAGATTCAATTTGGCAATGCAAAATGTTTTGATTTGGGTCAACCTCACTCAAAACAAAAAAAATTTGTTTCAAATTTCCTGGTGGGAAAAATTTAAAAAAAAATCTGCAAAATTGAAATTTTCCTCACAGATTTTTTTTAAAAACACTTCAGCACAAAATTGCTGATGGCTCTATCATTGGGTGAGATTTCCAAATTTTTGTACTGTAAGTCTCTCTCACCCATTTCTGGCTTCTCACCCATTTCTGGCTACTCACCCAAAGGCCAGAGTCCACCCCCATCCCATCACCAAAAAGGCTGGAGGCAGTATCAAAGCATTTTAGATCATTATCCACAAAAGATACCTACATCTCAACCTCTTTTGTGTTGTGTTTACATGCTCTCCAGAAAATACAAAAGCAAAATTAAAATTCTAAAGTATCGCTCACCCCACTCTTTTGATTTCTGTATTGGTCTCTATCAAATCAAACTGAAACAGGCACTGGATCTTTTCCTTGTCTTGTCTACCTATCTCACACCTTTAGTTCATTTGGATTAGTTTTCCTGAGCATCCCAGTATCAGCTAGCTTTTTGTCTCTAGGGAACTGGTTTGTGACTGCTCCCCAGACTTGGAACATGTCTTAATAATATCATACAGTGGAGTCTTATAATTTTACATGTAATGTTGCCATACATTTTACTAGGACAATAATGGTCAGCAAATTATGAGTTTTCAAATGATACCTCACAAAGCATACTTTGTACAAAATTTATCATAATCCTATGAAAAAGATGGCTCTAGGGATATAGATTGTCACACAGCAAAACACTTCAGTTCTGTCTATTGGAGCCTGAGTGAAGAGGGGGAGTAAAACCATTCTAATTTATTTGTCTTTTACACCCATCTTGTGCCGATATAAATGACTATACCAGCTACAAGGTAGTGAAGAATCAGGCTCAAGACCTGCAGCAGGGACTAACATCCACAATGGTGAGCCTCATTTTGCACAATGAAACGTTACACTAACATAGTCTCCACATTCTTAGAAATCTTGTAGCAGTATTGGGGCGGGGGGGGGGACACAAGTGAATTCATATTGGTATAAATAGTGATAAGAAAAATAATACCAGTTCTGAATGTGAACTTGTGGATGAGACACGTAGTGATACTAACAACCAGTGAATGCTACGCTCATAGCACCATGTGACTCCAGAAACAGCATCCATAACACATTCTTTGCCATTCCAAGATGAGACAAACTTGGAGGAAATCCCTTGCTCTCCTGCAGAAAAATGAGTCTGAATCAAAGGAAACTGAGACAAAGACAGAGAATAAACTGCCAACCAAGAAACCAAAAGGCTCACTAAAATCAGTAAGTGCCTATTTTCACACAGCTTTGTGCCTTGTATAGTCATTAAATGGTCCTCCGTCTTCAGACCTCAGTGTGAACGTGGTAATCATTTCAATTTCTGAAATATATTAACCACTGAGCTGTGTAATAAGAAGAAATAATTTCCATCCTATAGCTGTATTACTTCCTCACTCTTTCCTTAACCAGGAGTTTCCCCAGATCTCTTCTTTGGAGCTGTGTTCTGAGTTACCCAGTTTTAGGACTGTGATAGGGTGCACTTGGCCTTTGCTACAGGAGGCCCCATGGTCCTACTACACCCCACCCTAGGAAGTAGTGAAGTGACAAGAAAAGAGCAGCGAAGGTGGGTCCTCCAGGCCCACCTACAGAGGTCACCCAGAAGCAGCCAATCAGAGCCCCGCAGGCTAAAATAAAAGGAGCTGCAGAGGTTTAGCAGGTCAGTTTCTGATGGAAACCAGAGGAGTAAAGAAGGGTGCTTCTTGCTGGCTAAGCAAGACTGACAAGTAGCCAGAGTTTATGGTGGGCAGAATTTACACAGAATGCAGAGGGAGAAAGGCCCTGAGATAGGGTTGCTGGAAAGAGTCAGCAAAAGATTGAACTTGACAGTATGTGGCTACTGTGTACAGGGTCCCTGGGTTAGAACCTGGAATAGTGGCTGGGCCTGGGTTTTTCCACCAACCACTGGTAAAGTGGTGTAAACCGACAGAAGGGGACAGGGCTTAATTGGGAGACCAAATTGAGGGCTGATTTTAAAGGACTGAAGATGCTAGCAAGGGCAAATAGACGATATATTTATTGGTCTCTTTAATACTCTGGAAGGGTTCATCTGGACTTTGTGACTTGGCCAGAGGACCAGACCACTCAATACTATTTAGAAAAGCTGGACGAGCACAAGTCCCTGGGGCCGGATGCGCTGCATCCAAGAGTGCTAAAGGAGTTGGCAGATGTGATAGCAGAGCCATTATCTTTGAAAACTCATGGCAATTGGGGGAAGTCCCAGACGACTGGAAAAAGGCTAATGTAGTGCCCATCTTTAAAAAAGGGAAGAAGGAGGATCCTGGGAACTACAGGCCAGTCAGCCTCACCTCAGTCCCTGGAAAAATCATGGAGCAGGTCCTCAAGGAATCAATTCTGAAGTACTTAGAGGAGAGGAAAGTGATCAGGAACAGTCAGCATGGATTCACCAAGGGCAAGTCATGCCTGACTAATCTAATTGCCTTCTATGACGAGATAACTGGCTCTGTGGATGAGGGGAAAGCGGTGGACATGTTGTTCCTTGATTTTAGCAAAGCTTTTGACACTGTCTCCCACAGTATTCTTCCCAGCAAGTTAAAGAAGTATGGGCTGGATGAATGAACTATAAGGTGGATAGAAAGCTGGCTAGATTGTTGGGCTCAATGGGTAGTGATCAATGGCTCCATGTCTAGTTGGCAGCCGGTATCAAGTGGAGTGCCTAAGGGGTTGGTCCTGGGGCCGGTTTTATTCAATATCTTCATAAATGATCTGGAGGATGGGGTGGATTGCACCCTCAGCAAGTTTGCAGATGACACTAAACTGGGAGGAGTGGTAGATACACTGGAGGGTAGGGATAGGATACAGAGGGACCTAGACAAATTGGAGGATTGGGCCAAAAGAAATCTGATAAGGTTCAACAAGGACAAATGCAGAGTCCTGCACTTAGGACGGAAGATTCCCATGCACTGCTACAGACTAGGGACCGAATGGCTCAGCAGCAGTTCTGCAGAAAAGGACCTAGGGGTGACAGTGGATGAGAAGCTGGATATGAGTCAACAGTGTGCCCTTGTTGCCAAGAAGGCCAATGGCATTTTGGGCTGGATAAGTAGGGGCATTGCCAGCAGATCGAGGGACGTGATCGTTCCCCTCTATTCGACATTGGTGAGGCCTCATCTGGAGTACTGTGTCCAGTTTTGGGCCCCATACTACAAGAAGGATGTGGAAAAATTGGAAAGAGTCCAGCGGAGGGCAACAAAAATGATCAGGGGACTGGAACACATGACTTATGAGGAGAGGCTGAGGGAACTGGTGATGTTTAGTCTTCAGAAGAGAAGAATGAGGGGGGATTTGATAGCTGCTTTCAACTACCTGAAAGGGGGTTCCAAAGAGGATGGCTCACTATCACTATAGTTAGTATCACTATGTGTCTCATCAATAGCAGATGACAGAATCAGGAGTAATGGTCTCAAGTTGCAGTGGGGGAGATTTAGGTTGGATATTAGGAAAAACTTTTTCACTAGGAGGGTGGTGAAACATTGGAATGCGTTACCTAGGGAGGTGGTGGAATCTCCTTCCTTAGAAGTTTTTAAGGTCAGGCTTGACAAAGCCCTGGCTGGGATGATTTAGTCAGGGATCGGTCCTGCTTTGAGCAGGGGGTTGGACTAGATGACCTCCTGAGGTCCCTTCCGACCCTGATATTCTATGAGCGGATCTGTTGGACTCTCAAGTGAGTCACCGCTCTTCCTTTGGTCAGTTTGGGACGGCGATGAGGTAATGCTCCCCTGACTCAGAAGGATGGGGATGCCAACAGGGAAGAAAGAACATGATAAGAGGAAGAGACATTTGCCATGCTCCTCCTCTCTCTTCCACCTGCATCTACAGACACGACCACCACCAAGTGACTGAAGTGTTGATCAAAGGGGAGAGCCTGGCTGAAGAGCAACCCGCCACCCTGCAGTGAGAAGCATCTAAGTTTGTAAGGGCACTGAAGGTGTTAAGAGGAGCTTAGAATGCGTTTTTCTTTTATTTCATTTGACCAAATCTGACTTTTTGTGCTCTGACTTATAATCATTTAAAATCTATCTTTGTAGTTAATAAATTCATTTGTTTATTCTACCTGAAGCAGTGTGTTTGATTTGAAGTATGTCAGAGACTCCCCTTGGGGTAACAAGCCTGTGAAATTGTGAAATTTCTTTGTGAAATTGACAAACTCATATAAGCTTGCAGTGTCCAGCGGGCATAACTGGACACTGCAAGATGGAGATTCCTAGGGTTATGTCTAGGACTGGAGATATTGGCTGGTGTCATTCGTTTGCACAACCCAAGGAGCAGCTTACATGCCAGAGGCTGTGTGTGAACAGCCCAGGAGTGGGGGCTCTCACAGCAGAGCAGGGTAAGGCTGGCTCCCAGAGTCAATGATTGGAGTGACCTAGCAGATCAACGGTCCATATAATACCAGAGGGGAACGTCACAGACGGTATTTGAAAATAAAGGCTGCCCTTAGTTTTGTGGGTTGCACAGTGCAGGGGGAAAAGCAGAGTGGGACAGACCACATGGTAGGTGCTAGATATTCAAATGCCTAGGATATTTCTTTCAATGCAACAGTTCTGATTTCATCATCCAGGAGACTAGTGTCTCAATCCACTGCCAATGGAAATCAAGGAGAATCTTTCCATTGACTTTTTCACAGATCTTGGATGAGTTTCTGTGCAGGGCCGGATTTCCAATTAGGCACAGAAGGCACATGCCTAGAGGCGCTGGCATTCTATCTGCACCAAAAAGTTAAAAGTGGGTTAAAAGTTTAATATTTTATGGAAAACACAAAGGTCAACTGTAGGCGGGGGTGGGGCTGAATATGCTGTGCCTAAGGATACATAAGGTGTAAATCCAGCCCTGATTCTGTGCAGCACCTCTAAGAAGCACAACACACAACTTTCTTCCCAGGTGAAGTGGAGTTAAGGCAACTTTAAAGCCATCTTTGTACCCTCCTGAGCAGGCTGGAGAAATCCCTGGCACAAATTAGACAGCCTTGGGGAGAGGGGAAGGGTGTCTGTCTCAGTCACAGTAACCTCCCTGGGCTGCCCCATACTGTCCTTGGGCTACTACACCAGAGCTTGTGAGGGGGTCCTCAGAAGTTAGCCTTAAAGTGGTCTTTCCAGCACCTGCACTAGGGGAAAATCCTCCCTGGTCAGAACAGGAGATTTTTGGATACTTTTATATTGCTTTGGCTCTTTTGCCTGGCATAAAGGGGCCAGGGTGGGGATGAGGATCTTGCCCACTAATTCTATTTTAAAATAGAATGCACTCTATTTGTTATGATTAGTTTGAAGATTTGTGCTATTTTCTGTGTAAATGTGTTGGGCCAAATCTTGAAATCCTTTCTCTCTCTTTTTTAAACTCAATCCATATTCAGACAAACTGAGTGAGAATTTCAGAATTTAGCTTTTTATTAATAAAACCTGAAATCTTTACTCAGTGTTTAATCAGTGCTCTTCAGAAAAACTTTTTCTTCACTGAATAATTTCATGAGGATTTGGCCTGTTAATAATTATTATTCCTAATACTTACTGCTCCACCTTTGGAAGCTTGGGTTTTTTTGACACAGAAGAAATGAGTGGGTCACAATATACTGTAAGTAGCACTGCAGCAAGAATATGAAGGACTCTTTGTGCGAATACACAGCAGAACCAAAAAGGGAAAAGTGGAGAAACAGCTGCTGTTATGTTTCAGACTGGTAGCTGTGTTAGTCTGTATCAGCAAAAAGAACGAGGAGCGCTTGTGGCACCTTAGAGAGTAACAAATGTATTTGAGCATAAGCTTTTGTGGGCTAAAACCCACTTCATCGGATGCATGTCTCCGATGAAGTGGGTTTTAGCCCACAAAAGCTTATGCTCAAATACATTTGTTACATTCTAAGATGCCACAAGTGCTCCTCGTTCTTTTTGCTGCTGTTATGCACTTCATTCTTTCACGGTGTCATGTTACAGGGTTATTCTACTAACTGCCAGTATTGTGGGTATTTCTAGGTCCCATTTCATTTGACAACAGTTTAAGGAAAAGAGTCATAATTCCCTGAAAAATGCCAAAGTATCCATCTATCTGAGGATAGTATTTTCAACCTGGTGGCAACAAAAATTTAAGGTATAATACAGATATACTCTGAAGAGGTATGGAAATGTGGTGAGAGTTATAGCGAGCACAAGCAAAACATGTGAGTAGCAGCCGTGTTAGTCTGTATTCGCAAAAAAAAAGGAGTACTTGTGGCACCTTAGAGACTAACCAATTTATTTGAGCATAAGCTTTCATGAGCTCGAAAGCTTATGCTCAAATAAATTGGCTAGTCTCTAAGGTGCGACAAGTACTCCTTTTCTTTTTGCAAAACATGTGAGCATTTCTGGGAGTACCTTTCAGATGAAGCCATACTGTCAAATGCTATGACCTTGTGAAAGAGAGCTAAAACTGAGCCCATGAAAGTGAGGTTGAATCAGAAATAATTAGGCAATAAAAGACAACATTTTCAAAAACACTTTGACTTAGGAGTTGAAGACCCACTTTCAAAGTAATTTGAAAGTCAATGGGAGCTCAGTTCCTAAGTGCCTCAGTCTGTTTTGAAAATGGGAGTTCAGCTCTTCCTCTGGAAAACTTTGCCCAGAGGCACTTCTGAAAATATTACGTTGTGTCTCTTAGGATGCAATAGTATCACTTGAGGGGTGGGTTGAAGCCCCACTAGTTTTCATTGAAAATCAAACTGTACAAAACACACAATAATATGCTGTAGGGGATACATCTGAATTGCCATGGAGAAGGGTAAGGGCAAGAACATGTCTCCAATGTTGGAGGGTTTTTTTTTTTCAGATTTAAATTTTTTTATTAAAGCTAATGCTAAAAAACTGTAAAGTACACAGGTTAAGAAAAAAGTGTGTCTGCACATCTGGATATAGTGTTTAGATTATCCACAAATACAAAGTTTGTTTTTAAAGTCATAAGATACATATTGTGCATAATCAGCAATCACCCAAATTTAGGTGAATAAATTGAATACAGTTTAGATATTAGCATCCAAGTATTCTTATTATACTTTCTCTTGCACAAATGGTTTTGTGGTGTATGAGATATTTGGGTATTTTGATTTGCTCAGTAGAGCCTCCACTACCAGTTAATTTTGCATTGGCTTCTAATACCCTATCCTAGAGCTAGACTGCCAGAACCGCCTTTTTTGGCCTATCATTACACGGGTGTTAATGCCCTACTTCACCTAGAAGGGTCCCTTAGAATATGTGCTAACTACTTATGTTAATTAGTTCAATCTTGTATTTAGCTGTGACACACTTAGTACCTTTCCCAGACCTGAAGAAGAGCTTTGTGTAGCTCGAAAGCTTTTCTCACTCACCAACAGACGTTGGGCCAAAAAGATATTACCTCACTCACCTTGTTTCTTTAATACCCTGGGACTGACATGGCTACACCAACACAGCATACCTTTATGTATAAATCAGCCTCAGTGACTTATGTTTTCTCCTATTTTTAGCCAGTGTAGGAATCAACACTTTTTGAATTACAAACATGCATTCATGTGTTCAGAATACAGACAAACATCACTGGCCATCACCAACCCTTTAGCAACTGTTTGAGTTACTGTAGCCAGCTGTCACACACATCTGAGTGCAACACTTCAGTTCACAGTTCATTCATTAAGTTCCAATCACTTGAAATGCTTTTGAGTACAATCATGAGGTGTCACAGGAGCTGTCTAAAAGATTTCATGCCCTAACACTTCATCTGAGCTCTCAAAAGACAAACCAGTCATCTCTGTCACTGACATCAGAATCTAGAGCTGTATTTCTTTTCAGTTGGTTTTCTTCTTGCCAGTTTTTATCTTTGTTTTCTTATAATTCTTTTTCCTACCAAAGTAAGTCAGTTGTCAGAGAACATGGTCCTTGCTTTCCTAATGCATGACAAAAGACTTCTCCACAGTGTCTCTCTTTACTAAAGTTTTAATTTTAAAAAGATACATTGTAAACTAAAATATGATTGTCACACAAAAAGGTGCATGTGTGGTGGGGAGGGGGAGAAAGCAGAAACAATTATACACTTACTCCATAAACCAGTTTTGTAGTGGTAGAGTTAGTCACAACTACTTTTATGAGTGAACAAAATTTCCATCCAAGGTGGGTTTTGAAATGAAACTGTACTGGATTTAAATCGCACACACACACAAAGGGGAAGTGGCTTTATAGTCTTGCAAGGAACTAATTGTATACATAACTCATTGCATAAGGGTGTATGGTTTATCTGCCCCATATAATTATTAGGAATGGGCTTTGAACCAAACCCAGTCCTCTTCTGAGGTTCAAAAAGTTTGGTTAACTGATTATTGTTTCAGCCAAGAGCAGAAGCCTCAGTACCAACATACAATATTGTGAGAGACTGTTCTCACGGTGTCCTTATGCTGGCAGCAAGAAGGGAGCACTGGAAATCTCATAAGATCTTGCAACATTTCCAGCCTTATTTCCAGACCAAAGAGGCTTGGATAGGTTTTGATTAAGCAGTATAACTTTTGGATGCATACCCAAACTGAACAGTCTCTCTGAAACTTTTGAGGTTCAGCACTCAGTAACTAACCATTTGAGGAGCTGTTGGAGACTTTGTGTAATTGACAAAAGCCTGCCAATGTCCTCAAGTTTATTCTGCAGTGTCAGTAACTTTCTCATACTGTACGTGTTGAAAGTAAGCTTCCCTTCTGACGCTGGTGTTTGAGGAGAGGTGACATGCTCATCTAATGGATGCTGTCCTGTCCTTTCAGACATTTACTCACTTATAACAATGGTGAAATGCAGACCCAGCTCACAAGTGTTATAAAAACTTTTTCATGTTGTTTTGATACTGTGTTTTGTTTTTTTTACAACTACTATTCAATGATTATTATTCAATTCTGAAATGTATTTTTGTGCTTTTTTTGACAGTCATTTCAATAGATGAAAGTATTAGAGCTGCGGAAAGGCTGTTTGGAATTCCATAGTGAATAGGATTCACTTTCCTAAAATTCTCTACTTCATCCAGAGAAGGCGGCATTTTGAATGACATTTGGGCTCTGAAAATTTTCAGAGTGGATGGACACAAAGTTATTTAGTGCAGGTGTTTCAGTACAGATGTGTCCTTTTAAAAAATCCCTCCTCTCTTGCAAGTAGAAGGGGTTTGGGGGGGGGCGGGGGCACGAAGGTGGGGGGGTGTAAAAGGAACTCTGTTATAACTGTCTCATAGAATCACAGAAATGTAGGCCTGGAAGGGACCTCAAGATGTCATTGAGTCCAGCCCCTTGCAGTGAGTGAACTTAGACCATTCCTGACAGGTGTTATCCAATTTGTTCTTAAAAACCTCCATTGATGGGGATTCCACAACCTCCCTTGGAAGCTTTTTCCAGAGCTTAACTAAAATGTATATAGTTGAAAAGTTTTTCTAATAGCTAATCTAAATCCCCCTTGCAGCAGATTAAGATCATTACTTCTTGAACTGCCTTCAATGGACATAGAGAACAATCCTTTTTATAACAACCCTTAACATATGAAGACTATTATCAAGTCTCCCCTCATCTTACTTTAATCTATTTAGTTGGTAAGGTCTTCAGAGCAGGGACTATCTCCTACTCTGTGTAGCACCTAGCACAATGTGGTCCTGATTTCAGTTGGGGTTCCTACCATACACAAGTTTATAATAATAATTTTTATTCAATGGAATTCACCACGGAGTACAGGAGGATTGTAAAGAACTTGGACTGTAGCTGCAATACCCAGCCTATGCTGCTATTAACAGAAATGTAGTCAGCAAATACATACACATTCACACACTTGAAATGAATGACAAGAAAGTGAAAGAGTGTCTAGTGGCTTGAGGGGTACTCTGGTTACTTTAAAAAATCCTATACAGTGTGCCCAAAGATGACACACTTATGAAACTGGGGGGCATTATTCTATCATCTCCTTGATGTGAAAGAGGAGATGGATACAGCACAAGGATAAGGAGAGTTTGTGTGAAAATGAGAACCCTGATCCAGGTAAGAACTTTTATAAGGTCATACGAACATAGGAATTGCAGGACTGCATCAGAGACCTGACCCCTCAGACAGTCTAAGGGTATGTCTACACTATGATATTAGGTCAAATTTATAGAAGTCAGTTTTTTAGAAATCGGTTTTATATATTCGAGTGTGTGTGTCCCCACAGAAAATGCTCTAAGTGCATTAACTCGGCGGGGTGCTTCCACAGTACCGAGGCTAGAGTCGACTTCCGGAGCATTGCACTGTGGGTAGCTATCCCACAGTTCCCGCAGTCTCCGCTGCCCATTGAAATTCTGGGTTGAGATCCCAATGCCTGATGGGGCTAAAACATTGTCACGGGTGGTTCTGGGTACATATCTTCAGGCCCCCGTTCCCTCCCTCCTTCCATGAAAGCAAGGGCAGACAATTGTTTCGCGCCTTTTTTCCTGAGTTACCTGTGCAGACGCCATACCACGGCAAGCATGGAGCTCGCTCAGGTAACCGTCACCGTATGTCTCCTGGGTGCTGGCAGACGTGGTACTGCATTGCTACACAGCAGCAGCAACCCATTGCCTTGTGGCAGCAGACGGTGCAATAGGACTGGTAGCCGTCATCGTCATGTCCGAGGTGCTCCTGGTCGCCTCTGTGAGGTCGATCAGGAGCGCCTGGGCAGACATGGGTGCAGGGACTAAATTTGGAATGACTTAAAATCATTCTCTTTAGTCCTGCAGTCAGTCCTACTGAACCATCTTATGGTGAGCAGGCAGGTGATATGGATTGCTAGCAGTCCTATTGCATCAGCTTCTGCCAGGCAGGCAAGAGATGAGGATGGCTAGCAGTCCTACTGTACCATCTTCTGCCGAGCAGCCATGCGATGTGGATGGCATGCAGTCCTTCTGCACCGTCTGCTGCCAGCCAAAGATGTAAAAGATAGATGGAGTGTATCAAAACAAGAAATAGACCAGATTTGTTTTGTACTCATTTGCAAACCCCCCCCTCCCCGCCCCCCGTCTAGGGGACTCATTCCTTTAGGTCACACTGCAGTCACTCACAGAGAAGGTGCAGCGAGGTAAATCTACCCATGTATCAATCAGAGGCCAGACTAACCTCCTTGTTCTAATAAGAGCAATAACTTAGGTGCACCATTTCTTATTGGAACCCTCCGTGAAGTCCTACCTGAAATACTCCTTGATGTAAAGCCACCCCCTTTGTTGATTTTAGCTCCCTGTAAGCCAACCGTGTAAGCCGTGTCGTCAGTTGCCCCTCCCTGCGTCAGAGCAACGGCAAACAATCGTGCATCTGAGTTGAGAGTGCTGTCCAGAGCAGTCACAATGGAGCACTCTGGGATAGTTCCCGGAGGCCAATACCATCGAATTGTGTCCACAGTACCCCAAAGTCGACCCGGCAAGGCCGATTTAAGCGCTAATCCACTTGTCAGGGGTGGAGTAAGGAAATCGATTTTAAGAGCCCTTTAAGTCGAAATAAAGGGCTTCATCGTGTGCACAGGTGCAGGTTTACATCGATTTAAAGCTGCTAAATTCAACCTAAAGTCCTAGTGTAGACCAGGGCTATGAAAGTGAGCAGTTCCAGGTACTTCAGAGAAAGACATAAACCTTCCCATAACCGACAAGTGTGCAATAAAAGTTTCCTTCCAGCCTCAAGAAGTTAGTGGTTGGATTAGAAAGAACAATAATTATCATGGTCACTAATATTTTACATCAGGACCTTCTACAGGTTAATTAAGCATTGTGTGGAAAAAGTATTTTCTTATATCAATTTTAAATTTCTTGCCTTTCAGTGTCTACTCCATGGCCTCCTACTCTTGTATTATGAAAAAGGATAAATAGGAGTGCCTGATTTCACCATCTCTGTGCCATTCGTTATTTTACATCTCTCTCTCGTGTTGCCTCTTAATTCATCCCATTTTAAATTTTTTCCTCCTTTCAATGCTGTTCCATGGCTCTATCCGTTTGTGTTGCCTACCTCTGGACCTTTTCTTGTTCTCCTCTATTCTTTGGCAGGCAGTCACCAGAACTGAACAGAGTGTTCGGTTGAAGGCTCACCATCGATTCATATAATGGAACTATGATATTTGCTGCATTATTTTCTCTCCCTCTTGCTTTTTTTAAAAAAAAATACAAGCTAACAACTTATTTCCTGTCTTGACCTCTGTCGCATGCTGACCAGTTTTTCAGTATGCTGCCCACAAGGAAACCTAGGTTTTTTTCACCAAGTGCTGACAGTTCATTTAGAATCCAACAAGGTATCTAAGTAGTGAAAGTCTCATTATTCCTCACTGTATCTCGCCCTTGATTATACAACTCTGCATTCCTTGCCCTTTTACCCCTATCTCTATAGCTCTCTCCCCCACTACTTCTCCTTCCCCTCCCTGATTCTTCCTCAGCTTGTTTGCCACTTCACACTGTGGACACGTGCACACAGTGGCAGCAACTAAGTACCTGCACAATCAGAATGATTCAGAAATTAGTGATTAGTCAGACAGTACTCTCAGGAGCATTCCAGAGTCTTAGAATATTGCACACATTTTGTGTTCAAGGTCCCACCCTTAGAGATCTGTGGATGAATAGTGATAAAGAAGTGCCAAGGGGTAGTACTACTTAGTCTCAAACTTCCACCTATATAATCTGGTTTTCTAGCATTCTAATAAATCTCTAGAAGAGCTAGTCAAACTACTATTCATTGCAAACAAGGTAGTTAACAGATGTAGTCCTTTCTTCTTCTGTTTGCAGAACCGCTGTTCTGTCACTCAGTGTGATATTAGGAATTTGCTATTTGAGCCGTATCACTGATTACCAAGGGTATGTCTACACTTCAAGAGACATACCCATGTTAGCTCTCATTGAGCTAGTGTGACAGCGAAAACAGTGGGAGGTGCTAGCCACCACGAGTACATGCCAAAGCTCTCAAACAGGCACATACTGAGGGGCAGCTATACCTCCCACTGCTCTCTTTGCCCCAGCTACATTCTAACTTTAGGATACTAGCTTGATGAGAGCTAGCACAGGTGTGTTTCCTCGAGCTGGGAATCATATCACCTGCTCAAAGTGTGGACATAACCTTTGTCACATGGGATTGTTTCTGTCCACTAACTGAATGACCTGACCTCTTTATAACCTACTTCTGCTTTCATCTGAAGCTAAATTTGTTTGGTTACTAAAAAAATGTACTTTGTTGGTTGAACCAATCTCAGTATAAGCTTTTGCTTAATAAACATTGGAACAAACAAAAGCTTTGTTGGCTGGGAATAGTGAATGATAAAGGAATATGGAAACAACTAGCCCATGTCATCAGCCACATTAATATACATACATCATGTCTGTTAGCCTAAGCACACGTATAGCATAAGGACTAGAACTCAAACTAGTGGTTTAGCTCCCAAACCATGTTTGCTGCTTCAGCAAAAGGAGAATCTTTTTTACCTCTCAGCAGTAATGTGGTTTATATAGTCTTTGTGGGCTAGCCACTTGCTGGAGAGATGACAGCAAATAGTTGAGCAGGTGTCACTCTATCTGTTAGAGGACAACAGAACATATCCACAGTAGATAGTAGAACTGGTCGAAATATTTTCATCCAAACTTTTTAAATGAAGAATAGTGTTTCACGTAAATTAGTTTTTTGCAGAAATCTTTCAGTTTGGTCAAATGTTTTTTGATGGCAAACCAAAATGTAAAATATTGAGGTTTAATTTTTAACACCCCCCACCCATTCCCTTTTTTCTTCACTTTTTCCCTTGTGTGAAAAGGAAGGAAAAGGCAAAAAGAGGAGAAAAGGGTGGGGAAGGGTGTGTGCACAACCCCTGTCCCCAGGTTTTGGGTGTTCATTTTATTGACAATCCTGTTGTATTATGTCATGCCTTCATGGTAAAGTTGGGATTTTGAAAGGTGCTCAGAATTGGTCTTTGATTCTGCTCCTAACTATGTCAATGGTGAAATTCAGTGGGAGGAGAGTTAGGCCAATACCAAGTACTTCTGAAAATTCCACTTTAGGTGTCTCCAATTGGGTCCCCAAAAACTAAGCTAACCAAAATTAATGGACTCATTTGAAAACCTTGGTCTTAATGACTTTTTTGGGAGCTATGGATGCTCTGAGAACTAGGCACTAGCTTTCTAAAACACTCCAATTAGAGACCAATTTTTAAAAATGTGTTTGTCAGTTCCTTGCTCAAGGCCACCCAGAAAGTCAATGACAGAGCCAGGAAAGGAATTCAGAACCCTGATACTTCAATCTCTTGCTCAGATTGGCAGATGACTTTCCTTCCTTTAGCTTACTCAAATGCTTTTGATACTCTGCTTCTCAGTAAAAAAGGGGAAAATGTGTGATTATGTTGACTAATTATATTCTAAGTCGTAGCACTAAGCACAGAAGGTCACTTAAAAATGAAAGTTAATACCTGTGTGGATTATTATTGGCGATAGCAAAATGGAAATGTGACTCTCGGGCATACAGAAGGGTCAGGCTTGCTTTGACCTGGATCTGCCTCTGAACAAGCCATTTCCAAGCATTTCCTATCATGTGTCTCATCAAACTACCATAAAAGACAGACAGAGAGGGAGAATTCTCAGAGTGTTTCAATGGGAAATAATACCAAGAATTCACTTCCTAGCGGTATTTTCTCTGCAATGCAAAATGGCAGCAACTTGCCTGGCCCCTCTCCCTTACCAGGAAATGAACTCTCTTTTTTTCATTTTAAGTACTCTCACTCCTGCTATTTATTGATTGATTTTTGTTTTCTTGACTTGACAAGATCAGGTTGGTCAAACCTGAACTGCCTGGATGTTGCTGACTGGATGGGCTGCAGCCCTTTTAAAACTCTTGTAATCTTGTCTTATAAATTATATTAATGAGGGTTGTAAATCTGAGCATTCTAAGGGTATAGTTATAAAATACAAGCCGCTATCTTGCAGGGTGCTCTTAAAATGTAATGCATCCTCTGAGAGCCAGCTTTCCTCCCACCCTCCTTTTTAAACGGAGGTTGGAATCTTTAAAGAAATACTGATGGACCAATTTTTCAAAGTCACTTTCAGGAAAGCGCAATGTAAATAACAGATTGCACACATCTGCGGAGTTTAGCATATGCAGACAAAGTGGTAAATTTTGTGCACACATTTTTAAAGGAAATTTGGAAAATTTAGCCCAATACAGCTAATCCTATTTTCACAGATTAGAAATAATGCCAGTTTCTAAACAATACCATTTTAAACATATTAAGACTATTCCCTGCCCACCCCTTTCCCAAAGGAAAAAAAGCCAAAAAAAAAAGGGATACAAAAATCATTGAGTAAATCCAAAAAACCTTTAGCAGAACCAGGAATAGAACTGTGGTCTCCTGACTCTGTGTTGTGACAAGCACAAGATATGCATAAGGCCACCTGAATACAACATCCTCTGATGACTGACACCGCTGACCCCTGAGACAAGTATATGGATTGGTGTGTGCCATGAGACACCCCTCCTCCCAGGCTGAACGTATTGCTTCTGTACTGCTCTCAGGACTTGATTCAAAGCCCACTGAAGTCTATGGAGAGTCTTTCCATTAATGTCAACAGACTTTGGATTAGGCCCCCTGCCTCTGCAAACTCAGGTGCAAGGATTGAGTTTGACACCCAAACTGGGTTTGTGTACACAACATTTTGGAACAAGGCTCCTAGCCCGGGCTGATAGACTAGGGCGAGAAGGACTACTGCTCTAAAAATAACTGTATAAACAGTGCTTTGAAGTTGCGGCTTGGGCCTGAGCATGGTTTCCGAAGCCCTCCCCTCTCATTAGGCTTCAGAGCCAGAGAGGCTGAAAGGCTCACTCCAGAATGCTGTGCAGATGCACCCTTGAGGCCCTAGCTCAGCAAGGTACTTAAGCATGGGATTAGTCCCATCAGAGGGAATAAGGCTACTCACATGCTTAAAGTTAGGCATGTGCTTAAGTAACCTGCTGAATCAGAGCCTGTGTGGGGAGAGTCTAACATTTGCAAGGATCAATTGTTCAGTAATTCCATTCTGTGCTTTCTGCTCGGTAGCAAGCAATTATAAAATGGCTAAATGAAATGCTCATCCAATCACCATGCCAAGCATGCTGATTTGTTGGAATTGCTTATGTCAAACCACCTGTCATTATCAACTACTATATCCCTGCCCCTCAAACAAAATACACAAAAGGACAAAAATAGAAATGTGGCTAGCCAGGTTTTGGGGGCTCCTCTGGTATTTATCTGAAGTCCTCTCAGCCAGTCCAAACCTACTGACAGGATGCTAGTGTCAAAGCAGGCTGTAGTACTGTACATTTATTTTCTTTCTTGATATCACTGACAAACAGATCAAAACATGCATCCTTGGATCAAAGTGCGAGGCTGACTCTTTAGACCTCAGCATATTGTTAACAGACTGGGAAGTTACGGGAGAATCTTATTACAGACCGAGCACCCAACAGAAAAGTGATGGCAATGAAAATCAGATGTTTGTAAGAACAGCTGCACCTCATTGAAAACCACAGTCTTCAAGTATTCCAGTGCATAGGCTGGATGTTACAGCAAAAAGGAATTTACAATACAATTATAAACTCCAACACATTAATATCTATGCAACCAGCCAAGAAATCTCATATTGCCACTGTAGTCAATTAGCAAAGGGTCAAAAAATAAAAGTTAATGCCATTTTAATCAGACACAGCACAAGGAGCCAAATCATCATTATTAATAATTAATTATTTTACTCAGTTCTATGCAGACTGAATCCGAGAGAGTTTTGCCCGAACAAGGACTAAGAACAAACTTTAGCAGATTGACCAAGATTAATAATTTTAAGAATAGGCCAACTTCATCTCTGCTGTAATGCCACTTATTTCAGTTTGACGCTTGCCCAATATAAAATGTATTGCTGATTTTAAAAACATTTGAGTGGCTTTAGTTTTAAAAATACATACCCAAGTCAACTAATAAACTCACAATGGGAGTTGAAGGGTGCATATGTTCCTCTTGTGATGTGACTTGGAAGAGGTGGGATAATAGTTACTAAATGAAGGAACCTTAACCGTAATATTAAATTCTGCAGCCCTCATTCTCAGTAGCATTACAGCCTATTTATACTGCCAGAGTAGAGCATAACAGGGCCTTAGGGTATGTCCACATTGAAAAAAAAATGCATTCCTAACTTGGGTTAGCTAAACTCAGCCTCCCCTATAGGCTTTAACTCAAGGTGCTACTCTGAGTTAAAAACTGAGTTGCCATGTCTTCACTGCTATTCCAACCTGAGTTAACTAACATGGGTTAGCTAACCTGACTTAAGAGCACACTTACGCTACAAATAGGTGGTTTGGGGTGAAACTGTTGTTGTTTTGAGGTTTTCTTTGATCCCCCAAATGTAACACTTGAGAGGTGCAAACCCATCCAAACCAAACCAAACAAACATTTGTATGCATACTTGCGAACAAAATGCACCAAGTTTTGCACATCTTTAAGGTTGGGATTTTCAAAGGGTTGAAGCGGGGTAAAATGTCCACATCTCACTGAAAGTCAGTGGACGATAGCAACTTACTTTCTTAGGCCTCTTCAAAATCCTTATTCTATATCTTTGGGCATTCTAATTTGGATATTACACCATACTGTTTAATCATCCAGCTGAGCCAAAGCAAACTTTTCTATAACAACTTTTTAAAAAAAAGGATTGTAAAAAAACCAAAACAAAAAACAAACAGCCAGTTTGAAGAGAGAAATTATTTTCTTCCATCCTTTGGATATATATATTTTTTTAAACACCCAATGATTCTGTAGTCTGTAAAACTCGGTAAAACGTTCCTAGTGGAGTTCAAATCCACAAGGCATCTGAGAACTAACCTGGAGAAAGATCTTGATCATTCTTTTCTTTTTCATGCATAAAACTGAATAAAATGGGGCTTTTCTTTCAGCAGCAGCCTTTCCCATTTTCTTCTGTTTTGTTTTTCTCTTTCAGTGATGAAGAAGGCACCAAGGGACAGATGAGTTAAGCTCAAATACCATATGTGTATGTGTGAATACTTCAGTATGTTCAGGAAAACAAGGCTTTCATAACTACTATACCAGTCTGAAGAAGGTGGGTTTTTTGGTGTTTGTCCTACAAATTACACTGTAAATGCTTTCTTTCATAAGTTCTAAGTCCCTGAGCAAGACACTAGAATTCCCATCTGTACAATACTTGCTTTCATCTGTGTGTTCATCAACATATGTTGAATGAGTTTCTGAAAGTTTGTTTTAAAGTTCTGGCCATGGAACATCATGTGACCACTGACTCATTTTCTTCCAGCTCAGGGTACATTTTATCTTGCCAGACGTTTCCATAGTTTGTGCAAACAGTTCCTAAAGTCTGATTCAGCTACACATGATGTGGCTGTCTGCTTGTCTGAGTGCAGGGGAAGTTTAGGGTATCATTTTCCTTTTCACACTGTGATTTTTAATCCTCTAAAGTGTTTCCTGAGTGCTAAACATATGCTTTATTTCTGGCAAATGGTATTTAAAAGATGCTAGGAACAGTTTGTTGTTTAAAAATAAAATATATCATGAGGGTCTTCCAACAGCCCTTAATGATTGTAAGTACGTCAGGAGGAAAAAGAAAGATGCATTTTTTATGTTAATAAAAATAATATTTTAATAGAATAATTTTATGGGAGGTTTCTTAAAGTAAGAAATCCACCTAATATTTAATAGGATTTATCTCACACATCCACCCATCAAATGCACACAGAGAGCTCCGTCAACCAAATTAAAAAAAAAAAAAGCCAGCCAACTGCAAACTTTAAGCAAATGTACCAGTAAAACTGAAACTCTAGCACCGAGCTGAAGAATTACAGTGGATTCTTGATAGTGCCAGATCGATGCATGCACATTACATTTTGGTAACTACAGCATAAATAACCAGATAAGTATGTTTATGCAATGGATGCCTTGGGCCAAATTCCGATCTCACCATTTATGCGGGTGGATCAGAATTTGGCCCATTCTCTCCCACAGTTAGGTTTTAAACACAACCACAGTCAGTGGGGACATGGTCTGTTAGCCCTGAATGAGTTATATTGGTAAGGATTGATGGCTCCGATATTTTTTTGAGTTTATAGCCACATTAAGGCCATTTTCAAAGTTACAGGGATTAAATTTCCCAAATTTGTCTTTACAGTTTGCCTTATTATCTCAGGGAATTTGCCTTGTCAGCTTTACATTTTGGTCTAGAATCTACTGATGTGATTGTCAGTGTCTAAAAACTGGACATATTCAATAGAATTCGTATCACATCTGTCTACATACCAGAACAGAGCACCTGGTTAAACTGCTTCAGAAGGGTTTGACAACCCTGATGGTGTTTTAGAGGCTTCACTAAGCCTCTGCTACTTTTTAACTTCTCTAGAAATCAGAGACAGAAAAGGTCTGTTGAGCCAGCTAGCCTTTTTCCCTTGTGTATGCCAGATTAGTTCCTATGATATATTTTCTTGTGCTTTGTCCAGTGTAGTTTTAAAATGTCTCAAGCAATGTGGCTTCCTCCACTTCCTGCGAGAGACTATTTAGTTGTCTAATAGATCTCGCTGTCAGGATGTTTTTCCTGATATTTAACGCAAGTTTTCCCTTTCTTAATTTCATCCTATTAATGTTAGTTATACTCCCTTTCCCTTCATTTCAACTATTGTTTTTCAAAGGAAATATAACAAAAAGTCTTTCTAACTAAAAGGAAGCCTGTCACCAAAGATTCATGTTGGAAGATAATGCTTGCTCTGCTTCTAGGAACTAGGGAATTAACATTTTGAAAAAGAACACAATCCATCTCTCACTTTTTGCCAAACCTAAACAGAACTCAGACCCCCAAAATGGCATGTTCTCGTCTAATTCTAGAACCCAGTTTTCAAGTGGGTTATAAACCTGGCAAAACATATTCTGCTGGCCAACCTTCCTTACAGACCAATGCAATATGCAACTTACATAGAGGGCTTGCTCCAAAGCCCTTTGAAGGCAATGTGACTTCTCCCATCAACTTCAGTGGAATTTGGATCAGGCCCCCAATACACATGAAGACAGAACTGCACTGTACTAACAATACAAAAGTAAATTATTTGGGAATGTCTAGTAATATTTAACTATACCTTCTATATGTTTTACTACTTCTCTGAAAGTGCCTATGATGAAATCATGTGTATTTCAAATTTGCACGGCAAGATAATCTTTCAAGTCTCTTCACCCTTTGCTTTATAAGAGCTTAACTTGTAACAGCATGCAGAGTGGAGCAGCAATTTCCTTGAGAATTTATTTTCCAGATGGCTTCAGTAACAAGGTTTTAACCTGTTGATTGCAGTAGTTATACATACAGTAATATAATATGATTAGCTCTTCCAGATATTATTGGACCTGTTTAAGTTAAGGATAAATCACTCTCTCTCACTAATATCTATTTAGTTAGTTGTCTGGTCAATTTTGTTCCACAGAAAATTCCCAAAGGAAAGTACTGAACTGTAACAGCATTCTACCTCTCTTACATAAAATTCAGCACTAAGTGCATTTCAACATACCCTCTCTTACCAATCATGCATGCTCGCTCTCTCTCTCTCTCTCTCTCTCTCTCTCTGAGATAGTTTTCTAGGAGATAGGGTCTCCTATTCTGATAATTGACTTTGCATTCAGAAAAGGTCAATTTTCAGCCAAGGAAAACATGCTGATGTAGTAGCATTGAGATAACATCTCACAGCTTTGCTCAGTGATGTATACTAAATCTTCTAAGCTGGGCATGAAGATATGCACACCCATATCTAACATATTCACTTCATCTCTTGCTTGGTCTCTCTTCCTGAGCTACGTAGAGCAAACTCCCATGTTTGTGCTAAAGTTTTACTGTTACAGCACAAAGAAAACAAACTAGAGATAATACTGTCTTTCTTTCCAGCCAGAAATGCTGGTTTCCTGCTTAAATTCAAACCTTTGATGATGGTTCACTGGCAGAACTTGCCTTAGGTTAAAAAAAAAAAAACAACTTAATTATGCAATTTTCAACTAGACTATTTTTCTCCTTAAAGAGAGATGAAAACCAAAAAGCACAATCCTACCTCCTTAGTAGTGTTCACTTGTGGCATTAACATTATTTTACTGCTTTGCTCTCATTTATATTTTTTTAAATGTGGTTTTGAGTATATTTACACAAAACAAGTGGACAATCTAGATAGGTGTTGTCAAAGACAGTCCCTATACCAATTTCATATTGCTGTCAGCTAGTCAGAGGCTTAAGAAATAAAAATACTTTAAAAATTTATTACATCAACATGTTATAAAGTTTTACATACAGAGAGAGAGAGAGAGAGAGAGAGAGAGATTAGGGCCATATAAGAATCCAGAAAGATATGTTAATATTTCATATAGTACATACCCTAACTGTCCAACATACTGTGCTGAACAGAAATTAGTGTGGTAATTTAAATCTTGATGACTCATTAATAAAGTAAACACTAATTATATGGGGAAGTACCTATTAGTTCATCCGCAAGGGCTCTGCTTTGCCCATAAAGAGACGGAACATTGAACCGTTCCGTCATAGCATTTCTCAGGTTGTTTGATACATTCTTTCAGGAATTTTATCTATACTATCGTAGCATTAAAAAGGGATAATAAATAAACCTGAATACTTTTTCTAAGCTTACATCTTCCCAGGTCAAAGGAGACAGCTCTGTCTCTATGTTACATTGCCCGGTTCTAGAAGTCAGTCTCCCAGACTTCAGCTTAGCCAAGTGAAACAGCTAGGATCATCTGATATTCAGTGGCTGGGCAATGCCCGTAACTCTTTACTGCCATAAGAGAATGGAAAGACTAGATGTGAAGACAATTTTGGTGAGCTAGTTTGACTCTACTTATACAATATAATAAACTAACTTGCTCATACTGCTGGACCATAGAGATGATGGCCCCTCCCCCCAAGAATAAGAACAGTATCATCACCTGGGTAATGTAAGTGTCATCCCAGTGATTAAGTCTGAGATATCAAGAGCTCCAGAAGTAAGGATGTCACACAATATCCTTACGAGTGGGCAAAGTGCAGCTTGCTGTCTTCTTGGGTCTGAGTGAAGCAGCATAGTTAAAAATATTACCTGGCTACCCAGCATCTGAATCATGCAATTCCACCACTTCACCATCTCCATCTCCATCTGCTGGCAGGGCAGTTGGTTCTTTGTCTGAAGCGCCTTGAATATGTGCAACTCAAGACAGGTGGAAGGAGCTGCAGATATTTTTGGTTGTTATGAAAACAATCTTTACTTTCAAAATAAACTCATTCCTGACTAGTGTGAGGCAGTGCATGAAGCAGGATGCATGTGAGAAACCACTGCCATGCAGCGAGGACAACCCTGCCATGACAGCAGGCACTTTGCCATTGCCGGCAATTCCGTAACTCCACACTGGTTGTGCATGGCACATTAATGCTCACTTTAGTTGCTCAACCAATATGCATGCCAGGATATATAGCAAGCAACACTTACACCCAAAGTATTACATTACAGGGGTTAAACTGGTAGCCTTGGTGTAATTGATCCCCAGGTTTGAGATGCAATTGGTGGTTAATCCATTGTTGCACGTGTCCGTAGAGTATGGTCCATAGGGTAGACCCTCCAGCACTCACAATTCTAAGGTATTTATATGGCTCCCATTACAGTAGAACCTAAATAATCTTTACTGTATTTATCCTCACAACACCCCTGTGAGGTAGAGAAGTGCTATTATTCCTATTTTCCAGATGCAGAACTGAGACACAGAGACTTGCCAAAGTCACTCAGGAAGTCTGTGGCACAATAGGGACATGATTCCAGAGCTCCCAAGTCCTAGGCTAGTGCCCTAACCACTGGACCATCGTTTCTCCCCAAGGGCATGCCACTTTTCTGCTTTCAGTGCTTGGAAAAGCCTTTAAGGGCCTGGCACCTGCTACCATTGGGTAGCAGCAACCATCAATCCCTGGAAGCTGATTCCCTCCACATGAAGGGAAAGAAGTATGAGTTTGATTGAATCTCTGGTGCCCTTCACTGCTCTTAGCAAGAGTTGGTTGGATTATAAAAATACATTAGATCTACTAGAATGGCTCTGTGTTGGTGTTGCTGGCACTGCTCTTCTGCCTTAAATAGGAACACTTGCTGTGACAACGCACCCAATAATGAGGAAGACTTTCCTTCACCTGAGACATGCTCACTCTTATCTTTCTAACTAGGACTGTGATTGTTTCTGAGAGATGAGACAGTAACTGGTTGAGGGGTCAATTTCACCATTTGCTAACTGATGACAAGTTAGATAGTGTTTAATGGAAACAAACACACTCTCCTATCCTGCACTAGTACACGTACCTTACCTTTGAATACTGGTGGAAATATTATGTTTATTGCCAACTCCAGCAGGTGGATTCCACAGAACACTGCCTCAACTTTCACAATGAATCCCAGCACAGACATCAGGTTCTGTTGCCCCTACTCACTGCTGCGGTCTCCCTATTGCATGTACCAAACCTCTGTGCAGAGCCTCCAACTTTGGGGTGTTTCTCCCAATCAGTTATCTGAACTTTTTTAGGCTCCCTAATGGATTGCCATTATACCCCAAGGGCTCCATTTAACCCCGGTGTAATTCCACTGCTATCAGTGAATTTAGCCCAACATCTTCCAATAGCTGGCCTGATTGTTTTCAAGTCCTTGAGATAAATAGCACCATTAATCACAGGAAAAACAGAATGCTCACCAAAATGTCTACATCTATTATAGGAAAAGAACCAGACTCTGTAAATCAAAGGGTTTTGTTTTTATTTTGGAGAAGTGGAATATTGCATTATGTCAGAGGTTTTCTTTCATAGATGCTATTGAACAATCTTTTGGCATTAATGACAATAGATGATATCTTGCAGTGTGTGTGTGGGTACAGCCATTTTTGGAAGAGAAATTCAATTAAAAGAAGAGTTCATGACTGAACAACTAAATCCAATGGGAAAACTATCATAAATTATACGGCTTGGATATCTTATAAAGATACAAAGTTTCTCACTGCATTGTGAGTTGTGCTAAGCTTTTTCACAGATGTGTATACTACAATAAAACTAATTAAATAGATAGGATAAGACATTCTTACGTCCCACACTATGAGCCTGATTCTTTCTTGTCAGACATGTGGCTGTAAAATGCAACTAAGTCATGCTACTAATGCTACTAACTAGCTACTAATGCTAGCCTTTTGCACCCACTTTCCATAGATGCAAATGATAGGTGCAGTGCAGTGGAGAATCAGACCCTAATTGTCCATTATGGAGAGCGGATGGGATAGTTGACTGAGAATGGCCCTTATACTGCTCTGGCTGTGGAGAGCAGCCTTATTAGGATTGTAAATTGTAACATGGTATTTTCATAGTAAATAATAATCCCTTCTCACACCCATTGCATAGTTGTATAACTTGACTTCATCCCATTGAGAGATTTATTTTAATGTAAAGCAGGCAGAAAAGAGAATGGCATGTATTTTGACTGTAAAAGCAAAGCATAATTCCCAGGTAGAGGAGTTCTCTTTATACTGGTGTCATGGTGTCCCAACAACATCTCATTCAAACTGCCACCCCTGCATAGCTGATATTTGATGAGAGAAATGAGTGACATTGGCTACGAATTTGCAACTGACTTTGCAATTGTTCAACAGTAAAAACAAAATTTTATCACAAAAGCATCATATGTACAAATACATTTCATTTAACAGGAGCATATTACGTACCAGTGGTTTTGATCCTTATATTTTCAGTTTGTTCCAAGACCTATTATGGAAAGGATTGTCAGGCTGATCGAGGGGAAAGTGTGTCGTATGCCATTCCCTACTGATAAATAAATAACATACCTTATCCTGTTATTATTTTAAAACATGATTTAAGTATGTTCTGAAGGATTTGAGTAACCCCACATAAGCCTTTTGAACTGTTTGGGATTAATTTTGATTTGATTATTCTGAGTTTGGGTAAAAGAAACTGAAACTTTCTAGTTCAAGAGTTTTTTTCCTTACTTTCCATTTCTCTCTCTCTCTCTCACACACACACACACACACACACACACACACACACACACACCGACCCCCAGCCCCAACCTCTGAATTACTTTTTCCCTGGGATCTTTGGTATTGCTGAGCTCTTTTACAGGTTATTGCAGGCTGTCATTACTAAATTCTATGGGGTAGGATGTTCTCTTCATGATGCGAATGGGAACTGAATATGTGGAAAATGGGATGAATATGACCCTAAATGTTTGTAATGCTCTAGAGCAACTTCCTTTGAGTTCAGATTTGAGGAGCAATTGCAGGAAGGTGATATGTTTCCAGAGTCTTCATTTCCATGAAGTTTACCTTATATGTGATGGCTTTTTGCATTTCAAACAATGAAGCTGAAAATATGGCTTAACAATCACACCATTACTAGTCATCAATAAAGCGAGAATAAAAAATTTGAGAAAATGTGTGTCTCATTGAAGTCAAAAAGAAAAGGAGGACTTGTGGCACCTTTGAGACTAACAAATTTATTTGAGCATAAGCTTTTGTGAGCTACAGCTCACTTCATCGGATGCATCCGATGATGTGAGCTGTAGCTCACAAAAGCTTATGCTCAAATAAATTTGTTAGTCTCAAAGGTGCCACAAGTCCTCCTTTTCTTTTTGTGGATACAGACTAACACGGCTGCTACTCTGAAACCTGTCATTGAAGTCAGTATTGCCTTCAAATTTCACAGAATTTTGAATCATTTTAAATGACCTATTGAATAAAAGAGACTAGAAACACAGTGAATTAATACAAAAAAGAAACCAAATGGGGAACAATGATTTAGAAAGTGGCAACTCTTGAAATACATCTGAGGTGGTATATGATAAATGGCATAACTTTCAATGCACCACCATTTCACAAGAAGTCATTATAACTCTTAGGTGTATATGCACATTAGAGAAATCTCATTTTAAAAAAACCCTAAGGAATAGTATTGGGTGAATTTTTTGGATTCAGTGTTTTTCACTGAACGATGCAGATTCAGATCAGCTGAAACATTTTGAAAATTTACATTGAATTTGACAGATTGTTTCAGCTGTAAAAATTCTGAAAAAAAACAGAAATGTTTTGATTTTTCAATTCAAAATATCTTGATGTTACCTTAGTTTTATTTTTTTAAAAAGTTATAAAAACCCCAAACTGAAATAAAACATATCATAGTGGGTCTAACAAACTGTTTCATGCAACCCAAAATAAAAATTTGCCAATATTTTCATTTCACTGTAAAATTCAAAAGGATTTCGTTTTGGATGAATCCCAAACAATTTTTCTTTTTTTTTTTTTTCTTTTTTTTTGCAATTTTTCATTTTGGCCACCAAACCAAAATCTTGGTTATTTGTACAGCTCTGCAAAGGAGGTAATAAAGCTCCTTGGCAGAGTCCAGATGCCACTACATCTAGAATATAGCAATAATATAAATGACATTGAAAAAATGGCAAGGAGTAGAAGAAAATGATTATAACAACAGAAAGACGGGGGTAGATGATACAGAGTACTGCATATACGAGAAACCTATGGAGCACAATTTATAGTCACAGCTTGCAGACAATAATATCAATTAAGGATGGTACTACCCCAAGTAATCAGCGTGGCTTCATAAGGCATAACGGCCTAAAAATGAAAACATTGGTAGACATAACGATTTTTTTTTTAAAAAAAAGAGTGATTAGTTATTTGAGTCAATTATAGCTCAAAATAATTTACATTTTATATGGAAAAGGCTCTGGGGACATTTGCTGTTTACTACTATGAGATTCATTTCGATAGATCCATTAACCCATTGCACCTATTTCAGCACTCTCCTTATATATACCATTATATACCATACATACACAGGCACATAGAGATATTATTCAAATAAAGGGCAGAAAGAAAAGTAATACCAAGTATTTTCTTGTACTGTGTATGTTCATAATGGAATACTGCTTTTCTATTAATGGTAGATTTAGTAAATTAAGTGGCAATACAAAAACATATTTCTTATTGCCTATAACATAGAGTCCAAGCAGTCATATATTATCATTGGAAGAAAGTCAAAACTGGATAGTTTACTTTCTCATACAAGAACCCTTGCCTTCAGGACAGAAAACCTAATATAAGATTTTTACATATAATTTAGCTTTACAGCTTCGAAGTATTTAAAGCAGGACAACACCAACTATGGTTTTAACAGCATGGCGATCATGACTTAGCCTGTAAATGAATCTTTGTTTAATGAAGGATTTATGACTGATAACTTACTACAGAAACAATGTAATGATGAAAAATAGACTAATGCTATAAGCATATAACTAGCAGAGCTGTGTGGGAACCAGATTTTTTGTTTCACAGAAAATTCCAGGATTTTGAAGTTTTTTTTCCTATTAAAAAACTAGATGAAAACAATTTTTAAAAATTTTCCATGGAGCAAAATTCTTAAAAAAAAAAAAAAACAGCCCTGCTTTGAGTCAATCAAAAAAGTTTTGTTCAGATTTTGACTTCTTAAAAGGTTTATATGGATCATACAAATTTTTTTAAAAATTGTGAAAAAAAGTCGTTTTGAAACAAAATCAAAATGTTCCATTTCAATTTCTAAAAGAAATGTAATTGAAGTCAACACAAAAAACATGTTAGCAGAAAATTTCCACCCAGCCCTAATAACTTCATGTTCAGAAATATCATTCATGTTAATAAATTCATGTTGACAACTAACACTCTGCCGTTTAATTGCTGCCTTTTGCTGCTTTGTTTGACTTGATTTACTTGGTAGATGGGTTAACATTACATACATACTTTTTCTATGAACTAGCTCATGATGTGCCTTTTCTCAAGTGCCAGATACATTATTTAAGAAACAAATGGCCAATACAAACACCCAACTTTATTTTTAAACTCAACATTTTGCTAGCAGCCTTATAGGAAAGTTTTGTTTTAAAGGAAAAGTTTTGTTTTAAGATCTTTGTGAAGCATTTTATCAATTGATAATCTCATACTGCAAGTGAATCTGAGATGTACTGTGTAAAAGTAATGGCCAACAATGTTGGTTTCTAAAGGTAGGCTCCTAAATCTATATTTAGGCACCTAAATAAGCGACCTCATTTTCAGAGGTGCTCACCAATCCACAACTCCCACTGTCTTTAGAAACCCAAACATTCAAATGTTGGCCATTTTACAGGACTCGCCCATAAAGGGATTGTTGGGAGGGGAAGGAAGGACTGAATTTGTTTGATGTGAACACGGTGTACGTTGTAAAGGAATGGATTTACATGGGGTTTGGAGTCAAGGTACATTAGCCAAGCAGTCAGGGGTGACTGTATTAGAACACTTTGCATCTTAATAATGAGTGGCAGGACTGTTTTAAGGAAATATGCTGTGGTAGCTATGCCATATGCATGTGCCTGAGTAGCCCAAAGGCTGGCTGCCCTCTCACAAACCACCTCAATAAAAAGGATAATTGATTCGCATTTTCCCTTAAATAAAGGAAACATACTGAGTTCTCATTTAAAGCCCTGTAAATAAGATACCTTTAATCAGACTGGTTTACAAATTAAGATTACAAGCTTTCAATCCCCCGAGGAACAGAAATAATCAGGATGATGACATATGATTAGAGAAAGGCCACTCAATGCCAAGAATTTTAATCTACAAGCAATTATTTAAAGACAGCAGAAGGCAGCTGTATAAGCTGAAAGAGATGAGAATTATTAGAGGAATAACGGTAGAACAGGGAACTGCTTCTACAAAGGGAATCGCAGGGTTGATTTATAGGTTTGACACAAATAATGAATGAATGCAGGCCAGTGAAATAAGAATTCAAGATTGTTTTTGAAACTTTACTTTCAATGAAGCACAAGCTACAACAGGCCCATAGCATGCTACAAATATAGAAGTGTGGGTTATTATAAGAAATTAAGTGATCAAGCAAGAATTCAGGCCATCATGCTGGTCAAAGTCCTGACCTGCTTATCAGAATGGGGTGTTGATCTATAACCTTGGAAAGACCATCATGCCATATAATATATCACTTGTGGCTAAATGCCTCTGAAAGTCCAGGCACAAGAAAGAGAGATCAGGCCTTAAAGAATGATTATGTGCTCCAAATATTCCATTTACAATAGGATCAGTAATGAACAAGTATGTGAATGAAATCCACAGCCTTGATGAACATTCCCCTACCCTATCCAGCAAACCTAAATGCCTTTTTTTTCCCCCAGTCCCAGGATTCCAAGTTTTGGCATCACCAGAACCACTGCCCCTCAAATAATACAAGAGAGAGAGAGAGACACACACACACACATACACACACTAGAAGGAAAAAGGTAAACAGTCTCTCCGCTTGCTGAAGAGATATGGCAGGCCTAGGAAGTAATGTGGCTGGAACCTTTCAGAACTCATTAATACCCTTCCCTATGAAATGACTTCAGATTCTATTGTTCTTCTCCAGAGCTGTCTCTCTCTCTTCCTCAGCACTCCTGTCCCTGCTATTGCGAAGAGCAAGAGAAACAGCCAGTAATTAAAGCTGGGACTTTCACATAGCAATACAGGGTCCATTCAGTAATCTATTGGGCTAGGTAGGTGCTGCTATCTTTGATTTCCTGTGCTGGGCATAGCTATTACGATACACATGCTTCTGCAGGTAAGATCAAACAGGGTACTGTGAACATGTGACAAGAGAAGAGCTGCAGATTTAGAGTTTGATCATGAACAGTGCAGGTTTGGGGCGTTGCTGTATATAAGCATAAAATAAAAAGTGAGGTGAGCGGGAGAGGGGAAGTACTGGGACCTAATAATGTGTCAATCAGAGTGCTGCTGTGCAACTGCCAGGTTACCCTGGGGTATCAGGAAGAGAGGCCTTAGAAAGGAACACTTAGCTAAGCCCTTCAACAGCATGGTGGGGACACTGCTGAAAGCCATATCTCCTGAGACATGGCCTTTTCCCTCACCTACTTTCTACCCTGTACAATTAGGAGAAAGGGTGCACTGGTGCAAGTGGAGCTTGAGACTTACCACCACACCTGGCCTAAACCTGAAATGCTTGGCCCACACATAGCTTACTCCTGCCCATAGTCCATTTGCCTTCCAAGGGACAATTTGCAAGACAGGAGTAAGATAACACACAGGACTAGAACCTTAAAAGAATGGGCCTGGAAGGTGAAATTCACCCTTGTGCAGAGGACCAGAACAAGGCCGACACACCTCTTTAAAATCCCACTAAAACATGATTTTGAAGACTTAGGTGGGATTAAGCAGTGCATAGGCCTGTGCTGGCCCCCTGAATCTCACCCTCTGGGTACAGGACTACTCCTAGTTCATGTCCTTACTTGTCTCCATGTATAAATTTCATTTGCATTGGAGGGCAATAACTTTGAGAACCATTCTGCTCCCCTTGCAATGACTGACAGGGTGAAGGCCTTAATATCCATGCATTTCAGCATACCTTTTTATCTGCTAATACATCTCAGCTCATTTTCAGCTAGAAATCAGCAGCCTTCTTTCCTTTTTTTTTTTTTAAATGCATGTACAGTGAATGATGAAATGAAAGCACCCAGGGTTTTGTCAGATGCCATTTTCTCAGGACTTTTTACAACTATTATCATGATGGGGATTGCAACTTACACCGGAATAAAAGAAAAAAAAATTGTTAACAACAACAACAACATTTGCTGCTTCTATACATCTAACTGGAGGACTCTTGTTTTGTATTTAAAGCAACCATTAGAAATCAGGTGACCAGCACAGCACTAGCATAAAACATTGACCTCTGAATGCCCTATATCAATGTTGCTACTTCTAAAGCTTTCTTATGCTGCATAATAGTGCAGCATTGTACTCTTTAGTGTCTTGCAAATTCCCTGCAAATCAAGTGAGCAATCCTGTGAAAGGCATCCCCTTTCTCAGGACAAAATTTAAGCAACATGAGACAGCCACATGCATATTTCTCTCAACTTCCGCTGCACTTCCCCACCCTGCCCCCCAAGTCATGATGTGTCAGTTACAAGGCTATGGACTGTGCAGTTACATGCTCTGAACTCCGAGGTACAGATGTGGGGTCCCGCATGCAAGACCCCCTAAACTTATTTTTACAAGCTTAGGTTAAAAAACTCTCCCAAGGCACAAATTCCACCTTGTCCTTAAAGTTAGTTACATGCTTAAATACCTTGTTAGTTTGAGTTATTTATGAGTAAAGGCTGCAGGATCATGCTCCAAGTCTTACCAGGCCAAACAGTCTGTTTTTTAAAAAATAGAATTACAATATTTATGGATGGTTTCAAAGTAGCAGCCGTGTTAGTCTGTATTCGCAAAAAGAAAAGGAGGACTTGTGGCACCTTAGAGACTAACAAATGTATTTGAGCATAAGCTTTCGTGAGCTACAGCTCACTTCATCGAAAGCTCATGCTCAAATAAATTTGTTAGTCTCTAAGGTGCCACAAGTCCTCCTTTTCTTTTTGCGAATATTTATGGATGAAAGGGATATGGTGGATACAGTATTTGGGGATTTTAGCAATACATTTGAAGGCACCTCATGAAATCTTACATGAAAAATTAATTCCAGTGGGCTCAGATAAAGTCAAGATCATGTGTGCTGAAAATTGGCTAAAAGATTGTAAACACAGGATAGTGATAAATGGAACTGTATCAAGCTGTGGGACAGAGACTGCCCAGTGGAGCAGTACAAGTTTCAGTATTAAAAGCTGTTTCATTAATGTCTTCAATACTGATCTGGCAGAGAGAGTAAACAGCTCATTAGATTAGCAGCTCCCATTGGCCTGGAGCAGCGAATCGCAGCCACTGGGAGCCGCGATGGGCTGAACCTGCGGACGCGGCAGGTAAACAAACCGGCCCGGCCCGCCAGGGCTTTCCCAGCACAAGCGGCGGAAAAAGTTTGGGAACCACTGGTGTACTCAATGGCAGGGAGAAACCTAGGAAGCAGCAATGCTGAAAGTCCTCCAGGGATGACAGTGGACAGACAATTCAACATGAGTTTGCTAAACAATATTGATACAAAAAAGTCTGGTAAAGTTTCAGGCTGCATACAAAATGGTATCCTAGTGCAAAAGCAGTTGTTCCTCTGGTCAGGGGTGCTGGAACTAGTGGTGCTGGGAGTGCAAGAGCACCTCCTGGCTTGGAGTGGTTTCCATCATATAGGGATTTCAGCACTGTTCAATGTCTTTCAGCACCCCCACTATAAAATTTGTTCCAACACAACTGCCTCTGGTGTGACTGCACTGGAATATTGCACTCCAGTCTGGATGCTATATTACCAGAAAGTCTACAAGTAGGACAAGGAGTAATGAGATGGAATTTAGGAAGCAAATATTTAGGCTGTATATCAGGAAAAACTTCTTTGTGTTGAGATGTATTTGGCTGTGGAATAGCTTCCTTACGGAAGGACTAGAAGGCCCATTGCTCAGAACTTTTCAAATTATACTGAAGAATGTCCTAGGTAATATACTGTAGCAGAATGGTCCTGCATGGGCTGAGAGATGGGCTGGATCTTCCCTCTTTTCTATTTCTAACTTCTGTGATTCTGTAAGAATAGCCATGTTAGAAAAGGGTCAGTTATTAAAACATCCCATTAAACATAATATTTGCCTGGGAGACCGCATTTGACCACATTAGTCGTAATTTACAATAAAATTTGTGAACTGAGATTATTGCTGGTGTTAAACATATATTCATAAGTAAATTAAGGCCGTATTTAATGCGTCCTGTGCTGCAATTTATTTGTGTGCCCCAATGTAGGTTATTAATTCTGTGTTTTGGCCTGCAAGTTGAATAGGACTCTAATAATCTTGATGGTATTGTATGTTAATGAGCTAGCTTTTCATCTCTAGAGAGATCTGAATTTAAATCCTAGTGAAAATGAGTTTTCTGGTCTTTCTTCTCTCTAGTGATTAACATCTCAACATAACTGAGAAGCTCGGCTCAAGTTGCCTGAGTATGAGATATATCCTGAGCTGAATTTGCAAGTCTAAGGGCAGCCTTGCTAAGCATATGAAGCATTAGAACAACCGTTCCAAATTTTTCTCTAACCTATTTCTCTCTCTTTCACTGCATGTGCTGTAAAACTGCATTTCACAGTTGGAAGTTTGTTTGCTAACGATGTAGTTGTCAGTAGAGAGAGAAACAGTATTTGTGGCCATAACTATGAAAAGAGTTACTTGAACTTTCAGAAGCTTGTAAGCGCTGATTATTTTTGGCCCCTTAAGATATTATCAACACATAAACAGGAAAGAAAAACAGATATAGTATCTACAACAAAATGTACCGCACACCCACACATGGTAGCCAAAACTAAACTAGAAAGAGAAAAACATGCCACTTTCTTGGCAGAAATATAAGGTAACTTACATAAGCAAAAACCATGCCTGTAGCTACCATAAAATCCTAATCCACTTACTAAGAATCTGTGGTGTATGAATTTTTTCAATATACAAACTAAAAGCGAGTTCAGAGTGGGGAAGGAACCCTGACATGGTCTGACTACCAAAAGGAGGCTGCCAGACAACTCTCCAATACCAAATTCTATTGGCCACTTTCCTCAGATCCCACTGAGGAATACACTAAGAAACTGCACCAGCTACTCAGGACACTCCCTACATTAACACAGGAACAAATCAACATACCCTTAGAGCCCCGACCGGGGTTATTCTACTATCACCCAAGATCCACAAATCCGGAAATCCTGGACACCCCATCATCTCGGGCATTGGCACTCTCACTGAAGGACTGTCTGGATATGTGGACTCTCTACTCAGACCCTACTCCACCAGCACTCCCAGCTATCTCTGTGACACCACTGATTTCCTAAGAAAACTACAATGCATTGGTGATCTTCCAGAAAACACCATCCTAGCCACCATGGATGTAGAAGCTCTCTACACAAACATCCCACACACAGATGGAATACAAACTGTCAGGAACAGTATCCCTGATGATGCCACAACTGGTTGCTGAACTCTGTGACTTTATCCTCAAGCACAATTATTATTCAAATGTGGTGACAATATATACCTCCAGACCAGTGGTACCGCTATGGGCACCCGCATGGCCCCACAATATGCCAACATTTTTATGGCTGACCTCAGCTCTCGTCCACTCACACCCCTTCTCTACCTATGCTACATTGATGATATCTTCAACATCTGGACCCATGGGAAGGAAACCCTGGAAGAATTCCACCATGATTTCAATAGCTTCCACCCTACCATCAAACTCAGCCTGGACCAATCTACACAGGAGGTCCACTTCCTAGACACCACAGTGCAAATAAGTGACAGTCACGTTACCACCACCCTATACTGAAAACCCACTGACCGCTATGCCTACCTTCATGCCTCCAGCTTCCATCCCGGACACACCACATGATCCATTGTCTACAGCCAAGCACTGAGGTACAACCGCATTTGCTCCAACCCCTCAGTCAGAGGCCAACACCTACAAGATCTTCACCAAGTATTCTCAAAACTATGGTACCCACATGAGGAAATAAGGAAACAGATCAACAGAGCCAGACATGTACCCAGAAGCCTCCTGCTGCAAGACAAGCCCAAGAAAGAAACCAACAGAACTCCACAGGGTATCGCATACAGTCCTCAGCTAAAACCTCTCCAACGCATCATCAGTAATCTACAGCCCATCCTGGACAACAATCCCTCACTTTCACAGGCCTTGGGAGGCAGACCAGTCCTTGCCCACAGACAACCCACCAACCTGAAGCATATTCTCACCAGCAACTACACCCCACACCATAGTAACTCTAACTCAGGAACCAATCCATGCAACAAACCTCGATGCCAACTCTGCCCACATATCTACACCAGCAACACTATCACAGGACATAACCAGATCCGCCACACCATCACCCGTTCATTCATCTGCACGTCCACCAATGTAATATACGCCATCATGTGCCAGCAATGCCCCTCTGCTATGTACATCGGCCAAACTGGACAGTCCCTACGTAAAAGGATAAATGGACACAAATCAGATATTAGGAATGGCAATATACAAAAACCTGTAGGAGAACACCTCAATCTCGCTGGACACACAATAGCAGATTTAAAGGCAGCCATCCTGCAGCAAAAAAAAACTTCAGGACCAGACTTCAAAAAGAGAAACTGCTGAGCTTCAGTTCATTTGCAAATTTGACACCATCAGCTCAGGATTAAACAAAGACTGAATGGCTAGCCAACTACAAAAGCAGTTTCTCGTCCCTTGATGTTCACACCTCAACTGCTAGGAGAGAGCCTCATCCTCCCTGATTGAATTAACCTAGTTATCCTAGCCTGTCTCGCTTGCATATTTATACCTGTCTCTGGAAATTTCCACTACATGCATCCGACGAAGTGGGTATTCACCCACGAAAGCTTATGTTTCAATACGTCTGTTAGTCTATAACGTGCCACAGGACTCTCTGCTAACTTTAAACATGTGAGTGGTCCTACTTATTTCAAGAAAGAAATCATACAGGCAGAACATATTACAAGTAGAAGGATACATTAGGAGCAATAGGCTCTTGGAAGTCAGCGATTACCAGCACGTGTATATAAAGTTATTTTCCTAACCCAGCCCTACTTACAGCACATGTGAGATGATTTAGAGTGGATCAGATACTTAACACGGTAAAAAGGAACATAAAAAATTCCACATTCTATTGTACCAGTGGTCTAACTAATCTTAAAAAGAAAGAAAAGTCTGTGTAGGACAGATGTAAAATTGTATCTAAAACTAGAGAATAGTCTTTTTGAGGAGCAATACCTTAGGCATTTAATATACTTTTAGCTTCCTTTAATGTTATTTAGTAGTTGAAAACAAGAAGGAGAGCCACCATCATATGAAAAGCCAACTCTTCACAGACTACCATTGGTCTATAAGCCATAGTTTAAGAACCTGTGCTCCAAAGAAAAGTTCTCTCTCTAATTCCCCATGCATTTTGGAGTATACATTAGAATCCAAGTATCAGAGTGGTAGCTGTGTTAGTCTGTATCCCCAAAAATGAGGAGTCTGGTGACACCTTAAAAACTAACATTTATTTGGGCATAAATTTCGCAAAGAAGTGGGGTTTTTATCCACGAAAGCTTATACCAAAATAAATCTGTTAGTCTTCAAGGTGCCACCAGACTCCTATTAGAATCCAAGTAACACCTAACTGTTTCTGTTGTAGGTATATTTTTCTAGAGAAGATCAAACCTTAAATTAACACTAATGTAAAAATGAGCCCTCTTCAGAAAAAGCATAAAAGTGTGTGTGTGTATTATATACTCTGTTCTCTCCTCTGGGGAACTTTGTGAAAATGGGAGATGAAAGGGACATGTTAAGTAGAAACAGAAATTTAAAAATTCTCACAAGGTCTAGTTTGTGTCCAGTATTTTCCACTAAGAAGTTTGGAAGTAGCTAGCAGCCTTGAAAGGTGTATACATTGACAGTATATGAGTTTTCATGAGTCCTTCAGGACCTTTAGGGCAATTCTTAGGCCCTCAGAGATCCCTTCTTCTCTCAGCTATAAATACCGTTCTCGAAGCAGTATTACATAAATACATTATTATTCATAACACCACCATTCTTTTCATATTCAAATAGACTTACAAATATTAAGGGATTAATCCTCACAATACTCATTCAAGGTAGGTATTAGTAAGTAGTAGTTGCCTTCATGGTAGCGTCTCCACTGACCTAGAAAGTGCGACCAGGGTTTAATTATTATGTCTTCTCTGATATTATATGTTAAGAGTTATAGGGGAATCTATATGGCATATAAACTACTACTGTTTCAGTAGTTTTCAATAGGCATCGATTATGGATAGAGATGGTTAGGAATTTTCTGTTTAAATGTTTTTCTATTGAAAAATGCAATTTCTAAAAAAAAAAATCAATGTTTTCCATGGAAAAAAGTTTAAATTTTGCCAAAATTTTTTTGACTTTCCATCAGGAAAATTAAATGCAATATTTTATTCCAGATTGGATTAGTTAACAGTGAAATATTTCAGTTCTTTGACCTGAATTCAATTGTTTTATTTTGGGTCAGTTCAACATTAATCTGTGTTCAACTGAGCTGCTACAATGCCTCATGGAAATTGTAATTTGGGTGCCTCTTGGCTTCATACTCCCTTATGGATAGACTTGGCAGAATTCAATTTTCATTTTTTAAATAATTGCAACAGATAATATGGGTGCTTATTTTCAGCATTTTTTTTTACATTTTTTATTATATTTACATTTTCACAGTTACACAGAATTATGGATTTTAATTTTTTTTTAGTTATTTAAGTTTTCACAGTTTCATGAAGTCATGGGGGGTGTCAAACAATTATTTAATGACAGTAGACATTGAGATTCAAAAAGTAAAGCTTTATAACTCTTTAAATATAAATTGTCAACATCACGTCAAAATATACAAAATAAATATCCTTAAATCAACAACTTATACCTGTTTTTACTATTCATTTGCTAGTCCATATCTATCAAGACTAATTCAAAAGTCTAAATCACTGGATTTTGTTTCTAATAAGCAGTTTTCTTTGCCTAGTTTTAAATTTTGATTATTAGCGATGGAAATATTTTTTCACCGATTTGTATGTGTATGAAAAAAATCAACATTTACTGACATTTACCAATAAAAAAAACCTAATCCTTCTAAGACTGGCTATGGGCCAGGTTCCCTGGCTGAACTTCTTCTCTCATGATGCACTATGGTCTGCCAGGTGGTTGAACTGCCATGGTGCATCATGGGAGATGTAGTCCAGCTGGGGAATCTGGCCCTGGAAGGAGAATGATGCTATGAGAAATATAAATTGCAACTCCCATAAGGTACCACAAAAATGACACTGAACTATGGTCACTGGAAAACCAAGCCAAAATGAATCGTAGAATCATAGAATATCAGGGTTGGAAGGGACCTCAGGAGGTCATCTAGTCCAACCCCCTGCTCAAAGCAGGACCAATCCCCAACTAAATCATCCTAGCCAGGGCTTTGTCAAGCCTGACCTTAAAAATATCTAAGGAAGGAGATTCCACCACCTCCCTAGGTAACGCATTCCAGTGTTTCACCACCCTCCTAGTGAAAAAGTTTTTCCTAATATCCAACCTAAACCTCCCCCACTGCAACTGGAGACCATTACTCCTTGTTCCATCATCAGCTACCACTGAGAACAGTCTAGATCCATCCTCTTTGGACCCCCTTTCAGATAGTTGAAAGCAGCTATCAAATCCCCCCTCATTCTTCTCTTCCGCAGACTAAAAATACCTTCACATTTCTGAATCAACATTTTTCAGAATTTTTATTTTTCAACTTTTTGTCCCAATTTGGGATGAGACCAGTTTTGAAATAGCAGAATTTCCACTGGGACAGAAATTCAGATTTTCAAGCAGCTCTAATTATGGGCTTCTGCTTCTTCTGAATCATACTGCCATCATCACTCAAATACAAATTCTGCTACACGTGTGAAAATGATAATTTTCATAGGTTTATAACTTGACCCAAACTATGTAGATTTTCATGAGAACAGTGAAAGGCAACTCTGTGACCTCAGGACTCTCTCCCCAGCCAAATTTCAACTTTCTACTCTAAACCACACAAGTCCCACAGCTGTTTGAAAAAAAAAACAAAAACAAATAAACCACCTTTTCTGATCAAAACTTTCAAAACTACTTCTCCCCCACATCCCCCCACACACTAACCCTTTTACCCATTTTTGCTGAAACTTAAAAAAAATAAATTAAAAAAAAATCCAGCCTTTGGCAAATTATAACCACATGAACTGAAATTTTACACAAATTGTCTTTAAGTTATAAACAACTGAAAACAGACATAAAAGGAAACTGTTAGGCCACCTTCCCTATAAAAGTGTTCCTGTGTGGCCTACCTGTCCCATAGCATACACATGCAGCCTAATTCACCCTTTGATTTCCACCGACTTCCACCAGTAGCTACTGAGCTGCAAGTCCCCAGTGATGGGACAGTGTGGTTAGCTTCCGTGGGCTCTTGCTGAAGAGAAAGAGGGAGGCATTGGAGTTAGCCAGGAAAGCCCCAAAAGTGGGTGGGTCAGTTAGGGAGCAACTGGAGCCAGAGCAGCAAAGAGATGTTCTGATTCATTGCTTCCCCATGACAATCTTCACCAGTGGAGCTCCTATGGAGAGCATGTTATGAGTGCTCTATATCTGCATAGATGTAAATAATTAATCCATACACTGCCAATAGATGGTACCTATTAATATGTAACGGTTCCTGGGTTTTGTAGGACCAATGAAATTCGTTGTGCGCTGCAAATGGCCTTCTTGTGCAGCTCTTAACAGAGCATAGAGAAGAGCAGCAGGAGATGAGAGCCATTTCTGGAACAGTTGTTCCAGCAGGCAAAGATGGGAGCGCAATTTGAATCCTCCTTTACTTTCAGGGTGAATCAAGCCCACAGTCTGTACAGTGCCTTGGGAACTGGCCCTTCTAGATGAAAGATTCTTCCTAAACATACAATGCTATTGTAAAAGGGACTTAAAGTTAAACTTTTTGAAGCTATACTTTGAATTGAATTTTGATTGATGCCCCCAAAATAGTTCTTTTGGAAATGGTGTCATGCAGTACAAATTGTATATGTTTTAGAGATTGCTGAAGGAATGTAATGTGTTAATAAAGAAAGCAGTAGTGTATATTTTAACAGTGACAGTGTCTCACTAATTCTCAGAAGTCGGAACTTTTGCAGAGCACCACTCATCTTAAGAAATTTTTCTGTAACCTTCTCCTGAGTCCTGGCCCAGCTTGTGGTGTTCTGATTACAGTAATTATTCTGTTTTATGTTGCATAAGAGGTGTTTAAAGCATTTATCAACAGAAGAACAATTATGTCTGTGAAGCTTAAGGCACGCTTTTCTGGCTGGCGTGGTTTCTATAGGGTGATTTATTTTACAGTTAGTGTTTAAGGAGTTCACGCATTTTGTACGTTAAAAAAAAAATTACATAGAATTGCCAGCACCTCAAGCAGGCCAAAACAAAAATACGGAAGAAAATACCATTGTCCTGAATGCCATTATTTAATTAGGTAATGACAGCATGCTGACTATGTTGTGGTTTACATCACTTGACCCTCTTTATTCAAAAACATCCCCAACTATCATTATAGCCCTGTTTCCGTTGCACATGCCCAACATATCTTTAAGCATCTGTATAAATATAAAATCATTCCCCAAACTTTGGAACTAATTTAGACATTTTTTGACAGTTTAGGTCTTCTCCTTCCAAACGAAGGACACATTCTTACCACATAAATACACAGTTATAATGCACTGGTCATGATTTTAACTTACCACATACAATTTGATAGCATTTTCATTTTCCATATTTTTAGAATGGGTTGAGAATACTTTGATGACTTTTCTCTCCTTGTTTTGTATAGATCCCTGAACGTTTGGGATGCTTATCTGAACTAGATGCATATTCTTCACTTCCTGTCCTAAACTTTTAGTTTTTGTGTCCTGATAAAACAGCCACCACATTCTTCCCTAGAGACAGTTAATTAATCCCTGTACGTTGTTTGTATAACAGTTTGTAAAGCACTTTAGGATTCACCAAGATGAAACACATTATGTAATTAGAACTTCTTGGAAATTTTTTAATGAAACATTCTGTCTATGGGAAAAGGTCAGTTTTGACTAAATTTCCTCTTTTTGAAAAACAAATTGAAAAGTATTTAGAAGTTGTTGAAAGTGACAGGTTTCCTGGTTGAAAATTACTTTTAATTTAAAAAATTAAGCTAATTATAGTGAAAATTTTAAAAGGTGAAAAATCAAAAAAGGCATCTAGTCAAAAGAAATAAATGCAAGATTCTTTAAAGAGCAAATCTTATCCTCAGGATGGAGTTAAACAGGCAATCTTAAAAGGAAGCAGTACCACATATTCTTACTGTGAGAAAGCAATGGTAGATGCATAACAGAGGATTCAGACTTCCGAAATTAGAGAAATCTCAGATCTCTTCTTAAAAATTTATTTGAAAGAAAATGGATTTCAGCCTGTCACGGTGCATGAAACACTCTTTTAAAGATTTTACTGACACTATTTTATTGGGCTGGTTTGAAGTAAAGGCATGCCATTGGGCTAGAACTGTCTGAACTTAAATACTGCACACAGCTGAAGGTTGTCAGTACTGGGAGTAGTGAATGAGGGGGCTGCAAACAAACAATCGCCTTCAAACATTTACAGGCACCCTGGCATGCTCCCAAATTTATATTTTCATAAATTTTTCTAAGTAGGGCTGTCTTTCAATCATTGGTTCTGGTTCTGTCCCATTTGCTGGCAGTATGTATCTCAGCCTTTAAATATGCTGCCTTAAAACTGTATTATAGAAAGAAGGCTAAAATGAAAATCATGAGAGATATACAGTGAATTCTCTGCTGAAACCCTCATGGCATGATGATTAAACAGGTGTTGTACTGTATAAGAATTTCTGAAATTAAAAAAATAGCAAAACAAAATTCCTTTTCTGGTCTTCTTTAGTCATTCAAAACTTACATCATAACTAGAGCTGGTTAAAAAACAAATGCAGACATATTTCTGAAAAAATAGTTCCTCAAAATTGTCTGAAATTTTTCAATTGGTTCTAGTCATGCAAGAGATTAGACTGATCCAGAATGCCAAGCATTTCCCCCTGCATATTCAAACTTTGGATTTTAATGCTGATGTGAATTTTGTAACTTTGAGCTCCCTGTGTAGTGGCCTGTACCCGGGGCCCTAATCATAATGAGCCACAAGATGGGGAAAGTTTGAATTTGGATCTGAATCCAGATCCAAATATGCATCTTGTTCCCTCCTCACACAGAGTATCGTTTAAAGAAAGCAAGACAATGAACAGACCTGTAGTGCTTTGCCAGATTAGTTAGAGAAAGGTCAGGCAACGAGATTGCTTGTTTCATTAAACTGCATAATCTTGTATCTAAAAAAAGAGTCCTGCACCTTATAAAGTTGATATAAATACAATTTAAAGCAATTTGGAATTCTTCTTGAGAGCAACAGAAAGCTAAGCAAAAAATTTATGGGCCTTATTCTCATTTACACTGAGGCCTCTTTACACCACTCTGGCAGTGTAAAGGAGCCTTAGAATGAGTATACTCAGCTTAATGCCCTTTTATACTAGCAGAGCAGTGCAAAGGGGCCTTAGTGTAAATGAGAATCAAACCCTTTGTGTCCAGACACAGATACACAATGCAACCCGCAGTATTTTAATTGTCAGTATGTTACTGTAGCAGTTTCCCTTACAGCACCTTATGATATCTGATGCATTTCAGAGATTGAATTGGGGCTAAAATGTGATAGGGCAAGATTCTTCAACAGCACTGCACCAATGTATTACACCATCAGAGAATTCGGTACATAATGTGCTGTTTCTGCCATCCGACTATTTTCCCCAGTCCCTCCCCTTTTCAGATGGGGGTGGGGAGAAGTTTGGCTATGAAATAAACACGTACACCAACCTCATTCAAACATTTGTGCCTTTTCTCCAGCACAAATGTGAAATAGAGGTCTATTCTGTAGCCCAAATGCTGGGTAATCATTAGTACGTGCAGTCATCCCTTGAAATGAATGCTATGGTGCACATTCAGGTATTATTTTCAGTACTGCATAATGTAATATCTTTAACTGATCTCCTACATGTTCCCAGTCAGGACTTTGGAACCACCAAAATAAAGACAGTACATAAAGAATCAGACCCAAGATTTACATAAGAAACCATGCATGCTAGGACAGGGTACTTTAGAGCATGAACTTGTTTGCTTTTGTCTTTAATAGTGAGCCTTATTGCATACATTAGAAATTGGCAGGAACACATAATATATACATATCAAACAAATGGCTTTTGGCTCAAATGAAATTCATTCACTGGCAAAAAAGAAGACAGATAAATTCTCAGGCTTTTTTTTAATAAACAGAACAAATCAATAGGAACCAGGTGGGGAAAATGGCAATTCAAGCCTAGCATTAAAACAATTGCTGCTGAAGAATAAAATAAATGAATAAAGTCTACAGTGGCAAAAGTCTGCTAGTTCACACTGACAAGGACTCGGTGGTTATGTCAGGAGATAATGTTCGATATATTTTGTTGAAATTCAGCATGTGGGTCTTTTCTTATCCTCGAAACCCCAAGATAATGGAACTACAAGTTGACATGTACAGGTGTGCAATTTTGTTTGATAGCTGCTTTTTCAAAAGTACAGTTGAAAATGTCGAAATTAAAAAAATTGTGGTTAAGGCTACAAAGCCCCACAATGCCCATTCCCCCTTCCCTCATTTTCTGAATTGGTAGAACAAACATTTAAGTACACTTTAAGTAAGTCTGAACTTATTTCACCTTCTTAGAGATACATTGTCTTGCAACTCTTTCCTCCCACTGCGTTCAGGGTACACTACTTGATTAATTATTTTACTAATAGCTCCATGAAAGATGAATGTGAAATTGTTTTCATACAAATGTTTCCTTGCTCACTGTTGTTCTCTTCCTGCTTCCTTTATATCTGACCTGACCTAGTCTCATTTAATGTTCCGTCCTGCACTATCCAAAACAGAATAGGTTTTTGTTTTTCCTAAAAATCAAGAGCAATTCCAACAGCATACAGATTCCCATGAAGGGGTGGCTGTAGACCTAGTAAATACCACCACTCACGATGGACAGGTTCAGTGAGGGTAAAAGAAAAGAAAATAGATGAGAAGGGTGTGTGGGGTGGTGTTTTGGTTTGGTTTAGAATTTAGCTCAGATCTGATGTGGGAAAAGGCAGGAGAATGCTGCTATAGCTCTCACTCTAGTGAAACTTAACTGACAATACATTCCATACAGGAAATGAATCAATCTGCCTGCACTTTAAAGTGGGAACTTTACTTTCCAAAGTAATTTTGTGTTATAGAAAAGTCAGATTATGCAGTTAATGTGAATTCATGGGAAATGACTTCTGGACTAAAATCATACCTAATTGTCTAGTTGAAACTGAAGACCAAGCTTTCTGTACCCAGGTGTATAGAATTTGAGTGCAAGTCTGCATAGATCTTTGACAAACTAGTAGAAATCTTTGGATATCTTCTAACCTATCCTGGACATCTAGTATAAGGTTTTCCTGCAAAATATTAAGCTACACTGTGTTGTTTGAAATCTCCCATTGTAAAGCAATCATTGTGAAAACATCCCACTGGGCAGAAATGAGTGAGAATACACATTACGTGCCTCTGCTGGATTTGCTGCCATGAATACCTATGGGTGCCAAACATTTTTAGCTTTTACAGGAAGCTTCACTGCTCATGCTCATAAATTTCCAAGTATTTTTCCTCTTTAAACCTCAACCAAGGCTGGATCTTTTGGCAGAAGCTCTTGTGTCTGAACAGAAGTTCATATTAGAAGTGGATAAATTGAGTATTATCAAAGGAGGTCTGCAAAGTGTATATCACGGGAAAGTTAAAGACAACACATACACAATAAAATGGCTAAGACTAAAGTAAGGTTCTGATCTGAAACATAAAAATGTTTTCTTCCTCCTCAATAGCTCAACTCCCTGTGCATATACAGAGTCTTATCTTATGGACTTTAGGGCAGGGGTAGTCAATAGGCCGACTGCGGGACAAATCCAGACCACCAGACGCTTTTGAATGGATCGCAACATCTTTTTATTGACTTGTAATTTTTTAATTATTTTCTCTGGAGTCTGGACCTTGACTATACCTTAACCAAGAAATCTGGACCTTGACAGAAAAATAATTGACTATCCCTGCTTTAGGGTATGTCTTCACTGCACAGTTAACTCGGGCTCTTACCTGGGTTTCAGTCTAACACCTCTCCATCTCCCTACCCCCCCTCATCTACCATCCACAAAGAAAAAAATCTGACCCAGATTTGGATGTATTTTAAGCCTGAGCTATCTTACCCAGTGAAGGGCATAAATTAGAACCCAGGCTCTGGTTTAACTCAGGTTGGAACCCACACACTTTGCAATGAGGACACAGTAAATCACTTGTGTGCTAATAGTCTTCCAGTGCCTTCCCACAATTCCCCGCAAAGGACAGACAAGTTTTCCTGTAGCTGAGTAGGACAGAATTCTAGAGTGTCTCAGCACAAAGAACTGTGGGTTATGCACCCAGACTCACTGAGCACAGAAATAGTGACAACACAGTAGCGAAGGTTAGGTTTTGCTGTAGGGATCACAGTTGCCAGCTTTCACGCAGTAAATAAGCACTCCAACTTTCACAATAAGCCAAAAATCAAGCTACTTCCATTTCAAAACAAGGCCAAAACAAGCCAATCCCTAAGAACCCCAACACTTTATGTGACTAGATCCCCCCGGCCTGCTGTCTGGGACTGTGGTGGGCCTGCTGTGCATCCCTGGCTCCCGCCCCCCCCCCCCCGGCCCCGTTGCCCCTGCTTGCCGTGGCCAGATCAAAAAAAGAAAAAGAGGCAACAAGCAACAAGATACAAACCAAAAAAACAACCAACAAGCAACTCACAAGCCAATTAAGCCATAAACAAGTCCAATTTCTGCATTATTTTTGCGGGTTTGGCATGTCTGGTAGGGATGCTCACACATGGGCAAGGCTAACCCTTGTGCTTAGACCCAGGTGCCAGTCACTGGGTTAACTGTGCAATGAAGACATAGGCTTAGTGACTATGTTTTTTATTGCTTTTTATTCCTTTAAGTCTTGAAGAGCCACCACAACGAAGAGAATGTGGGCTGGATTCTATTGCTCGTGCATCATCAACAGACTCATTAACTACATTCCAAATTAGTTACACTGGGACAAACTTACTGAAGGCAATGGATCTGCACAGGTGTCACTGAGGATATAATCTGAAGACAGAGGCTTTGCACAAATGTCACTGAGAGCATAACTGAGACCATCATAATGTTTGTTACTGCTGGATTATATGCAAAACCTGCAATTTTTTCCCTTGTAAATAGAGCACAGTTGTCAAGGAACTCATTGAGACACAATAAACATGGAACCCCACCAAACCCTTTTTGGCAGAGTAAAACCACACTTTATAAATACATCCCCAATCTAATTTAGCAGCATATGCTAATGAACTGTGGGAAAGGAGAATTTCTCCTGACCGAGCATGCATTGCTGATGCAAAATGCAAATTATGTCAACAGTAATTTCTTTGTTAATACCAAAGCTTTTCATATATCTAGCCCTTGAATTTAAAACTCATTTAAGATTTTTAGGTTTCTGCAAGTATTTTTCATGAAAACCAGGTAGCAGAACTGGCCTACTCATTATTACTTTTGTGAGACTATTTTTCATTTGCGGATATACTATAGGCACAGAATCTAATAGAATAGTACAAACTTAGGGGGGTTTGCTCTATTGATTTGTTTCAACAGAAAGTATTGGTATGTGGATGCATATTAAAACCCCCTACTTTGATCAAGGCAAGAAGAGAAATGTGGTAAGGAAATAGGATTTAAGATCAACACACGTGGACAATATTATCTCACAGAAAAGATTTCTCTGTTAGGGAGTATAAGGTCTAGACTTGTGAAAAAAAACATATGGTGATTTTGAGTCAAAAGGCTTTAAAAATATTTTTTGTTTAGGTACAGGTGAGTTCATACCCACGGAGCTTTACTTTGAGCTTGGGGTTTGAATGAAAAATGAAACAGCCAAAAAACCACCATGTTTCATTTGATTCTATGTAAAAAAACCTGGTGAAACTGTTGAGCTCTGCATGGTGAACATCTGAAACCATAAACAGAGATCCCTTCACCAGGACTACCTCCAATGGCCCCTTCTGACAAAAGGCCTCATCCTACACCATGAACATCAATGAGAGGAGCACAGATCATAAAGACAGAAAATAGGGGAGTTGGCTAGCTGAACTCTTGGATGGAGTGAGGAGTAGGCCATTAGCTGGAAACTGGGCTCTTGCTCATCTGAACTTCATCCCCCATTTCATGGACAGGTTTGGGCACCTCTGAGGATCTTTGAAAAATGAGGGCTGAGTGATGGATTGGTAAAGTCAGTTTCTGGCTTGGTTAGAAACTTAGTATTACTCCCATAGTCCCATTTAAAATCTCCTTCGCTGAAGCTGGAAGATTTTCTTTAGACAGGCAGAGAAGCCAGACTCTCCAAGTTTCCACTCCTTAATTTCTTATGGACTCCAGTCTTGGTGGTACAGTGTTTATAAGAAAGGTTGTCTGGCTTCCACAGCACAGAAGCAGGAAGCGGGTTTCTGCTGAGCACAGGATAACTAAGAGAGGCCAGACTCCTGAAAATGTACTCCAGATAAATACAGTAGCCTGATTCTGATCTTATTTACACTAATGTACATCAGGAGTAGAGTTATAAAATTGGGGCCTGACTCGCCACTCTATTACTCATTTTGCACCAGTCTGGCTTCATTGTAACCACGGAGTTACACTGGTGTAAAACTAGAACAATGCAGTTGTGAATCAGGCCTGTATAAAGCAGATGTGTATAAAACTGTTGGTAAGGTCATAATCTTGACCACTGGTCCTAATTCTTCTGTCTGTTAAACCAATGTAACTAAGGCATAATTCCACTGACTTCAGTAGAGTTACGCCATTATAAAACAATGCAAGTGAAAGCAGAACCAGACCCACTGTTCTAAGGGGTACATGTGTACTTTTATTTTATGGTTCCATTTTTTTTAAAAGCCATTAGAGCTTAGTCATGGTTATGGATAAAATCCAGTGAGACAGAGACAGATTTCTTTTTAAATAAGAAAAGTAGCACTAGACATATAATAGATCTCATTTTGCAACATGGATGGAAAACTAAGAAAATAAACATTTGCTGCAGAATTTGTGTTTTGTTTTTCTCTTTTTTTAGGATGAAAATAATGTAGCATGTGGGCCATCCTCTCTCTACTAGGTTGTTCCAAACTTACAGACTTTCGAGAGCTTCTGAGCTGGACTCTTGGAAGAGGTGAGGAGCTGGAAACTGGGCTCTTGCTCATCTGAACCTCATCCCCCATTTCATGGACAGATTTGGGAACCTCTGAGGATCTCTGGCAAATGAGGACTGAGTGAATCACTCAGGAATCACTCCAACAGAGAGATCTATCCCAGCACATTTATTAGCATGGATGTCACTGAAAAGAACTGTCAGCAGGAGTATGGCGTAAATCTCAGATGCCTAAAAGGAACTCTACCAACATCAGTCACAAACAGTCCCAACTACCCCTCTTGTCTTGGCTCCATCCAGTGAAGACACCTCAGGACTGGGGGATAGGTCCAGAGAGTAGCGTGAGCAGCAGGTTCTGTTTAGCCTGCACTGTATGTAAGAATCAGCAATAGACCAAAGGGACCTCATGCTCAGGCTACTCTCTGGACCTACCCCCCAGGTCCTGAGTTCAAGTTCTGTTTGGGCTTTCTTGGTCCCCTGCAGCAACTACACAAGCCTTCTACTGTAGACTGCACAGTCCTTTCTCAAACAGCAGACATCTACTCCAGGGGTTCTCAAACTCCATTGCACTGTGACCCCCTGCTGACAACAAAAAATACTACAGGACCCCAGGAAGGGGGACCGAAGCCCGCCTGAGCCCCACCACCCCAGTTGCAGGGGCCAAAGCCTGAGCCCCACCACCCTGGGCTGCAGGGGGAGCGGGCAAAGTCAAAGCCCAAATGCTTTAGCCTCAGGCAGAGGGCCTGTAACCTGAGCCCTGCCACCCAGGGCTGAAGCCCTCAGACTTTGGCCCCGGGCCCCAGCAAGTCTAAACCAGTCCTGGTGACCCCATTAAAATGGGGTTGCAACTCACTTTGGGGTCCCGACCCACAGTTTGAGAACTGCTGCTCTATTCCAATCAGAGGACAGCTGGCAGCAGAAAGTAGGGCAGGTTTTTTGGTTATTTTTTTGGTCAGCTCTTTAGCCATCCATGGCTCTGGTGGGTGGAGAGGCCAACTTTTCCCACCCAACCAGGACTCAGGGGGTAGGACCAGCCTTCATAGCACTGTTGCTACTGTTCCATGGAGTAGGGGCTCCACGGTAGGTATACAAATGATCTTTTAACAACTACTGCTAAAATCTCATGCCATAGAGTAGTTGCAATCTAAATAGGGAAGAAGAAGAAAAAAAAAAAGTACTTGGGTGTCATTGACTGGATACTGAAGCCAACAAAAGTCAGGATTCTCCATTGTCTTATACCTTACAGTCATTTATACCTACACAAAGTGAATTTAACATGTTCCCATTCTGATACAGCTAGTATTATGCAGAGGGGTAAAAGGTAGTGGTGAATTACATTCAAGATGTCTTTCTTGAAGCTGTAGACCCCAAGTTGCTGCTCCCATGCTCCTAACAAGCACATCTCACAGCTAGAACATACACAGGATTCACTTTTGGATTAATATTTAACCTGCTTAAAGAATGGAAAGAGTTTTTGATAAATGGAATGGCCCAGTTGTACATAATACACTGACAGCTGGAAGTGTAACCATGTTGACGGCCCTTGTTTAATAACCTCAGTACGAACTAGACAAGGTTTCTTCCCATCATTCCCGGTTAATAAACACACACAGAGCTGGCATTCCTCCCCCCCCCAAAAAAAATGCAAAAATGAATACAATGGACAACACAGTTTCTTGCCCAGACCTCAATAAGAGATTTTCTCTTGAATTAAAAGCCTGATTCAGCTCCCAAAAATCATAGCTAACTCTCAATATTTATCTGTGTGTTTTATCACTTTCAGTTTTGTTTTTTTTAATATCCATTTATGGCAGGAGAACAATACAGTGTAGATTGATGAGGCTCATGTATGTATGTAGACTCTTCATATTTCTCTCATGGTCTAAGACCCAAATCCTGAGTGCAGCCTAAATGAAAAAGTATCTAGCTGGCTAGTCTAAATCCAGAGTAATCGGGCCGGGTTCTGTGAAGATCAGCAGGAGAAAAGGAATTCTACTTCTCTAGGCCATTGACCTGAGGGGAATGAATTGTATCTCCAGCTGCCTCCTCACCACACAGAGATTCTTAGACTCACAGACTCTTTGAGTAAGGAGTCAGAGTGGACTGGTGTCAGGGAGAGGGGAGTCTATCTACTATCTTCCACATGGGAAAGGAGGAAATCTCCATCCTTCAATTCAGTGCATTCCTAGGAAAAGCCTAGACAAAAAGGCTTAGGAAAAGCCTAAACAACGCCAATCCATTGATGTCAACACAGTTTAACTATCACTATAGTATCTACTATCTCCTGATTTATAGTGCAATGAGATCAGAATCAAGCTCTCCTATTTAGGGTCCACAATCACATCTAAGGGCTTGTCTATACGAACATTTAGTTCGCAGCAAACTGGGGAATGATCTATCCTGCACTAACCTGCCATGGATTAACTGTCTGTGTGGACCCTGTTGACATGTTTAGTGGTGTGGTGGTCATCCCTCCCCCTCTGGGTCGGAGGGAGGATACACTGCTTCACTATGATGTTGGGATGGCTGCCTAGTATCCCTAGCAAATAGGTGTTAGCATCCCGGCCAGTCCAATAGGGCTAACCTCCCCGCCCAATAGTCAATGGGCTCTGGCTGTTAGACAGGAACAGGGCCTCCCAGGAGTCCATATGCTCTGGTCCCGAGCCCGGGGTACAGCAGGCAACAGTCTATAGTCTCTGGGCCCTTTAAGCAGTGGCACACCAATCTGGAGTCAATCAGCTCTGAGGCCATTAGGCAAGGGCAGAACAAATCCAGGAATCAATTAGCTCTGAGCTCTGGAAGCAGAGGCAGAGCAAACCCTGGAGTCAATCCGCTCTGAGTCTTTAATGAAGGGGCAGAGCAAACACCCAGGAGTCAATTAGGCTGTGGAGTTTATAAGCAGGGGGCAGAGCAAGCACCCAGGGCCCTGTGTCCTAATTCTGGCGGATAACCAATAAACACAGGCCTCTTGACCTGGCAAGGGGAGGTTGCCATCCCAGGGGTTAGCGTTGCGGGGGAGGGAGTCCAGGCCCACCCTCCTCACTGGGCCCGAACCAAGACCTTAACAGTGGCGGAGTGGTTCACCACTGGGTCAGTGGGGAATCCAGCCGCAACATACCAACTGTGCTTCAGGTAGCATTACAGCCAGACTGAAGTTGGCTGTCCCTGGGCCACTTCCTGCCCTCCCCTCAGGGTGTACCTGGAACCCTGGGGCATCTTCGGTCTCATCCAGGTAGGTGGCCAGCGGTAGTCCTGGCAGGTCCATGGCAGACACAGGTTCCCCAGCGGGCAGGGCATCACTTGGCTCGGCAGGCTAGGTCGGCGGGAGGTCACCCCGCCTCACTACAACATGCATTAACAGTTGATTAGTGTGCTTTCATCTAGTCCACTTTTAAATGGGATTAATCAAAGTGCATTAACTGTTGATGCACATCAACAGGGTCCACAGAGACAGTTAATCCACGGAAGTCTAGTGCAGGATAGAGTCACACCCCAATTTGCTGAGAGTTAATTATTCAGGTAGATAAACCTGAAAGTTTGAGTGAGCTCATTCTAACCTCACAAAAAATGTGAGATTTTGATACTGTACAGTTTGCCAAAATGCCACATGTGCACATCTCATAAACAGAAATGAATCCACCGTGCCTCCATTTCATGGTGTGCTTGTCCATATGTTCCATATTTAACAGTGTTAGAAATAACTGCTCAGGCGAATGCTACCTAAAGGCCACGAAAAGAGAAAACCCTAAGAAGGGATTAAGGGGGACATAAAATCATGAGGTGCACTCATTTTTTCTCAACACGGCAAGAGCAACATAATTTGACTAGCACAGATATCTAAGCACACCTTTTCTATTTAATCAGCACAGCTTTCAATGAAAAAGAGCAGATACTTTTACTCAGTCTCTCTCACCTCCCCCATACACATGGGGATGAGTTTTGCATTTAGTTCTGAGAGTGGCTAGTTCCATGGTCACCTATATTTAAATCTATATAAATGATCTATCCCTATTACATGTTAAATGAAACATTAAGACACCAACATGTGTTGGCAGCCCTAAAGGGCTGTGCTAATCTATTGGGATGAAATTTCATGGGAAAAATAGTTTCAAACAAAGTTGCAATCATCTCACTGCCCAAAACATACACGTTTGAAGAATGTTGGCTTTGGCACTGAAGTCTGAAAAGTTCAGAATTTTGAACTTTATCTGAATCAAAACAAATATTTTGAGTTATTCATTTTTTTAAAAAAAATAGGATAATTTTGGAGTGAAACAAAGATTATTTTGCATTCAGAAGCATTTCTATTTTTGAGCTTTAAAGGCAACCTAGTGACATCTCCTGAAATACTAATATCCAGAAAATATCCTCCAGAAAAACTTTGACATAGAGGAGTTGCCGAGAATATTCCTAATGTTCTGAAGGGAAATAGCATGAGCTAGTGGATAGAGCATTGGAGTAGCACACAGGAGACCACTAGCCTGCTGGGTGACATTGGGCAAATCATGAAAATTCCCTATGCCTCAGTTTCCCCATCCATAAAATGGGAAGAATTACCTCCTTTGTCAAGTGTTTTGAGATCTACAGATGCAAAATGCTACATACAAAGTAACACTGTTTTATTAAACAGTCTAAAACAATGCTTCTACTCATTATTGTAATTGGTACGTAATAATATAGTGATGGGCATTTCAGAAATATGTAGACAGTAATGTTGTAAGTACAATTGGTTTTCCACCAAATGTTCAGAAAATCCACAAAAGTAAAAGTCACAAATTAATCATAAATTGGAAAAATGGATCCTAATTGTATAATAAAAACCAAAAGAAACATAGCAGCAAAAATACCTAGGAAAATTTCATGGGAATTATTACATTTTGTTCCTGGATTGAGATACCTCTTCTTCTTCAGCTCACAAACCCCCATTCCTTAGCAGTTTTCCCAGGAATATTCAGAGTTAAGGTGCTCTGGGATGACATGATTACATCTCCTTTTTATAACGGGACCACAACTCTTCCTTGGCACAGATATCTAAGCACACTTTTTCTATTGAATCAGCACAGTTTTCAATGAAAAAGAGCAGGTTTATTATTTTCTGAGAGATAGAAGAAAGTTGTCCAAAGCCAGAGAAGATATGCTATATGGCCAATATTGTAAAAATGTTGTTCTAATTTGCTGCTCTCTGACATACCAGTCTCAGAACCCTCCTCTGACCACTTCAAAACTCGAAGAGTTACAGTAGGATATGGCTCTTTGATGATGAGGACACACACTTGCATTTGTTAACACTACTTCTGGTTATTAACAATTTATTTTATCACCGTGTATGGAGTCTACAAGATTATTGTGGATAATTATCCAAGGAGAAAATAAAAACAGTATGTACCTGGTTTCCACCACATCAGACACTGAAGTCTTGTTATCTAAAAAGGGACTAGGTGCTGAAATCTTTCAGTCAGCCTGGAAAAGCTAAATACAATTTCCGAAAATGACCATTTCCATGCATGATGGTTTACAGATCTTTTAGTGCTCCATTACAAAAATTAATGTTGCATGAACAAATGCAGTCCCAGTAAATAGGCAGTGACTGTCCCTTCCATTGCAATCATTGAAGCATATCAACAGATAGTTTAGTCTTTGATGGAAGGCAGCTGCTGAATCCTCTCCCCCTGCACTGACTCACAATATAACATTACTAGGAAAAATGTAGTCACATTTTCTTGCGACAACACCTGGAGCGGCATATATGTAATATACTGAAAAGAGGCGAGGGAACACTGGAAGTTGTAATTACAATGTTCAAGTGAATATGAAGTCTTGAAATGCCTGAAGTCAGAGTTTAAAAATAAGTTATAGGAAACTTCATATATTGCATGATTTAATGCACAAAATATGAGAAGGTAAGGTAGGGTATGACTGTCCAAGCTACTCTATGAGTAGGTACCCTGCAGCGTAGACAGAGGTTGGAAATGAATGAATCTCTGCAGATACACTTGAACCTTCTCTAAACTATGAAAACTAGTATATTTAGCAAATACATTAGCTAACACAGACTAATTAACATGTTGCTAAAGACAGCTTAGCACATATTAGACAGTTTGGGGTGTTTGTTTGTTTGTTGGTTTTTGGTTTTTTTTTAAAGCATGGCTTGGAGATTTGAGTTTAACTAATTCAAGCTACCAACTAGAACTACTGAAATTGGCTCCTTCCACCACCACCTCTTCCCCCCCTTTTCTAATCAATGGTTACGTTTTTTGCTTTCTCTATTCACCCCTCCCCCATTACACTACAGGAGGCCTGACCACCTTCTTAATTGAAAGTCTTCGCAGTCTTGTTTTGGAAGGAGGGACAACTCATGGTAAGAGAGGAGATGAGGGAAGGCTGCCTGTGGGGAAATACAAAAGGAGTACTTGTGGCACCATAGAAACTAACCAGTTTATTTGAGCATAAGCTTTCGTGAGCTACAGCTCACTTCTTTTTGCAAATACAGACTATCACCGCTGCTACTCTGAAACCTGTGGGGAAATAGATTCACCAGTTTCCCAGAGTTGTGAGCTTCCCAGCCCACATTTGAACTTTTGTGAGTCTGAACTTAGATTTGCAAGCAGGTTGAATCGCATACCCAAGTCTTGGACTAAGTAGGCTTGAGGATCAGTGTGAACACTGCACACAAATCTAGTCTATTTTTTGTTTAATATACAGCATAAGTTAAATTACTGTTCGCCGTGTGCAACAAACTGAACCTTTTAAAATTACCAGAAAGCAGAAATGCTTATACAGGTTTCATTCAGACATGGGCAGCTGGACCTGGAATTTAAAACTCTCAGTCTACTGGATCCACATCACAAACCTTTCCCAGAGGAATATGCACAAGCTTGAAAGGTTTACAGCTATAGATTTCATTCCAAAGTTTCATCTAATCTCATGGCTTCTTTAAAAATTCTGCCCACTTTGTGTGATTTTTTTCTGTTGCTATGCATGTTTGCAAATTCCACCATCTTTTCCGCAGCATTTTGTGCAACTTTTCATTGGTTTGTGTGACAATTATTTGAAAAACTACAGAGGTGAGAAGCACATTTACATTTTTCTGAACCCAATGTAGATCCAAAATTAACTTGTTTCACTTTCAGTAGAAATTATTTCCATTGCATAGTCTAAATAGTATTCAGACACCAATGAGTAATCAGATAGAATAACCACTTGGTAGCCAAAAAAAGATTTAAATATGTTAACATTAAAGAGAGCCTCCACAATCCATTCATATATCTTCTATAGTATATTATGTTGCTTCCAATGCCTGGTTAGCTGTATTCATATATGACTAGGTGTAATTGAGATACATCTCCATGTTTTCTTACAAAAAAATGGGTATACAGTAAATGGAAAATTTCCAAAATGATTTTGATAAAAAATGGTGAAAATAGTGTGGAAAAGTTCATGAAAACTGGGTCAATTTTGAACCAGGTAAAATGGGCATACCTTAGAAATTTCAGTAAACTGTTTTCCCATTTTTCTACCATGTCTGTGTGGATGTGTTCCAGGCTGAGGCAGTCTGGGATAGCTTCCCAGAGCTTCTTAGAATACTCTGATGCAAACCTGGCGAGACAATACGGTAGGTGTGGATATTCAAACACACTTGACACGCAGTCGTGGCATGAATGAAGCTGCATACTCAACCATGTTTCTTAACTGAGTGTGTCATGAATAGGGTTGACCAAACAAACAAGGCTGCACCTGTAGTGTAGGTGTGACCCTAATGAACACCAACACTGAACAATATTATTTACAACTGGACACTACTTCTACTCGCAATGAGCGCACTTAGGTGCCTCTGATATCCACAGAACCCCCACTCAGCAGCTGCCCAAGCCTGCAGGCACCTAAACCTTGTAGATATTAAAATCCCCTAAATTTCAGGTAGCTGTGCATATGCCCAGCTGCTAAGTCCTGAGACCACTGACCAGCTCAGCTCCTATCTCACGCCTAAGCCCAGAAGGGATTCATAAACTAGGTTTCCCCCCTCCCCTGTCTTGCCACAATCCAGTAGGCCTGCTCTAAGCACATGTAACCCCCCACAAGAGACAAGACGATGACACAAGTGTGAAATCACTGTTCCACATGAGGCAGAGAAGGGACTTGAATCTAGGGCTTCTACAGTGTGAGCGAATACTCCAACCATGGAGCTAATGGATAAAAGACTGACCTGATTTAGGTACTCAACTCCAGGAGAGGGGTCATGGTTGTGAATCCTGAATGGAGACAGGTGCCTAAGTTCCTTGGAGTGGCAGGGCTTTGGCCACACTCATCTCCTCAACATTTCCTACTGGGTAGCATAAGCAGCTCTCTGCTCAGCTTGCAGACTTCTGTGAATCCCTTTTTAGGTGCCTAACTATCACCTGCATTGTGTGGAGACCCTGGACACCTAACTCAGAGTGGTGAATTCCATTAGGTGACCTGGCACCTCAAAGTTGGGCACTGCAACACCTAAGTCCTTGAGAATCAAGCCCTTATTTATTGCATCAGCCTTGTAAGTGCTGCCTCTTTCCCCTTTTCTAGTACAGACATTGATGCTCAACACACCAAATGTTTGAAAGCACCTACATTCATAATAGATCTGACTGCACCTCAGAGGAAAATGATTATTGATTATCTTATTGATAATTCTACTCTATCATATACCCTAAAATGTGTGTTAACTTTTTATGCGAAACAATCTGTTCCAGCTTGTATTTACTTTTGATGCTCCGAGTAAGTTTCCCAGACCCGAAGAGGAGCTCAGTGTAAGCACAAAAGGTTGTCTCTCTCACCAACAGAAGGTTGGTCCAATAAAAGATATGACCTCACTTACCTTGTCTCTCTAATATCCTGGCACAGACACTGCTACAAAACATTGCATACACATAGCTACTATGTTCACCACTACAACTGGCAAACACCTGAGTGTCCGGGCAACAAAATGGCAGATGACATTAATGGTTGAGAAATGCAAAGTAATGCACATTGGAAAACATAATCCCAACTATACATATAAAATGATGGGGTCTAAATTAGCTGTTACCACTCAAGAAAAAGACCTTAGAGTCATTGTGGATAATTCTTTGAAAACATCCACTCAATGTGCAGCAGAAGTCAAAAAAGTGAACACAATGTTGGGAATCATTAGGAAAGGGATAGATAACAAGACAGAAAATATCATATTGCCTGTATATAAATCCATGGTATGCCCACATCTTGAATGCTATATGTAGATGTGGTTGCCCCATCTCAAAAAAGATATATTGGAATTGGAAAAGGTTCAGAAAAGGGGGAAAAATGAATAGGGTTATGAAACAGCTTCCATATGAGAAGAGATTAATAAGTCTGGGACTTTTCAGCTTGGAAAATAAATGACTAAGGGGGGATATGTAAGAGTTCTATAAAATCACGACTGGTGTTGAGAAAGTAAATAAGGAAATATTATTTACTCCTTCTCATAACACATGAACTAGAGGTCACCAAATGAAATTAATAGGCAGCAGGTTTAAAACAAACAAAAGGAAGTATTTTTTTTCACACAATGCACAGTCAACCTGTGGAACTCCTTGCCAGAGAATGTTGTGAAGGCCAAGACTATAACAGGGTTAAAAAAAAGAACTAGGTAAGTTCCTGGAGGATAGGTCCATCAGTCGCTATTAGCCAGGATGGGCAGGGATGCAAAACCATGCTCTGAACCTCTGTTTGCCACAACTGGGAATGGGAGACAGGGAATGGATCACTTCATGATCATCTGTTCTGTTAATTTCCTCTGAAGCACCTGGGATTGGCCACTGTCAGAAGACAAGATACTGGGCTAGATGGACCACTGGTCTGACCCAGGATGGCCATTCCTAGGAGTCTTATTTAATATCAAAACTAACACTGGTGATTTGGAAACTCCATTTTTCCATCTCTTAACAAAATACTCCTGTCATGCAGGTGCTAATTTGCAATTTCTATTGCAGTATTTTTCATTGTTTTCCTGTCACCGTTCAAGCACAGGTTTTGAGTTATTATGGTTTCATTCAAATCCAGTGGTATCACATGACTTTTAATGTCTATGACTGACTTAACTGAACTCCTATGGCTAATTAGTCTGTTAGTCATTACTTCAATGAGATAGTGTATGTTTAAGCAACCTTAAGACAGCACACTTGTCCCTCCCCAACCTGTTCTGATTAAAAGTAGGAAAACCTTGTTCAAGGGACTATGTATAGTGGCAGGTTATCTGTACACAGGGACATCTGAACCGCTCTTCCACCATTAAGGTTTGATGCTTTCTGAGGCTCCTGTCCCAGAAAACCTACAGAGCAGGGTCTCTGACATTTTAAGAGAGCTAGACAATTTTCAGCTTATGCTCCCACAGAGCTCTGTGGATCCAGATTAATGTTCACCACCAGCTCTAATATGGCCTGAGGATGTGTCAACAGACTGCACTTCCTGCTGGGAAGGGGTAGTAAAATGATATGGTGGAATTTCCAAAAGTGCTCATTATTGGCCTAACTCTGTTCCCAGGAAGAATAAATAACCATTTTGAAAAATGTGACAAATTTTCTTGCACTAATTTTAGCAGCGTCAGTCTCTTGTCTGTTCTCCACTAGCTGTGAGGGAAAAAAGTGCACTTACAGAGCATTATTAAACTGACCACAAAAGTGCAGACCCAGTGATAAATGAAACATATCAAAGCCAGGCAGAGGAAACAGAATACCTTCAAAAGAGACTCCCTTTTTTGGAGAGGGTAAACCATACAGTGCTTCACCCTATCCAACAGAAAAATGAGCAACTACAGTAAGATACAATCATTGGGTCAATTCTCTTCTCAAACATTTATCTGAAGACACAATTTGGCCATAAATGTAGCTATTAGAGGATAGAGCTATCCATAGACAATAGAAGTTGAAGTAAGGGGAACTTATTCTCTTTTCATTACTCAGGTTTCACAAAACTGCAATTCCATTGATGTAAACCAAACTATTCTTGATTTACACTGCTGTGAGAAGATAACGTGCTGCTTACCTGGGATGCTGCAGACCACGAGGACTACTAATTTGCATCCCCAGTACAATTATTTTGAAACCATTTCCTCTCCCAGCAATTTGCTTTGGAAGTTGATCTATTAGAGATGGCCAACAAATTTTGGCGAATAATTTATTTACCAAAAAATGCACCTTCACTCAACCTGCAAGTATCTGTGAATTCACGTTGAGTTTACCAATACTTTTCGCATAACTGAAAATCAAAATGGTTGCATAATATGGTAGTGCCCTCTTTAGAACAGTGGTGAGAGCACTCAACTGTGATGTAGAAGGGCCTTGGTGTAATTCCCCTCTGCCTACTCAGGAGAAGAGATTTGAACTTGGATCTCTCTCTTGCTCAAATAAATTGGTTAGTCTCTAAGGTGCCACAAGTACTCCTCCCTTATAGGAGATGCCTATAGCCTCTGAGCTAAGTGATGTTCTGGTACAGGGCTCTCTCAGCCTTTCATGTTGAAGCTGTTCCACTGCCTATCACTAATTAATAGTCATTGAACCAGAGACTTGAGTCTCCAACCTATCAGGAGAGTACCCTAACACCTGGGCTATCGAGTCATTCCCACTCTCTTTTCCTGGCCCTGTCACTATTCACAGCAACAATTCGTAGTCACTCTTCCTCCCTCCCCCATTCTGTGAATCTCATCCGCCTTTGCTTTTGCTGAAATGACCAAAATTAAAAACAAACAAAACATTTCATTTGACCTGCCTCAAAATGTTTTCCAATTTTTCAATTCACCAAAAGTTTTGAAAAAAAAAATTGTTTTCGTTTGACCATTCCCCCCCCCAATTTTTGATAATTGCCAGCCAACCAAAAAGCCATTATTTGCATAGCTCTATATCTAATATACCTCCAAGGTGGAAGGACATTCACCCCATACAAGGTGTCTGCCATAAAAACTAATTGGCGGCCATAAATCATCTTGGTATCATGAATAAAATAAGCTTTTATTTAACTTCATAAAGTTGAACCTGTGTTTGCAAGTTTGCTAAGGCAGAAGAGATTTAATGCTAGGCTTTAAGTTGTAAGGATTCTGTTGGATATTTCACATTACATGATACATGACAAGCCTGACACAACCCAGACTGATCTAACCTGATTACTCCAAGGTTAAAATTTATTCCTGCAGAGGATTAACATCTGCTTCTAATCATAAGGAGATATTCTGATCAGAACGTGCTGATTATCACTTTCAAGGAGAAGAAAGAGCTAGGTTTGTTTTAGGCAAATCTGTTAATTATAGTGCTGTCATGAATAGCAAGGTTGTTGAATAGGGTTTTAATTGTATGCCTGAGGGCCAAGTTTATTTATTTATTTATTTTAGTCATGCATTGAGTAAATAAATATTCCTGTATGCATACAGGGCAAAAATTAGGAAAGGAAGAAAAAAAAAGGAGTTCTCTCTCTTTTGCAGCCCACAAAAGTAACCTCTGCAAAATGGATTTCAGGAATGCAGCTGAATACTCACATCTTTACATAATTGCAGGCAAAAATCAGTGACTTAGAAACACAGTTACTCAGATGTACATCTCAAATACATTGTGTGTGTGCAAAAAAAGTGGGTTCAAATTTTCTCAAGGGCAGAGTCCCTTCTGTGGTCTTTGCACCTGCAGTAAAAATGGGGTTCAAAAATATGGGTGCAAATTTTGTGGGTGCTAATTGTTCTCACGGAAACTGATGCCAGGCCTCAGCCCTTTTAACAATGCACCATAGGAGAAGGTCTAGACTACATCCAAGACAACACACCCACACAGGGATGTGAGGGGGAGTAATAAAGCCGCTGCACTCCTGCATGAGCTTTATGGACCTTGGGTCTAGCCATTCAGAAGGAGGGCTACTTGTTCACTGGGTAGAGAGGGTAAGAGAATGGCAAAACTTTGGCTCCACCACTGCTACTCCTTTCCCAAGTAGCTGAATCAGGGCAGCATGTGTGGGATGGGAATGGGGATAGTAATGTAGTTACTGTTTTACAAGAGCAAAGAAGAGGAAGCATGGGAGGAATTGGGCCTCAGAGGTGTCTTCTGAGTCACCATGTCTTCTTAGGCTACTCCTCCTGGGGTAGCGCAGCTTGCACGCCACACATCTTGTTCAAGACTGTGCCTGAAACCACAAAGTAACCTTTATTAATATGGGATCTTCAGGCTTGACCCTGTGAAGTATGTGAGTAACTTTACTCAGATGAGTAGTCTCATCGCTGTCACTTGAATTATTTATGTGCATGAAATTACTCACATGTTGTTTGTAGTGTTGTAGCTGGGTTGGTCCCAGGATATGAGACACACAAGGAGGGTGAGCCAATATATTTTATTAAGCCAACTTCTGTTGGGAGGAAAAAAACCTTTCCCAGACCTGAAGAAGATCTCTGTGGAAGTTTGTCTCTCTCTCACCAACAAAAGATGCTTCATTAAAAAAAATATGTATATATTACCATCTACCCACCTTGTCTTACTCACATGTGAGTGTTTGCAGGGACTGGGCTCTTGAAATGGTCTATAATTGATGATGTATTTATTTATTCATTGCTTTCTATTTACATGTAAAGTTTTAAAACGGTTTTTAATGGGCTGATTGAGGATTTGTATTGCAAAGACCAACATCACCCCCTTTCCAGGTTTCTATTACTCTATAAGATGGTTCACATTATTATAAAAATTGGATTTCCATATTTTAAGGAATTATAGGATCATTTTGTAAATTGGATTAGAATGAAGTGGCTTAACATTCTTTAGTAGTTTTACACAATAAAGACATCATTGTAGGAATCTATGGGTCAATTGAATGTTTACATTGAACTTCCCTGACCACCCAGAAAGGACGTTGAACAAAGTGTTAAGCAGTAGCTTGTACATATAGAATTATGGTCTTTTTTCAATTGCTTCAATGAGATGTAACAATATATTACCTGAGTTACAAAATTGTAACCTGTATAATTGTAACACTGCAGCCCTCACCATAAAAATATAAAACTTCAGTGAACTTTGCTGATGTGTACACTGTATAGTCTTATTCTCAACTTCAGTAAGGGCCCCCGGTCCCATCCCTACAATATTACTCAGTATATTTAGCCAACAGTTATCTGGAAGCCTTGGGCTGAGCTAATCTGCTGAGCTGACTCATTTAACTGTAAAATGAGTTTGAAGATCAATGCATGATAAGCTCCATATACAAGAATCTTTTCTACCCAGGCACAAATACAGAGCAATAACAAACTAATTAACTTGACCAAAAATAATATGCAGATGTTACATCTGCAGTTTCAACTGCATTGTAGCTAAATTAGCGGAACACAGATTTATGAGTGTTTAAACTCTGAGATTTAGCAGGATATCCCTTTACACAACTACTCTGATAATTACTTATAAAAATTTAACTAGCAAATAAGCAAAAGATGATTCTCAACTCTTTTACCATTGAAAACTGTATGACTCTTGCTGGCTGGCACCAAACTCCCGCCCGTCTCCCCCCCTCCGTCGCCCCCCGCCCACCCCCGTTCCCCCAAAAAACCAAAAACAAACACATTTGAAGATTGAGGATTGAAAGGAAATCTTTTTGCCCTTTTACATTAGTAAAAGATGGGTTCTAGAACCCTTTAAAAACTTTTTCAAGACTAAGTGTTAGTCAAGCCAATTTGTGAATTCAGTGAAAAGCTGTAAGCCCATGTCTGTTTTTTCTAATACTATCCACTTTGAGTTTTATGTGCCCACCTTGTTAACATCAACTAATGCTGACTAAACTAAAGCTAGCTAAATTTTAATATGATCTTTGTTTAGTCCTTTGTATGCAAACACTTACATGCTAAACACTTTTAAAGGTTTTTAGTTTTGCTCTGTAAATATTTGACTATTAAGATGAAAGATTTAATCATACCCATGTTTTAATTACCTTTCTTTTAAAAATTTGCCTTTATCTTTTACTTATCTCTTTCTATTGTTTGAGGTGTCAGAAAATAAGATGTTGTTCGAACGGGTGGAGTTTGACCTTTACCTCTGCAACTCTTAATTACCAATCAATTCAAATGAAATTAACAGGAAACCTGAGAGACATAGCTATGTTTTTAAGGAAATGCACTGTCCTTGTGTACCTTGACAGAACACAAATTGGTAAGTACATGATTTTTCTGTATGATTATGTCTTATGCAAACTGGCGAGAGCTGAAACTCTGGAGCATCCAGTTCCTTAAAAAAAAAAAAAAATTATGTTGTTTATAGGTTTCAAGGCAACTGATCTGAATAACTGGATACGTTCACTCTTCATCCCCTACTCCTAAGCATCAACCAGTACGGATACTCCAGAACTGTAAGGATACATGGGGAGATTTTCAAAGCTACTATTGGCAATTAGGTACCTAATTTCCACTTACTTTCAATAGAAGTTAGGATCCTCGCTGCTATTAATGCCTTTGAAAAATCTCATTCACATTTAATGAGAAAAAATAGGTTAAAAACGGGAAGCAAGAAAAGATAAAAATATTCAATGAACTATCCCTCCCTCCCCCCATGTCTTTTTCAAAAAATGGTGAGTTTTGTGTTTTTGAAAGGTGCTGGATTGACAGCCCAGGAAAAAGGAGTCCTCTGTCTAAGCACAAAAAGGTACGATATGGGCTAGATGCTATCCCGAACAGCTCTGGTAAGCTACATCAACCTTGACCTGTACGGGCCATATCAGTCTCCAGCCCTTCAGTCCTTGGCTTCTCTACTTATTAAGCCTATAAGGTTGCCTAGTAGTGCCAACTGTGGTGGCAATTTCTCTGATTTCTTATATGCAACCACTTAAGTATTCCCCAGAGATTTTTAATGTTAGATTTCAACTCTTCTGTGAAACGTATACTGACTATCACACTGGCTAGTTATGTTAACAAAGTATTTGATCTTCGGCTAGATGGGTTAAGGATCATAAGAACTGTAAAACCCATCATAAAAAATGCTAGATTATTTTTCTGAAAATAATATTTCTATTATGGTGACCTCAAGAATTATGCTGGCAAATTAGGTAAAGGAACACACTCATCAATTCTATGCAAGCAAATGTGGGGTTTTACATGGGCAAGCAGATTAATTTTGTAAGTGTATTAATAGAGGCCCTTTCAAAATTTACTCCAGAGAGACTAAACTACTGAATAGGGAGAGCTCATTCTGTACATTCCATTATCCCACTGCACAAAATATATCCATATAGCTGTCAATGCCACCCGTTTATCTGATCGTGCTCATATTAGTTTAGAGATAATAGACATATATAGAGGCACCTTTAGATGACACATGCATGCATCTCTCCAATGGGAGAATTTTTTCACTCTAAGAAGTAAAAATATTCTCCGGCCTTGGTGAACCATGAATCCAAAACTATTTCATATGTAGGCTAATACAAAAGATTGTAGTAGAATAAAATTAAGCTTTACTTCTATGAATCAGCATTGCTCCCCTGATTTTTAACAGAGTTAGGCCAATTTAAACTAGCTGAGGATCTGGCCCACCATGTGGAAATATCTATATTTGGTTTGCTGCATTACCCAATTAAGCAGTTACTATGCCACTGGTCTAAGAAACTTTATCAGTAGAAGTCATTACATTAACGTTTCCTTTCCTGTCTAAATATGTTTAATTGCACTTTGGGTTTGCCTGACGTGACAACATGGTATCAAGGATGTAGGATGGCAGATCATTTCTCTGTTTGTTGAGTTTTATTGAAACGGCACTGAATGATGACAAATGGATATTACATGAAGTTTTACATCAACTCGGCATATAAAAGCTAAAAAGAAAAAATGCCATCTCAGAACTGGTTTCCTTTACAGCAGCACTGATAACCAATTTTTAACGTAGCCGCATACAAGCAAAATCAAATTTTAACAGAGACTCCTGGATTTTTCCAATTCAGATGTCAGCACCCTTGCTTCTTTTTTTTAAAACGACAAGTTAAACATTTGCATTTTCTCTTTTAGAGAACACTCAGATGCCTTGTTTGGCTGGTTTGAAAGAGAACATTGTTTCAAGCAGTGCCGAGCCCTGACCTGACTCAGGCAGTGCCCTGACATAAATAAATGAGTAGCAACTAGCGATAGTGCAACAAACACCTATAAAAGGGGAGGAAAAAAGGCCTTCATGGAAATGAGAGAACTGTTGTGTGCAACTTTCTAAACCCTAACCAAGGGAAGCATTTGGTGTGTTGTTTCTGAGAACTCAACGCTAGAAGTCTTGGTTACAGACCCCACTTTTTATTGATGCCATATTGTCTCAAAGGCACTAGCGCCGCTGGGAAAAGAAACTAGTCTTCCTGGCCTTAATTATAAGGATATCTTTCTAGAAGCGGGAAACTGGTCACCCCATCTTTAGGAGTTTAAAAGCAAGAGGAACACCCACCGATACACCCTTTAATGCTACCCTGTAGTGACATGTGGAAAAGAAAAACTGAATATGCCTTTAAACTGATTTTAATCTAATCCAGAGCCACAAACACGATTATGCACCCGTCATAATTGTATAGTTTTATTGCACAGTGTCACTTTAGGGCAGCTTTGGGTGCCTTGACTGTGTGGTTTCCAGACATTAACTTGTTTGGATTTCTTTTAAGTTTAACTCTGAATTTCCTGGGATTGTACATCCTACATAAATTTATCATTCTAGACATGGCAAAATGATAACTGAAAGTGTTAGTCCCAGATCAAGAAAAACAGATCTAAACATGGCTTTTTTAAAATTGTGTTTTTGAGATAACTTTAATAAGTTTTAAAGGGGCTGCAAATATCTCACATCCTAAAATGCACTACACATATATAAATTTGCTATACATTTTTAATGCAGTATAACAAATACGTCTAAAGATCTATAGCTGAATGGCTAGGTATATTAACAAGTGATAACCAAGCCAGCTTTCTATTAAAAATTGATTAGCTGTGCGACAGGAATACCTAATGGTCCAAAGTGTTGGATACTGTATAGATACATAATGAAAGACAGTCCCTGACTGAGGTGCTTACCACCTAGTTATATTTACTAGCCTCCAGTCCTCCTATTGCCCTAAGGGCACAATTTATTATCCAAACACAAAAACTCAAGAAGTAACTCAAAATAAAGCTATTCCCCTGACCAAAGCAGGCTGCAGTCCCCAGAAGCATTTTTGTCCCTTGACTGATGTTCCTTCCGTTAGCCCCCTGCCGAGTCATGTGACAGGCAGGTAGCCTGTACCCCTTTTCGGTCTCTTTCACCCTGTCACATAGGGAAAGATGTTTCCAAAGATAAATTGAGTAAGGATATTCAAAAACATCCCCTCCCTGGATATTCACAACTTTAACTGTTCCACTCAGCACTGGTGAGGCCTCAGCTGGAGTGCCATGTCCTGGTTTGGGCACCACACTTTAAAAAAGATGTGGACAAATTGGAGAGGGTCCAGAGGAGAGCAAGAAAAATAATAAGAGGTTTAGAAAACCTGACCTGTGAGGAAAGTTTGAAAGAATTGGTCATGTTAAGTCCTGAGAAGGCTGAGGGGCACACAATAAACAGACTTCAAATAGGTATAAAGTTTATTATAGGGAGGACAGTGATGAATTGTTCTTTATGTCCACCAAGGATAGGACAAGGGAGATTTAGGTTAGATATAAGGGAAAACTTTCTAACTAGATGGGTAGTTCAGCACTGGAACAGGTTATCTATGGAGGGTGTGGAATCACTGGAGATTTTTAAGAACAGGTTCAGGCAAACGCCTGTCAGGGATGGTCTACCTGCCTCAGCATTGGGGGTGGGACAACGACGACTAGATGACCTAGTCCCTTCCAGCCGTACATTTTTCTGATTCTAATGAATGTCTGTGTTTCAGGACAAGTTGCCACCTGAGATTTGTTTCTAACAGACAAAGAATATCTTCTGTACAAAAACTTACAGAAGCTCACACCTCTTAGTATGTATTAGTGATCATAAGAGAACTGCTGTATTATACTATGACTGTGGGGTGTAGTTTTCAAAAACACTCATCTGCTGGCATAAATAGGAGTTTTAACAATGATGTCAGTGGAAGCAGTTAGGCCAGTGTGGAGCACTTTTGAAAATCCCACCCTGACTTTATAAATAACATTTGACATTACTATTGTTATTGTGTAATGATTTTTTTTCCAAATACAATCATATGGACATCTTTTGTCAAGACTTTGGTTTAAGAAAAATACTCAGGGTGCTATTAATCGGATTATAGGCAATGACAAATATTATTGTTAACTTGATTTCATAAAAACGATTAATCATTTGATTTAGGAAGGCTGTTATCTTAGCAAACATCCTAACTATAATAAAAATATTATGATATAATACAAAGGATGACCTGTTGTCACTGAAATGAAACCAACAAAAGTACAGATTGGTAGAACATAGAGTATCTGGTCAACAATCCTCAGTGCTGACAAATGCTGCTCTATATCCCTACCAATGAACAGCTAGAAGGGAGAGCTTTCTCCAACAACTGTTTATATTTCATCACTGAATTGGCTATTTAGCAGTGACAAAAGATCACTTAGGCCCTAGTCTTGCAATCAGATCTGCATAGATGGATCACTCTTTCCATGTGGAGCCCCACAGAAGTCCACTCATGCAGATCTGATTTAAGGATCAGGCATATAGGCAGCACATTTGCTTCACATTTCTAGTTTTCAACAAACCTCACTGCAAACTTTTGGTGAAATCCTGGCTCCAGAGAAATCAACAGCAAAACTCCTATGAACTTCACTGGGGCCAGAGTTTCACCCCTTAATGCCAAAATGTGTGTTTTATAATCAAGGAAAACTAAATGGGAGTTTTGTTCAATGAAAGAGGTGCAGTCAAGCTGAATTTATTGAAACTGAGTTAAGTAAAAGCATTGCAATTTTTATAATAAAATGACTTTTAGACTTCTGGTAGTTGGTTGTCAGTGTCTGTTCAGCAATCAGTAAGTGGATTATAGAGGGGAAGCAGTGAAACTGACTTTACATAAAGAGCTTTCAAATGAACAAGTAAACATACTGAAAAATAGAGAACTATTTTTCATTACAATTTTGATTAATTTAATTTGATTAAAATTTGATTTGATTGATTAATTTTAATTACAATTTAATGTAATTTTGGTGTTACATGCAACTACTGAAGGTACAAAAACATCAGGTAGAAATGTGATTTTTACTTTGACAGTGTCCTTTTAAGACCTGTAAAATATGTCCCCTTGTGGCTGCAGGAACCATTTGGAATCTCAAACTGGTCTGAACTCACCCTGCATGTCACATCAATATGGACCTCCTTCTTAGCTCAATTTAGGCAAACCCTTTAATATACCCATTTGACCATCTATATTCATTCTAATCTCACAAAATCCCACTTGGCAAACAGCAGCAACAGAGAAAATGTAAACCTCCCACAATCAGGGAGGACTTTACTTACTGGTTAATCTCCAACCTGTATAAACAAACACAGCTTGATCTCTGACCATTGTGGAGAATTGGAAGTTTCATGGCATTATTTAGCCAACTATGTTTGCTTTAAAGAATTACCTCATTCCATTCCCTTTTCTGTTCACCCCCATTTGCTACAACTTCTCACCATAGTCTGCATGATCTTTTTCACTACTCTAAATGTACCTTTGATCAATTCCACCAAAGGGTGGTATTCAAATTTACCTGACATGCAGATCTGAGTATTGATCCTACAATACATTGCTCATGGTGCTTTGATTTAAATACATGACCACTCAGGCACAGTAGTGAGCCTGTGCATTCCACACTGACGGCTCATGGCTTTGGTCATTTCCACAGCTTTGTCTCTATGTCAGCAATTATTATTTGTATTGCAACAGCACTTAGAGTTTCCAGTCAAGAGCACATCAGCAACTACTGAACTATTTAAAATCATATATACATTTATATCTTTTTGCAATGAAATGATCAGAGATCAAATAAAGTTGAGTCCGTCTTCGCTTCCCTTCCCCTCCCTCCTCCAAATCTCAGACAAATTATTTAGTTCATCTCAAATGCACTTATGTGCTACAATGAAATGTGGTTTTAAATATGAAAAGTTACATCAAAAGCACATGAGTAACTACTGGACAGGAAAAAGCTATTTGGCCCTAAAAGCGTGTCTCCTCTAAGTTTGTCTCAATCGCTCTCCCAGTTTTGCTATTCTTTTGCCTTAATTCCCGTCTCCCAAAACAACAAATGCCCAGCAGCCCTTCAGCCAGTACTATTGACACTGATCACTTTACTTAGCGATTTATTCTATCATGTGTGCTAGCTGCGATAAAATATTTCTGTTGAAACTTACTGTTTACCCCAATGTTGAATTTTTGCTCATTTTATTCCTGCTTTCAACCTTTCACCTTTCATTGCATTTGGTCAACTTCCTTCATAATTCTGAATGGTACATATGTTTGAAATGAGAAATCAACAATTGTCACCCTGTGCTGCATTTTTCAAGGTCAATACTATCCTACGTATGGAAATATGATTAAACATAAGCACAGTATTCTAGATGAGCTCTAACTAGAATGTGCTGTGTACACAAATATTTTATTTGGATTGCATTTTGCTACAGCCCAACATTCTGGTCCCCCCCCCCCGTTTTTTTTTAAACCGATACATTGGGCAGATGGTGTCAAGGATTCTTCTGCAACCATAACTCTTTCTGGTCAGTACACTGCATGACTGCCCCCATTTAACACATAGTATCTATTCTAGTTGCTTATATTAGATTTTCCATTTTCTTTTCTATTTTCACCCAAACTATTTGCATATCTATCATATATTATGAACAACAGAGGCTGTGGAACTAAATCCAAAGCTATCTGACCAATTAACTCTCTTTTTTGGAGAGGCTACCATTTATATTTATAGTTTTTAATTTCCTAGTTTTGTGGTAGCTTTTTAACTAGAAGTATATTATACTTTTCCATATCATTCAAGACTTAACTTATTACTTTGTACCTTCAATGCTGGATGCTGTCAATACTTTGGAAATCAAAGCATCCAATCCTCCAGGCATTGGTATCCTTGAAAAATTTCTACTTCTTCTACTAGCTATTTTTATTCAAATTATTTCAAAGTAATCCGTCAAAAAGTGAATCAACTGTGCTCCCTGATGATGTAAAATGTTTTTACAACTGGTGATAAGCTAAGTCTATAACTGGTCTAATATTGTAGCCACTTGCTGCAAATTTTCCTTAATACTGTTTTGATTTTTCCCCACTCTGCAGGCCTTGGAAAACTAGACTGGAACCAGAGATGTTAAAAATAAGAGATGGGTCAACATAAAACTATAGATCCTAACACACCCCAAAAATGGTTTGGAATCCAAATCCAGATCTGAACTTTGTGACTTGGGTCCATGCTATGTCTATTTAAAATATGAACCTCGTGTGTATTTCAGACTCCCTTTGTTAAAATACTGGGTGAAATCTTGTGCTCCTTTACTTAGGCAAAACCCCACTTTTGACTTCATTGGGAGTTCAGTATAATTAATAAAACAGAGGATCAGACCCCAAGTTTGTGATCAATCAATTCTAGAAGTTCTCCAGCCCCATTTACAATACTTCTCTTATTGCAGTGAATTAGGGAAATAATTAGCTTTTCCTAATTTTCGCTGTTTAGTGTCCTCCTTCTGCAAGCTGCTGCCAGCAGCAAAAAGGGTCAGGTCCAGTTACCTTAGAGTTCCTTCTGAAAACTTAACAAACAACTCCAGCTCAAGCCAAGAAGCCTGGAAAAAACTAACTACCCTCCTGGGCACCTTTGATAGGCAGTACTTTCCCCATACAAGCCAGGAGTCAATGTCACAAACCAAAGCAAACTCTTTTGGGAACAGAATAAACTTGGGAAAGCCAGTAATAATCAATCAACAATATCTGTTTATATCTATTAAGTAAGACTCCCACCCCACCAATGGGTCTTGGCCATAGCCTGGAACTCAGGTGGTGTGTCCCTGTAATAACCACTTCCCTCCTTTGCTACACCCTTACTCACTGTTTGTTGTTCACGGTTTCCAGAGATCAAGTTTAGGAAGATCAACCAACAGACTCTCAGGGAAGTGCTGCTCCAGAGACTCTTCTACCTATCTCAGTAGTAGAGATTATAGCTTTTACTATCTACTGGGTAGGAAACCCTCACCAGAATTCTACACCATCTGCCAGCTTTGTACTGCTTTTTGCAAAATCTTCAGAGAACATCAGTAGCATACAGGACCCAACATATAGTCTTTACTCCCAGTCATGTACTCTTCCTACCTTTACACTCCCCCCACTACACACACAGCTTTAGCTGGGCTTTGCTACCCAACCACACCAGGGTTAGGGTGATCCCTCATTCCAAACACATTTCTATGAAGTTCTTTCTTGCCTTTCGTTACTTGAGAAGGATAATAATATTGTATTATTCCCAAACTTAAAACTTAACTAAATTTTGACCAAAATGCTCTAAACATTCACATAACAGAAATGCAAATCAGGCCTGGCCCATTTGATAATTTCCCCTTGCTCACCAACTGTCAGGGTTCCCTCCCCACTCTGAACTCTAGGGTACAGATGTGGGGACCCGCATGAAAGACCCCCTACGCTTATTTCTACCAGCTTAGGTTAAAAACTTCCCCAAGGCACAAATCCTTCCTTGTCCTTGGATAAGTACTGCTGCCACCACCAAGTGGGTTAGACAAAGATTCAGGAAAAGGACCACTTAGAGTTCCTGTTTCCCCAAAATATTCTCCAAGCCCCTTCATCCCCTTTCCTGGGAAGGCTTGAGAATAATCTACCAACCAGATAAGTAAAGAAGGTGAGCACAGACCAGACCCTTGGGTTTTTAGGACACTAAAAACCAATCAGATTCTTAAAAAACAGAACTTTATTAGAAAAAAAAATAAGTAAAAGAAGCACATCTGTAAAATCAGGATGGGAGGTAATTTTACAGGGTAATAAGACTTAAAACACAGAGGATTCCTCCCTAGGCAAAACTTCAAAGTTACAAAAAACAGGGATAAACCTCCCTCTTAGCACAGGGAAAATTCACAAGCTAAAATAAAAGATAATCTAATGCATTCCTTGCTATTACTTACTATTTCTATAATATTATATGTATCATTTCCATAGGAGGTGGATTACTTGCTTGGTCTCTCTCTTTGTCTTGGAGAGAACACACACAGAGCACAAAAACAAAGCCTTCCCCCCCCCCAGATTTGAAAGTATCTTCTTTCCTCATTGGTCCCTCTGGTCAGGTGCCAACTAGGTTAATTGAACTGATTAACCCCTTACAGGTAAGGGGATTCTGTACCTCTGGTCAAGAGGGATTTTATATTACTGCATACATAAAGGTTGTTACCCTTCCCTTTATATTTATGGCACCAAGCGATGTTGGAATTCTCAAGCAGGTCTGGGCTAAAGCTGAGTGTATTTTTTGGCAAAAACAGTTCATGCACCAAAAATATTCACTTTTGGTGAATCCAAAACATTTTGCAAAATGTGCTGAATAGTCTCTGCCACAAAGTTTTCTGGGCAGACTGGGGCACCACTGTCAGAACAGTTGTAGGAGGAAGAGGAGCAGCTACCCTCTGGATGATTTTCAGATCCTTGGTTATGGTACTTTTCTGGCAGGTGGGAGACCTGGGTTCTAGTTTCCCTTCTGCTTCATGTCTCTCACATTCCAGGACAGTGCCCTGGATAGTTGGCGAGAGGATATTCTGGTGTAACTGTCTCTCCTGTTGAAACTATTCCACTTTGTATAAATAATTAAATAGGCAAAGGAGCAGGGGCTTGGAGTTGAACTTGGGTTTTCTACAGCCTCACAGCCTTCAGATCTCTTGGGTGAACACCATCTGGTCCTGGTGACTTATCACTTTTTGGTTTATCAATTTGTTCCATTTGTTTATCAATTTGCTAAGGACACATTCTTCTTCTTGGAATCTCACATTGACTAGCTTAGGTGGCGAGCCATCTATTATGTTGAATTGCTTTTGTGAATCCCATTTTAAGGCACCTATCTCCTTCCATTTATTGTACAGAAAGCCTGTGCACCTAACTCAGGCTTTGTGAATCCCAGTGATTTTCTAGGTGGCTAAAAGATAGGCATTGCAACATTCAGCACTGCAATGCTTAAGTCCCTTTAATCTTATTATTATTATTCTCTTTGGCTACCATTCCACAGTCTAATAGATCTCAAGGTCAGGACATTTTCCCTGTCTTAATTTGACACCGCTAACATTTAGCAATATCCTCTTACCTATCTCACAGAGGTGTCATGAATTTAAGTGGTTAAATAGTTAAAGTTTGTACATTGCTTTCTACACAGAAAGGATTAAATGGAGGCATGCAAGACAGTCATTACAAAAGGTAAAGCTATTCAAAATTGAAAGGTGAGGTTTTGTTTTGTTTTGCTTTTACAAATTCAGCAGGTCCTCTTGTTGCAGAATTTTTTGCTAAATTGTGTGATTTCTTTTCAGGGAAGAATGTGTCCCAAATGGGCCATTTCTTAATGCAAAATTAAGCAAAAGTTGTCCAATCACGATGGATTTTACAATACAGACATACAAAAATTCAAAGTTCTTGCATGTGAAAATACTCACTTCAGTGAAATTGCCAATTAAGTAACACACTGAGGAGTGCAAAATTTCATAGCCTACAGTTTCAAAAGCTTGGTTGTCTCAAGCTCTTGGTGCCCAGCTTGACACACTGTAAGAGGGTCTGATTTCCAGAAAGTGCAGAGCATTTGTCCTTTGAAAATCAGACAGAAAATCTGCAGTAAAAGACTTAAGGGTGGCAATTTTGCAACAGAAAAGCTTCAAAAACAGACTCCAACGAGAAACTGCTGACCTTGAATTAATATGCAAACTAGATACAATTAACTTGGGTTTGAATAGAGACTGGGAGTGGCTGGGTCATTACACATATTGAATCTATTTCCCCATATTAAGTATCCTCACACCTTCTTGTCAACTGTCTAAATGGGCCATCGTGATCATCACTACAAACGTTTTTTTCTCCTGCTGATAATAGCTCATCTTAATTAATTAGCCTCTTACAGTTTTTATGGCAACTTCCACCTTCTCTGTATGTGTGTGTATATATATATATATATATATCTTCTTACTATATATTCCATTCTATGCATCTGATGAAGTGGGCTGTAGCCCATGAAAACTTATGCTCTAATAAATTTGTAGTCTCTAAGGTGCCACAAGTACTCCTGTTCTTCTTGCAGACTTCTTTAAGGTGTCTCAAACTGGACAATATAAATCAATAATCACATTTGAGAATGGTGACCTGTGAACTTTACAGGTGCCTAGTGCTCTTTTTGTGCTACCCCAACTCTCATGATTTTATTGTGTCTCATGATATGTGGTATTTTCCTTAAAGAGGTGGCTCCAGGAATCATGGGATTACATGAGAATCTCAGCTTGCATGATAAAACAAAACAAAAAAAAAACCCCTCATGACGGCAAAGAAAAGTAGTTAGAAAGGTTCAAAACCAGGCAAATAAAAAGAACCTACATTTTAGTCAATCTCATGAATTTGAAGCCAATTTCGTGATTCTGGGGGGCCTGACTCCTCATTTTTAAATGGTTGGCATTTGGAGTACTACATGTTATTTTTAACGCTAATTGTCTCTCATTTCTTGCAACACATAGATGTCCCTTATCATATAAATATCACCACAGTCCAATCTTGCTTCACTTGTGAGATCAGAGGATTAATTCTGCAACATTCAGCTGAAATAAATAAGCCATTCATTCAGACTTCTCTGTGACTTGAGGTCCTCTGTTTTTATGCCTGCTACAGCATCATTTCATTTAAGCTTTGTTCCTTACCTTACCTTTCCTGCCACCACAATCAAGGGGTCAGTATGGCTCAGTCTGTAGTTGTATACCTTTGGGCCATAGTCATTCTTAGTCATTTTAGTAGGAGACCAGATTTATTCTGAAGCTGTCAAAATATGTTGTAACATGTCACCCCACAGCGGACTATTTTGTTTCACCATGCATATATAATATCCCCAATGAGAATCAAAAGAAGAAAAGGTTCCATAATATGGACCTGAAACAATATTAACATACAGAAATGCCTATTAAAATGGCTATACACTTGTTATTGTACTCATGCTAGCAATTAATTTTTTCTTGTTATTAACTTAGCTATTTTGCCGTATTTTTAAGTACATAACGTTCTTAGCCTGGCTTTTATACTAATATCCCGGACATTATTTTTTTTCAAAACTAACATTTCTTGTTATTGTTGGAGATCAAAAAAGCATCAGACATCTGCTGAAGTGATATTTTAATCCTCCTCTTTAAAACCAAAACTAAACTAAAGCAACTTTAATGAGAATGTTCAAGAGAAAAAGTCTTCGTAGTAAAGTAACAAGCTTCAGCACATGTTTCTGGCCAGTACGTTGACCCCTAAACAATAAAGCTTCTAATGGATGAAGTTTATTTCCATTACAGTGGCTTAAATGTTTGTACAGTCCCTAGCACAATGGGGCCCTGATTTCCGCTGGGAGTTTTTAGTTGCTATCATAATAGCAGCAGTTAGTGAGCTGCTCTACATGTGACATTTTACACAAAGTATTTAATGCGATCATTTGCATATTTGCAAATAATCTGCATGTGCCCATAAATTTCAGCTTATGGTCAACACGCCCTTCCCCAGATATTGGTAGGGGCACAAGAAGTGGCAGCTGGGAGTGGGTAGCTGGGAGGATGACCAGAGCTGCTGGGTATGTGGTTGAGTGTGGGAAGACATGGGGGTGCTGGGTAGATGAGTGAGTGCTGAAGAATGCTAGGGCATCTAGGATAGATGGATGTGAGAGTGCAGGTGGGCGTGGGGGGGTTGGAAGGTGCTCGGGCATTCTGGGGTGCTGAAGTATGTTGGGAGAGAAGCTGGGGGAGTGGTTTTCTGGGGGGTGAAGATAAAAAAGTCATGTGGGGGCTGGGTGAAGATGTCAAGGGGAAGCTAAAAGCTGGAGGGGCCTGGTGGCATTTGGGAAAGAGGGCTGTCTCTCTTGGGGAAAGCTGGGAGACCGTGAAGTTGGGGGAACCTGTGGCCACAACTGGGCATCTTCTTTCCCCACCTATTGCTGCTGCTGTTGCCTACTCTTCTTTCCAGTTGTTCCTTTTCCACTAGGATTGAGCATGAGGAGCCAGAGCAGCTGATGGAGGCTGGCAGAGAAGGGACCATAGCAACGTCTGGTGGCTGACACCAATAATTACTGCAAGAAGAAAAGGAGTACTTGTGGCACCTTAGAGACTAACTAATTTATTTGAGCATAAGCTTTCGTGAGCTACAGTTCACTTCATCGGATGCATCGGATTCGTCGGATGTAGCTCACGAAAGCTTATGCTCAAATAAATTGGTTAGTCTCTAAGGTGCCACAAGTACTCCTTTTCTTTTTGCAAATACAGACTAACACGGCTGTTACTCTAAAACCTGTCAATAATTGCTGCAAATTTCTGCAATCCAGCTGGATGCTGGGCTATGGCAATGCATGACAGGGCTGCTTGGTGGGTGACAGCTGGTAGCCCTATAAATGCAGTATTTATACCATCTGCCTGCATTTTGTAATAATCTGTATACCCAAAAAAGATATCTAAACTGAAGAATAATTATTGTATGGGATCTAGACGAGCCTCATTTAGTCAGAGGTGTGAGTCCAACCTAATAATTTTTGGTTGCCTCTTTTTCTGTGGCAGGTCGACTTTAAATCTTTGTTGAAAGAAATAAACAGAAAGATGATTAAAACCACTGAACTTGATCATGCAAGCTTTCATTTCCATAGGAGTTACACCCAGGGAGAATCTGCTGAGTAGTACTTTTTTTACCATGTAAAATGAGGTGAGGAACACACAGATTAGCAATACTAGGTCAAATCTGCAAGTGATGTATATGAGGGAATGGGGGAGTAAATGGGAGGAGTGGTGTGGAAGTTACCTGATAGCAAGTGGAAGTGTGTCTAAGTGACTTTAAGTACATCTAATGGAGTCAAAGGTGGTATAACATACATGTTGAAGGACCTAGAAGAAGGTACAAATGCAAGGGGCAAGTCTTCAACCTTGCATTCTCTAATATAAATACATGGCAGTGTGCATTGTTGTGTGACTTCACTGTCTCCTTATGATGGATTAGCACAGGCAGGCAGAGACCCTGGAGCGAGGACACCGGCAGGAGCTCAGAATGCATTTACACTACTGGAAGAGTAAAACACTTTTGCTTTTCCTCTAGGCAGAAAGTACACCTCACCTCATCTCAGCTTCCTAAAAACAAGGTCCTTCTTCTTTTGGCGGCGGAGGGGAGCCACATCCCTTTAGGGGTTGTCTGTGGTGGACGTCCACACCCTCAGACCCTGCAGCCCGTGCAGTACATCTCCTGCACTGCTCCTCCTTTCGAAAAAGACGTGTCCTCGAGTCCACATAACAAAATGATCGAAAGAAGAAACTATAAAAACAAGGTTTTTATGTCCATCTGGTAGCCCAGCCTTCCTTGCAAGTGTACTACCCTTCAAAAGGAAATGTCACTTTTGTCATAATCCTGGTTGCTATGGGGATGAGACCTATCAATTTCCTGGCCACACAGTCAGCGCAGGTTGGACACCATTGTTCGACAGCCTGGCTAGTAATGTCTGGCTGATACCCACCTGCTGTGAGCTTCTCTACCCCAAAATGTCTCTCACCAGCTATGTAGTATTTGCAACACCTGCATCACTAACAACAGGTCTGTTCTTTGAACCCTGATTATTTGGCCACTTGTTGGCTTCTCACCTCTCTTATTTACTATTCCTTCCTCTGGAAAGCAAGGGAAAACTCCCCTAATTTAGTGCCAGGCTATGCAATCTAATCTTCTGGTGCTCTATGAGCTACCCAACCCAGTATAACTCTGTTTCTGGCTGTTCCAAGAGAGTGTGCCACCAGCAATCAAACCTTTCTAATGTCCCATCCAGATGTCTCCAAAATGGCCTCTAGTCTGAGATTATTTCTCTGACATTATACCTCTTACCAGGACTGGAATTACCTCCTCTGACCTTAACAGGATTATTACATCCCTACCACAGTTACCCTATATTCAGCAATGGCATCATTCTGGCAAATTACAGGGATACATTTTCCAATTGTAATGCATGTTTTATCTCCAACCTATGCCCTGTAGTCAGAGTTTTGTGCCACAGTAAAACCCCATACCAATTTAATGTTGTCAATTTCTACACCAGTTTGGCAATTACCCATTATATCCATCCTTTGGCCATTTGCCCCACTGAGTCCCCTACTGCTGTGTCCTGAGTTTTGTGTTCCCAGACCCCCAGTGCTGCTCCCTTATACCCTTCCAGCTGGTGGATCTCCTCCAATTCATTTGCACTCCTCAGTTGTATCCAGACATCCCTTCAATTCTGAAGCACTTAGAGGAGAGGAAAGTGATCAGGAACAGTCAGCATGGATTCACCAAGGGCAAGTCATGCCAGACTAATCTAATTGCCTTCTATGACGAGATAACTGACTCTGTGGATGAGGGGAAAGCGGTGGACATGTTGTTCCTTGACTTTAGCAAAGCTTTTGACACCGTCTCCCACAGTAGTCTTGCCAACAAGTTAAAGAAATATGGGCTGGATGAATGGACTATAAGGTGGATAGAAAGTTGGCTAGATTGTCGGGCTCAGTGGGTAGTGATCAATGGCTCCATGTCTAGTTGGCAGCCGGTATCAAGTAGAGTGCCCCAAGGGTCGGTCCTCAGGCCGGTTTTGTTCAATATCTTCATAAATGATCTGGAGGATGGCGTGGATTGCACCCTCAGCAAGTTTGCAGATGACACTAACCTGGGAGGAGAGGTAGATACGCTGGGGGGTAGGGATAGGATACAGAGGGCTCGAGACAAATTAGAGGGTTGGGCCAAAAGAAATCTGATGAGGTTCAACAAGGACAAATGCAGAGTCCTGCACTTAGGACGGAAGATTCCCATGCACCGCTACAGACTAGGGACCGAATGGCTCAGCAGCAGTTCTCCAGACAAGGACCTAGGGGTTACAGGGGATGAGAAGATGGATATGAGTCAACAGTGTGTCCTTGTTGCCAAGAAGGCCAATGGCATTTTGGGCTGTATAAGTAGGGGCATTGCCAGCAGATCGAGGGACGTGATCATTCCCCTCTATTCGACATTGGTGAGGCCTCATCTGGAGTACTGTGTCCAGTTTTGGGCCCCACACTACAAGAAGGATGTGGAAAAATTGGAAAGAGTCCAGCGGAGGGCAACAAAAATGATTAGGGGACTGGAACACATGACTTATAAGGAGAGGCTGAGGGAACTGGGATTGTTTAGTCTGCAGAAGAGAAGAATGAGGGGGGATTTGATAGCTGCTTTCAACTACCTGAAAGGGGGTTCCAAAGAGGATAGATCTAGACTGTTCTCAGTGGTAGCTGATGACAGAACAAGGAGTAATGGTCTCAAGTTGCAGTGCGGGAGGTTTAGATTGGATATTAGGAAAAACTTTTTCATTAGCAGGAAGCACCACACCCCTATCTGCAACTTCCGGAGAGTGGGGTCATTCCTCTCTGGAAAAAGGGGGGCTCCTAGTGAATGCATTACCTAGGGAGGTGGTGGAATCTCCTTCCTTAGAAGTTTTTAAGGTCAGGCTTGACAAAGCCCTGGCTGGGATGATTTAGTTGGGGATTGGTCCTGCTTTGAGCAGGGGGTTGGACTAGATGACCTCCTGAGGTCCCTTCCAACCCTGATATTCTATGATTCTGTATTACTAATGAAGTTGTTTCATGCTAGGGCATCCTTATTGCTGTGTCCCTTCCTGCACGGGCTGTTGCTGCTAGCTGCCTGAGCTGATTCCCATAGTTTCCAAGGGACGTTGTTTCTCTGACTTGACATTTCTGGTCTGCACATGCCATCCGAGAGCAAACTTCATGTAAAGGAGCCTCAGATTGCTGTTCCAATGCCTCTTTCAGGGCTTGCCAGTCTGTCTGTACCCAGGGGAGGCAGGTACATGCACACGTACTACGCCCTGCCTTTCAGTAGCAGCACCAAAAAATCCACCTTCGCTCCTTCAGACCATTGATTCGGACCATTCAAAGGGCTCCAATCATCCTCAGCCCCTGCAAATTGATGAGGCATAAAAAATATGGGTGTTTTTCAGAGTCTTTCCATTACTGAGGTTCCCTGGTATACGTCACCCTCTTCATCGCCGTCATCTGCCATTTTCCTTCCTTCCTAGCCTATGTGCTGATCCCACTCTGCCACCAGTGTCGTGTGAACTTTCAGTCTCCTTCTTGAAAGGATAACACAAGCCGGCAGAGGCTGTGGATGAGGACACATTCAGTAACAACAGAACGTGCACTTATGACTAGAAGAGGGGACAGACGCTGCTCCCATTCTGCTGCTGGTGCTGCTGACTCCCGAACACTTGATTTTTTTGCAGAAAGCACCACACCCCTATCTGCAACTTCCGGAGAGTGGGGTCATTCCTCTCTGGAAAAAGGGGGGCTCCCTTTTGGGGCTGTCTGGGGATGTGCCACAGACAAATACCCAGACAACACAGTAACTCTGTTATAGAACATTTTTTAAAAAGTTCCCCCAAAACAAAACCCTACCAAAACAAACCATTCCATGGCATACACAATTGTCTCTCTGGGAACAGGATGAGAGAAAGAACAAACTGTACATGACCAATGTTGGTCACATCACTTAATTCACTGCTAGAAAGCACTTAGCTGCTACAAGAAGGAGGGTGGTATAAGAACCCAAATAGAACAGACAAAATTTAACTTGCCTTTAAATTTGGCCCACTTTGGGAACATAACTTTTGGGACAGTTGGGGCCTAACCCAAAGCCCACTGAAGTCACCATGGCTTCAATATGCTTTGAAGAATCCCTCCTAGCAATCAGCTGAGTGCTTCTTGGAATCATTTCAAGTTTTTCCTCACTAAGGGCTCAATCCAAAGTCAATGCAAATCTTTCAGTTTCAATATTACTGAGTCCCTAATGCTAAAATGCTGTGGTTCTTATGCAAAATATTTCAATAGATATTTCCTTAGACACTTGTACAGTAAGAGATATTGTAGGTCACACAGGAGAAATTTAAAGTATTGACTAGATGGGTAGCTGACACATTAGGCTCTGCTGCTGCCTGGCCATTAGAAGCTTGAAAAGCATAGGAGAATTTTAATCCTCCTCTCCAATCTGCAAAGGAGCGTGCTTCACCAATAAGTCCAGAACAATATCTGTTTTTAAAAAAACCAAAAGGAAAGAGGAAAATTTAAGTATTTGTCCAAACTTTTTCTCCAAATATTACCAAGATAGGACCTAATTTCTTAACGCGCTGAAGTTTGTGAGAATTTTGCTCACAGAAAGGACATAGAATGCTGCCCAAATTGCTCAGATTACTCTGCATCACAGATGTACGACCTTATGCCAATACAGACCATGGGCATAATAAATCCAGCAACCTCTAGATTACTGAAGAAGCTCCAACGCAGAATGTTCTGAATACATTTGAACTGGAAGAGAGGAGGTATTTATAATGGTTAGAACAGTCAGAGTTCAGAATAACATTGGCTCGACTACTGACTTGTTCTGTGTCCTTGGCAAACCATTTAAACTTTATGTGGCTGAGTTTCATCACCAGCAAAATGAACATACTAGAGCATACCTAGTTAACAAGGAGTCTGGAAGGAAAGTTTGTAAAGCACTTCTGAGATCGTGAGAGAGACATAATTGTGAGGCAAAGAATTAACAGTGTTCATTACATGTGCAGAGAGAGAGAGAGAGAGAGATCTATGTTTATATGAATACACACAGCATATTGCAGATGTAGATCCTTATGTTCCAAACCACCAAAAGCTCATGTACAACAGGGAATAGAAGTACTGAAGAAAGGAAACTGAAGGAAAAACAACATTAAAACTACCTACGTTGCAGCATTTCCTTAAAGCAAGAAATAGCTTTGATACTGTCATCAGTGTACCATTTACAAAAGTGTTTGGTAATTCCAGAGTGGAAATAAAAGAACTGTCCTTTAATAAACTGGCAACTCTGCTAACCATAAAAACAATTACTAAAGGAAAAGGCATTACACTTTAATAGCACTTCATCTAGTCAGATCAGTGTCTGTTTGGGTGGGTGGTTCTTCGATTATGTGTTTGCTAAAAAATGTTTTGGAGCAGTTAAGCTAGAAGGATATCATGCATCACATCCTTTAGTCCTCATGGGCTTTTTCCTTTTTAAAAAAACATTCAGTCCGGTCCCTCAGAGTTCAGAAGTGCAGCACCTGCCTCTCTGATTGTCTGCTAAAGAAAACTATACCTCCACAGGTGGGGGTGGAGGTTACTTTGCCACTATTCAGTTAGGGCCAGATTCCAATACCCTTACACTGAATAGTATCTGACACCTCAGATAGCCCATTGATTTCAGTGGGACTACTTATGGAGTTACTACTCAGGGTGAGTAAAGGGTATCAGAATCTGGCCTTTAGAAGAGGCCTGAGTTGCAACTTGCCAATTTGTATTTGTACTATGAAATCCCCTACCCCAAAGGTTGGTGGTAATCATTCCTAGGGTTTTAATTTGGCAGACGGTAGAAACAGAACATCGGTCATGAAGTTCAGATAGCTGATCCCCCTTTAAAATTTGAGGGTGTTCAGGTATGGGATTTTGACTTGGGCCTATCTCTGGTTAAATCCTAATTATTGTGCTGCTTACAAACTGGTACATCAGAAGCTGGATAAGGAAAGGGCATAGCTATTTAACGTAGTGGTTGGTTCCAGTCCTCCAACTGACTTCAGAGGTACATGGCATAGATGGAATCCAAGACCATGCTCTGTTTTGTAGACATTTGCTAATCAAATTAGCATATTAAAATGTTATCTGTAGAACAAAATGCAAGAACTAACAGACACAAACTTAGCACCATTCCCTTCCTGGGCTTTAGTTGTACCCCGAACCAACTCTGGGACCCCTGATAAATTGTCAAGTAGCATAAACTGAGAAGCACTTTCTGTCTGCTTCACAGACAAAGAAGAGCTGGAGAAACATTCCCCTTTAACAGGCACACAGCTTGGGATCTCATTTCCCTTGTCCCACACACAGGGCTGTTCACAAACAACTGCTTGGAGATTGGGGGTAGCTCCCTCCATAGGCAAGTCAATACCCCTAACAGACACAGGCACATTTCCTTTACTGTCACAATTCTCCACACAAGTAACAGGTAAGGTTATCCTTGACTTCTCAAACTGCTGACTAGACAAAGCCATCAGCTCACAAGGCTGCCTAGGCTCATCTAAACTTTCCCTGCCTTCCTTGTCCTCCTTTCCCTTGTCCCAGCACATCGGGCTGGTTACAGACAAATACCAGGAGAGTGGGGCAGCTTCCTTACCAGGTAAACTGCTGTTCTCCACACTACACTGAGCTACTTCCAGCAAATCACAGTCACCTTTTTCAGGTCTACTTTTATAAGCTGCATTCGCCAACAATCCATCACCCATCAAAAATCTACCCTTTCCTTCCTCAGCAAGGGCTTTAACCTGACCATCGACTTTAATCTCCTGAGAAACTTTTTCCTGACCAATGAGTTCTTTCTGTGCTTGATCTAATTCCAGATTCACTTCTGAGACATTAGACAGACATTCATAAATTTCATTCCCAGACAAACAGCTCTTTGCCACCTTTCCCAGGTTAGAGTCACCCTCTCCTGGCCATAGCAAAACTGGTTAAACATAGACAACTGTTCAGAGTAATACAACATACCAACATTGTTATAAACTGGACTTTCAAGAGGATACAGTTTCTGCTGTTCTTCCATTGCTTTTTTGACTTGGCGCTTAAGTCTGGTAGTTTCTTGTTGCATCTGACGAACCTTCTCCTCAGCAGCCAGCAATTCCATACGTCCCCTATGAGCCCTTTCCTCTCTTTCAGCAGCTTCTTTCTGTCTTTCAGCAGCTTCTTTTTCCAGCTGGGCCAAGGCTTGCTTCTCTCTCATTCAAATTTCTGCCAGTTTTTGATTATGTTCAAACTGCAGGCTCTCTCTCAGGGCTTGCAGTTTCATTGCTTCTGCTGATGCTTTCTGGCTCATGGTCACTGACCTTTAACCTAACAAAACTCTCAATACCAAAATTCCAATTTGGATAGTGTGGGGTTCTGATCCAAAGTTTAATTGACCTGGTTCTGTGGATCCTGGCACAATTACGCCACTGTAACGATGCGGCCTCTGGCAGGACACTACTGAGAGTATCAATTCAGGACAAATTGCCTGGATTAAGGTAATCACAGCCCAAGGCTGGATGTCCTTTACTATTAAGGTATGCCAAACCAGCCAAACAGAGAGGACCTTGGTTTTAGCCCACTGGCTAACCAGAAGTCATACAAGCAATTCCCTCATATACTCCAGTTCCCTTGTATCACCTCCAGCACCACTACTTATGGGGATGAATGATTATGAAAACCAATACCCCAGTAAAAGAAAAAGGTTCTCCCAATCCCAAAGGACCAAGCCCTAGACCCAGGTCAATAGACAAGTCAGAGCTTACCCACAAATCAAACTGTTTCTAATCCTTTAGAATCTAAAGGTTTATTCATAAAAAGAGCAGACTTATTTAACTCTCTCTCTAAGTGGTCTCACTGCCACTAGATGGGACAGAACACCACACCCTGGTGCAACAGGAGCAGGTCCTCCCTTCCCTCAGGGAGAGGGACCTTCAGGCAGTTGCTGAGGGAGAGATCCTGCCTTTCTTCAGGGCCTGCAAGTTAGAGGTCCTTCCTCTTTCCTAGTCTGCCCACAAGTCCTCATCCAGTCTGTGCACCCCCTGCAGGTGTGATGGAGCTGGGCTGGCTGACGCCAGAGCAGCTCCTTAACCCCTTGTTCCCCAATGTGGGGTTTGTATTCCTCATCACAAGTCCAAACAGAGGAGAAAAAACCTTGAAGATACAGCTTTCTATACTGTTAATGGCTAACAGGCCTAGCAGGCCTGAGGGCATATTTTTCCAAGGAGAGCTTTTTGTTATCTTGGGTATACCGATCTAATGCTGCAGATGCATATTTTGGGTAGCGAATTATAATTTCATCCAGCAGTGACAATGTGAATTTTGAATCCTTTTTTAACCTGGCTTCTCTTTAACTCCTTGGAAGGTGACTTTAGATGATGCTTTGTGCAGCAGGCATTCTTTTGCCCTGTGTCATCCGGGCTTTTCTGTTGCTGGATTCGGGAGGAGGGTTGGTGAGAATCCACTCTGCTGCCTGCAGAATGCTGCATTCTGACCAAAAGTATGTTACTTTGGGTCCTGATTTCCTTCTGTTCCTGGAAGGTGATGTTTGGAAGATTTTCATGGCGCATGAAACAAAGACAGAGGGAGTAATGGTAAAGGTCCCCAAAACATGACTTCAGCCTACCCTGCAACAGCCAGATCCAGCCTCTTAATTTTTTTTGTATTGATTTAAAGTAAAATTAGTGTTACTCACACACCTGCATAGGGTGTGCGTGTGTGAATCCTCCAAGGGCAGAAATGACATGGAGTGTACATGAGAATTTATGAGTGATACTGAAGCATTCCACAATGTTGGAAATCATGGCCTCGTGGACAGACAGAAAGCAAACTGTGGGATTCTTTCTCACTCCCCCCATGGCAGTACAATGAACATACCTTCTGTTTCATTCCATTGGAAGACACTTCACACCTGCTGGGCCAAGCCTGCTGCCTGGGACTGCGGGTGCTACATGTGGCCAGCAATGGGCCAGAAGGAGGAGGATCATGCGGGAGCTTTTGGAGATAGGGGCAAGGAGGAGCACCTTCCTTTCAAAAGAGCCAAGGAGGAGAGGGTCACGGTCCATGAAGAGAGCCTGCTCCGGGGTTCCTGGGGGAAGAGAGGAAGAGCAGGGAGCAGGACCGATTGCTCAGGGGGGGAATGCTGGATATGGGGCCAGCAGGGTGGTTCATCCAGCTCATGTCACAGCACCAGCCCCAGTGCGTGTGCCGGCTGCAGTGTCTGCAGGTGCACAGGTCCATGTACCTGTGACAGTGGAATGGTGTTCCCGGGCCTGGCTCACAATGGTTGGAGGGTGGAGTTTGCGGCAGGGCCTGTGAGCAAAATTGCAGATGGGGTTTCTGTTCCCAACTATTGACAGCTGTGTGTCTCAGAGAAAGATCCTCTAACCCCTCTCTCCAAGAGACGTACCCTTGTCTCCAAAACCAGTCAGGTGGCAGAGCGTATACTAGTTTATGCCGTACACTACACATTTTCTGGCCAGCCTTGAACTCTCCAATTCCCTGATGAATGTTCTTCTGACACTTAATGGCTTTTATATTTTTGCTCTAGCCATTATTCATACACTCAGCCTAGTCGGCCAGGTCCCACTTCCACGTGGTGCCTCACTCTCCCCCTCTCTGAAGTGGGGATAATCCTAACCGACAATTAGACAGTGTTTCATCCTCAGATCTTGCTTCCCAAATCCCTGCCCTCCTTGCCCAACACTGGCCTCTCCCCATTTCCCCAAACTTCCATGCCTATCTTAGTGCCTGTCTCATCCCCCAACTGCAAGTTCTCAGACGCAGTCTCCTTTCAGCAAGCTGAAGCTTCCCCTTGCTCTGGAGCTGGAATCTCATGTCCTGTGAGCTTCCCTTGCATGATGTATTCACCATGGGCATGAGAAAGGACAACACCCATATGCAGGTAGAACTGCAACCTCCACCTCTGTCCCAGCAGCAGGATGGCCTCTGCTCCCTGCTCCCTCGGACAGCTGGAGCTACTGAGAGGTGGGGTTGGCAGAGCACGAGAACAGCCCATGAGGTTAAGAAATGGCAGGGAGAGCCTCTTTCCTCAATGGGACATTACGTTGTCCCTCCGTGGGCAGTCCTTTCTTTCCGCAGGCTGGGCTTTGGTTCCTGGATTCTGCTCAGAAGCCCAGCTCCCATCCCTAGCAGCTGGGCTGTTCCCTACTCTGCTGTGCACCAGGCCCTCTGCAGAGAGCTGCTCTGGGCAAGGGCTGCAGAGCCAGCTGTCCTCCTGGCAGGTGTAGCCCCAGGTTCCATAACCCTGACCCATGGTCTCCCTCCGCTGGCAGGCTCTGAGCAAGGTCTGCCCAGAGAACATGGATGATGAGCTCTAGATCCTGCTGACAGCACGAGCAAGCACAGACAAACTCCAGCACATCCTGGAGGTGAGCAGAATGGGGAGGGGCAGAAGGGGTTTTACCATAGCCCTGGGGACTCCTAGAAAGAAGAGACTGGAAAATCCATGATTCTTTTGGATCCTTCTGAGTATGCATTTGTGATATAAACTCACTGGGTGACCTTCGGGGTTAACTCACTTTCCCCTTCTGGCATCAGTCTTCTCCACTATCAACTCTACCCTTGGGAAGAAGGACATAAGCCCTGACAATCACCTTCACCTGTGGGTGTCTGGCCTTGGGAGCCTAAACCAACTGGACTATCTGCCCCATCACCTAAACTGCCCTGTCTTTCCCTCCTAGGGCCTTGTCCTAAGTGCTCAGACTAGCCCCTTCCCGGCTTGTTCCTGACCTTTCAAGCACTCTCCAAGCCCCTCCCATGCCTGCTCCCCTTGGGGTCTCTCTCCTGGCTGAGCACAGGCTGCCCTTATACAGCGGATGCTCGCTAGAGCATGCATTGCTACAGCACGGATTCACATACTGCGCGGTCATGGCGATGGATCCCAAATTTAAATATTTAAATTAGAATCCATGGTAATGTGGACCCCACGTTAACGTGGTACCGTGCCCCGCATTCTAGCGAGGGTCCCATGTATCTCTCAGCAGGTCTGGGTCCTAGTCACATGCTGCTTCTTGTCACGTGACCCCCACAATTATTCCCTTCACCCTAGGGAGCTGCATAACCTGGGCTAGGTGCAGTTGAGCTTTCCTGGCCATCTCACCCTGGGACAGGCTGAAACTGGAAACCTGTGGGCTAACAGTAACTGTTTGCTCTCAAAGGTGCTGAAGACACAATGGAAGAGGAAATCCTTTGGCCTGGATTTAAATTATTCCAACTGAAATCAAATGAGAGAAAATAGGTCCAGAGTTAGCTTCCTAGCAGCAGAAAATGTACAGATTGATGGATGTTAAGGTCAGAAAGGACCATTATGTACATCTAGTCGCACCTCCTGTAGAATGTCACCAAGTGGTTCCTTCAGCCAACCATAACATGGGACTGAGCCAGAGCACGTCTTTTGGAACGACATCCACATGCATTAGAGAAGGGCTCACGAACTGGGGGTCGGGCCCCCTCAGGGGGTCACAAAGTTATTACATGGGGGGGTCGCAAGCAGTCAGCCTCCACCCCAAACCCCGCTTTGCCTCCAGCATTTATAATGGTGTTAAATATATTAAAAAGTGTTTTTAATTTATAAGGAGGGATCATACTCAGAGGCTTGCTATGTGAAAGGGGACATCAGTACAAAAGTTTGAGAACCACTGCATTAGAGGCAGCTGACTAACGGAAAATCTTTCTTCTGCAATGATGTGGGGTTAAGGGACATGGAGGAAAAGACATGGAGGCTGTGACTAAAGTTAGAGCAGTGAGGCCAGGATAACCCAGCCTGGGTCCCAGGACTGGCTATCAGAAGACCTGCTGTTTTCTATTCCTGGCTTTGGGACCATGAGCGAGTCTCTTCACCGTTGGATGCCTCGGCTTCCCCAACTATCAAATAGAGCTAATCAAGCTTTTGTTTGTTCTCCCCATTTTACCGGGTGGGAAACCGAGACATAGTTGGGATCTGTCTACACTACAGGTCTGTAGTGCATTTCTAAGCTGCTAACCCCCACATGTTGTTCAGAGCCTATGGACAACACAGCTCCTAAACGTGTGTTTGTTCTTTGCTTATCCCATATGTACCAGCAGGCTGGACGGCCTTTTCTCACTGTGCTGTGGGGAGCAGGTCCTGGGTACTATGGGTCTGAAGAAGATCTCAAAGACTAATTTTTAAAAATATTTTTATCAATGAATTAGGAGAGAACATACAATCCCTGCTGATAAGATTGGTGGGTGACAAAATACCTGCAGTGTGGTAATTACTGAGGAGGAGAGGGAAGTGATACAGAGCAATCTGGCTCATTCGACAAGCTGGGCCCATTCAAAGAATACAAGTTTGACCAGAGCCAAATGCAAGGTCCTACACCTAGCAACAAGGCATGCCGGCCACACCCCCAGAAAGGGGAAGTGTATCCAGGAAAGCAGTGACTCTGAAAAGGATTTAGGGGCCATAGTGGAGAAGACACTCAGCATGAACTCCCAGCGTGATGCTGTGGTGACCAGGGCTAAAGCCATCCTTAGACGTGTGAGCAGAGCCGCGAGTAGGATAGGGAGGTGAAACAGTATCATTGAGACTGATATTGGAATACGACCTCCAGTTTTGGTGTCCTCGTTTGAAAAAGATGTTGAGAAATTGGAGCTGGGGCAGCAAAGAGCCACCAAATGTTCTGAGGGCTGGAGAAAAATGCCTTCTAGTGAGCTATTGAAAGAGCTCAACCTGTTTAGCTGATGAAAAGAAGATTGAAAGGTGACTTCACTGAAATGTGGAAGTGCCTTAATGGAGAGAAAATCTTGGGTATTAAAGGGCTCTTTAATCTAGCAGAAAAAGGCATAACAAGACCCAATGGCTGGAAGGTGAAAAGAGACAAATTTCATATTAGAAATAAGGCACAAATATTCAACAGCGAGGATGATTCATCACAGGAACAAGCTACCAAGGAAAGTGGTGGATTCTCCATCTCTTGATGTCATTTAATGAAGACTAGATGCCTTTCTGGAATGTGTTTGCACCCAAAGTAGCGATTGTGGTATACAGGAGGCCTGTGATATGTAGGGGGTCAGATGAGATGCTCTAATGGTCTCTTCTGGCCATAAAGTCTATTCATTTCTGAAAAACTGAGTGTAGCATTGGGAGCAGCTTCTGATGTTTTACTGTCTAGCCGGTTTGCTTCCTAGAATGAACACTCATTGAGTGGGGTGATCCACAGGGATTAGCTCAAACCTCCAAAGTGTCTGGCCAGCTGCAGGACATTAGCATGGCAGGGGAGGGGTGGGTAGGCTGACCAGATAGGAAGAGTGAAAAATGGGACAGGGAGTGTGGGGTAATAGGTGTCTATATAAGAAAAAGCCCCAAATATTGGGACTGTCCCTATAAAATCAGGATATCTGGTCACCCGTGGGGCGGGTGTGGCAGTGACATCACAAAGGCCTTTTGCAGGACCTCAGCCTATTGGTCAAAGGTGATGGGGAGGTGGTGACCTCACAGAGAGATGCTGACATCAGCCAGGCAGGACAGGGGCTCAGGGCCAAGGAAACCTTAGAGACCCCTGTAGCTTTGCTTCAGCAAGTCTCCTTCTCGAGGTCTCTCTTTGAGGACTGAGAGAGTATTAGGGTTTACATACGTGAGCGCGAGGAGGACCCTCTTTAAAGTTTTCTCCTTTCCTTTTACTGATTTTACCAGGAAACAGACATCCCTGTTTACAAGGTAAGAGTCTCTGAGAGGTATGGAACCTGTTCAGTTTGATCCATTTGGTGCCAGCTGAATTCTAGGCATGGAAAACACTAGCTTAAGGTGGCAGAATTTTATTCCCCACCTAGGATTTTGTCCCTTAGAATCACTGGGAACATTGGGATTTGTCGTTTTTGTTTTACCTTTTCCTCCATCCCTCCCCCCTTTCTCTTCTTCTCTTACTTCTTTTGTCCTTTCCCTTGTTCCCCTCCCGCCACCAGGAGGTGTGGTGTGGGTATCACTGGGGGTGCTCTGCAGCTCCCATTGTGGAAGGTTCACCCAAAAATGTGGGGCTGAAATAGTGCTCGGCCAGTGATCCCCACCGGTGACCTGGGCCATCCTTTGGGCTCTCTGGTGAGAATCCTCAGCCTCCTGCCCCTCAGTCTCTACCCTGATTGGCTGACCAGGGGGTTATTGACAGGGAGGAGACTCAGATCCTTCTTGTTCTCTTTTAAGACCAAGTAAATAAGTCATAACCAGTCATATGTTTGATGAATTTTGCTGCTTCTCTGCAATAATTGTCTCTGAGCAGTTCATGATTCTCTCTACAATTCCAGTTCTCCTGAAATATTTGCTGAATAATTACTGTGAACTGTTGTTGGTCTGGAGCTCATCTGAGAGCACTTTATTCAGATCATTCAGTGTATGAGATTTAAGATCCGATGGTTAGTTTAAAAGTCAGGCTCTTGGGTCCTATTCCCAACTCTGCCACTGACTGGCTGTGTGACCTAAGACAAGTGAATTCTCCTTTCTCAGCCTAAGCTCCTCCCTCTTTCCAGTAAAGATAACAATCCGCTCCTACCTACCTCAGGGTGGGTGGAAGATGGGGATACACTGGAGAGTGTCACTAGAAGCAGTGCATAATATGAGGTGTCCTATCACATTTACTCAAATCAGATTATGTCATAATAGAATAGCTGAAATATTCTACTTTATTTGTATTTAATTATTTTGAAATTGTTAAGAGCAGCAACTACTTAGCTCAGACTGAAGCATCTTATCTAATTTTTGAGATCTCAGTGTCTCCTCTTTGTGTGAGAGGAAACAATTTAACACACTGTGGGACAAACAGGAGATGCTTTTGTTTTGCAACAAAATATTTGCAAAAAATGTTCATCCCACTTGTCATGATTTCAAGAAACAAACTGGTTTAGTCTGAATGGGATTTTCTGACAGAAACGGTTTCAATTAAATTTCCCCACCATCTCGATTCCTGGGCTCTATCCCTGCCTCTTGGGGGTTTGTTGTCTGTTAGAACAGGAGTCAGGACTGGTGGCTTCTCTTTTTGGCTCTACCACCACCTTGCTGTGTAGGCCCTTAGGTAGGTCACTTCCCTTCTCTGTACCTCAGGCACCCCATCTGTCCAATGGGAACACGGACAATTCTCGAACTCTGGGCAGTCGTGAGCCTGGGTGAGATAAGGGGCATTAAAGCCCTTTGTGAAGGAGAAAGGGGAGTTTCACAGTGTTGAGCACCAAGAAATTCTAAACTTTGCTAAAATGTCTAGTCTGTGGAAACAAGAAATGGTCAGGGCCAAATTTTAACCATTGTCTTTTTTCAAGCCCATTCAAGGATGTGAGTCCCACTCTTTTAGGTATGTGGGGTTCTTTGCCAGGAGGAGAGAAGAGGTTCCTGCCTCCATTTTTGTGGCCTTAACAAAACAGGTGCTGTGCCCCAGTTCTCGTCTGAGATCCCCGAAAAAGAACATCTTCCCATCCATTAACAAGACAGTAGCTATCTTTAAAAGGGGAACAAAGAGAACCCTGGGACATACAGACTAGCTAGCCTCACTTCCATACCTGGAAAGACACTGGAACACATTATTAATGCAGTTTGTCAGCATTTACAGGATCATTTGGTTTTTAGGGCTATTGAGCATGGATTTGTCAAGAACAAATCATGCCAAACCAATCCTATTTCCTTCTTTGGCAGGGTTACGGGCCTAGTGGAGGTGGGTAAAAGTAGAAGTGATCTATCTTGGTGTTAATCAGGATTTTGACACAGTCCCATAGGACATTCTCACAAGCAAACTAGGGAAATGTGGTCGAGATGCAATTAGTATAATGTGGGTGCACAGCTGGTTGAAAGCCCGTACTCCAAGAGTCTTTCTCCATGTTTGGCTGTCCAACTGAGAGGGTCCAGCAGGGATCAGTCTGGGGTGCGGTACTATTCAATATTTTCATTAATGATTTGGAAAATGGAGTGGAGAGTATGCTTCTAAAATTTGCAGATGACACCAAGCACTCTGGAGCACAGGATTGAAATTCAAAACACCCTTTACGAATTGGTCTTCTTGAGCCAAACTCCACAACTGGGCCCCTCTCTATAGATTGGGCAGAAGTGAAACCCCAGAGCCAAACACTCCTCCTCCTGGGCAGTGCACTCCAACCTTTAATGGTCAGATGCTGTTTAGCACTGTCAGAGCAGCTTTTGCTGGGGGATTCTCCCAGCACTTTCCAATAGTGGGAAAGTAGGAAATCCCCATTTGACTGCTGGGGACGGAGCAATAGAAGGCAGGAGCAACTTGCCCAAAGTCCCACAGGTCAATAGGAAAACCAAAAATGGAACCCAGGAGTCCTGAGTTTCAATCCCCTGGTCCAGTCACTATCACAGAGCACACTCCCTCTCAAAGGCAGGGGGACCGGACATGAGGGCCTAGTTGTAATTGCCAGCTGTGGGAGGGAGTGTGCAGCAGTGGTTAGTGAAGGGGACTGGAAATAAGGACTGCTGGGTCCCATCCATGGCTCTGACACTTGGTGTGACCCTGAGCCAGAAGCTTCCCCTCCCCAGGCCTCTTTCTCATCAGTCGGGTTGGGGTCGCAGTCCCTCCAGCCCAGAGGGGTTGGGATGCTCCAGGAAGGTGTGTAAAGTGCCAGGATGTGAGAAGCTGGGAGGCGCTGTCACCCCCGCATTAGGGCAGTGTTTTGCACCCCCTCATGCAGGCTGAGTTTCTCCATCCCTTGGCAATAAGACAGACTCTTCTTTTCACAGTCGATTGCCCGGCGTCATCACCCTGCCTGCTGGCTGGGCAGGGTAACTCCTCAGGTCACCACCCTCTCCAGCCTGCCTTGGGCTTGGAGAGTGACAAGGAGGGTGAGGGACAGCAGGTGACCCTGAACATCCACCATCCATCGCTCCATCACCTACAGCAAGTGAGTGGCATTAGGATTACTCTGTGGCATCCCCTGTCTGTCTGGGGAGAGGCAGAAAGAGGGGGAGAGAATGTCTCCCAAAGGAGATTGGATCTGCAAATGGCCCCCAGGAGCCCCTCACTCTCAGATTGGGGAGGGGCTTTTCCAGAGCCATCTCCAGTGTGTTGGAAAGGTCCCAGCAATGGGGCTCCCAGCCCTTCCTTTGTGGGACACTGTTCCCCAGGCTGAGTCTCTGAGCTGGGCCAGACCCTGTGAGCTGCTGAGCATGAAAATCAATGAGAAACGAGGAGGCTCTGGGCTTCCTATACCTAGGGACCTTGAAGTGGGGAATGGTTTCCCAGGAGAAGTCCCGACTCCTGGGTTCTGTTCCTTCTTTATCTTGGGGGGAAGGGGGAGTGTGTGGCCAGGGATGGCAGGAGAGAGCTTCTTGTCCAAAGTGACCATGGTCTTTGTGACTGACACCAGTGCTCAAAAAGGAGAAGATTCCCCGGGTATTGCAGCACCAGAGATGATGAGGGGGAACACTCGGAGCAGATCATGCAATGAACTCCTGCCAGTGTGTGGAGATTGCACTTCCTGCACCCCTGTGCAGGGAGGAGGAGCTGCTCTGGCTTGGGCAGGGATGGGGAGGGACCAAAAAGGCTAGTTAGTGAGAGGCTGCCTTGACCCCAGACTCACGCCTGCTCCCCGCTCAGTTCCAGGATGGCCAGGCTTCTGACGATGTTCAGGAAGAAGGCTCTGCAGGTGGCCCCAGAGCCTGAGGGAAGCAGCTGCCATCTTCCCCAGGAGCAGAGTGGCTCCTCCGTCCCTGCTGGTGGGGAAGGAGCTCCTGGCCGGGCCAGGAGGTCGACGTGCCCAGCCTTCTGGCAGAGGAAACCCGCTCGTGGAGCAAGCGCCGAGGTGGGAGAGGCACAGATAGGCTGAAATGGAGCTTGCCCAGGATGTGGCTGGGCAGACAGGACCCAGACCATGACGGGAGCTGGGCAGGGTGGCTCTGGGTCTTGTTGTGTGGGAAGCACCAGCCCCAGGAGCCCAGTCCTGATTCCCTGCAGGAGGCATCACCCTGCCCACTCACTGACAACCCTCCAGCCTCCCCAGGGCAGGAGGTGGAGGATCCCTGTCCCAGCACCAGCAGCTTGGCCTGCTCCCCATGGGACAGCAGCAGCACCTGGGACTCTGACAGGAGTGAGGCCGATGGGCGCCGCTGCTTTGTTCCAGGTGAGGAGCCAGCCTGGGCTCAGGGAGGGGTGAGGAGGGGGCTGTGAACACCCTGAGCCCAGGCACTTGACCAGTGCTATGGGGATGGGTCCCCAGCCCAGGTGTCTGACCTGAGCCACGTGAACCACTTACACTTTGAATCTAGGTGCTCCAGTTGAGGGGTGGGGGCAAGCACCTCCCAGGGAGTCCAGGACAGTGTTGGGGGCTCTCTTTGCTATGGGCTCCTGAAGGAGTTGGGGGAATGAAAGCATCACTGAGAGCGGGGAGTGTGGGGTCTGATCTGCTCTGGGTCCCAGAGGTTGGAAGGGAGCACATTACCCCACCATGCCCCTGTCTTTCCCCTGAGTGGCAGCAGGTGTCACCCTGTCCCCTTCTCTCCCTGGTGCCCCCCAGGACCCCCAGGACTTAGAGGACGAGGAGAAGGAACGGGTGGACGTGGCCACAGAGGAGGCTGCTCTCGAGAACATTCAAGAGCAACTCCAGGGCCGACAAAAGGTACAAACATTCCCCAGCTGTGCTGGAACCGAGATTCTCCCAGCCCTTCCCAGCACCCTGACCCCCTGCAGAGGGTCTTGACTCTGATGATCCACCACCCCGAATGGGGACCTTTCTCCTCCATGATCTGGGACCCCCAAGATGGGGGTGTTTGTCACACACCAACCGGGGTCTCCTCTCCACACAGGCACTGTCCCATTTCCTGACCCTGCTTGTGTAGGAGTCGTGGGTGATTTGGACAGTGGGTGGGTCTCCACTATCCCCCATTCAGGCCTGAGTCCTGCAGCTGATGTGGGTGGGGCAGGGAGGACCCTGACTAGCTGGCTCTCTCTCCCCTAACCCCACTCCTGGTGGGTGCAGGATGAGTCCCAGCAGTTCATGTTCCTGTACGCCATCCACCCCGTGTGTCTCACTGCACAGCAGAGAGGGCAGAACACACTGGAGCTGCACTGCTGCAAGGTGGCTGTGGTAGAGAGGATTGCAGTGAGCGAGACATGGTGTCCAGCAGCTGGAGGGAGGACAGAGACATGGGAGGGACAGGGGTCTCCCCAGGCCCCATGAATGGGGGATGGCTGGTGCTGGAGGGGCAGCTGAGGCCAGGGATTGCTGCTGCTGAAGATTGGGGAGAAGAGACGGGAGAAATTCTGAGATTGATCACTAGTGGGCAGGAATCGGAGGAGCGGGAGGCAAATCTCACAAGCTCCTTTATCTCCTTTGGGTCTCACAGGAGCTCATTGAGGAGCTGCCTGATAACTCTCCACCCGGTGCTGGTCTCGCTAACTCCCTGATTGCTGTGGGCAACCTCAGGTACCAAGATCCTCCCGCCCGGTTCCCCTAACCCTGGTGCTGCTCAGGCCAAGGGCTGGGAGTCACCTCCCAATGGTGGCTCCTCTGGCAGAGGTGGTGGGAAGGGTCACTCTCTCGTAGCTGGGCTGTTCTTTTCACAACAGTAACATTGCAATGGCTTTGGGGAGAGGCTCACTCCCAGGATCAGCTACACGAGGGGCAGCAGGGTCCAGGAAACAGGCACTTTTCCTGCCCTGCCACTGTCTGTCTGGGAAACCTTGGCCTGCCCACATCCCTGTGCTCCAGGCTCCCTTGGGGGCAGAGGAAATTAAGGGTCTAGCTCTAGCTCCTATCCTCTAGCATCTCCTGCAGAGGGACTGAGGGAAAAGAGAGTCCTGGCCCAGGCGGGGACTGGGAGCTGACAGGAAAATACTGATGGAGTCCCCTCTCCATCTCCCTTCCATTAGAACTCAGCAGAATTCCCCAGGATGGGTCACCATGTGGCACAGCTGGCTCTGTCCATCAGTGACCCAGCCAAGGACATCAGCCGGCAGGCCAGGGAGGGAGTGTACCGGCTCTACCAGCTGCTGAGGGGTAAGGGACCCAGCTGGGAAATGGCACCCAATAGAAGAGTGAGACTCGGACCCCAACCAATTTCTCTGAGACTGACCCCAGCTGGAGGCTGAGTCTCTGTCTGTCTCTTTCTCTGTTCTACACCACACCCTGCAATTCTGTTGGGCCAGGCATGCAGCGAGGACTCTGCTCACTGTGCAGCCACCAATGGCATTGAAAATACACAAGCACTGCAACCAGAATGACAAATGTGTGTGTCTCTCTCTTTCCCAGGGCTGACCATCCATGAGGCTGAAGACCTGTGGTGCTGGGACTGGCACCAGGACAGCAGGTTCCTGAGCTAAAGAAACACAGCCAGGGTGGGGGAGGTAAGGACACTTTGCCAGGGCATGAGACAGCTCAAGGAGTGGGGGTGGTTGGGTCCCCTGCAGTGGCTCCCTCCTGAGGTCACTAGATGGAGATACCATTCTAGCCCCAGGATTTGGAGCCTAGTTCTGGGCAATCTGCGAACAGACTCATGTCCCCACGGTTTTAGGTCTTCAGAAAGTTCTTCTCGGAGGGGCAGAGAAGATCCTTCCTCCGGACGGCAGTGGTGGCCATCCACGACCCCCTGCTGCATGTCAGCCAGGCTGGGCTGCTCCTCACCTACTCCCTCTTGGGGGAAGCCCAGCAGCTAATGGGGGACAAGGTAAGCAGCTGCATTAGACTAAGGAGGTTGGGGCGGGACCAAGGCCTCGTTCCCATCCTATGGCCATTTGCTGGCCTGGCAGCAAGGAGCCTGGTGGGGAATGAGAGTGAGAACAGGTGCTACTGGGAAGGGAGGTGAATTCACCTCCATGAGCAGGAGGGAGCCAGCTTGTCCCCAGAGCAGGTCCTACCCAGCTCTTTAGCAAGGCTAATTAATGACAAGCTCTTACCTCATCACGGACTTATGTTCTTAGGACACAGTGCTATCGCTCTTGGGAAGGGCAGAAGAGTTCCGTAAGTGCCCTCTGCAAGCCTCTCCTGTTCCACAGGGCTGCACTTAGTTCCCAGTGGCCTAGTGTCCGTGTCACCCGAGCCACCGTGTCACCAGAGTCCGTGTCACCAGAGTTGCTCCCATCACTGGCAGCCTGGGAGGCCAAGGACTGACGGGTGATTGCGACAGACCAGGCAGGGCTGAGGCACATTGGCGGGGGAAGCTTGTCCTGCTGCTGGCAGGGCTGGACCCGCTCTAGAGAGAACGGGAGGATTTAGTCAGCAGGGGCTGCTGATCTTCCCCATTCACCAGGGCTGCCATCCTGTCGCTTCAGCATTAGTGGCTGGGATGACTTGGGAAAGGTCTCAACCTCCCCACATCCCACTTCACTGCTGCCAGAATCTCTCCTTCCCCTTCCCCCGCTAGAGCCCCCTCCCTGCCCAACCTGGGTGGGGGTGGAGGAGAGGGTTCTGAGAACCTGAGCTATGGAACAGCTCTCACGAGCACTGACGGGGAGGAGGCAGGAGCTAAACCTACAAGAAGGGGGGTTGGCACTGGAGGTCACTAGAAAGGACAACAAGACTCCATTCTGGGGGTCAGGAGAGTGAATCCATCCCTCAGAGGTAGGCAGGTGCTGGGTGGAAATGCTGCTGGTTCCAGGTGCCCTTAATCCCCCCAATTCCTCGGGGGCATCTGAGTCTCTGACAGGTTCTCGTTCCCTTGCAGCAGGAGGCCGTCACGGCCAGTATGGTGCACCAGCTCTGCATCATCCGGCACTTGCGCCAGGTGCCTGAGGCACTGCAGGGGCTGTGCCGCTGAGGCCACCAGCAACTCCAGCTCCCTGCTGCAGGTACTGCTCTGGCTCGCTGTAAATGGGGAGCTAGTGGAAGGGAAAATGGAGCCCCTGGCACACTCAGAAACTCTCTCCCCTCTCTGTGGAGCAGGGTCATTCCCTCTGCCCCCCCCAATTCCTTCATCTGGGGCAGGAGCTCTTTCCCTCACACCCATTCCCTTCCCTTGGTCTGACCCCCATCCCATTCTCCCTGCTCCCAGGCAGAGCTCTCCCTGCCCCATATGGTGCAGAAGGGCCATTGTGTCAGGGCCACAGCCCCTAGCCCCACTGAAAATCGGAAAGTTCCACTTTTGAGGAGGTGGGTGTGGGACAGAGGCTCAGGGCTAGCTTCACCTCCTGCCCTGTATTCTCTCCTTGGCCCTTCTACAGGGTCTTTGGGTGTGAAATGAATAGAAGCCTCCTTCCCAGCTGTCTTCCAGGCCCTGGGATCTGGCACAGCCTCCCAGACGGGTGCATCTGAGCCACCTCAGGGCGCAGTGGGGAAAGTCACCTAGTCCCATCAAAGCAAGCAATGCTGGGTCTCAAAGAGGTTTAGATGGAAGACCCCACTCCCTCATGGAGGTAAGAGTCATTTACTCCTTGGGGCGTGTGGGTCTCTTGTGGGAGAAATGGGATCTTCGATGCATAGCCTGGCTGGGACCTTCCCCCATCCCTGGCTCCTAGCTCTGGGACAGAGACATCTCCATCATTGTACCACTGTGGTTTTGTTCCTAGGAAGGGACTCCCCAAAGATGTCTTCGAACCTGGACTCCTGAAAGCATTTCCAGCAGGAGGTTCCAGCCCCTCAGGCATGAAGAGGACATCAGGTAGTCTCGTTCACATGGCATCTCCGGTCTCCAGCTCCACTTCCTGCAGCAGGGCAAACGAACCCATCTGCTCCCAGAATTCCAACTCTTTGACCTCCTTCCACTCAGCAATGGGGTTTCTCCAGCCCCCTCACCACACCTGTCAGCCTCTGAATGATGAAAGGCCTGAATGTCAGAGTCACCAGAACAAGCAAACTTCAGTTCCAGGCAGTGGGGCCTGTGTGTACTCAGCCCCTCTGGAAACCAGGTCTGAAATGGGAGCAAGGATCCCAGCCCAGTAACGGTAGGAGTGGGCAGAGCAGGCCTGTATCAGGGTGCTTTCCCCTATGCTGCACAACCTGGGGCTTAGCCAAGCTGATTACAGAATGAGCCCTAACTGAGAGGCACCATGTACCTCCCCCTAAGGAGCCAGACTGCAGTGCTGATACAGCCCAGCTGGGGAATTAACAGGAATGAGAATGATGTAGGAAGTTCAGAGCAGCAAGGAAAGCCTAGAAGGGAACTTGAGAAGAGAGATAGGAAGTGCCCAGGGAAAACTGCAGCAAAGAGAAAGGAGCAGACATAGCTGTTGGCTACAGGGCTCTGGGCTTCAACCAATGTCAGGTTGGGACTGGGTTCCCCTACTGGCCCCAAAGAAGGGAGCGTACAAGCACCCAGAGAGGGTTACCAAGCCCAGCAACAGGGCTGCAGTCTGAGTAAGTGCCCCAGTGATGGCAGAAGGACCTCTTTCTGTGGAAAGACCTCTTTGGACTTTTAGTGTGAGACAAGCTGGGCCCCAGAAGAGTGGACTAAAGCTGGTGACCTGGCCGGAGGGCTGAGTTACCAGGCAGAGAAACTGCCATGGTGCTGGAGCAACCATCGAGGGGGGCCGCTAGTCCAGTGAGAGGTCCGTGATGCCATGCCTGGCCGCCAGGGGGGCATGTAACGATGAGGAGATTCGTTTCTGATTGGCATAGTCAAGAGGATTGAGTTCCCCCTGTGGTCCTTGAGGGCTGATGGAAGTCTTGGTTGCTGAAGGCAGGTCTGTCCTCCCAAGCGGGTGTATCGAGGGACCAAACTGGTCACTGGATTTCCCACTTCAGTTCCAGGGACTGGTTAAGCAGCCAAAGCAGGTCTAGGGGTTTCTCCAGCAGCTTCTAGAAAACCAACAGAAACAAAGGAAATGCAGGCAGAGCTACAGACAGCAGCAGCAATACCTGTGAGAGATCCTGCAAAGGGAAATCAACCCAGGGTCTGCTATGCCCATGGACAAAAAGAACAAACAAGGAGAGCATGCCTGGGCTGTGCTGTGAAGGTTAGCCCAGGAGAGCAGGGCATGAGAAAGTGTACAAGTGTGGCCTAATGCCAAGATGGGGACAAGAGTTCTTTGTTTTGAGTGCAGAGAACCAGACCATATCAAAAGACATGGCCTGCTTAGGAAATTGCTGAGTGGCAAAACGAGGGGCCAGGGCCCAAGAAGGTAGAAAGAAAGGAGAAGGTGTCCTCTGACACAAACCCACATGAGGCAGGCAACGTGGAGGTGGCAGGGATGGCCATGGATCTTGCAGACCCTCCACCAACACACCCTGTTGGGTGCTGCAGGGAGGTGAAGGAAGAAATGGTTGGCACAGAGACGAAGCAGACTGAAGTCGGGACAAACACCAGGGTGGAGCAGTCCATGATGGGTTTTCAGACCCTGACGGAAAAGGTTTTGGCGTATGCAGCGGCAGTAGCAACAAGGTTACAGAAAAAGCTAAAGGCTTCAGAACAGGCTCTGCAAGCAGTTGTTAATGAGAATGAGTGGCTGCAGGAAGAGCGTTGGGATACTGCAGAAGAGAAGGATGGCCTCTTCATTCTGGTGAGCGAGCTGGCAGTGACAGCGATGAGATGATGAGAGATGAAGCTTGGACAAGAATAGAACTTGCCCTCCGTGTGGGCCAGGTTCTAAGGAGGAGGGAATATAATCGGGAGGCTTGGCCTGTGGGCTATAAAGCCGAGAACTAGCTTGGCCAAATGGATTATACAGTGTGCTCACCTGAGGGGAAAACCAGGGAAAACTGCAGCAAAGGTACAGGAGCAGGCCTACCTGTTCGGTACAGGGCCTTGGGGCAGAACCTAGAATCCAGGGTAGGACTGGTTCTCCCATGATCTCTAAGGAAGGGGATGTACAAGGCCATAGAAAGGGCTACCAAGGCCAGCAAGGGCAGGCCGAGCCAAAGTCAGGCTGAGGAAGAGCCCCCAAAGGGACGGAAGACCTTGTTTTGTTAAAGACATTTTTGGACTTTTAGTTTGGGATGAGCACAACCCAGGAAGGAGTGGAATAAAAGACGGTCACCTGGCTGAAGGGCTGAGTTCCCAGCCAAAAAACTGCCAGAGTGCCCTACTCACTATCAGCAGGAGTGCTAATGCAGCAAGAAAGCTGTGAAAACAGGCCTTGCCAGGAAGGGGCACCTGTCGGTGAGTGAACTCTGTTACAAGCCTGCCTCCATTATGCAAACAGCCTGGTATTGGAGCGTGGTAGGGATGGCCTATGGGAGAGGATGGCTGGAGGGGTCATACAGAAAGGGCAGCAGGGTCCAGTGATGAGAGCAGGGAACAGGTTGTACTGAAGCCCACCCACTGAGTGGTAACGTGATCCTGGCAGGTCCCTCTCCCACCTGGTGCCTCGCTTTCTCAGTCTTTGAAATGGGGATCATTCTGACCCACATTAAGAAAGTGTTTGATCCTCTGCTCTTGCTTCCCAAATCCCTGCCCTTCTTGCCCCACACAGGCCTCTGTCCCCTGTTCCTCAAACTTCCGTGCCCATGTTAGTTCCTGTGTCATCCTCCAACTGCAAGGTCTCATGTACAGTCTCCTGCCAGCAAACTGAAGCTGCCCCTAGATCCAGAAGAGTTAGATCATCAACCTATTCCTCTGCCTCAGGAGCAGAAAAGTCTCTGGTTCTTGCTCTCTTTGGTAGCTGGAGCTCCTGAGTTGGGGGTGCAGTGGGCAGAGATGGGAACAGGCCATAAGATTAATCAAATATCTGGGGGAGACTCCCCCTCTGTGGGAGATTATATTGCCCCTCTGTGGGGAATCCCTTCCTTGAAGATGCTGTGCTTTGGTTCCTGGACTCTGCCAGGAAACCCAGCTCCTATCCCTAGCAGCTTGGCTGTTCCCTACCCTGCTGTGCACCAAGCCCCCTGCAGAGAGCTGCTCTGGGCAAGTACTGCGGAGCCAGCTGTCAGCCTGGCATGTGTAGCCCCAGGTTCCATAACCCTGACCCATGGTCTCCCTCCCCTGACAGGCTCTGAAGAAGGCCTGTCCAGAGACATGGATGCCATGCTGAAGAGCCTGCTGACAGCAACCCCCAGCACAGATAAACTCCAGCACATCTTGGAGGTGAGCATAATGGGCAGGGGCAGCAGGAATTTTACCTTAGCCCTGGGGAGGCCTGGAAATGAGAGACTGGATGATTCACATTTCCATTGTGTCCTGCTACCTGAGAGCCATTGAGCCACCCGTGGTCAGCGCAGTCGGTGCAGAGCAGTGTTGGGGCCCTTCCTCCTTCAGGGACAGAGGGAAGGCACTGGTTCTCGACAACAGGGCTCTGCCTGGTACTGTTGAGCACTAACTCCAAGGCCCCAGGCAGGCTTGCAGAGTGAGAGCATCGGACCCCTGTGAGATCTAGAAGGTCCTCTGAGAAGAGCACTGGCTCCTTCCTAGGAAGCTGCTGCGATTCTCAAGGAGGGATTCATCCCTTCTCTCCCATAGACACAAAGGATTGTAAGGAGCAGGGCGTTGTCCTTTGTCTAACAGAGACCTGTCCTAGGTCTCACCCACAAAACCTGGGAGAGAGCTGGGAACTTGACTGGGTCCTACCTCAGCACTTGCCCTGGTACTCTCTTCTCCCCTCCTCCCTTGGCTATTTAGCTATGGCTCTATGAACATGAAACAAACAGGAACTTCTCCATCTCTAAGCCAAACTGGTTTATCAAGTCTGACCCCCTCAAGATATTTTAGGGGGCGTGTTTCCAGTACATGTACAGAACGCATGATACCTCACTCAGACCTACATCACACAAGGATATTCATGACCAGAGTGTTGTCAGCTTTCCAAACATAAGAACGGCCATACTGGGTCAGACCCAAGGTCCATCTCACCCCGACAGTGGCCAATACCAGGTGCCCCAGAGGAAATGAACAGAACAGGTAATGATCAAGTGTTCTATCCCCTGTCACCCATTCCCAGCTTCTGGCAAACAGAGGCTAGGGACAGTATCCTTACCCATCCTGGCTAATAGCCATTGATGGACTTATCCTCTATGAACTTACCTAATTCTTTGTTGAACCCTATTATAGTCTTGGTCTTCACAACAGCCTCTGGGCAGGAGTTCCACAGGTTGACTGTGCGTTGTGTGAAAAAAATACTTCCTTTTTTTAGTTTTAAACCTGCTGCCTATTAATTTCATTTGGTGACCCTGAGTTCTTAAATGATGAGGAGTAAATAACACTTCCTTATTTACTTTCTCCACACCAGTCACGATTTTATGGCTCTCTATCATATCCTCCCCTTAGTCATCTCTTTTCTAAGCTGAAAAGTCCAAGTCTTCTTAATCTCTCCTCATTTGGCAGCTATTCCATACCCCTAATCATTTTTGTTGCCCTTTTCTGAAACTTTTCCAATTCTAACATATCTTTCTGATATGGGGAGACCACATCTGCACACAGTATTCAAGATGGGGGCATACCATGGATTTATATAGAGGCAATATGATATTTTCTGTCTTATTATCTATCCCTTCCTTAATGATTCCCAACATTCTGTTCGCATTTTTGACTGCCGCTGCATATTGAGTGGATGTTTTCAGAGAACTATCCACAATGACTCCAAGATCTTTCTTGAGAGGTAACAGCTAATTTAGACCCCATCATTTTAGATGTAGAGTTGGGATTTGTTTTTCCAATGTGCATTACTTTGCATTTATCAACATTGAATTTTGAACACCGAACATTGCCATTTTGTTGCCCAGTCACCCAGTTTGGTGAGATCCTTTTGTAGCTCTTGGCAGTCTGCTTGGGACTTCACTATCTTGAGTAGCTTTTTTATCATCTGCAAATGTTGCCAACTCCCTGTTTACCCCTTTTTCCAGATCATTAATGAATATGTTGAACAGCACTGGTCTCAGTGCAGACCCCTGGGGGACACCAGCATTTACCCCCTCCATGCTGAAAACTGACCATTTATTCCCACCCTTTGTTTCCTATCTTTTAACCAGTTACCAATCCATGAGAGAACCTTATGATGTACCTGTAGGGCACAGTAACTCTGCATTGAATCAGTTGATTCAATTTCTTATTCTATTGGGTTCAGACCCTCTGTTCTCCCCCTGGGGTGACAGAACCCTGATTGTCACATCTGTCTTTCAGATCTCCCAGCCTGTGACACAGATGTATCCTGCAGCTCACCCAGCTCAGGGAGCAGTGGGGACAGATGAACTCATCCTGTCAAACCAAGCAACATGGGGCTTATTGAGACTCAGATGGAAGATCCCACGCATCTCCTGGAGGTAAGAACTGTTCACTGCCCCTTGGGGCTCTTGCAATAAACAGAGGGCTCCTGCTACATGTCCTGGTTGGGAACTTTCCCTATCCCTAGATCCCAGCCCTGGTACAGAGACCTATTTCTCATCATGATCTCCTCATTTTATTCTCAGAGGATGTGTCCAGGATCCTTGATAATGTTTTCTGCAGGTGGTTTGAGTGGGGAGACTGTCACGACCCAGGAGTCTTCAGCCCGGGTCTGCAGGGTTCATAGGAGCAGCCACACTTCAACCCTTCACCTGGAAGCCTGCTGAAAATTGCTTACCTAGGACCCATGAAGTTCAGCCGCAGTTTGAGGCTCCACTCCTGAGGTCCTATTGGAGGAGTCCCAGAGAAGCTAATTGGCCCTCTGAACCTTAAGGCTTAAGGCAGCAGAAGGAATAGGAAGCTGACTGAACAACAGGGCTGCTCCCTGTTCTGGATCATGTGCTGCCTGTTTTTGCTTCCGCTCCCCTGGCGTGATTTCCTGGCATCTGATTTGTGGTTGCCATTGCAAGTTTGTCTTTTGCTTCTGATCTTCCAGTATCCTGACCCAGCTGACTCTCGACTGCTGTCATGTGAGTGTGGGCTCTGGCTCTGACCAGTAGGTCTGGCTGCCCTTGACCCAGCCGTGACATTGACTTTTGTACAATTTCTCCAGTGCCCTTTTCTGCTCTCCAGCAAGATACACCAGTCCCTTGGCTCCCAAAGTCCTAGTTGCCTGCTATTCAGGGCTGAGGGGTAGTGCTTGTATTACCCCCACCCCCACCCCAGCTGCTTTTCCTATAGGAATCTCCCTAGAGCAGAGGAGAAATCTCCTCTTCTCTTAGGACCAGTCCCAGCAGTAATTCCACCCACCCTGGCCTCAACTCAGCTACTTTGTTTATCTGGGATCAGGGACCACGTTTGAGTGGGTGGGTGGAGGTGGGAGCAGAGGCTGAAGCTCCAGCAGTTTCCACCAAAGAACACCACCCTGTCTTTCTATGGGCTGACTAGGGCTCACCGGCCATCTTGGAGGTGAACACCAGATGGGAGCTGATAGATTGTCCTTGGTGGGCCATGTTCTTGTGTGTGATGGAGCTGTGTGCCAGAGAGGGCCAGGAGCAGATGCATCATGCATGGCCAGGACTGGGCTAAACAGCCTGTAATGCTAGGTGAGTCAAACCATGGCCACATATAGACACCTTGGGCATCCATGGGGACTGAATCTGGGTGCTTCGCTGCCAAAAGCACAACTCGCTCCAACTTGAGTCATTATGGTAGTGACCCCTGCCAGCCCATCTGAGGGGGATCAGTATTATCTCTGTTAGCTGGCGCACAGGGATGGAAAGCAACTGGCTGCAAGGTCACACACAACGTCGCTTACAGAGGCAGGAAGGAAGCATGGTACTGATACCAGTCCCGCTCCAACCACTAGACTCCACCCACTCCAAAACCAGAGAACCCAGGAGCCCTGACTCTGACAGCTAGGACTTAAATGACAAGACCAACCTCCTTCCCACTCAGGAAGCCATAGAAAGGACCATCTTCTGAGCTCCCCTTTGCGATGCCGCTGCCAGAGACCATTGCTAGTGGGTGCCAAGTGACTGAGCAGGGAACTCCTTGAGAGACACCAAGAGACTCACAGGTGTTTCAGTATGACCCTCTGGGAGCCATGGAAAGAGAGCTGCATTGAAGAGACTCTCCTGCTCTAACAAAGGGTTTCTGTTCTCCTAGATAGTCAGCCAATGAGGCCAGTTTGCAGAATGTAGAAGAGCTGTTTGGAGATGGGTTGAAGGATTCACCATGTAGGTCGCAGAAGTAAGGAGGGAAATAGACTTCTAGGATGGAGGATGACACAACTGATCAAGAAAGTTTTAAACTAGGAATTTGGGGGAGATAGTTGGGAGATGTCCAGGTAATCTCCACCCCAGTTATTCTCTTTGAGAGGGAAGAAAACGAAGTAAGAAAGGATACAGTCGTGGGTAGGAGAATGGACATAAGGAGGAATGGCAGTGTACATACCAATCTAATAGGTAATATTGGTGGTAGAATCTGCAAAAATTAAGATGTTTGTACACTAATGCGAGGAGCCTAGGTAACAAAACGGAGGAACTAGGGCTACTGGTGCAGGAAGTGAAACCAGATATTATAGGGTAACAGAAACATGGTGGAAGAGTAGTCATGACTGAAGTACGGGTATTGAATGGTATGTGCTGTTTAGGAAAGACAGAAATAAAGGCAAAGGTGGTGGTGTAGCATTGTATATCAATGATGTGGTAGACTGTAAAAAAATAAGAAGTGATGGAATGGATAAGACAGAGTCTGTCTGGGAAAAAATCACACTGGGGAAGAAAGCTACGAGAGCCTGCCCTGGGATAGTGATCTTATTGTGCTATAGACCGCCTGGATCCAATCTGGATATGGATAGAGACCTCTTTAATGTTTTTAATGAAGTAAATACTAATGGGAATTGTGTGATCATGGAGACTTTAACTTCCCAGATATAGACTGGAGAACAAGTGCTAGTAATAATAATAGGGCTCAGATTTTCCTGGATACGCTAGCTGATGGATTTCTTCACCAAGTAGTTGCTGAACCGACAAAAGAGGATGCCATTTTAGATTTGGTTTTGGTGAGCAGTGAGGACCTCACAGAAGAAATTATTGTAGGGGACAACCTTGGTTCAAGTGATCATGAGCTAATTCAGTTCAAACTAAATGGAAGGATAAACAAAAATAGATCTGTGACTAGGGTTTTTGATTTCAAAAAGGCTAACTTTAAAAAATTAAGGAAATTAGTTAGGGAGTGGATTGGACTGAAGAACTTGTGGATCTAAAGGCGGAAGAGGCCTGAAATTACTTCAAGTCAAAATTGCAGAAACTATCAGAAGCCTGCATCCCAAGAAAGGGGAAAAAATTCATAGGCAGGAGTTGTAGACCAAGCTGGATGAGCAAGCATCTCAGAGAGGTTATTAAGAAAAAGCAGAAAGCCTACAAGGAATGGAAGATGGGAGGGATCAGCAAGGAAAGCTACCTTATTGTGGTCAGAACATGTAGGGATAAAGTGAGAAAGAACAAAAGCCATGTAGAGTTGGACCTTGCAAAGGGAATTAAAACCAATAGTAAAAGGTTCTATAGCCATATAAATAAGAAGAAAACAAAGAAAGAAGAAGTGGGACCGCTAAACACTGAGGATGGAGTGGAGGTTAAGGATAATATAAGCATGGCCCAATATCTAAACAAATACTTTGCCTCAGTCTTTAACGAGGAGCTTAGTGATAATGGTAGAAAGACAAATATGAATGAGGATATGGAGGTAGATATTAACACATCTGAGGTAGAAGCCAAATTTGAACAGCTTAATGGGACTAAATCGGGAGGCCTGGATAATCTTCATATAAGAATATTAAAGGAACTGGCACTTGAAATTGCAAGCCCGTTAGCAAGAATTTTTAATCAATCTGTAAATTCAGGGGTTGTACTGTATGACTGGAGAATTGCTAACATAGTTCTGAGTCTTAAGAAAGGTAAAAAAAGCGATCTGGGTAACTACAGGCCTGTTAGTTTGACATCTGTAGTATGCAAGGTCTTAGAAAAAATTTTGAAGGAGAAAGTAGTTAAGGACATTGAGGTCAATGGTAATTGGGACAAAATACAACATGGCTTTACAAAAGGTAGATCGTGTCAAACCAACCTGATCTCCTTCTTTGAGACGGTGACAGATTTTTTAGACAAAGGGAACGCAATGGATCTAATTTACCTCGATTTCAATAAGGCATTTGATACGGTTCCACAGGGAGAATTATTAGCTAAATTGGAAAATATGGGGATCAATATGAAAATTGAAAGGTGGATAAGGAACTGGTTAAAGGGGAGACTACAGCGGGTCACACTGAAAGGTGAACTGTCAGACTGGAAGGAGGTTACCAGTGGAGTTCCTCAGGGATCAGTTTTGGGACCAATATTATTTAATCTTTTTATTACTGACCTTGGCACAAAAGGCAGGAATGTGCTAATAAAGTTTGCTGATGACACAAAGCTGGGAGGTATTGCCAATACAGAGAAGGACCGGGATATCATACAGGAAGATCTGGAAGACCTTGTAAACTGGAGTAATAGTAATAGGATGAAATTTAATAGTGAAAAGTGCAAGATCATGCATTTAGGGATTAATAACAAGAATTTCTGTTATAAACTGGGGATGCATTACTTGGAAGTAACAGAGGAGGAGAAGGACCTCGGAGTATTGGTTGATCACAGGATGACTATGAGCCGCCAATGTGATATGGCCGTGAAAAAAGCTAATTCGGTCTTGGGATGCACCAGGCGAGGTATTTCCAGTAGAGATAAGGAGGTGTTAGTATCGTTATACAAGGCACTAGTGAGACCTCATCTGGAATATTGTGTGCAGTTCTGGTCTTCCATGTTTAAGAAGGATGAATGCAAACTGGAACAGGTACAGAGAAGGGCTACTAGGATGATCTGAGGAATGGAAAACCTGTCTTATGAAAGTAGACTCAAGGAGCTTGGCTTGTTTAGCCTAACCAAAAGAAGGCGGAGAGGAGATATGATAACTCTCTATAAATATATCAGAGGGATAAATACCATGGAGGGAGAAGAATTATTTAAGCTCAATACCAATGTGGACACAAGAACAAATGGATATAAACTGGCCATCAGGAAGTTTAGACTTGAAATTAGACAAAGGTTTCTAACCATCAGAGGAGTGAAGTTCTGGAACAGCCTTCCAAGAGAAGCAGTGGGGGCAAAAGACATATCTGGCTTCAAGACAAAGCTTGATAAGTTTATGGAGGAGATGATATGATGGGATAGCCTAATATTTGGCAATTAATTGATATTTGACTACTAGCGGTAGATATGCCCAATGGCCTGTGATGGGATGTTAGATGGGGTGGGATCTGAGTTACGATGGAGAATTCTTTCCTTGGTATCTGGCTGGTGAGTCTTGCCCACATGCTCAGGGTTTAGCTGATGGCCATATTTGGGGTTGGGAAGGAATTTTCCCCCAGGGCAGATTGGCAGAGGCCCTGGTGGTTTTTCGCCTTCCTCTGCAGCGTGGGGCACAGGTCACTTGCTGGAGGATTCTCTGCACCTTGAAATCTTTAAACCACGATTTGAGGACTTCAATAGCTCAGACATAAGTTAGAGGTTTGTTACAGGAGTTGGTGGGTGAGATTCTGTGGCCTGCGTTGTGCAGGAGGTCAGACTAGATGATCATAATGGTCCCTTCTGACCTTAAAGTCTATGATTCTATGCAGTGTCTGGGGTCCCCATGGGCTAAGCCTCCACTCCTGACACTCCAGGCTAATCTCCCACTGCTCTCAGTGGGGCTTTGGCTTTAGCTGCTGGGCCTGCGTGCCTAGAGAGGACTCAGGTATTTCCATCAGGCTGCTCAATGACAAATGCAGCCATCCACAGAAGTGAAGAAGAATGAAGTGAAAGAGCAAAGCTGGACCATCCGCTGAGCTGCTGCAATCAAGTGAGCAGAGCAGGGGAGAGAAGAGGGAGAACTCAAAGGTGGCTGGTGGCAGTACGGAGGAAAAGTGGTTTGGGAGCAAAGAGAATAGAATCAAATAGTTAATGATAAATACTGCGGCCTTTGTCTTATGTGGTGAAGGGTTGAAAATGGGTCTCTTTACTATCACACTAAACTTTAAAATAGCTGTGTATGATGAAAGGGCAGGTCTATAAAGGTAAGAGGTCACTCTAGGGGCTTGAAATCCCAGATTCTGTCACTATTGCATGCTTCTACCAGCTGATCTCAACCCAACAATCCCTGAGGTGGTAGAAGTAATGAGCTCTTGTCCTCTTTTTCTGGACTAGCCACCAGAAAAAGGGCACGATACGTGTGGCCAAGGAAATAGAGGGGGTCACTTGCAGTATTGCCTGTTAATATGGCTCTTGTGGGGGAGCACGGCAGGTTACTTTGAACTAGGTAGGAGCCACATGTCTCCAAACCTGCACATCCCAAGGCTCCAGAGTCCTCTCTCCAGATCCCAGAGCTTCCTCTGAGTCCTGAGGAGCCAGATGGAATCTGGCCTCTCTCCCCCCACCTCAGCAGGCCAGAAAAAGTTGTTTGTAGACATGTTATGTGTCTTCTCCTGCCACACTCCCCCGTTGGTGACTTATGCGGTCACAGAGTCCAGTCCATGCATTCCTCTGGGCTGTGACAAGCAGGAGGACTTGAGCTGCAGTGGATCCTCCTGTGCGTGGGCTGAGTGGGCAACCTCTCTACTGCCATATCTGGTTTCCAGCCCACACACACTAAGGAGGAGGTGATGGACTTACCCCAAAGGTGGGTGTGGGAAGAAGCAGAGTGAAGAGGTGATCAGAGAGCCAGCCTAGAGCATTCCTCCTAGAGTCACTCCAACAAGCACCTGGCTCCTTCCTGCCATAGGCAGCAGCCCCTAGGTTCTATAGGGAATTTCTGAATTAACTCTCTAGAAAACTGCCTCTGGCTCTCTACAAGCTCTCACATAGCCCTGTCATGAGAGGTAAGAATAAGGTCCTGCCTCCCCCAACTGCTCGGGGGAATCCTCTCAGAGAAATCAGTGCAGGGCTTTATGTATCTCTACAAACAGATCGCTTTGCGTGGTGTTGTCAAGAAGCTGCACATCCCTTGGCAGCTCTTTTTAGAGCAAAATTAATTCCCACAGGGATTTCTGCTTTAAATGCTCTGGGCCTGAGGGAAGGATTCTGTGGCAAAACAGGCCTTTCCCTTGCTGCAGTCCAGGTTCTGCTGTTCTGATGCTGCAGAGCTGATAGGGAAGGCTTGAGGGTTCCTGGAGAGCTTGCTGCAATGCCAGCAATCCCATTCTACCACACCAGCAATCCCATTCTGCCTCAGCCCTGGGGACAAGTTCTCTTTCTCCCCCGACACCTTCCAATGGAGGGAAGAAAGGGACATGTGAGATGGAGTCTCTCCCTGGCTTGCAGATAACCAATCCTGCAGTAACACAAGTGTGGACTCAGGGGAATGCTGGGCTGCTGTGTATGTGCCCTGCAAGATATCACTCGTGAAGGGAAGCAACACTGCTCTTGGCACTGGAATCTGGGCAATAAGGAAGAGGAGTTGGAAATTCTCCCTGGGGAGGGGAAATGGGGAAACCCAGTGGGACGATGTGTATGACTGGAATGTCAGTATCGCTGGTTACAACCCACTGAGGTAGGGGAGAGAGGGTAAAAGCAGGGGAGGGCGCAGGGTGGCATTTTACATTAGACCAGCGGTTCTCAAACTGTGGGTCAGGACCCCAAAGTGGGTTGCAACTGCATTTTAATGGGGTCACCAGGGCTGGCTTAGACTTGTTGGGGCCTGGGGCCAAAGCTGAAGCCTGAGCCCCACTGCTTGAGGCCAAATCCAAAGCTTGAGGGCTTCAGCCCTGGGCAGCCAGGCTCAGGTTGCAGGCCCCCTGTCTGAGGCTGAAGCCGTAGGGCTTCGATTTTGGCCTCCTCATGCAGGGTGGTGGGGCTTGGGCTTTGGCTTTCCCCCGCTGACCTGGAGCGGTGGGGCTCAGGAGGGCTCAGGCTTCAGTCCCCCCCTCCTGGGGTCATGTAGTAATTTTTGTTGTCAGAAGGGGGTCGGAGTGCAATGAAGTTTGAGAACCCCTGTATTAGGCATATCATTACCTGTTTTACTTTCTTGGATATTGAGAACCCCAGATCCTAGAATGGATAGGGATCAATCTGCTAACTACCACAGCCCAGCAGATCAACTGGTGGGGGGCTAGCACAGATCACTGAATCCAAACTAGAGAGCAGGAAATGTTTCTCCTTTTTCACCTGTCTGTGTGGGAAGAAACTAGGTTAGTACAGGAGACTTCCTATTGGGAGACAGACGGGGGAGGTCTCACATAGCCAGGAGTAAATCATCCTTGGAGATTTTGAAAAATTATAGATACTTTTCTAATACAAAGTTTTGTACCCAACTAGGGGTGACTCTGTTGTGGGCCTCCTTGTGATGAATAAAGATGAACTGATTACAGGACTGGATGTTGGTGGTTGCTCTGGGTCCACTGATCATGACTTGACTGTATTCAGTAAGGACCAGTAAGGAAGTTTTGGAACAAAGTGATGAATTAAACAGCAATAAGTCACCAGAACCACATGGTATTCACCCAAGAGTTCTGAAGAAACTCAAATGTGAAATTGTAGTACTACTGACTAACTGTGGTATTAGGTTTCAGAGTGGTAGCCGTGTTAGTCTGTATCAGCAAAAAGAACGAGGAGTATTTGTAGCACCTTAGAGACTAACAAAGTTATTTGAGCATAAGCTTTTGTGGGCTAAAGCCCACTTCATCAGATGCATGCAGTGGAAAATACAGTAGGAAGATATATATATATACGAGAGAGAGAGAGAGAGAACATGAAAAAATGGGGGTTGCCGTACCAACTCTAACAAGACTCATCGATTAAGGTGGGCTATTATTAGCAGGAGAAAAAAAATTTTGTAGTGATAATCAGGATGGCCCATTTCTAACAGTTGACAACAAGGAGGTGAGGAACAGTAGGGGGAAAATTAGCAAGGGGAAATAGTTTTTAGTTTGTGTAATGACTCATCCATTCCCAGTCTTTATTCAAGCCTAATTTCATGGTGTCCAGTTTGCAAATTAATTCCAGTTCTGCAGTTTCTCGTTGGAGTCTGTTTTTGAAGTTTTTTTGTCGAAGAATTAAGACTTTTAGTCCTGTAATTGAGTGTCCAGGGAGGTTGAAGTGTTCTCCAACTGATTTTTAATGTTATAATTCTTGACTTCTGATTTGTGTCCATTTATTCTTGTGCGTAGAGACTGTCCAGTTTGGCCAATGTACATGGCAGAGGGGCATTGCTGTTACATGATGGCATATATCACATTGGTAGATGTGCTGGTGAACAAGCCTCTGATAGTGTGGCTAATGTGATTAGGTCCTATGATGGTATCCCTTGAATAGATATGTGGACACAGTTGACAACGGGTTTTGTTGCAAGGTTAGGTTCCTGGGTTAGCATTTTTGTTGTGTGGTGTGTGGTTGCTGGTGAGTATTTGCTTCAGGTTGGGGGGCTGTCTGTAAGCGAGGACTGGCTTGTCTCCCAAGATCTGTAAGAGTGAAGGATCATCCTTCAGGATAGGTTGTAGATCCTTGATAATGTGTTGGAGAGGTTTTAGTTGGGGGCTGAAGGTGACGGCTAGTGGCATTTTGTTACTTTCTTTGTTGGGACTGTCCTGCAGTAGGTGACTTCTGGGTACTCTTCTGGCTCTGCCAATCTGTTTCTTCACTTCAGCAGGTGGGTACTGTAGTTGTAAGAACACTTGATAGAGATTGTGTAGGTGTTTGTCTCTGTCTGAGGGGTTGGAGCAAATGCGATTGTATCTTAGAGCTTGGCTGTAGACAGTAGATTGTGTGGTGTGGTCTGGATGAAAGCTGGAGGCGTGGGAGTCCCGGTGGGCAGAGGGGTGAATAGGGGCTGGGGGGCAGTCAGGGGACAAGGAGCAGGGGGGGTTGGATGGGTCAGGGGTTCTGAGGGGGGCAGTCAGGGGGCAGGAAGTGGGAAGGGGCAGATAGGGGGCGGGGGCCAGGCTGTTTGGGGAGGCACAGCCTTCCCTACCCGGCCCTCCATACAGTTTCGCACCCTGATGTGGCCCTCGGGCCAAAAAGTTTGCCCACCCCTGTCCTATGTGATCTGGAAAAAGGGGTAAACAGTAAAGTGGCAACATTTGCAGATGATACAAACCAACTCAAGTTAGCTAAGTCCAAAAGAGACTGCGAAGTGTGACAAAGGGATCTCACCAAACTGGGTGAATGGGCAACAAAATGCATTGCTCTACTGAGCCACTACTAACTCCGGAGTTTCACTTACATCCAGAATCACCTTTGGCCCATCAGGCAGATTCCTACACAATCCCCTTTCAGGCAAACTGCCATATTTAATAGTCAAAAGGTCAGAAGCATTCTCCTTCCCTTTGCCACACACAAGTTCAGCAATCTTTTCCTTCTTGCTACAAGTTTTCAAACTGTCAGTAGGTAACAGAATCAAATCACCTTTATACTTTCCTTGTTCCCCAGCTAGGGTATCACCCTGATCAGACAGAGTTGCTACACCCTTTCTCACCAACACAGTAGCAAGAGGCAAAATACAAGCATCAGAATTGTCTGGTCTCTGGGATTTTGCTAGGACACTAACTGGATGCAACCTAGTTACGGTGCCATTCTCCCTTCCTAGCTAGATTTATTGTTATGTTTCCTGCTTTTTGCTTTCTTCATTTCCATGTGCCTGTTTATTCTCCTTATCCTCTTGTCATTCATCCTTCCTTCAACATGGAGTTCTATCAAATCTCCGTCAGAGGACTCTCACATTGTTCCCTTTGCTCCTTATCATCCTGACTGAAGGCAATTTGAACCCTGTCAGATTGAGAACCAAGGAACTAAACACAACTCTTCTTTGTAGCAAGAAATTATCACCTTCATATCCCTTAATACTCTGTTTTGTCTTAAAACTGATTTAACTTGTGATCTTAAACCAGGCTTTGACTTGGTCTCGAATATTGTGGGTGCTTTTAATCATGACTGCAATTACACCTATTTAGATATCTAAAGACTTAATTTGCAGGGGCAGTTAGATAGTTAGGCTTCTAAATTGATCCATTTGGCAATCTCTTAACTCTACCTACTCCCTGCCCACTTGCACATGGAAAGGAAAAGGAATCCCCAGTGTAAAATCTTGCACCACTATCTGTGATATGCTTAGCTAGCACAAAGCATTAAGGGGGTTGTGTGTGTTAGTTAAGTAGGTCACAATGTGGCCCTTATTCAGTTTAATTTCTGATTATAGTCAGTTTCTAGTCAATTTCTGTTTCTGTTGTTCATTCATTAGCATAAGCCTGTAATGCTTTGATTGCAAACTACATTTAGAAAATTTGTTTATTTGGAATTAGCAAAAAATTGTGGAAACATTTTTCTTGGTTTCAGAGTTTGAAAAAGCTTGTTTTCATAAAGATTAAGTTCTGGGGTTAAATTTGACCTGGCAGGATCCCTTTAAAGTTTCTATTTGAAATGCAAATTTAGTACAAGCATTCATTTGAATTTTTTCTTAATTTGTGCTAGAGAGAAATCTACTTCGTACTGAATCAGAAATAGACATTTAATATAGTTTGTTTTATCTTGGTGAGAGTCTCTGTAATTAATTAAATATGATGTTGTCTTCCATTATGAAGTATGTTCTCTGGATTCACTCAGAGGGGTGTGGACACTGTTCAATGGATAAAGTGCCATTAACAAAATATCTTGAATGTTTGGATGGGAAGAATATCATTAATAGGAATATGGGGAAATGTATGCATATTAAGAACAGCAATCAGCCTCAATTCGAAGCCCAGATTCGAATTCCCCTGAACTCCAGGGAAATTTGATCCAGAACCTGATTTTGCAACTATGGCTTCTCTGAACCATAGGAAGAATCCAAGGGCATCAAAGGACTTGGAGGAAGTGTTGGATTTGGACCCAAATCCATAGCCAGACTTTATAATTCAATCCCATTTCTACGGTGAAATCCTGGCCCCCTTAAAGTCAGTGAGGGGTTTTGCCATTGCCTTCTATGGGGTCAGGCTTTCACAACCTGGTTTCTGTATAAGATAAAGGTAGGTGACTGGACTGGGAAAAGACAGGGTCGGAAAAATGCCATTTAGACAATCCTCGAAGAGCGGTGTCCAGGCAACAGATTAACATTTTTTCAAAAAGTTCACTGAACACAGGAGAGAACGAAGAGCTGTCCCTGTGGAAGACTTGCGGCTACCAGGAGTATGAAATCTTCTATAGGGTGGCTGGTTTTTTTGTTTTCTTAGAATTTATCATGACCCTGAAATGTGCGAAGTTTTAACTAGTCAATGTATCTTATGGTGGGGGTTTCTGTTTGCCTACACTGAACATTTGCATGTCGTTCCACAATTGCTTTAGGCCATGTAACCTCACATTGTAGAAGATTCTGTGATCTTTACAGCAATTTGTATGGAGATGGGATAAGATTATTAGCTTCATCCACATGCCAGGGCAGGTCCCTCTAGTGTGTGTCTGTCTGAAGGAATTGATACTTTTTTCTTTGAAGGAATTCCACAATTAAATCTCTCAAGTAGTTTTTCCTGATACGCTAAAGTTACCTTTTCTTTTTTTATCAGTTGATCTTTGTTATATGTCTTGTACCATCCTCTCCATCTTAGATATGTATATAGAGTTCATCTCCATAGTATCTAGCCACTGCCACAGTAACTATACAATTATTGTAGTACGTATTCAAATATATTAACTATATATACACTAAAATCAAAATCTGCCCTTCAAGATGCATGTGCAGAAATTAATAGGTGCAGGTATATCTAAGGGCAGAATGTATCCCAAATGCAAAGAAAGTTTCTCTGAAAACAATACCACAAAATGATAAATATCTAACAGCACTTAAAGGGATCTAATTCTGCTTTGAATGGCCTAACCATTCCAGTCTGGGCTAAGGGAATGGAAGCTGTATGAATTTAGACCCCTGCGTTTAAAGAACACAGTTCATTCTTCTGATCGTTTTAAATTGTTTTTTTCAATTACTTGCGGAAATCACATTCACCTCATATTTCTTCAAAATGGTAAGCATCAGCGTCTCCCAGTAACTCCACTGTTAAATGCCGGGGCTGTTACCCATGAAATTATTGCCATTCACACCAAGAAATCCAAAGACCAAGATCATTTTTAATGATCAGCTTGCGGCACACGTTGCCTCAGAACTGACTTTGGAGCTCTCTGTAGAATCACACTTTTTAGAGACTTACCCACTGCAGTATCCTGTTTACACAATGTACTTCTTTTAATCATTTCAGGACTACACTGGATTTATTTTCACATCATTCTTTGCCATGAAATTTATAGTTTATAAACAACTTTAAACTATGTTTGCCCTTGACAAGGTCAACGAGGGCAAGCAGCCCATCAGCCACACCTCCAGCTATAAAGTAGCTCAGATGTGTCACCTGACTTGAATCAATAAATAATAAAGATTGATGAAAGCAGCACTGAAAGGAACTTTCAAAATACATTCTGTTTTCAGAATTTCTTTAATGGCCAGCCGTAAAAAAAGAAAATGAAAGAAATTAATTTTTTTAGCACTGTATATTCAGCTGACGTTAGAGTCTGCCTAACACCAACAAAAAAGGGTGGGCTGCTCTGATTGAAACCACTGTGACTTTTGCACAGTCACAGTGCTGCCATATGCATGCATATTAAAGTTCCAAAGAGTAATTGTATCATGCGGCATCATAAATTTGGGTCTTTGGCATAATGAGGCCTTTTTATTTGTCTTTCACTCCCAAATATACGCCAGGAAAATGTAGTCCTGCTTCCTAAATTTGGAACCTTTTAGATGTTTCTTCTTTATTCAAAATGGTATCTGCAACTGAGATCAGAGAAACATGTAGAAGTTAGTAGTAACTAGGGAACAAATCCTGTTCCCAATTCCCAGGGCTGGATGTTTGTCATATTTGGGGCTGGGGCAGGGGTAGGAAGGTATATATCCCTTCCAGGCTGCCACACACGTTCCACAGGAGTATAGAGCAAAGTGGAGACTCCACCAGCTTCAACCATCCCCTTTGGGTGAAGGTTTGTCCAAGGAACACAATGAATCAACCCATCCTCTGGCTACACACTTCTTTTTTGCACACATAGCTAATTTGGACAGTGTGACCCTAAGTCAGGGGTAGGCAAACTTTTTTGGGCCACATCAGGGTGTGAAACTGTATGGAGGGCCGGTTAGCGAAGGCTGTGCCCCACAAACAGCCTGGCCCTCTCCTCCGCCCCCTATTCGCCCTCTCCCACTTCCCGCCCCTGACTGTCCCCCTCAGAACCCCTGACCCATCCAACCCCCCCTGCTCCTTGTTCCCTGACTGCCCCCTCCTGGGACCCCCTGCCCCAAACCACCCCCCCCCCGGATCCCACCCCCTATAAACCCCCCTGCTCCCTGTCCCCTGACTGCCCCAACCCCTATCCACACCCCCACCCCATGACAGGCCCCCCGGGACTCCCACGCCCTATCCAACCCCCCCTGTTCCCTGACCCCTGACTGCCCCAGAACCTCTGCCCCATCCAACCGCCCCTTGCTCCCTGCCCCCTGACTGCCTCCGGGACTCCCTACCCAACTCCTTCCACCGTCGTGCAGACGCCGCAGCTGCCCCCTTACCATGCCGCTCAGAGCAGCAGGAGCTCTCAGTCCCACTGCCTGTGCAGCGGCATGGCTGCGGGGCAGGGGGGAACAGCGGGGGAGGGACCAGAGGAGAGCTTCCCGGGCCAGGAGCTCAGGGGCCAGGCAGGACGGTCCCGCAGGCCGGATGTGGCCCGTGGGCCATAGTTTGCCCACCTAAGTGTGTATTACATTTTAATAAAATACATTCAAAGAATGCTAAAGTTGCAATGTGAAGCACTCAAAAGTTAAGAAATGCCAGAATTAAGGTGGCCTTTGCAACCGTAATTCAGTCCCCTTGTGCATATGCATTATGAGAAAGTCTTTAATTACATGACAGGTTCCACTTCCTGGACACTACAGTGCTAATAAACAATGGTCACATAAACACCACCCTATACCGGAAACCTACTGACCGCTATTCCTACCTGCATGCCTCCAGCTTTCACCCTGACCACACCACAAGATCCATCGTCTACAGCCAAGCTCTGCGATACAACCGCATTTGCTCCAACCCCTCAGACAGAGACAAACACCTACAAGATCTCTGTCAAGCTTTCTTACAACTACAATACCCACCTGCGGAAGTAAAGAAACAGATTGATAGAGCCAGAAGAGTTCCCAGAAGTTACCTACTACAGGACAGGCCTAACAAAGAAAATAACAGAACGCCACTAGCCGTCACCTTCAGCCCCCAACTAAAACCCCTCCAACGCATTATTAAGGATCTACAACCTATCCTAAAGGATGACCCAACACTCTCACAAATCTTGGGAGACAGGCCAGTCCTTGCCTACAGACAGCCCCACAACCTGAAGCAAATACTCACCAACAACCACATACCACACAACAGAACCACTAACCCAGGAACTTATCCTTGCAACAAAGCCCGTTGCCAACTGTGCCCACATATCTATTCAGGGGACACCATCACAGGGCCTAATAACATCAGCCACACTATCAGAGGCTCGTTCAACTGCACATCCACCAATGTGATATATGCCATCATGTGCCAGCAATGCCCCTCTGCCATGTACATTGGTCAAACTGGACAGTCTCTACATAAAAGAATAAATGGACACAAATCAGATGTCAAGAATTATAACATTCATAAACCAGTCAGAGAACACTTCAATCTCTCTGGTCACGCAATCACAGACATGAAGGTCGCTATCTTAAAACAAAAAAACTTCAAATCCAGACTCCAGCGAGAAACTGCTGAATTGGAATTCATTTGCAAATTGGATACTATTAATTTAGGTTTAAATAGAGATTGGGAGTGGCTAAGTCATTATGCAAAGTAGCTTATTTCCCCTTGTTTTTTCCTACCCCCCCCCCCAGATGTTCTGGTTTAACTTGGATTTAAACTTGGAGAGTGGTCAGTTTGGATGAGCTATTACCAGCAGGAGAGTGCGTTTGTGTGTGTATGGGGGTGGGGGGGTGAGAAAACCTGGATTTGTGCTGGAAATGGCCCACCTTGATTATCATGCACATTGTAGGGAGAGTGGTCACTTTGGATGAGCTATTACCAGCAGGAGAGTGAGTTTGTGTGTGTGGTTTTTGGGAGGGGGGTGAGGGGGTGAGAGAACCTGGATTTGTGCAGGAAATGGCCCAACTTGATTATTATGCACATTGTGTAGAGAGTTGTCACTTTGAATGGGCTATCACCAGCAGGAGAGTGAATTTGTGTGGCGGGGTGGAGGGTGAGAAAACCTGGATTTGTGCTGGAAATGGCCCAACTTGATGATCACTTTAGATAAGCTATTACCAGCAGGACAGTGGGGTGGGAGGAGGTATTGTTTCATATTCTCTGTGTGTATATAAAGTCTGCTGCAGTTTCCACGGTATGCATCCGATGAAGTGAGCTGTAGCTCACGAAAGCTTATGCTCAAATAAATTGGTTAGTCTCTAAGGTGCCACAAGTACTCCTTTTCTTTTTAATTACGTGATCACATACTATTTTTTTCCATAAGACTTCTGCCTCATTCACAGCCATTTCCTTCTCTGTGGTCCTGTGCCCTGCCCCCACAGCAGTCCTAGCAGGGAAGAAGAATATTTGCAGGGAAATCACGTTCAGTCCCTTCAGCCATGGCCTAGCGCATACTCACTTGCTCTGTGTGGATGGGGCATCCACTGTCTAGCTGGCAGTAGTAGCTGCTTGAGGAGGGAGCACACACACTGTAGATGGAATCTTTGAAGAATTTAGCTTCCAAACTTTAAAAGGCTCCACTGTGCATCTGCAAACTGAGATTTTTCAGAGATGCATAATAATTTGACCCAATTTGTGCAAGTTTTCACAGGGACAATAAAAGGCACATCCCTGCCACCAAGGTGACATGCCGGACTCCTGCCAAATTTAGGTCCCAACTTGAAATCGATTGATGTGAAGATGAGGAGCTCAGAATTTATGTGGGGATGGAAGCTGCATAATTATTATCTGGGCTAGGGTTGGGCATATGTGCGGCTAAGGGGACACAGCATGAATTAACTGAAATTTGAGGGTTTGGAGGGAAGTGCCCAGCATCATCAGGAAGTGCTAAATGCAAATGTGTCATTTGGTCTTAGTTAGAGTGACCATATCTCTCTCTGCTAAATTCCTTTTTCGGCTCCTCTCAGTATTTCTATATCTCTAGTGATCAAACAGAGGAAGGGCTTGTTGACTGCTCCTCTTCTTGGTCCAGCCTGACCCTAAGACACTGAGAAGCAGGGTTTGGCCCTGACAGAACACCCTGGAGAGATGAAATCATCAGCACCGTGATACCACACTGATAAGGGCAATAGCTCTGAGGCGCTGCTGGCCAGCGAGAGTAGTGCATTTCCACTGACCTCACCGTCAAAGCACCAGCCCTGCTGTCTGCTTCCAACGGTGTTGAATGTGAATGGGATTTGGTCTGCTTGCATTATGGATGGCACAGGTAGTAACACCTACAGTTAAGGTTGACTGATACTTTCTATTATTAGACTTTCCCCTTTCTTGCTCATAGCCTACTGTTGCTAACCGCAAAAAGTCAAAAATCATGAATCCCTCCTTCTGTAAAATGGTCCCCTCAGCAGCTTAAGTAGGGAGGGACAGCCACTGGTTACTGGTACATTGGGAAGCATTCTGACCAATCCCAATGAGGAGGTACTGTGGGCCCTTCATCTTCACCTTGCTCCTCTCAGGAGAAAGTGCTGCAGGCACAAAGTTGCTCAGACTGTCAAAAACCCAAACAACGGCCATATTTTCAAAATGTGTCCCTTAAAATGTGATGAAAATGTCCATGAGATCATCTGTAATTTCAAGGCAGGTCACGTTTTGGTTAAACGATTTGATCATGCTTCTAGATTACCTTTAATTGAGTCATCAACAATTTTTGTGTGTGTAATCCAGCATTATTCCTCATGCTTTCTAAAGGAACAGCTTCATTATTCTCTCTTGTTTTCATATAAAGTTGTTCAAGTGTTTCAGGTTAAAGTAGTCCAAAACTTTGTACAGAATGATTAATAGATCAGAGCATGTATCCATCGTTAGAGTTCCACAATCACCTGCCAGGAGATACAAGCTGAAATTCCTAGTGCACCCTAGGGGTTAAAACACACACAGCTTCCAAAATAAGGCTGCAGTTCCTGTAGCCATTAAGAACACATCCTGCCCTGAAAAAAAATCGCTCCTCTCCCTTCTCCCTGTTTCACCATCAGACTGTTCTCACCCAAGGAGCAATCCCAGAATCATTACAGAGGGGAAATCATCTTTAGCTAAAGAATAATGTAAAACCAGTGAACAAAGAGCTTGGAGGTAAACAGAGGGCAGGAACAGACAAAGACAGATGATAAACACAAATAAATAGAGACCTGAGTGCCAAAGCCCTTCAAAGGCCGTAAATCACCCACAGACTCCCTTGTAAATCAGCACAAACAGCTTCCATATGTGCTATTCTTAAGTGCAACACCCCAGTTGGCATGAACTTATTACAGATCTGCTTTCACCTCACCTTCTTCTATCAATACCTCACCCTATCCTATATACATTACCTTCCTGGGCAAGGTGAGTCTAGTGAATACACAGTAAGTAACGTCTCAATCCAGTTTCAGTAAGTTTATTTTGACCCTGTGATACCTCCCAATTAGTGGTTACTTTAGAGATTATTCAGTACAATTTTCAACTGAAAGCTATTACGGTGAATTATGACTAAGCCAGAGGGTAGCTTTGATAGGGACACATACATAGAGACTACTAGACCAATAATATGGGAATTAGCAGGTAGATCAGGATTATTACCACATCAGATGTTCCCAGGGCATGTCATCATAGAATTCCGTATTTGGCACCATCCCAGTATTGAGTTGCTCTAATGAGGCCATTGTTTTATAGGCAGTTCTTTGTGCTCATATGGAATGGGTTGTAACTGAGCCACCTTATGTAAGAAATACACCTCACTTTCATCTGCGATCAGCAGCCTTCTTGCTCAAGAAAAGTACATTTCTTCCAACCCACCCACCAGTCTCATTGAGTGTTCCTACTCACATTTCAGTTTTCAGTGTTTTATCTGGATTCTGTTTCTACGTCCCAAACTGAAATTTGTCCCTAGTCAAATTGCAAGGCTTGGCACAGAATTTCATTGCAGGTGGGAACTCATGGATAACGTTACAGTTGTTTTATCATTTAGATGACGACTGTTTTCCAAACTTAGCAAGGAAATCTATATGGAAGGAGGGTAAAGCACGCTGCATCATATTTCTTGTATAATAAGATATAGTTTAACAATCTGTCCGGGAGTGTACCTTTTCTTTTGTCAAGATGTCTGAAAGGCACTCAATCCTGTGTTCTCAGAAACAATAGTGCATTATCAAACTATTCACGCCAACCTGCTTTGGGATTTGGATGGTGTAAGTACTTTAGAAATTAGTTAACAGCTAACATACCTGAACAGCTGTAACAGAAAAGGGGGATATTAAAAAGAGAGGATGCAAATCCACTAATGAGGTAACAGAGCAGCAAAGATAAGTTTCAAGTGAGCGATTGGTAGCCTCTGCTTTACTTTTATACCTTTGTGCTTTGTGTTAGGGTAATAAACTAAAGGCCTAAGAATTATTTTCAGATAGTAAGTCAATCAGAAGTTTTACTGTATTAATATAGTACAACTGGTACAAATTAGTACAACCCCCATTGAAGTCAATGGAGCTACATGGATTGATACTAGCCAAAGATCTGGCCCTTATGTCCTATATATTTTTTTGAAATTAAATTCTTTATTAAAAAGTAAGATTACAGTATTATATATAATGTGACTGGCTAATATATATGGGTACCACTGTCCTATGGACTCACAACAGCTCAACTAAAAGGAAAAGGAGGACTTGTGGCACCTTAGAGACTAACAAATTTATTTGAGCATAAGCTAGTGAGCTGTAGCTCACGAAAGCTCATGCTCAAATAAATTGGTTAGTCTCTAAGGTGCCACAAGTACTCCTTTTCTTTTTGCGGATACAGACTAACACAGCTGCTACTCTGAAACGTGACAGCTCAACTGTGTCTCATACAGTCTCTACCACTAACAGTTAATACTGAAGTCCTACTGTAGTTGGTCATGAGTTGGTTAAAACATAATTAGCATTGTTTCAATTAAATCACTTTTTTAAAATGAATTATTTTTACATTTGATTATTAATGATGCTTTTTTACTTCAGAAAAACTGTTGGGCTGGAATAAGGAAAAGATGTCTGGGATTTGTGGTTGCCTCTAAAAACCCTTTTTAAAACTTGACCTCCCTGCAAATGTCTCTAGTGACTGGAAGAAGGAGGGATACTGAGGAAGGGTAACTGCTCTCTCCAAGCCACCATTTAGATAAAAATGATGAACTGCTACAAACCTTCTACCAACATTCCAAATGAAATTAACCACTTTTGAGATTCCAAAAGTCATTCATTTTCTCTAACATTTTTTTGTTATTAAAGCCCTCCTTGTCTTCACTCAGGAACCAGAAGCAGATGTCCCAAAATCCTCAAAAGAGGCTACTGTCCTTGAGGTATTTCTGGCATGGTCAAAATTAGGAAGTACTGGAGATCCCTTAAGAAAATCTGATTTTGTGTAATGTCCAGACAAAGAGGAGTACTCAAACTTTTGGATTGCTCTCAGGAATGAATCTCCAAAATCTTAGAGAGTCACTTAGCAGCAGCAGAATAGCAGAAGCAAATCCTAAAAAGATTTTTAACGATGGATGAAATAATCTAGATTTATTTCTAAAAACTGTTTCTCTCAGTCTCAAGATCTGTAGCAAATAAGCCATCAGCAAAATTTATACTGTATGAGCTACCTCACTGAGCATTTTCCTTAATTTGAAAAAGACCCTAAATAAATGATGTACTCCATTAAATGCAAGGCCTGTATAGTGTCAAAGTTATAGATCACTAATATGTTATTCCTTAAGAACATCTCAGGTAATGGCTTCTTCCCTTCAATTAACATTCTGAATGCTTTGCTTATGGAACGCAACTAGATTTCTCAGATAGAGACTCACTTGCTCTGAAACCAAAATCATTTCAGTGTCATCCCAACTGAGATTGAGAAGTACTCCCCCTAGCTTCCCAGCAAGAGATCTGTCACCATAATGAGTATTCAGAAATAGGCGATCTCTGGCTCTAAAGTTTTTCATAAGAGATACATTTGACTAACGTGTTTGTTCTATCCTAGCGGGTATAGAAAAAAAGAAAGTATAAAATGTGATCAGAATCACTCATCAGCTGCTGGTTCTTTACAATTAATTAAAATGAAACAATGTATTGAGGCATTGTACATCAGTGACAAAAACAAAGGGTCAGCTGTTATACAGCTTCTTGAATATCTGAATATAGTAAGGTCCCAATGAAGATATATTGTTTAACTTACTTCATCTCCAGTGTTTTCATTCCTTAAGACACATGGGAGAGGGGAAATGGGGGAGGATTTCATATGTGGTCACTTGTCTTTCATGCAGGTCATGTGGGGAATGAGGGTTTCTGCTTTTTTCAGTGTGTACATCAGGCCAGGGGAAGATTCAACAAGTGAAATAGGAATGAGAGTATCTGATATAGATATGACCCCAGACTGTTCCAGTATCCATTAGTTCTGATTGACTCTGGAGGAATTATGCTGTGTGGCCAAATATAATTGCTCAATCAGGAGAATTAAAGTAATATTCAGGGTACATTCAAGCATAGACTCCAAGGTTGTGGCCAAAAAATATGTACATACACATGAAAGCATATATTTGTTCATGCAGACTGATTAATTGCATGTGCAAATGGGTAATAACACACGCATTTACCCATTATGGACTCACAAATTAGTATCTTGTGCTTTCTGTTTGAAAACACATCTACATTTTCCTAGATAAATCCTGGCCAAAGGCCTGATCCTGTTCGGGCTGACTTTGCCAGCAGTTGAGGGTAGTCAATACTTTCCAGGAGGTACTTAGCACCTCACAGACTTAGGTCCTAAAACAGGGAGTTGTTGTTGGAGTTTCTACAGTGAAACCACTGATGGTTGTGATGATGAAATGGGGAGTTGAGTGAGTCCAAAGGCCTGTTCACAAGTTTAAAGGGAAAGCACTGTAACTGTGCGCTTGCATATAACAACCTATTTAGCTTTCAGCAAACGAATGTGTTCTACCTAACACAATTTTCTTTCTACCTCCGATGGTTAAATGCTTCCCCTATTACTAATGTGTGAAATGATCTGGAGTGCTAATGTTTGCATTAAGCAGTTACTTGCGTAGGCCTTGGAAAAATGATGGCTTCTGGCAAAATTCACTAGAGGAAAAAATAAATACATTCCAGATTCAGATTTTACTTAAGGCTTTACTGTTCACTGATCAGTGGTTTGGGCAAGCTCTTACTTCCATTTTTCCCTTGCAAGAAAATAGGCAATGACTAGTAAATGAGTTGGAAATCATTACTATAATTAACATGTCTTCAAAGCAGCCGTTGGAAATTGTGCATGGAGCAACAAACTAATGAAGCTCCAGTTGCACAAAAACAAAGGGGCACAACAACCTGGAAAAACCCAGAGTGGGAACTGCTTCAGAGACGTTCCCCCAATATTGAAAACAGGCTTTTGAAGAGGAGAGTAACAATACCATCCCAAACTGCAGAGTTTTATTGTCTCAGCTGTGAAATCTCCCAGTAATGAATGTCTGGTGCTGTGAGCACACATGGAGGCATTTGGAAATCCTCATAGAAGAGAGAAGACAGAAGGTCTGGCAGAGGGGGAGAGAAGGGGACAGGAGAAATGCAGCCAAACAAGGATATTGGCAATCTGAAGAGAGAGGTTTGTTTGGCCAAAACCTGATTTATTGTATAAATAGTCATTCAACTAGTGCACACTAATTACAGATAAAGTGCACTAACAAATGAGAGTGGATCTTTTTTAACTGATATGACCCGGTTCTGCTCTTTAGGTTTTTCTCTAAGAGGGTACAGAAAAAAAATGTGGGTTTCATAACAGCATTTCAACCACATTATTGCCAGTATATAATAGCCCACCGGGTGATTTTTAGTTTGTTTGTTTTTGCTGCACAAGGGGGGAAATCATAGACTGATAGAAGATCAGGGTTAGAAGGGACCTCAGGAGGTTATCTAGTCCAACCCCCTGCTCAAAGCAGGACCAACCCCAACTAAATCATCCCAGCCAGGGCTTTGTCAAGCCGGGCCTTAGAAACCTCTAAGGATGGAGCTTCCACCACCTCCCTAGGTAACGCATTCCAGTGCTTCACCACCCTCCTAGTGAAAAAGTTTTTCCTAATATCCAACCTAGACCTCCCCCACTGCAACTTGAGACCACTGCTCCTTGTTCTGTCATTTGTGACCACTGAGAACAGCCTAGCTCCCTCCTCTTTGGAACCCCCCTTCAGGTAGTTGAAGGCTGCTATCAAATCCCCCCTCCCTCTTCTCATCTGCAGACTAAATAAACCCTCAGTTCCCTCAGCCTCTTCTCATCAGTCATGTGCCCCAGCCCCCTAATCATTTTCATTGCCCTCTGCTGGACTGTCCCCAATTTTTCCACATCTTTTCTCTGTGTGTGTGTGTGTGTGTGTGGCGGCGGGAGGGGGAAGGGGGTTGTGGGGAGAGACGACAAAACTGGAGGCAGTACTCCAGATGTGGCCTCACCAGTGCCGAATAGAGGGGAATAATCACTTCCCTCGATCTGCTGGCAGTGCTCCTACTAATGCAGCCCATTATGCCGTTAGCCTTCTTGGCAACAAGGGCGCACCGTTGACTCATATCCAGCTTCTTGTCCATTGCAATTCCCAGGTCCTTTTCTGCAGAACTGCCGCTTAGCCAGTCGGTCCCTAGTCTGTAGCAGTGCATGGGATTCTTCCATCCTAAATGCAGAACTCTGCACTTGTCCTTCTTGAACCTCATCAGATTTCTTTTTGGCCCACTCCTCCAATTTGTCTAGGTCCCTCTGGACCCTATCCCTACCCTCCAGTGTATCTACCTCTCCCCCCAGCTTAGTGTCATCCACGAACTTGCTGAGGGTGCAATCCATCCCATCCTCCAGATCATTAATGAAGATGTTGAACAAAACCAACCCCAGGACTGATCCTTGGGGCACTCCGCTTGATACCGGCTGCCAACTAGACATTGAGCTGTTCCACATACAAATATGGAATATTTAAATTGTATTCATTGACTCATTTTAAATGAGAAGTTAGGAAGCAGTAGCAGCTGGAAGAGCAAATCATAAGCAGAATATAGACAGGTTCTAGGTAAGTGCCCACTCACATATTTCTGCCTTGACATCTGCCACATCAGTCGGCTTGCCAGAATTCTGTTTTTATTGTTTATAATTTTGATAGACAATATCAATGTTTATTTTTAAGCATTTTTGACTTTTATCAGTCAAAGTGTTCACAGTTGTGGAAAATTATGGGTGGATCAGACAATATTTGTTTAATGACAGTAGCTGTTGAGATTCAAAAAGTTAAATCTTTATAAACCATTAAAGCACAAATTGTCAATATCACGTCAAAATATACAAAGTAAATCTCATTCAATCAAACTCTAAGTTCTCAAGCAGCATTTTACTTACGTTGGTTATCTGAACATTTAAATTACTGATGGAAATATTTAATCTGTTTGTGCCTGAAATCAACATTTGACAAAAATCTAATACTTTGACATCTACACATCAATCCTCATCTGCAGCATCCCTGTTATGGGGCCAGATTCAAACCCCAGGAAGTAAATATGAGTTTTTCAGATGATTTCAAACAGCTTTGGATCAAATCTATTACAGGCCTTTGTTCAATTAAGACTAGACAGGTTGTGCCAAATTTTGTGGATGTTTTTGTGATGTTAATTAAACAATCCACCAAGGATGTGCATGGTGTGTGAGGTTTGAGTGTGCATTGGAGGGAGAACAAAATCTAATCACTGGATTAGTTTAGCCCCTCCTCTTTCTAGTCTGAAGATCCCATACGGTGCTGGGACCTTAATATTCCACCATTCCTGCCAGGGGATTCCCTGCCCTGAAGGGTGAATTCTATTGAATAACACTAAGTTCCTGTGAAAAGATACTCTCTTTCTACAGAACAAGGGCTAAATTAACCAACTCAGTTAATCATTACAAATCATTTGCTTATCTTTGTTCCTTCCACATTTAAGTGAATATTTTATTAATGCAATTTTTTAATCAAACCTGACCTAGCCTTTCCACTGCAGCATTAGCAATAATCACAGTGGCAATGAGCTAACTTGAATTATCAGTATATGCATGATGTACTTTGAGCATTGAAAGATGAATTCAGATTTTCTGCAGAATCGTGTTGTGGATATTCAGGCTGCTGAGGAGATTGCTAATTATAATTTTGGCTATAAATGTCTGTTATATACTGCAGTGAAAGAACTCCAGATTTGACTTGGCTTTGACATGCCTTTTCCTCTTACAATTTCTAATGACCTATTCAAATGGACTGAGCACATTCACAGGGCTTCCCATACACTCCAGTCTATCCATGAAAGTAGTCTGCCAATATCACGTTCCAATGACATGGCATATACAACCAACCTTTACTCAGCCATCCCATGTAACAAAGAATATACAATTCCATCTGTTAACTGCACCTAAAGTTTGCATTGGGATATATTGCATTAATCTTTGAAATGTCTCTGAAGTTGCTTTTACAGATCTAATATATTTCTTCCTTTTGGAAGTGATGGTGCATACATCTTTCTTTTACTCCAGGGTATTCTACAAGGTAAGATGTATGTGAAGCAGGGGATATTTACAAAGCTAACATTTGCTATGGCCAGTTTGCACTGCATGAAATCTTTCTGCCATGACAGGGATGCGGAAAAATATATAGTCTTCTGGCAAACATTTAATGTCCTCAAAATGAAATGACCCTAAAGCGGGGGGGGGGGGGGAGGAAGGGAAGGCAAAATGGGTCCTTCAGTAAGCAAAATCATGTCATACTTACAATCCCAGAATTTTACAGTTGCAAAAGGAAAATATTTTCAAAGGTAAAAAACTATGGATGGGATTTGCAGAAGTGCTCAGCATTGGCCTAACAAACACTCACTGATCTCAGTGGAAGCAGAGTTAGCCCAGCAATGAGTGAAAGTCCCACCATACGTTTACAAGGTGTATTAAGATCTACCAGAGACAAAACTTTTTAGGATTGCTAGGCCAAGATTAGATTATTTGTTACAATTTTAAAAAATTCAACCTTAGGTCAAAGATGAATGTTTTTCTCTTTGAAGCAGAAGGTCCCTAATTGATCAACGAGTTTCCAGACCATCCACCCAGCTGGCCAAAAAGCTAGCTATTAACTTCATAACAATTCTTTAGAGAAAACCCACAGGGCCTCCTAGGTCATTGTTTAAATGTTAGCACAAAATATTTCAACTTCATTGCCACAATAGGGATTTTCTAATGAATCTGAAGGAGAAACTTATAGGAACTGTAGTGTATTGTCAATTCATAGAGGAGAAATGGTCCCCATGAGTCCCAAACATTCCACTTTCAACAGATAAGGCAGGAAGAGGTGCAAGTGAGGACTTATTTGGTAGCTGGAGTAGGCATAGGTATTATTACAACTATTATTCAGTTGTATTACAGTGGCCTCCCTGCCCAAGACCCAGTCAGCTGTATTACAGTAGCCTCCCTGCCCAAGACCTAGCCTCATTGTGCTAGGTACTGTACAAACACATAGTAAAAGTCAGTCTGAAAGAGATACTGTTACTTTTTGTCTTTGTAAAAGAAGAATATGCATTCTATTAAAGATGCTAAATGAAGTTATTGTGCATATCTTAATAAACAGAACATATAAATTTATGTATTTAACTAGATCAATGTGTCCAAGAAAGAAAGAATAAAATTCTGAAAAGCACATAAGTGAATTAGGAGCCTAAACACTATAGTCAAAAGTGCTTTATGCACAGATTTTAAAAAGTATTTAGCCATTGTTCTGCTCAGCATTGCAAGGCCTAAATGATTGAGGCACTTAGGCTCAGATCCTCAAAGGCATTTAGACACCTAAATGACTAAATCACTTCTGAAAATTAGACTTAGTCTACTAAGTCACATAGACCTAGCAATGCTGAGCAGAGCAATGATTAAATACCTTTAAAAAGCTGGGCCTAAGTCACTTTTGAAAATGGTGCTTAACTTCTTAATTGATTTAAGTGCTTTGAAAATTTGACCCTTGGTTATATCTTTACACAAATTTAAATCTGTCTTAATCTAACAATGAAATATGGATTATTTAGAATATCCGTTATACAGTATAACTAATTCACATCTTCCCTTAAATACTTCTAGTAAAGAAAATTCATTATAAATAGCGATCTTAAAACACTTAAGACAACACAATCAAGACTATGCAAATCTAATGCTCACAAATCCATAGTACTTGCTATTCAGCCTCTCTTTCATGTTCACTGGAGTTAAAGATACATACCACAATTGATCTCACTGGTACAGAAACTGGTACAATCTGGGGGTGAATCAAACACTTATTGTCATCTTTAATTAAGAATTTCCAAGGTTTGATCAATTTAAAATAAGTATTTAAGCACTGTCGGACAAATTTGCCTATGTGTAAGGTTGCTGACTTCAAGTATGCTACACCAGGGAGAAATTTGGTTCATTTCTAATATGTGATCTTTCAAATCTCCTTGATCGAGACAATAACTATCTCCAAGGCTTGTCCCATTGCACATATTCATAGTTGAGCTGAATTTTAAGTAGAGTTGTCATCTTCAACTGAAAAATGTTCCACATTTCATGATGATACCCATTATGATTCCTGAGATATTTAGTTATTATTGAGCTCTTACCATGACATTCAGGAAGAATAATAAACTTTGATAAGGAACTGTTATGTTTTGGGAAAAGAACACAGAGGACTGTCTAAACATTTCAATAATGAAAGCTAGTGTCATTCTGTATGTGAATAACTGCCAGGTTAAAGCCATTAACTCAGATATGAAAGTTGAATCTTTGATTTTTTTTAAAGTGTTTCAATACTGAGGAAGTCATCTGAGTGACATGAATATTAATTGGTGATGTCACTGCCAAAACCTGTTTCATTTTGTTTAAAGATCCAATGATTTGAAGCAGAACTATGTCTAATGATGAGGGCAGGGATTAGGAAGTCAGGCCTCTTGGGGCTTTCCCCTAGTTTTGCCATGACTTAGGAACCTCTAACAACCTCTGTGTAACATCTCAATATACTAGGAAGAGTACCAGAGTATATTAAATCACAGTGGTGCTATGAGGTTTTTATTCTTCTATGTAAAGTACTTTGAGATCCCTGCATAAAATATGCTATAAGTAAAGAAGATTATTACTGTTAGAGTTAAAATATTTCAAAAGATAACTCATGAAACTCAAAGAATGAAGGTTCTGAATTACAACTGTAACATGCATTGTTAGTGAGCTCCAGTGATAAAACTTAACTAAGGGGCAAATCTTACCTCACATTGTATGGGCATGGAGAGTCTTGAACACAGCAGAATGGATGTGATTCTATTTGCACCACACAGGGAGCTAGGATTCAGATGTCCCACACCTTTTTTATGCCATGAGGGCACAATTCTTCAAGCACAAGTCAGTGTGTGGGAGTGAGGGAATCTGAGAGAGGGTGGGGTGGGAGAGGAGTGTGAGTAGGACTAATGGTTGTGACTATATATTTTCTCCCCAAGACTATGATAGTGATTGCAGAGCTGCTCTGCTGATACGCTACAACATGGGTGAGGATTTTATTTCCAATCCACTGTACCTGTGGGCTTTGGCCAAGTCCAGTGACTTAGGCTTTGCCTGAGAAGTTGATTTAGCCCTAAAATCAAAAGGTCAGATCTTCATTTCCTGTAAATTGATAGCGTTCCACTGACTTCAATAGAGTTACAAAGATTTACATCAGCTGAGATGTGGCCCCTGGAGTGTTTTTGGCTTTGGATATTCAGTCAAGAAATATACTAAACCCAATATACTTTTAATAATTCATTTTAAAATTTTGGCTACTTCTAGACAAAGTTGTTTTCTTTGCTTGGCCTTCAACACCTCCTAAGAACAAACTGAGACTCTGCCTATGAACAAAGTACACAGAAAGATCACAAACAATTAGAAAAAGATTTATCTTCCATTTGTATGCACTCAATTTACACAGCACCATAGCTCAGTCCAGTTCATAGATATACATAGAGATCCTATAAACCTTGAAGGCATCTATTTTTAAAGCTATCTGGGAATACAGAAATATCTTGTACGTTCTCATCTGGGAATGTTTTTCAAAATGCCATCTACATGGACAATGCAAACGCATGCTGTCAAAAATAAACAGCTTCTTTATGCAAGGCAATTAATTTCCCAAATGCAGTCCAGTCTGTGAACGACCCGTAAACAAATGGAGCAACTGCCAAGGTAAATATTTACCTGGGAAGACAGGCAGCCATGGAGCAAATAGAAGTTTGTCTTAAATGCTTAGTGTGTGCACTCTGCAGAAAAGGAACATGAATTGTTCTAAGCAAACATTCACCAGAGGTCGGCACAAAAACTACACATGTATCTGAACATTTTGAAGTCTTTGTTATGGTATTAATAACAGCTAAGCAAATTGAACACTGTGACTATTTTGTAAAAAATCCCCAAATGAAGATTTAGTATAAACTATCATTAAAACATCATTTAAATTTATTTTTCAGTGAGGTGACACCAAATTTGACCTACAAAAGGTGTAACTGAAGACCCAGCAGGTGAGAAGAAGATGATACAATAAAAATGGAGGAAAAGCCACTAAGTGGAAAATGGTGGAAAAAGTGACTAGGGAGATAAGAATATCAACTATTGACTAGTAACTAGAGCTGCTTGACATTTTTGAACCAGTAATGAAATTTAAAATTTACGAAAAAACAGGAAAAGTTTTGATGAAAAACTTTTGTGAAGTCTTCTCCCTGGCTTTTGACCACCTGATTGAAATTTTTGAATTTCAAATTTGTGATGAAATTTGGAATGTCCAAAGTCAACAAAAGACACAGGAGGAAGTTTGGAGAAAATTGTGTGATTATTTCCTGTTTTTTCAGGCACCTTTAAGTGTGAAGCTCTTCAGATAATGAAATGGTTTGATTCAAAAGAGTGAATTCTATTACTTATGTTGAAAATAATTGAATTCAGGCTACTGCATTGGAAAATTAGGAATCTGACCTTGTGTGGTGTAGCAGCTGGTATGTGTGTATATTGTTGTCTCTCTGCTGGATGGAATGTCAGACCTGCTCAAGTGAGATAAGGTCAACTTCTACATGACAAAGCACAAAGATATTGGACAAAGCTTAATACTAAATGAAATATTCTTTTAGCTTAAGTGGTAAGATTCAATGTTTTTAGAGCAGAAGTTCCTAAACTCTATCCTTAGCCATGACCACTGCTAGGTCCTTGTGGTTACAGTGTGCTGACTAGCTGATAACCATGAAGTCCAATGTAACCACAGCATGGTTACACGTAGCATAACATTTATGCTAAAATATAAAGGACTATCATTAAAGGGCCTGACATTGCTTACATCTACATTGCACACTAAGCCTGGGCTCTGACTCAGGTTTGAGCCCAAGTCCCACTTCCTTCCACACACAAATTAGTCTGACTTAGGTCAGCAGGCACTCAGCACCCAGGCCCTAGGACCCTGCTGGGTGGGTGACAGGAAGGAGCCTGAGTCCTAGTGTCATTTTTGCAGTGTGGATACAGCTGAAACCGTAGACCCAAGTCAGAAGGTATGCATAGTGCAGTATGGCTGCATTAGCGTGGCTGTGAAACCCAGGTTTACAATGTAGTGTGGACACTCAAGCTTGAAAACACTGATTCCACAAGCCCAGGTACACAATGCAGCTTAGACACATACTGGGAATTCAGCACACTCAGCATCCGGCAGAGCTGGGCTTAAGATGCATAATTATTTCCATAGACATTGCATCTACTCCACTGGAAATCCCGCACACATAACTGAGAAGGAATGTAGTTGCTCTTCAGAACTTTTGGTGTCTGAGAGGAAATGGCCATTGGGGGAGAGAGAAAGGTCTACAGCTCGATACACGGTACTGTCTTTATTCTTTCTAAAGATTTCAGCACTCAGCAGTCTCTTCTTATGGCACAGGATTTTTCTTTTACTTAGTTTCTTTGCAGTTCTACAGTTGTCATGTAAATTGGATCCAGATGTTCTTTGGAACCTACCTACATTTTATAGTCCAATTCCTACTTTGATGTCTCTTACCTCAGTGTATTTGATAAAGAGGGTACTTCAAAGATAAATACCTTTGGTGATAAAAAGATAACACTGCCAACAAATATTTTTTTCTGCAAACTTATATATTCCCATTTTCATGGCAATTGAGGCTTAAAACACACATCCGTCTGCCTGGTACAAAGGGACAGTGAAACCACTTCCTGCATTTGTGCAAAGATACACAGGCTTTTAAAAAGGCACAGTTGTGGTTCATTCTAAGGTGCACTCCCCCAGTTTTCCCATCCCTTATTGAAAAGTCCTTTGGGATGAAACCTATAATGGTTTAATGAAATATAGTGTGATTCTAGAGAGTTTACTGGAAAAACTAAGAGGATTTAACGAAGATTTGGTAGAGGGAGTTTTGGATCATCTACTAGAATCCTATAGAAAAGATATAATTCTTTATTACAGTGTATTGAAAGATTCAAAAGTGGATTGAAAATTTAGAATGTTTAATAACATTCTATAGAACTTTTCTAGGTGAGTACATCTGTCCTCAAACCCACTATCTTTCCTGTGATTCCTATAAGAAATCGGACCATAAAAGATAGCTACTTTCCACATAAAGACAGGTTTCAGAGTAGCAGCCGTGTTAGTCTATATCTGCAAAAAGAACAGGAGTACTTGTGGCACCTTAGAGACTAACAAATTTATTAGAGCATAAGTTTTTATGGGCTACAGCCCACCTCATCAGATGCATAGAATAGAACATATAGTAAGAAGATATATGTATACATACAGAGAAGGTGGAAGTTGCCATGCAAACGGTAAGAGGCTAATTAATTAAGATGAGCTATTGTCAGCAGGAGAAAAAAACTTTTGTAGTGATAATCAAGATGGCCCATTTAGACAGTTGAGAAGAAGATGTGAGGATAGTTAACATGGGGAAATAGATACAATATGTGTAATGACCCAACCACTCCCAGTCTCTATTCAAACCCAAGTTAATGGTATCTAGTTTGCATATTAATTAAGCTCAGCAGTTTCTCGTTGGAGTCGGTTTTTGAAGCTTTTCTGTTGCCACCCTTAAATCCTTTACTGAGTGGCCAGAGAGGTTGAAGTGTTCTCCAACCAGTTTTTGAATATTATGAATCCTGATGTCAGATTTGTGTCCATTTATTCTTTTGCGTAGATACCATTTCCTTGGGTTTGAATAGAGACTGGCAGTGGCTGGGTCATTACACGTATTGAATTTATTTCCCCATGTTAAGTATCCTCACACCTTCTTCTCAACAGTCTAAATGGGCCATTTTGATTATCACTACAAAAGTTTTTTTCTCCTGCTGATTATAGCTCATCTGAATTAATTAGCCTCTTACCGTTTGTACGGCAACTTCCACCTTCTCTGTATGTATATATATATATATATATATCTTCTTACTATATGGTCCATTCTATGCATCCAATCAAGTGGGCTGTAGCCCACGAAAGCTTATGCTCTAATAAATTTGTTAGTCTCTAAGGTGCCAAAGTCCTCCTGTTCTTCTTTCCACATAAAGGTTGTCAGCATTTATTTTACCTAGTTATTTCAATGACTACAACAGATTTTTGAGACACATATGTTTACACAAGCTACATGTATTTAGATTGTATTGCTCTCCCCACAGTTTTTTTACATCACTTATCTCCTAGGGTCTTGAATCTGTTAACACCTATGCACACGTTTAACTTCACATCCTATATGTGGGCCATTTGAAGTCAATTGGACTACTCACATGTTTTGCATTAAGCACTTACATAGGTTGTTTCAGGATAAGGTCTAAGAGTTTAAGCTTCCTAGGACAGAGACTGTGTCTTCATATATATTTGTCCAGCACCTAATACAATGGGGACTCATCCTGATTTGAACCTCTTGGCCTCTCTATATGTATCAAACAATTATAAATAAAAAATAGTACGATTAACTGGGTGACTAAAGGAAAGCTTCAGCTACTGTATTGTGCTCAGTACAAAAACCTGAAACTTTAAAAGGGAAAGCAGTACTTTGGGGGATGAATTAAAGTACTTGATATGTAGTCTACTTCTGCCAGTTTATCTTGCTGCAAAGGCTAATCATTCATCCATGAACACCAACATAAGAAATTATCAACCAGTTCCAGTCTTGCAGTTAAAGGAGTTTGTCATCATAATCATTTCACTGAGTGAATATTAAATATATTTTTAAAAGATTAGGTCGTCAAGTTATTCTTCTGCTTAGGCTAATTTTTGTAAAACTTGCAGTAAAATCTTCACCACAACACTTCCTGCACATACTGCCAATTGTCTGTGTCTCAAGTCTTGCTTAGCAGTGGCACGTTATCCACTATTAGATTCACACTGTTCCCGCAAGGGGCTGGCTGCATCCTTAGCTCTCACCAGCTGGCAGGATCAGGCCTGCTAGAATGTTTTATTAAGCTGGCAGTATTTCTTTATACAGCAAAACAGTGAGAGCCACATTCTTGGTTGGTATATATCAGTGCATCTCCTACAAACTCAATAGAGCCGTGTGGATTTACACCAGCTCTGAATCTGGGCCTGAGTTTTAGTAATTATAGCACCGTCTGCTGATGACATCAGGAAAAGTACCAATATTGGCAGCGCTCATAATTAAAAATCCCTGTTATGTTATAATATTCATTTTTCAGATGCCTTTTGACAGTTTCAGAGTTGTGTATTGTGTGTCTCACCAACTGAGCTTCGGTTTCTCTCTGCTGTGTTGGGTAAAATGAGCCATATAATCACACACTTTATTGCTTATAAATGGCCAATAAGGGTTGGCCCTTCCCCTGTTCATGAAGGATTGTTCCCTCGGTATACTGAAACAGTGCTTTGTCCTGTACAATTTTAAATGTGTCAGAAGACAGGGGCTTCCATCGCATGCATTCCAATAAGGAATAGAGCAGAACCCAAAAGCATTTAGGAGATTAGCATGGGATAGGTATATTGTCTCATGTCTTCAGGCTTGGCACATGGTCTAGGACTAATTCTTGATATGGGTGTAGTGTTATTGAATGACAGCTCATCAGAAACCAGATTTGTGTCTAGCCATTTCATAATAACCCATTTATTAAACAAAATGATCCCAAAATCAACACTCAGCTGTTTAAATAAACAAGCCCAGACTGAACATATATGCTTTTATTTTTACAATAATGGATAGGGGAAAAATCACTTGGTGCATGGTCATTACTTTGTAACAACCTGCCTGTCACAAGCAATAAGTGAGGTACATGTGGCAAGTAATTGCACTGAAGGCTATTACAAATACTCTTTGGGGGTTATAATGACTGAGACTTGTTGACAGATGTCTGAAATAATGATTTGGGGCACCATTGCCCATGTTAAAGCTGGAAAAAAAATTTCAAATGAGCTGCTCTTTATGCAGAGTAAAAATTGATGCTGATATTTTAATTGTTATGAAACTATTAGAAAGGAAAGCAAAACCATTGCAAATTGGTTATGTATGAAATATGGTTCAGTCTACACTTATGTGAAGAAGCATATAATTATATTTCTCAAGCTATAAAGAAACTTACAAGCCACATGAGGTGAGAAAAAGTTTTTCTGAACCAATTCTCTAGCATTAGGGGGCTACCATGCTGTTGGGGTGCCATCTTACACATGAGAAAAAAGGTTACTCAAATGTAATGGTCTGCATTTAAATTTGATATCATCTTTGTCTGGCTTGTCCTCTTCACTCCCTCCATGAATGCAAGTCGACGCCACGCCATTCCATTTTGTTGCAAGCACGTTCTTTCCATTTCTGGGCAAAGAGTTTTGTCATGAGATCGGCCCAGAGCATTTTCGGTCTTCCCAGCATTCCCTTATGGTATCTGGGGTGAAAATTCTGTTGCCATTGAGAAGTCAAGGGGATTTTGCTATTGATTTAAGTGTGGCCAGGATTTCACTCCCTATCTGATATACATACTAACACATTCTAGAAGCTGTTTACACAAGTCTCTGACTTTCCTGCTGCAGGTGAATAGTAATTATAACTGTCATTGTAACTACAAGTCAGGGCCAGATTCTCAGCTGGTGTCAACTGATATGGCTCTATTTACCTTACTGGAGCGATACTGAAATATACCAGCTGAGATTCTGGCCTTCACAGTTTTTGTACAAGCCAGTACTGCCTATTTAATAAAACTAGAAAGGAAGCAGGGAATCTGAATCCTGCACAGAAAGGCCAAAACCAGAAACTTGATCCACACTCATGGAAGTCAGAGAGGTTTGATTCTAAGGACCTGAATGGTTTGGGTTTCAGAAGCGATCCTGAACAATGAGGGGCCCATTTTCCACTTCCGGTTTGGATACAGCTGCAATCTCATGAGAACAGCTGTTCTTATCAGATCTCCCCTAATCCACAATGGTGGAAATCTCATAAAAATCAGCTGATCAGACTGTTTCTCACTGTAGGCTGAATCTCACAAGAACATTTCAAAAAATAGCAGTGTCACTGGCTCTGAATCCTACCTTAAAATTAAACTGGAGCTGAACAACAGCGCCTTGGCTTGTTTTAGTCTGCATGTTCCAGATCTACCTTATACTGCCTAGTGACTGATATGATAAAGTGACAGGAATCCTTGGAAGATACTTAACTGAGTGTAACAATCCAAAGGAAAGCCCTACAATCCAAGCTCATAGTCTATTAGAGACCCTTATCAAATGGAATCAATTCTTCAGCTACTATGATTATTGTTGTTAGTCAGCTCCAGTTGTAAACAGTGGTAAAGAAGCTTAAACTAATTTAGGTCTTAGAAATTTGGAAGCATGTCTATCAACCTGTTGATTTTTAAAGCAGAATGCATTGGTGAATTAAATGAATGGTATCAGCTTTAAACACAAACAGAGTATGTACCTTGGTTTAAAAGTTCTATTTACTATCATTCCGTAAAGGGGAATGTGCTAATGAAAATTCAAACTGAAGGAAGAAAGATTATGCAAGAACAAAAGAAAGATTCTCCCCTCCCATCCCCAAGGTGGCCTTTGTGTACATGTTAAATTTGTTGACCAGGATTAATGACTGCCCTTGGATAAAAATGTCTGGGAACTTCCTGAACTGTGCAAGAATGTTTTATTGAAAGATTTTCTTCAGTTGTACATCAGAAAGTGTCCAGAAACATGGACTTAATGACTTTTTTTTAATGAAATTTAGAGGGGGAAAAACACTTCACTCCGAACTTCAGTGCTTTTTGAAAGTCTCAGATTTAAAACAGTGAAGCAACAAATTATCAGAAGGTTGTAATTTAACTTGATGGGCCAGATCAAAATCTTTCCTTTGTCTATTTTTTCCACAGATTTGTTTTTACATTATAAAATATCTCTTTCAAACATCATAGTGGTTACTTTTTTAGCTGAGGGCTGATAGGAAAGAAGACAAGAAAATATTCTCAGAAAAGCTTATATTTGGAAAATCGGAAAATTAGGTCAGTGCTGCTACAAGCTAACCCTGAAAGGAATAAAGTGAACCTTGTGTATGAGTTCTTTGCTTTACCCCCATGAATACAGAGGGAGTGGAAAAGCAAGACAGGGAGAGCTACAAAGGTTCTCGTTGTACACGGCTTAGTGTGTTGTGTTGCCAACAGAATAGCTTTGCTGGTTTTCTTTAGGTTAAAAGAGGGGTGTAGTTTAAAGCTAGTGTAATTATTCGTCATATTGAAGTGTGTCACAAATCTGTGGCCATGTAGGAACTTCATGTTTTGGTGAGGTTCTTTGGCCCGTGTTATGCAGAAGATGAAAGCAGATGATCATAATGGTCCCCTCTGGCCTTAAAAATATATGAATCTATTGTTGCCCTTTTTTTGGTTCAAAAATAGCTCTTCAGAATTTTCTTTAAATTTCTTTTAGAAAGGTTTAAAAATGGTCAAGATCAAAACATTTTGTTCAAAAAATGTTGAAAATAAACATTTCGTTTGCCTTAAAATTAAAATTTGAAATTTTTGATTAACCAAAAAATTTCAAAGAAAGTTCCTTTTGGTTTGACCTGAAACAATTCACCCATTTTTCTCAAACTTTAATAATCTGAAAAATCCATTATTCACACAACTCCATTTATGACTATGACACACAGATGAACAGTTCTAATTCTGCCCAGTAAAGGACTCTGCTACAGATGCACACTACCCCATTATCAATGGTGACCTTCCAAAAAGTATGAGGCCAATGTTCAATTTAGATGCATGTCCAAAACATAGCTGATCCTGTTAAATCTGCAAAATTGGACAAAATATCTTGTGAGAACAAGTGAGGTAACTGGGATTATTTAGTCCGCAGAGGAGAAGAATGAGGGGGGATTTGATAGCTGCTTTCAACTACCTGAAAGGGGGTTCCAAGGAGGATGGAGCTAGGCTGTTCTCAGTGGTGGCAGATGACAGAAAAAGGAGAAATAGTCTCAAGTTGCAAAAAGAAAAGGAGTACTTGTGGCACCTTAGAGACTAACCAATTTATTTGAGCATGAGCTTTCGTGAGCTACAGCTCGGTTGGATATTACGAACAACTTTTTCACTAGCAGGGTGGTGAAGCACTGGAATGTGTTACTTAGGGAGGTGGTGGAATCTCCTTCCTTAGAGGTTTTTAAGGTCAGGCTTGACAAAGCCCTGGCTGGGATGATTTAGTTGGGGATTGGTCCTGCTTTGAGCAGGGGGTTGGACTAGATGACCTCCTGAGGTCCCTTCCAAGCCTGATATTCTATGATTCTATGACCTCATAAAAAATCTGGCACTTCCATTCCTGGATAGAATTACCTTGAAAGCAGGCTTTGTATTGGCATTTCAGCACTTCCAGTTCTAGTGCCTCCTGGAAACTAGAAGTGAGAATGTTCTATCTAGACATTTCAGAACTTGGAAAGCTTTTGATTTAAGATCAGTTCTGCACTCCCAGGAGGTAATGGCATGTCTGTGCATGCACTGTGTACCTTATGATAAAGAAGAGACAGGGCTTGGTGGTCATGTATCCGCTCTTCATAAATATGTTTAAAAAAATATCAAACTCCAGTAAGAATACCGACTCTAAACAGTATTTTCACATGCAAGCTTTGATAATGGCTCACAGTCCCCGGTGTGCTGTGGAGTGAGTACATAGCTTAAGTGCCTAGACTGTTGCCAGAGGCAGCATAATGCCCTCAATGGTAGTTATACCTTTGTAAAGGAAGAAGCATATGCGCATCCCAGTGGTGGCAAAAGGAAGTGCTAGCAGCATTAATGCTGCTTCTTGAGTACGTGCATTGGAAGATGGTGTTAGTGAAGGGATCTTCTGGTACTCTCCTCTAGCACAATCCACATTTTGGCAGAATATTTTAATTAATTCTTCCAAGATGAACTGGGGACAAAATATGATCCTGGGGTTTGTGATGCTGTTGTCAATTGCCACATGAACAAGTAGACTTGATACCTCTGTGACATATTATTCATTTCTATTTTCTTATTGTCTTTGACACTAAATCGGCTCCTTTTCATGTCTGTGGGAGTTAGGTCATTGATTTCTATAGGGCCAAGGTGGGTCCTATCTGGTACAGTATATGGAACTACAGTGGTTACCTTTAAAAAAAAATCAATAGTGTTGTTGAAAAGATTACAACTAATTCCCCTTCTAGAGATGGGGAAGTGACTATGATATCTTAAATACCACTGTGTGGTTACCATCGGCAAGGGTAACTTTATAATGGCAACCACTGTTAGTGCTTGAATAGTGGAAAGAAACTTATAGGACCTGAAGAAGAGAGACTCAAACTCAGCCTGGTCTAAATATATGCGTGAAGGTAGAAGGTATTGCATCCACTTATATCAGGGCTGAATTTGGTGCACTGCACTGAAAGACTGGGGCAATTTCTTTGAATCTTAGTAAGAATCTGCAAATTCCTTCCTGCTGGATGGAAACCATACTTCTGTAGTATATACTAACTCTTCCTTTGATTGGTTCCTGAAATTTAAATAATGCTTGCAGAATCAGCTCCGCTCTTGGCTGGTTGTGCTTTTGTATATTTTATTGAAATTCCATTTGAGTGGGAAGAAGGGATAGATGCTTTAGCTAAAATTGAAAAGACCAATCTAGCTGAGGGCATGGATTAAGTGATTTGGGTTGTTGCTATTCCCTACAGCAAGAGGTCACCTGGATCTGAGAACTAGATTCCAATTGACTAACATGTATCTGAGTTTATCCTAACAGAGTACATTTCACATTATTATTGGATTAAGATGGTTACATTTTTCATGTTATAGCATATACAGCTCCTCTTTCACTTCAGAAATAGTCTCTGCTCTAAATTACAGTGAACACACAATGTTCACTTACATAGACATACTGATCTAACTTCTAGTGGTAATGGCCTCTGAAATTATACTTTATTATGAATCCATAATATGTAGATAGATGTAGGTAGTCATGTAAATCATATTAACCCCATTTCCCAAGTTGTAAAATGAAGGATCAAAAAAGGTGAAGTGACTTGTTTAAGCAGCATGAGGCCTAGTGGAATCAATGTAGATTGAGAGTCAAGGGACCAGGGCCCAAGTAAGGGTCATTTGAGAAATGTTATGTACTTCCTGCAAAACAAATGATGAAATGAAACATTATCTTTCTTTTTTTCAAAATAGTGAATGAAATTGTTTGATTTTTCATCAAAACAAAGCAAATTCAAAATGTTCATTTCATAGTGAAAATTAGCCTTTCAGGTTTTACTTTTCCCTGTCACATGCATTTCCCTCCTTTCTGCTGGAAAAAGGGAAGGGAAGTGGGGGGGGGGAAGGAACCTCCTAAAAAACTGAAGCAAAATGAAAAATTGATTGAAAACACGTGTTTTATTTGAAATAAAATAAAAATTCTCATTTCGAACCATTTAATCGGTGGGTAGAGGTGAATTTTTCCATTTTGTGGGTCACTCCACAGGTTTAAAAATGGTTTCTATTCTAGAATTTCCCAGGAAATGAGATTACAAAACAAATTTTGTGACATTTTGTGAAACTGAAAAGGGGGATTGGTGGAGAAGGGGAAGTGTTTCAAGAATCACAATAAATGAGGAGGTGAAATATTTTCCACACAAAAAGATGTCACCAGTTTTTCCCTTCTCTGCTATAAACGATTGTCAGCAAGGTGAGAATATGCACCTATGAATAGAAGTTAAGGCCCCAGTTCTGCAAACATGCACGTGTAGTGCTAGATTGAGGCTTTTACTAAGGAAGTCTTGCAAGAACAAAATTATGATGAGAGGAATCTAATTACATGCAATATTTTCTTGTTTCCCCAAGAACTTCTCAGACGCTGTTACACAAAGGTCTGCTTTATAAACATTTTCAAACTATCATGATTTGGGTTACATTCTGCCCACTAAGAACACATGATTTCCTTGTGGTCATGTGATTTACAGATGCCTAAAATGGAATCCTTTCTGGAAGAGCATAACAAACAAAATAACAATATTCAATCAGCTGAAAATATGATGCTTTCTTGTGGTGTTTGCAAAACTTCTCTTGTGGTTAGGTTGTACTTTATAGCACACCTCTATAATAGACAGCCATATTGCCTCAGGGTTGGAGCAATGGGAGAAAATCTCATTGCAATAATTTTTTACAATTTGGGCCCTTGATAAAAGCATTTGATAGGCCTAGTCCATGAGACGCATTGAAAATATTGTGTTTTGATTTTGCATCGACCCATGATTTAGGAAGATTAAGCTAATGCTGTTATACTGCTCTTTATGATTCTTTAAATACATTTTAAAAACTTTAGAAAAAATGTTGATAACTATAAATAAATAAATGGGCTGGGGGAAAAGATGTGAAAAATGTACTCATCAGAAAATCATCCATGGATCCCAAATTTTGCTGCTGCTAGTGAAATGGAATACAGTAAACTGGAATATTTGCCAGAATAAAGCACACTGTATAAGAAAGTAAGTCACAATGATAGATATATTTGGGAAAGATGAGTGCTGAGATTTATAGCCATACAGCAGACATAGAATTTTTTCCAGTGTCTCTTAAAATATTCCGGGGGGGTAGGGGGGCTACACTTGATTTCATAGCAGATATTGAAGCAATAGCTCCACTTTTGTTTAGCACACTTCCTCAATTAGACCAGCTTTGACTAATTTGCTTGAACTACTGAAAAACACCCTACTGAGAAGAGATCCATGATCCTTTCTTTTTAAAAACTTCAGACTATACGATATAAAAAATAAGTTAATAAGTCATGTTAGGTGTGGTTGAGACACTCATAGTTTAGACATCAGGATAGCCAAGTGACTGAATTTCTGCTAAAGCCCCTTCTAATTCAAACATATTGGTGACCTCAGAGTGACTTGCATACCCGTGCATTAGAAATCACTTGCCCAGCCAACCTCAGAGGAATAGTAGTTGATTGGTAGTAGCCAACACTGGAGGAATGCAACTTTTCTACTAAAATGCACAGATCTGGACATGGATTTATCTCAATTACACCAGGTACTTACATGTTATACAGGAAAAAGAGTTAGTACTGGGTGTAAATGCATTGAAAAATACTTCTTTAAAACACAGGGAAGTGAAAGAAAATGCTATCCAGTACAACACCTCATACATATTTCTGGTTGACACATTGATCAGAAAATATCAATGTTTTGTTTTTTGTTCTGGGAGTAAGTACAGTTTGTAGCAGTTATTGCATTTTGAAATGATGATCTAAAGTAGACATCCAGTGAAACACTTCTTCATGCTTCACAGACATTTGTTTATACAAGAAAATGTAAGATGACCAAGTAGCACAGAAGATTGGGTATATTTAAGTTATAATTGTTTTTGCTGGGCCACAAACAAGGAGATAAATAGCATATAAATTAATAAACCCCAGTGACTCAAGCTGTCATGTATTGATTCATGGGCTATTTATCTAAAGCTTCACTGTCCAACAAAAACAGTCAGTGCCATTATAAGCCCATGATTTCTGAAACAAAATGACCCAAGAATTGCTTAAGAAAACAAAAAATTGCGGCTTTTAACCAGAGGAAGCCACTATCAAAATGGATATTGGCTTTCAGTGCTGAAAATAAGTACTAAATGTGTCATTTTTTAAATTTGGGCATACACCAAACAACGCACAGGCAATACGCACACTGCTTTTGATTTGAATGGTCAACGGTTTTCCAGGCCTTAGATAATGTCGATGATATAGAAAGGATTTTATGAAAACTGAATGACTGAAAAATGCACCCATCCCCAGCCAAATCCGTATCCAGTCTGTGTGTGATCAGAAAGAGAGACGAATGAATGGAAAATCAAAGGAATTAGCGATGGTAGAGCTCTATTCAATTAGATCCTATTTTCCCACCCCACCCCTTCCCACCAGCTGCAAGACATGGCCTCCAGTTAGAGGATTTATGTGGGATTATACTTCTTCTTAATCAAAAGGCCAAGAAGAAGCATGAAATATCTCATATTAGTACATTGTAAATATGCCAGGAATCTATGTGAGAGGTAATTCACAAATTCTTAAGTGACCTGAAAAGAAACAGAAACTCCCAGTCTAGTGACACAGTAAGGAGAGTGCTGTCTTTTTGCTGATTTCATTAAAGACCAGAAGAAACAAATCCCATTTCAGTGATTCTGTTTTAAACACCCTTCTCAAAGAAGGTTTTTCCTGAAGAGCCTTTAACTTTGAAACCCAGTCCTCCACACCCCATTAATCTGCCAGAACCTGGATTTATTCATTCTGGAAAGCCCAACTTTTTCCCTAGGCTTTTGGAGAGAGGAAAGCGTTATGGGTTAGAGAGGTTTGGTGGATATTTATGTGTGGGTATTCCTTTACCTAGCATTGTATATTTCCATTTATGGGATGGGTCCTTGAGAAGAGGAGGGACAACTGAAGAGATGTTTAAACATAAATTTGAATGTATAAATAGGTAATAAATAATCAGTAGGGAAAAGCAGGTTCTACCAATTTGTCTTGCCCTAGTAAATTCTAATATGTGCGAGACTTGTTAAGCTTTTTAATTTTATTGATATAACAAAGACAAATTATGAAGTGTAAAAAAGTGATAAGGGAGCCTGAAGACAGCAGGGGAAAATCCACAGCTAGCAGGGCTGAGGACAATAAAAAACAAGTTTAGTTTTCGTTTTGTTTTAGTATAGTACGGGGGAAAAGACTGAGCACTGCGATAGGCCTATTACAGTGAGTTTATACTGGTGAGGCAGAAACACAAGTATTCAATAAATATTTGTTTTGTATTTGGAAAGAAGCAGCATCATAGCTAGGCAAATTCTTATTTTTTAGAAAAATCAGTTCACCAAAAAAAAAATACATCTTTGCAGATGCAGGTCAAATTCAGTGAATAGTTTCAAATATAAATACATACATTTTTCAAAACAGGAAAAATGTCTGAAAAGTCAAAACAGTTCATTTCAGCCAATTTGAAACAAAACCATTTTGACTCTTAATTTCAAAATGGCATTTTATTTCAAAATTTAGCTGAGGTGAAAAGCACTCCAAAATGACATCAAATGAAATATTTCACACATCCTAAAAATGAGTTTCCTCTTTTTCATTTATCCAAGAAAATCTGAAAATTCAGCTTTGGTTCAAACCTAGCCAAATTTGGATTTGGATTTTTTTGTTTTGGGCTCTAAACTAGAAAAAAAATTCAACTAGCTCTGCTCATTTCACGTGAGGATGATGAAGTACTTTCCAGTCCATGAGTAATTAAGGAAGATGTTAGACAATATTTACAAGGGATACACACAAATTTAAAAAGAGAAGATTCAAATAACTTGCACCCAAGAGTCAGAAATGAGTAGGCTGAGGAAGTCTCCGGGCAGCTGATGTTAATTTTTTATATATCTTGGAATAACGGGCAAATTTCAGGAGACTGGAAGAGTGCTAAGTACCAATACTCAGTAAAAGTAAGCAGAATGATCTCAGTAACTATACGCCAGTTTGCCTCATATCAGTCCCAGACAAGATAATAGAAAAGCTGATATATGTAAGGGGACAGTCAGCCCCTTACAAAACCTTTATAGGTATTTAGGTTGGCCCTCTCCCCCTACCAGGAGAAAGGGGAAGGGCCAAAGACGAGTCAGGATCCTGCTATTGACAGGGCTCTGGCCATTCAGAGAGCTTCAGACTAGGAGCAACAGGAAGTAGTCAGCATCCCAAGACACTCTGATTGACCAGGCAACTGTCCTAATGTCCCAGTGACACATGTAAGAGAGTGTCAGCGAGCCAGGCAATGGTCAAGGAGGGGAGCAGAAACCCACTGTAAAGACGTGAGACCAGCCAGGCAGGACCCTGCAAAGGAGAGTGAACAACAGCAATAGAGACAGGAAGGGCCTGGAGAGAGTGGCCTGGGGAATAGAGACACATGATAAGGGAATGAGAGACAGTCACCGAGACCTCAGCTAAGGAGAATAAGTGGAGCAGCAAAGAGAGGGCTGAGTTGTGACAGTCCCGTAACCCCCTCACCCTACCAGCCTGAGACCAGCTGTGCAGGGAGCTGTGACTAGCAGTGCCCAGGGGAGTTCCCAGAAGCCCACAAGTCCCTGGAGAAGGCAGTGAGTCCTGCTGGGTAACGGCAGCTCGTTCTGTGGAGCCTTTTCCAGTCCACTGCTGAGGCAAAGACCTGTCTGAGTTATGCAAATCCCAGAAAAAGGCAGCATCACCTCCCAGTAGGCAGGGGAGTCCAGAATTTTTTTCTGCCATTTTCTCTCCTTTTCAGTTGACCCTTGGCTACAGTGGGGTGGGGAGGGGTGAGTGGATGCTCGGCCAGTGCATTCACACACTTGGAGGTGGGTCTTCTTCATTCACTAAAGCCTACTGTGGAACAGCATCTAGTGACCTTTTAAAACAGGGTCTCTCTCGTAGGGGAAGATTTTGGAGTTGCACACAAAAGAAAAAAGCGGGGGGTGGGGGAGGGAAGAGCCCGGGCACTACTGTGATCATTTGTGTGGAACTCTCAGAGAAGCCATAGCTGGTGGGTGGAGCATTGTCTCATCACATCCCCCCTGCTGGGGCTGTCAAACCAAAGAGCCAAGTTTCACCGTCCACAAAACGGACGGTTACTGTTTAAAGTCTGAGGCTTCATATGTAGACATACAGAATAAATAGTATGTCGTTTCATTCAGGTGTAGGAAGTAGCACATGGATTGCTTTAGTATATTTTGAAACCTGCTAAGAAATTTTCTCCCAGTGTTAGATTGTTCCTGAGAAAGATAAATCTGTTTTACTTGGTTTAGTTTTTGTGTGTGTGCCCTTTGTAACAGTTTAGTTCAAGACAAGGCTACTACCCAATTAGGGGTATGTTAGAAGCAACTGGGGAGGAGGCCCCATGATCAGAGAGTGAGATGATGATTTTTTTTTTTAGTTCCCTTGCCATAGTCTCCAGGGTTCAGGCTCAGTCCCAGGGTCCCATAGGCAGCTGTGATGTCCCTCAAGAGGGAGGATAGTTGGGTTGCAGCCTTAAATCCAGTCCCAGAGTGTTCTGGGAACCCAGTAGACAAGGCCCTTCTGGTATAGCCTCACTAGGTAGATCAGGGAAAGGAAGTCCCCTTGAGTTATTAGTGTCTCACATCTTCCCACAGGCAGGGAACCACACCCAGCCTGTTCCTCTGGGTAATGCCCGGGGCAGTGAGGGATGAGTTGCTTCTCAGCCCCTGAGGTAACTTAGGGTGAAGTAGGGTCCCATTTTACCATGCTCCTACTCCTACCCATTACATATAAGATTTAACTGATAAAGATAGGAATATAACTAAATGCCTGTCAAACTGGTTTTATGGAAAACAATCAAACCTGATTTCATTCCTAAATTATGAGAACCAGTTGCTGGAAGCTGAAACCAGACAAATTCAAGTTAGAAACTAGACACTAATTTTTAACAGTGAGAGTGATTAACCACTGGAACAAACTACCAAATGGTGGAGTCTGCATCTCTTGATGACTTCAGATCAAGACTGGCTGCCTTTCTGGAAGAAATGCTTTAGCCAAACAGATGTTATTGTGCTCAGTATAGGGGTAACTGGGTAAGTGTATGTGATATACAGCTTAGACTAAATGATAAAATAGTCCATTCTGCGCTTAACCTTTGCGTCTGTGAATAAATGTTTTTTTTTAATGTGCATGAGTGAGGCCTAGATTTTGAACTACGTACTTTATTAGAAGTTTTAACTCTCTTTAGGTTTTTTTATTTATACAAGACTTTTTCATTCTGAAGTTGGCACGCCAACTGCTGGGTTTGATTTATTTCTGCTTGGATGTCAACACAGCTGATCTAGACATGGTCAGCCAAGAAAGTAAAAGACCATAATCTTTCCTGAAAATTGCATTTGAAGTTCATGTTATTCAGACCGGTGCTGGAGGGAATGTGTGGGTGTGTACTACCTTACTAGCCAAAGCTCATAAAAGCTAGTGCTTCTATGAAAGAAAATAAATCAAATAATCTTTTATTACATTTCAATTGTACCTCCTAAGAACTTTTAAAAATAATTAAATTTCAAACCTACCCTTTGAGGTAGGCCACTCATCTCCATTTTGCAGCTGGAAAAACTGAGGCACAAGATGTTAAGTCACTTACCTAAGGTCACTTAGTGGATCAGAGTCATTGTTAGTCCTTGGCTTAACCATTAAACTACATTTGCTTGCTTAAAAGGTGCGTGGAGGTGACCCTAAAGTTTTGTTGGTCTGGAGACAAGCTGCAAGCTGCCTTCAAGCAAATGCTTGGTTGTTCACATGGTCCATATGGAGCTAAACACAATTGCTTTGTCCTGGAAACTCATCAGAAATCAGACAACAGATACAATTTAAAGAAATAACTACTCTGGAAAAAATCTGCTAACTCCTACAGGAAAGGAGAATAGTACAAACAGCTGTGGTCATGGTTCTAGGATGATTGGAGGGCAGACTACAACTCTTTTCACTTTGCCCTTGCCAGCCCATCTAGTGCTTTTTGTGTTCAGCCCCCACCCTAGTTTTACAGGGATTTTATATATAAATTCATCTGACTTGAGAGGACTCTGTGGTTCACTGACAGAATTTTGAAAGTCTGGAGGTCCAGGTAGGGATTCAAATGAAGCTGGCCCTGTGAAGGACATCTCTCTCTCTCTCTCTCTCTCTCTCTCACTAGATTCATATGATCTTTCATTTTCTCTATATTCATATGATCTCTTGCTTTCTCGTCTCTCCTTCCTGCCCATGATAACTATTTCCCATCTTGCCCTTTTGGGTGGAATGAAGTCAGGGGGAATTTTACCATTGACTTCAATGGGGCCAGCATTTCACTCTTCATCTTCCCATCTTGCCCTTTTCAGAACCCGCAACTGATTCTTCCTTAATCTCTCCACTCCCTGATTAGCATTAAAGTTCCTATTATTTTGTTCCCCACCATACAAAGAGCAAAACATGTACTTTCAGTTCATGTAACATTCCATTGTGGGGAAAGAAATGACTATAAAATCTTTCTGAGGAAGAAAGAAGGGACTCTCTGACCCCAAGATCCTCCACCCTCAATTCTCTCTTAGCTTTGCTCCCTCGCAGGCTTCAGACATTTAAAGGTGTAAGTATATAAAAAACAGAATCATAGTTAAATGCATCACAGTGACCACTGCTCTTTATGTGATAGATGTTAAACATTGCTAAGGTTGGATACATGCATTTGTATTGGTTTAGGGGCTTTTCTTCTCCCTATTTTCTCTCTCCTTTTTATTTTACCCTATGTATTCTGCAATCTCCAAGAAAATTGCCATGATAATCTAGCACCCATTACAGCTGTATGTTTATTTTCTTGTGGTGAGTGGTAATTGTTCCTTTTATTATTTATGTTTTAGGTACATTCATTCATTACGACTCAAAAGACGCCAGCCTGGCAGACTTGTTGAGACAAATGCTGCTTGACAGAGTGAGTTGAAGACATACAGGAAAACATGCCTAGTCTCACTAATATTGCCAAGGTCACAAAAATGAGAAGTGCCCTTCTCTTATTTCTTTGAAGGAAGTAAACCTTCTTGGAAGACAAGCACTTATTTTGATTTATATGTTTTAAATTATATTAACTTTTAAATGAAAAACATTGTGATTTGGAATGCACTTGAGCAGGGAAAAAACTTCACAAATAAGATTTTCTCATTGGCAGCAACAATAATCGAGACCTAATTTATACCATTTTTCACTTGTTGGTGGCTTTATGCACTGGCCTTTTGCCTCTGTTCCTGAAGACCAGTACTCAGATCTAGTTAAAATCACAAATGATTTTTGGGGCGCTCAGCCTAATCCCTAATGGATGTTGAATGTTCATATTATAAAACATCGCGGAGCCACTCAGCATAATGAATAGTCTGGATGAGAGGGAGGCCATGGCGTGAGTAATTGGAAGTCAGATTCACTAGGAGAGGAAGCGCTCTCCATGCCCTAACCATATTCTGTCTGGCTCTAGCTTTCTCTTTCCATTTCCCACTCAGCAATATTGATCAAAATTATTCCATAGTCCTACTCACTGGCCAGATTCTGCTTGTTCGATTATGAAAGAGCAGAATCTGATACATTATATTATATAATGGGCTTCTGGGGTCTGATTGGGACCCTGTAGGTACAACCGAAATAGAAAAATAGTAAGTGTCCAGGCTTCTGTGCCTAGAATTTAAAGGGAAAAACCAACAACAGCATTCAGCAGTAAAGAGGAAAGTGCCCCTTTCCATTTGGCCTGCATTAACACGGCATTAACCTATTCTGCAGCTCTCAGAACTAGGAGATTAAAGAGCAGAGATTAAGCATCACAAGTTCTGAAAGTATCTGTCTTCATCTTTAAAACATCTGATCTGTATTTCTTCCTCTGTGGAAGAATCCACAGTGCATGCCTGGAAATTGAAGGAATGGAGTCAGCTTTCAGGGCTTCTTAGATGTTGGATTGAAGAATTAAAAATAAATAAATAAATCAGGGACCTGATTCTTCTCTGTCTGTTTCTTCCCTCGGTTACACTGGTATAAAGCAGGAGAAACAAGTGAAGCCAAGGGGCCGGGGGGCGGGAAATAAACACTGGGGTGAAACCATTATGAATGACTCTGACCCTTAGATTGCTTCCTTGCTATTTACTTTATTATTGAAAATGGTATCTCTCACATTGAGCAACACTTCTTAATTAACAAGCCATTGGGCTAAATTTTGTCCCTATGCTCTGAAGTCAACAGGGGTTGTGTCACCATGAACAAAGATAAAAGGAGGCCTGGAATCATACCTTTTCTTTTTAGATTTCCTCACATAGGCCCACAGGTTACTCCTTTTTCAATCAATGAGGAAGAAAAAAATGTGTTTATTGTCAGGAGATACTAGGCCTGATTAACCACTGAACAGTTACCAGGGAATTATAGTGGCATGCAACTGGAGTAATGCAGAGGTGAATCTGACCCGCTATATTTTAATTAGAGACGTCTGATCCATGATATTCAGGCTTCAGTCTGGCTTGTGAACCACCGCCTCCCCCCGCATACACACAGAAAAAGTTTCAGAGTCTTTAGATTTGGGGTTCCGGTTTGAGCTCATTTATTGAGCTAGAGCACAGAACTGAATACAAAACCAATGTAATTTGCATATCAGTGAATTTAAAAGTGAATGCATAGTAGAGCTGATTTAAAAATGTTCAGCTAAATGATCATGTGGGGGGTTGCCTTTTTTGGATTAGTTTATATAAAATTGATTTAAAAATCCGTAATTTTTAAGCAGTTTTAAATCATATCAAACATGTCAAACAATAAAATGTCACCCCTAGAGATAGCAAAATGTTCACTTCTGTGTTAGCCTTTCCTCAAGAGGTCTTCAGAGTTGGATAAATGGGTCCCGGATCCAAACTGCCACTGGTTTTAGTTTGGTTTTGCAACATTAAAGCCATTCCCAGTTTTGCTCATCTCTTTCACTCTAATGTAAACAGTAAAGTTATTTTAATATTTTTACTATATATTCAAGTTAACACTTGAAAATGTGAGTCAATTGTTTATAATTTCCCATGATTAGTTATTGAAAGAAAAATCTATATCCTGCCATGACTCACAGGCTACATCTACACGACAAGTTCGGTGTGTTTTTCCCCAGCTCATGGACACACACTTGTGGCTGCTCAACGAGAGGTAGCACAAGCACAAATAACCATAAAAACAACGAGGAGTCCGGTGGCACCTTAAAGACTAACAGATTTATTTGGGCATAAGTTTTCGTGGGTAAAAAAAACCCACTTCTTCAGATGCATGGTGGAGCTGCACACTCTATTTCACAGCACCACTCTATTTCAACATGCCTGTCACCCTTTCCGCTGCTGACCCTTCATACTGAAGAACTTTCAGGACCAGATTCATTATACAATATCACAGGTGTCTGTAACCTTAACCAGATATTTCCTGTGAACAAAAAGGCCATATTACATTATTAATTTGTTAATTATTGTGACAAAGCGACTCACCAGCAAGCATGCCCCCTCGTGACTGGACACAGCGTAGCAGAGCCTGCCTTTCCATTGCCCCCTCTGCATGGCCTTGCAGGTCTGTTGGTAGTCCACTTTATCTTGTGGTCTCAGCCCTCCAGCCAGGTCACATTAAGTCCCACCCTTTCCATGATAAACACAAAGTCCAGCAAAATAACAGTCTATTGACCACACATTGGGTCTTCAGTCAGACTCCAGACAATTGCGCCTACTGCTTGTGTTACACGTGTGTGCATCTTCTGTACAGCCTTCCCAGTAGACCCACAAGAGAACCCAGGGCCTTCCTCCACTCTGGGTTCCAGTACAGGAGTCCCATAGCAAGCAGCCAAGGCATGTCTACTCAGACCCATTGCTGCCTCCCTGGACCACTACCTACCAAGGCCTATCTTCTTCCTGAGCTCACTATGTGTCTGAGTCTCTTTCAGGGCCTCCTCTCTTAGGCCTACAGCAAAGAGCTTCCTAGCACTTACTACCAGTTATCTTGTCCCTCCCTGAGCTTTCTTTTCTTCCTTATAACTGTGTCTTGCACCTGATAAACACCCAGGTGGGACAAATATAAAATTGGACCTGGCTCTTCTTCCAGGCACCGCCTAAGTGTTCTAATTGGGCCCTCATGCTCCTATTAACCCACTGTTTGCTAGTGTTGGGTTCATACCCCACATCACAATTATTTATAATTGATTTGTGCCTTTAGGGCCTGATGCTGCAAGGTGCTAAGCTCAGATCCACAAAGGCATGTAAAGTGCCTGAAGCCCAAATTTAGGCACCACTGGGGTCCACAAAACCCCTGCTCAGCTGGCACCTAACCCTGTTGGCACCTGAACTCAGTCAGGGTAAAAGTCCCCTAGGTGCCTAAGTTTCTACCTCTGGACATGTTCATTGCTGCCTCATGCATGTGCCTGAATACATATCTCACACCTAAATCCCAGGGCAATCCTTAAACCAGGTGAAGATAGGAGTTCCTTCACCTATCGCATCTGTAACTCCAAATCCAGCAGGCATGTGCTAAGCACATCTAATTCTGCACAAAATGGTAGGCAGCATGAGGCATGGAGGCAGAGGAAAATGACCTTACAATATTTAGTCCAGTAGTTAGGGTACTCAGCTGCGATGTGGGAGAATCCAGTTCTATCTTTCTCCTCTGCCTGATCTGGAGAAGAGATTTGAATATAAGTTTCCCCCTTCTCAGGTAAGTGCCATAGCCACTCAGCTATGGGATATTCTGAGTGGGTCCCTCTCAATCTCTCCTGTTGAAGCTGTTTCATTTTGCATAACTAAGTAAATAATTAAATATGCATTGGGCCAGAGAAAGAGTGAGAATAATTCTATAGCCCAGTTCTATAGTCTTACGATCAGATCTCTTCTCATCAGGCAGAATTGAGCCAGGATTGTTCACATCCCCCAGGTGAGTTTGCTAACCACTGGCCTAAAGATTATAAGGGAGGCCACCCCCACGGCTGCTGCCTGCTCCTCCCTTGGCACTCTCTGGCTATTGTGTGTGGAGTTAGGCATGCACTGCCATTGTGGTTCAAGGAAACAACGTAGGTGTCTGACTACAGGAGAGGGTTCCCGGTTGTGGGTCCCATGCAGAGATAGGCACCTCATTCCAACCTGGACCTACATACTGATTTTGCAGAGAGGAGCAGGATTTAGAATACACCCTCCCCACCTAACAGACTGCCTTTTGTGGATCCAGTTGTCAGGGGCCTATCCTTCCCCATGCATTGTATAGGGAGCCTATGCGCCTAACTTAGGTACATGCTGAACTTTACACATTATAAGTAATCCTTTTGGAGTTTGATGGTTCTTCTCCCAGAGTATAAAGTTAAACAGATATCTAACTATTTGCAGGATCAGGCCCTAAGCTTGGTAACAATTGTTGTGACTTAAGGAAGAGCTTGATGCCTTGGAAACTGAAGCTTCAAATTACATAAAATATTTAAGTACCACGATGGAATTCTGTAAGAAGGAACAATCTGTGCAACTGTTCTTACATTTCTATGTCATAGACCCTTTACAATATAAAGGCACAGAATTAAAATTTCCCATTTGGAAGAGTAGTGGGTCCTGTTAGCATTTTAATATCAAAGTAGGTAAAGCAGGCTAGAACTAGCATTAATGAAAGTGCCTTCTAGCTCTTTTATGTTTTATTTCCTGCTGAGTAGCACTCAAAAGTGCAACATTCTTCCTTGCCATTTACAATATTAATGAAATTATTTCCAATCCAAACCTTTTTACTTAATTCCCAGTATACACTGGGATAAATAGGTCAGTGGTGAGAACCAACATGCAGCTGGGGCTGCACTGACGGACCAGCAGGGGGAGTGGCTGGCCCCACATGCTGCATCTTCACCCCACCACCAGCTGTGCACCCCAACCCCAATCGTTAGCCACTGTACCCCCCAACTCTCCGCTGGTGGGTGGGCATCTGGAGAGCAGGGATCCGGCCAGCAGCAGGAACCGCGAGTACTAATGTGGTGGGAGGGATAGAAAATACGGGACAATTTGCCCGTTTTTAAGAAAAAGTTGGGACACTTGCAGGAGGGCTTACATACGGGACTGTCCCTTTAAAAATGGGACATCTAGTCACCCTAGTCAGTGCCAGTGGAGTCCGACTTTCGGAAAATAAGATCTGAGTCAGATAGTTGGCACTGAAACTGTTCAGACCCCACAATGGATTTTCAAGGGCTAAAGAAAGCCTTTAGCTATCACCTTGTCTTATCCTTTCATTATATTTGGCCTGCTGAACGAGAATGACTTTTTTTCATGGTTTCCTGACTCAAGATAGTTTATGTCTGACTATCCTTTTTAATGAAACATTTTGAATATCTTTATTATAAACACTCCAGAGTTTTTAGTGGGGATGTTTGTTGGTGGGGATGTTTTTCCGGGGCAGTTTTAGGTCAGCTTAATCCAAAATGATATTATCAAATATTTTACATATGAAGAGCTTTAAAAGTTTCCCAACTAGCAGGGGCATTTTAAAGCAATATTTTTTTTCTGTTTGTCCTACTGTACCTGCTGTAAGAATGTATTGTAACTGGCAGTTACAAACCATTGACCTCAAATTTAACCTCGTACACAAATACTCACAACAATTGATGTCTCTCCAGACAAGACATAACTATTCAACTACGAAGAGCAAAACATTTAGTCTGCTAGTTGCTTTCTGTACAAACTGCATAATTAACGTTTTGTTCTGTAATTTTACAAGCAAAACAAATAAAACTATTTGTAATCCAAAGAACAGGAAAAAGAAAATCAAAGGGGGAATAGAAAAAATACAGAGAGTTTTGGTTTTAAAGAAAAAAGGCTAGAATGAGACTCTGCTACCTTAGCAGAAAGTTATCTTTTCCAGAAAATAGCACAGTAATGAGTAATTATGAAAGCAATGTCAGTACAAAAGTCTAGAGCATGAAATCTTTCCATTCATTTTTAAATTCTCCTGTCTTTTCTCGTTGTAATTATTAACAACATTCAGAAGCACCGGGGCCAAATCTTGTGAGTGGACAAAAAGCCCATTGAGGTCAGTGCGAGGTTCGCCTGAACAAAGACAATGCAGGAATTGGCCCTTAGTGACTCTGAATTCTGAGAAATAAAAATCCTATGGAATAAATCTGAGTTTGATTTTTAACTCAGATAACATTAACATTGTTTAACTATCCTGGCTGAAAAGGCCCAAGTGAAAAACATTCAGATGCTTTGAGGAATTTCATGCCAAAACACTAAGTACTGGAACTGCATCTCATTTGTTCAAACAGCACATTTGAAATAGATTTTTTTTTAAAAAAATGATTTTTTTAAAAAAAAATCATTGGTCAGATTCTCAGCCCTGTGAGGACTACTTTATGTTTCTCTAGTGATTCAGAGCAGCCCTAAATCTTCTACAGGATTTCCCTTGTGTTAGGCAACTTCCTGTAGGTGGTGCAGAGCTGGCATTAGGGCTCAACCTATATTTTGCCACTATCACTTGTAGAGGATTCATCCCATCCTGCTCCTTCCCTAAAGTACTAGGGGCAGGGGCATGGCTTCTGAGCTAAAGCACAATGGGTGTTTTCAGCGGAAGGAGCCATGGCTGGGACAACCCTATGCCTCAGTGATCCAAGGCTCCTGGAACTGCTCTTTGAGGCACCTGACAGCCAGTGCAAGTTAGCGCTGGCTTGAATCTGCCCCAAGTTGTACCAGACTAGGGCCCAAAAGTACCAAGGCAAAAGAGATACAAAAGTGTCTTAAAGCTACATGAAAAGGAGTACTTGTGGCACCTTAGAGACTAACGAATTTATTTGAGCATAAGCTTTCGTGAGCTACAGCTTACGCTCAAATAAATTTGTTAGTCTTTAAAGTGCCACAAGTCCTCCTTTTCTTTTTGCGAAAACAGACTAACACGGCTGTTACTCTGAAACCTGTCATTAAAGCTACATGTTTCCCAACTCTCCAAAACACTGTGTGAAAGCTGGTCTCCACCCCAAAGCTAGTCCCATATATTAAAATTAAGGTCTCAATCCCAATCCCATGGAAGTCAGTATTAAAACAAACACCCACTGGCTTCCTGAGGAGAAGGCCTATTACACATGCTTGCTGGTGAGTACTCCAGCGTATGAATTATTTAACCATTTCCTGACTGTCGTACATGCCTGTTTTTTATTTCAGCGGCAACTCCATTGTGAAAACATAGATTGCATTTAGTTAAATAAAGACTGACAAAAGAGCATGTTAACCTCCACCCTTCCACCAAGAAAGAGAACAAAATGGGGAAATCTACATTAGAATCAGAGCAGAATAAAATGAAGTGTAATGTTTCATTTTAAAAATCACCAGTGGGCAATCATCAGTTTTATTGGTTAGAAGCTGGAACCATATTCCCAAAGTTTAATAAGTGTTAAGCATGTCTGCACAACTGAAGTGCAACCATATGTGAGTTCAAACAAATTGTGCTGGTTGTGAGAGAAAGCTTCGTATTTTATTGTTTAGAAAATATGACTTCATAAACTTTTTCCAAGAAAAATGTTATTACTCTAAGAAAAGAGCAGTACTACATAAAAGGCATTTTTAAAATGCTAACAAAAGTTCATTTTGACTTCTGCCTCTACCTGAACAAAAAGAATGTAGTGAAAATTATAAAACAAATTTCCTATATGGTTTTAATGTTAATCATATTCTTCTCCATGTGCATTATTTTCAACTGTAAGTTGATGGTGAAACCTTGGAAAACTCTGTGTCTTTAAAAGGTTACCTGGTGTAGCTGAAAAGGATAAAACAATCATTGTCACTGGCCTTACCCTTATTATTTTACTTTGTTTTTCCCCAATTAATAGTTTGTGTTGTTTATGGCCAAATAAAATAGTTAAATCCTCAGGATAAGGAACTTGTCTTATTTGTTTACAATGAGCTAAGTTCTAAATGAAGAATAAAAAACAGACCATCCCACTTAAGTGACTAATCTAATTGCCTTCTATGACGAGATAACTGGCTCTGTGGATGAGAGGAAAGCAGTGGACATGTTGTTCCTTGACTTTAGCAAAGCTTTTGACACGGTCTCCCACAGTACTCTTGCCAGCAAGTTAAAGAAGTATGGGCTGGATGAATGGACTATAAGGTGGATAGAAAGTTGGCTAGATTGTCGGGCTCAATGGGTAGTGATCAATGGCTCCATGTCTAGTTGGCAGCTGGTATCAAGCGGAGTGCCCCAAGGGTTGGTTCTTGGGCTGGTTTTGTTCAATATCTTCATAAATGATCTGGAGGATGGCGTGGATTGCACCCTCAGCAAGTTTGCAGATGACACTAAACTGGGAGGAGAGGTAGACATGCTGGAGGGTAGGGATAGGATACAGAGGGACCTGGACAAATTAGAGGATTGGGCCAAAAGAAATCTGATGAGGTTCAACAAGGACAAGTGCAGAGTCCTGCACTTAGGATGGAAGAATCCCCTGCACCACTACAGACTAGGGACCGAATGGCTCTGCAGCAGTTCTGCAGAAAAGGACCTTGGGGTTACAGTGGACGAGAAGCTGGATATGAGTCAACAGTGTACCCTTGTTGCCAAGAAGGCCAATGGCATTTTGGGATGTATACGTAGAGGCATTGCCAGCAGATCGAGGGACGTGATCGTTCCCCTCTATTCGACATTGGTGAGGCCTCATCTGGAGTACTGTGTCCAGTTTTGGGCCCCACACTACAAGAAGGATGTGGAAAAATTGGAAAGAGTCCAGCGGAGGGCAACAAAAATGATTAGGGGACTGGAACACATGACTTATGAGGAGAGGCTGAGGGAACTGGGATTGTTTAGTCTGCAGAAGAGAAGAATGAGGGGGGATTTGATAGCTGCTTTCAACTACCTGAAAGGGGGTTCCAAAGAGGATGGATCTAGACTGTTCTCAGTGGTATCAGATGACAGAACAAGGAGTAATGTTCTCAAGTTGCAGTGGGGGAGGTTTAGGTTGGATATTAGGAAAAACTTTTTTCACTAGGAGGGTGGTGAAGGACTGGAATGCATTACCTAGGGAGGTGGTGGAATCTCCTTCCTTAGATATTTTTAAGGTCAGGCTTGACAAAGCCCTGGCTGGGACAATTTAGTTGGGGATTGCTTCTGCTTTGAGGAGGGGGTTGGACTAGATGACCTCCTGAGGTCCCTTCCAACCCTGATATTCTATTATTCTAAGTAGTACCTTACCCCTTCAGTAGTCCCACTGATGTTAGTACCACCATGGGGACATCAGCTGATGTTCCCCATACCTAGGCTGAACAAGCATGCCAGGAAGGAGTAATCGGTATCAACGTGTTTTAATGCTGCTCACCTAAGGTCAAATGCTGGATTCACTGAAGTCAATGGCAAAATGCCAGATTTCAATCTAGAGGAGTTGTTCAAGGAGTAAGGTACTACACGACATAAGTGAGGGCATGAAAATTAGGCTCTTGGACCTAGAGGGAGCAAATATTCAGTTACTCAGTCTATCAGGTTGCACTTGAGTGATGGTAACATTTTTTGGAGAAGAATATGGGGGAGGGAAGTTTGACACCTGATAAAAGTACATAAATAACTGGGGGGCATCAAGTTTTGCTCATTAACAATTAACTGGCAAGATGTGAAGAAAAAGCAGCAGCAATGCAGGAAAATATTCAGATGGAGAGGGGCCTCAACCGAACTTCCTTTCTTGTGGACAGAATTTTGGTTCCAGGATGAGCTTTTGTCATGTTAGAAGAATTCCCCACGGAATTTATAAAAAAAAGTTATCGAATGGCATTCCTCAGCAATGGCTGAAAACATTTCAATAACACTATTGCAAGTGGGAATGTATGGGAGGATTACTTACCAAATAGTGTGTGTTTATGAGGGTAGTGGGAACAGGATATGAAAGGTGAGCTGTACCATAGTCACAGTTAAAAAAAAAGAAAAGTGTGGCATCCTGGCCCTGCTAAAGTCAGGGACCAAAACTCCTATGGACTACACCTGAGTCAAGATTTCACCCACATTATTTATAATAGTGGTTCAAAATCCTAAGTGGTACTAAGCCTAAGTTCCAGATGTATTTTCTTTCTTTTTGTTTTTAATAAAATTTACCTTTTTTAAGAACCTAATTGGTTTTTTGTATCTTAAATGGTCTGTGCATATGTTTTTCAATTAGCTGGTGGTAACAGCTGGGTTTCTCTTTTGTTTGTTTTCTTCTCGGCTTCCCCGAGGGAGGGACGGAAAAGCCGAGGGGCCTCAGGGAAAACTTCCCAAGAGAGTTTTCCCCGGATTTGCAAGAGGCAGTTTTTCACTTGGGTGGTGGCAGCGTTTACCAAACCAAGGTCAGAGAAAAGCTGTAACCTTGGGGTTTTAATACAAGCCTGGAGTGGCCAGGATTAACTTTTAAAATCTTTGCAGGCCCCCACCTTCTGCACTCAAAATGCCGGAGTGGGGAATCAGCCTTGGTGTGGTGGCAGAGGGGTGAGATCATTTTGAACGAGAAGCAGAGACCTCAGGATTTTAAAAGGACACATTTTTCCTTTTGGCTGCTTGAAAACCTGGGTCTCTCTCTCTCTCTCTTCTTTTCTTTGCTGCCTGTGGGGGAACAGGCAAGCAGAGGGTTCAGCCTGAGAAGCCAGGGAGTCCAACAAGCAGTTTATTTTTTTTTCTTTTCTAGCTTCATGGCAACAAAATAGTTAGGCTAGCATAGGGCAGCCTGTTCACGAGGTTGAGTTCAGGCACTGAAACCTTAGAAAAAACAGTCTTCCCAAAGCAGCACACTACGGAGAAGATAGACCCAGATCAAGCCCAGACATCCAGCTCTATGATGGAAATGAAGGGAGCAGATGGGGGAATGGGGACTTCCCAGGAGGCAAGGGTCAGCCCACCCCAACCTAGATCCTGATGCCAAGCTGGAGGGATGCCCTTAACCCAGACCGAGTTCTGACTGTGGAAGAGAGGGCTTTCTTCTTACAGATGATGCGCTTGGAAGCGGAGGACAAAAGAGAAGTGAAGTGCTTAGAGTTGGAAGTGGAGGAGAGGAGACAGGTGAAGCGCTTGGAGGTGGAAGAGGAAAGAGAGGTGAAGCGCTTGGAGGCAGAGTTAGAGCTGAAGTGCTTAGAGCTGGAAAGGGCTAAGCTGGGTCCACCAGGTAAACCGAACAGTCCTTCTCCAGATACTGCTCCCCATTCCAAGAAATTCCCCACATACAAGGTAGGCGATGATACAGAGGCCTTCTTAGAAAATTTTGAAAGGGCCTGCCTTGGGCACAACATCCCTACAGAGCAGTATATGGTGGAGCTGAGGCCACAACTCAGTGGACCCTTAGCAGAGGTGGTAGCTGAAATGCCTAAGGAACACATGAACGAGTACAAACTTTTTCCACTAAAGGCCAGAATTGGAATGGGGCTAACACCCGAACCTTCTCGTTGGCAGTTCAGAGCCCTAAGGTGGAAACCAGATGTGGAATTTTCCCAACACGCCTACCACACTGGAAAAAATTGGGATGTCTGGGTATCAGGAGCAAACGTTAAATCTCGGGAAGATCTGTCTCTCCTAATGCAAATGGAGCAGTTCTTAGAGGCTGTTCCTAAGGAAATAGAAAGGTACATCCTAGGCAGGAAGCCCAAAACTGTAAACGAGGCGGGGGAGATCGGAACCAAATGGGTGGAGGTGGCGGAGAAGAAGAAAGCTAGGAGCAGCTGGTGTGGATACCAGAAGGGGCAACCCAAGATGACAGCCCACCATCGGGGTCAACCCAAGGCCCCACCTCTCAAGGAGGAACCCTCCACTCAGCCAGGGAGACCCCAGATGCCCTCTCGTCCCACCCCCCACTCTCCGACCACCCACCTCGCCCCAGTTCACAGTCATCTTGGCAATGCTTTGGTGTACCTATGCAGAGTTCCTGGCAGGACCAAACCCTTATTTGGTGCTATTTCTTGAGATACGTGTATCTAGTTAAGGAGACTGAAATGTCCTTCAAGAAAATGAGACTGCAAGGTTTTGGAAATACTTTGGAGTGTTGCATTCATATGTACTCTTCTTTGTGTTTTCTCTTCTTTTGCAGGACAGCCATCAGAGGGATGGGAACAGAAGTTGTCCAGACTCAGGAAAGAGCAGCCAGGATCAATATGTTTTCATGTCGATCACTTACGTTGGACCCACTGAAGTCACTAGCAAAACTTCTATTAACAACAACAGGACCAGATTTGTCATCTTAACAGCAGCCACCATCCCCATTGTGGACCAGATAGTCAAGTGCTCACACCCATGACTGGGGCCAGATTTTTAAAAAAGCCACTTCCATAAGGACCAGATTTTCAGAAGTGCTCAGCACACAACAGCCCCTATAGCACTGGTGGGCAACCTGCGACCTGTAGGCCGCATGTGGTCCATCAGGGTAATCTGATTGCAGTCTGCGAGACATTTTGCTGACACTGACTGTCTGCAGGCACGCCCCCCCCCCCGCATCTCCCAGTGGCCATGGTTCACCGTTCCTGGCCAATGGGAGCTGCGGGACGCAGTGGCCAGCACGTCCCTGCAGACCACCACTTCTAGCAGCTTCCATTGGCCAGGAACGGTGAACTGTGGCCACTGGGAGATGTGGGGAGGCGTGCCTGCGGAGGGTCAACATCAGCAAAATGTCTTGCGGCCCACAATCAGCTTACTCTGATGGGCCGTCTGTGGCCCACGGGCCACAGGTTGCCCATCACTGCCCTATAGTTACACTTATGACCAGATTTTCAAAAGAACTCGCCACTAAGTGTGTTGAACTCTCTTGTAAACTTGGCCACTTAAGTCAATAAATGGGAGTGGAGATAAATCTGGCTAGAGGAGAGAGAGAGAGAGAGAAGAGGGGACCTGGTGAAAAACAATGGGAGGGAGATATCTGGTGAATACCAACAAGTAGTAATGGTAGGGGACTTGTATATATTACAGCCTCCCCAAATCATACCAGAGAACCCTTGTCTATACCATGTAGCTTTTCTTTCTATGTTGTGATGGACTTCAATATAGGAGACATATGCTGGAGGTTTCAAGCAGCCAGTAGTGAAATGATCATTAGTTCCTAAAAGTTATAGGTGATAATTTTCTAAAATGAAAAGGTATTGCACCCAACATGAGAAATATTTTGAACCTCATTATGATGGATAAATGTGTATTATTCATTAAACTGGAAGCTGGTGGTTGCCTAGGGACTAGTGATCATGCCCTCATTACATTCAATATGAGCAGTCCCACCCAGTAATATTTACTTACACACACACACAATTCTCCAAAAAACCCCGTCCTAATTCAGTGACAAAAGTAAAGGCAGCAATCGGGGTCGGGGGGGACTAAATAAATGGCAAAAGGAGTACTAGGACAGCAATCAATATAAATTAGAAGTTATGAAGAGTAGAAAATTGATAAGGGAAACTTAAAGACATGTAGGAAAAATCCATGGCTTGTATGGCTGAGGACAATAAGAAGGATTTTTTGCTTTTTGTATTTTTTTAAGTATATTCAGAACAAAAACAACCTTAGCAATGGTATATCCCCACTGCTAGATGGAAACAGTAATATTGTTAATAATGATACAGAGAAGTTCAAATAATATTGCTCTTCTCTATTTGGAATGAATCAGACTGTTGTTCTTTTCTCACATGAATATGATGAAGTACTTTCCAGTCCATTAGTAACGAAGAAGGATGTTAGGCAGCCAATCTATTAGAGATAAATATTTTTAAAACAGAAAGCTCCAGTTAACTTGCACTCAAGAGAACCAAAAAAAAAATTAGCTGAGGAAATCTCTGGCCCAATTATACTAATTTTTTAATACATCATGGAATATTGGGGAAATTTCAGAAGACAGGAAGAGTGCTAATGTTGTGCCTATATTCAAAAACGTGCAAGCCGGTAATCTGGGTAACTCTAGGCTGGTTCGCCTGGCATCATCTCATGAATAATAGTAGTAAAGCTGATACAGGATTCAACTGGTATAGAATTAATAGGACAAGAATATAATTAATGATTCTCAATATGGTTTTATGGAAAATAAATCTTGGCAAAAAAAGCAGATTTCATTCTTTGATGAGATTACAAGTTTGGTTGATAAAAGGTTGCTGTAGGATACTGGATGCCTTTCTTGAAAATATGCTTTAGTCAACACAAGTTATACTTTAGTGAAACACAAGTTATTGGGATCAGTATAGGGGTGAAAATTAATAGCTTGTAGGAAGTCAGAGTAGATGATCTAATGTTTCCTTCTGGACTTAATTATATAAATTGAACATTACACCTTAGCCCTGGTCTACACTGAGGGTGTGTGGGGGGGTCGACCTAAGATACGCAACTTCAGCTATGCAAATAGCGTAGCTGAAGTCAGCGTATCTTAGGTCAACCTACCTGGCCGCTGCCACTCCCCCACTGACTCCGCTTCTGCCTCTCACGAGCTGGAGTTCCGGAGTCGACGGGGATTGTGTTTGGGGATCAATTTATCACTTCTAGATGAGACACGATAAATTGATCTCCAATAGATCGATCACCACCTGCCGATCCTAATCAGGCCTAAAGGAGGAGTAACTTCTCTAAACTCAATAGGAGCGGAGAATCAAGCCCTGCATATATAGAAAGTATCAATTTACAGACTGTGGTTCTGACTTTCAGCAACTGCTTCCTATTTTGAGAGTTCAAGTTTGCACCAGAAATTACAGGCCCTGATAATCAAGTATCTAAATGCCTAAGTGCTATGATTTTCACTGACAGTTAATTGTGCTAAGAGGAAGCTGGTGGTGTCCCCATTAAAATAATATAGTCCTATGCACACAAGTGCTTTGGAGTCACACTGTATTTATAATAGGAATCACTTCACACACTAAACCTTCCTCAGCAGTGGGACATCTGTAACTATCTACACACTGCACAACATGGGTTTAATTAAAAGGGAAAGTGTAGAGTAAGTTCTTCACTTGAAAGTACAGGAGAATTGTATGTAGCAAAACCTCAGCTGGGATTTGGCTTAGGCATTTTATTCATGTGAAACATGAGAGGGGATCTTTTACAACCACAACTGGTCCGGAGCTAGAGTTTTACCTCTCATCCAAAGGGCAAAGATGAGCTAAGTATAAAATTTTCATCTCATTTCTTCACTTCTGTGGATTTAGCTCAGACACTTAAAAGTTGTCTAAGCACCATTTATGTGGCTTAATCTATACTGTAGTCTGAACCTTTCTCAAAGTTGTGCTCTGAGGGAAAACAGTGCACAATGTTTTGCTTCCAAAAATATACTACTTACGGTTACCCAGAAAGAAGAGAGCCATTTTCAGTTACACAAGTCTTTATTGAAAAAAGGTCCTGCTGACATAGGAGCAACACTCATTGATGGTATTTTACTTTCTGTATTGTTTCAGATTATATACAGTATTGCAAACTGGTTTCAGAATGGGAGGGAACAATGATAGCATGACAGAGGCTCTTAAATTCATTGCGCTCTGAATATGAGCAGCTACCACAGTTGTGGTGGAGTCAGTAACCTTTTGGAAAGTTTCAGAGAAGAATGAAAAACAGACAGTTTGCAAAACCAGGGTTCTCCATTCCTCAGTTTGAGCAGAATCACAGAGCAGAAATTCCTTGGACACATTAAAATACCATTTCCATTGTCTTTGCTTTTAAGATCAGACCATTTTACTATGATTTAAATGGCCAAAGTTCTTCCCTATATACAGAGTCTAGCGAGTTTCATCACATAAAAACAAACAAATGGAGCTGATAAAGAGAAAAATAGTTATGCTGATCTTAATTTTAAACTATTGAATGCTGAAGTTCTATTGTTTTTAACCATGTTTGAGCATTACTTTTTCAGGATCTTTACATTTAAAATATTGCCCTTTTAAGTGAACTTCAGAGATCAAAGATGACACCCCACATATCCAAGAGGGTCATTATTATATTAATGAAGGTTAAAATTGTTGATCTACACTGTTGTTGGCTACTTTGGTCTCCAATTTTGCAGCAACCGATTGTTTTGTATCTGGTGATAGGTCAAAGGTCAGGCTAAACTCTAACCATGTGGAGCCTAACGATAGCTAAGGGAGAGTCATGAATGATGTAAAAATAGAACTAACGATACAGGCTTTAATCACAAGTGACAAATTACATTTTTGATGTGTCAAGTTCAATATTAATTATTTTCAGCTGCTCTGCTTTTTCTTTTGTCTTTAAGGAAGCTGCAGCAATCTGCTGACATGTATGAAAAAGTTCAGGTGCAAAATGATTTTAGTTCAGTTTGCACATTTACAGGAAACCATCTACTACTCTTGGAACATTTAATTCTATGGCCTGTGGAAATATAAATCAAGGCATGATCTTGCTCTTTTGCTAATTTTAGAATGTGCTGATTCTTTTAGTAGAATCACGGATTATAGACTGGTATGAGAAGAGACCGGCTTAGCATTTGTGCATCTCAATCAGGTAGTGTTTTCAAGTCAACGGAGCAAGACACAGCACACCCCAGTTTTAAAGCAAAATTAAATCTACTTCATGTGTAGTCTGGAATGTCTAACTAAATAGCTCACTGCCATAAACCAACAACCTTAAAGAAACCTCCAGCTCTTTTCCTGAAGGCTACATAAATGCCATTAGATGGTTTTTACGTTCAGTCAATATCAACATAACTTGATTTGAAACAGTGACCTTAGGCTCTTAAGGAATATGGTGTTATAAGACCATTAACAAACCTTCAAGTCAACAGACCCCCCTCCCCCTTACATTAAAAAGAGAAAATTCAAACAATTTTACCAATTAACTTACCTACTGCATATGCTGAGGTTTCAAAAATATGTTTTATTGATATAGAACATACATATGCCTTTATGTAGAAATTATTAGGGGGGGAAATGGGATATTTTTAGAATCATAAAATATCTATATGCAGAAATTCCTTTAGAAAGGTGTAGAAAAATGGCACTGAAGTTGAAGACACAATCAAGTGACTACCCACCTTGACAGATCCAGATATAACAGACTGACTTCACCAGCATCAGTCCCCACAACACCCCAAAATGTAGTAGATGACAGATTACATAAAATAGTAGTATTTTAAATCTATCTATGGACCATCCCTGATGAACCAGTAACCATAGCATCTAGACCATTCAGGTTATAAACAGAATTTTTAAAACAATATATTAATCCTAAGTTTTTCTTTCCATGGCCAGGTTGTAATGAATACATGAAGTCTGAATTACAAATTAAATCTTTGAGGGTAATGAGTCAGATTGGGCAAATACTACAAAGAGAACGGCATGTTTTCATTTGAATTAACACTTCAACTAGACAACATTTGCAACCTCTTTTACTCACTCTCCACAAGCATTCGTATGAGTGAGTTTTTGTTCACAAGGATTAGAAAGAGAAAGTCAATACTCGTGCTAATGGTGTTTGCATTACAATTTGTACTCTGTATGTTCAGATGGTCATCTTGAAAGGTCCGAAAGCAAGAATAAAACTACACAACTTGGGTGACAAACTGAAAATAGCAAACACCTGAAGCATACATCTCAACAATTTATTTATGAGTAATTCACTTGCATAAAATATTTGTTGAATGGTTTTGAATAACAAATATTTTTAAAAGGAAATAGTTTCATAAATACTTCAGAAACATAGAAAGGACCTAAATTCATGAGTTACTTTTTTTATATGAATAGTTCAGTCTAGTAATAAATTGTCAAATAGTTAAGTGTTCCATCCTAACAGAACTTTACTTACCAACTTATTAATGTACTAAATAGACAGGAGCTATAAAATATTATATTGTTTATAATGCACTGATATGATATGTAACTGGAACATTGAGATTTACTCTAAAGCCATTGATCTTCTGCAAGTGTGATTTCCAAAAAAGATGATGGTCATTGACTGTAATCTTCACATGTAAGGACTTCTGTGTGGTAACATTCTACATAAAAATATCTGAATGTCAGAGTTTACTGCATGGTCATTGGAGAGCTATGGTGAAAAGCAAAATAACAATAATAATAATAATAACAATAATAATAATCAAAGCAATCAATAAAATTATGCAAGAGAGTTTAAAATTCTGACTGTAAAATGAATATGGATGTAATTAATTAGAAGTAGCTCATGTTTATGGCACTGAGACACTACAAGCCTATAAAATTGCCTACAGCATGTTAAAGGAACAATAAAAATAGTCAGTCCTGGAAACAAAGGTTATAAAAATAATGGAAGTGAGAACTGATTCAAGAGAATGAAAAGAGTAAAGTACAGTCATTACCCTAGCATATAATGAGAAACTCATAACATTGTGCTCATTGAGTTACTGCATATTCCTGTAGATCCGTGAAGAATCCAAATGTAACAACATTATAATGTATAAATTCCTTCTGCACCTGTCTCCAAAGGCAATCAACGTGAATCATCTTTTTTATTAAATTAACATTATTAAAATTCACGAAGAGTTCACTTGGAATTATAAAATGGCTATAAATGAGGCATCATGCTTTGTTGCATAAATGTGTACATGTTTCCAGGGAGTGACCTTTGGACTGACCTGTCAGAGGTATATCTAAGCCATTATTCTCTGACAGGCCTTTATTGAGGGAGAAAAATCTTCATAATAGCACAGAAGAATTTACTAGTCTGACATCTAGTTTAGCAGATTAATCTTGAATGTTCTTTGATCATGCTTGGTAACCATGTGCAGCAAGTCAAACCAATCAACAATAATTAATTAGCAGAACAATGAAGAGCAGAGGTTACTTAATTATGAATGGCACACTGATTACAAATTATTAGTCTACAGATGAAAGACTAGATCCGTGTGGAAACATTTGCAAAAATGGCATATATCAGCATTGAGCCACTATCCTGAAGCTTATCTAAAGTGAATGGGAACCATGAAAGAAACCGTGAGGCCATCAGAAACCTTCATCTGAAAATCTGCATGGAAAATTGCCTTTGAGATTGTCACACACCAAGGTCCTGGTCCTACAGAGGGATCTATGTAGGCAGGCCCATACGCCAGTGCAGAATCCAGAAAAAAATGATGTGCCTCTTTGTAGAGTTGACCAAAACATGTAAATGATAAGAATAACCCTGTTGAGATGGTTTTATATTCTTTAATATATTAAAATAATGGTACAGTTCTACTCTCACTACTAGAACTATGCCACAGACATTTAGGGCCAGGTCTTCAGCTGGTGTTGCCTTACTGCAGAGCTATGTTGATTTGCACCAAGATTCTGGCTTTAGACCCTCTAGTGCTCTAACATTTAATTTCCAACGTCTTTTGTTACCTAATGCAAGGATAGAACTTTTTTTGGAAAGTTAACTTGTCCTATAAACTCAGTCTGGCAGTGTTATCCAGCTCCACCTTTGTAACTGTAAACCAGGGCTATGTTCCTACCTGTGTAATATTATTAAGAATGACTAAGCCTTAATTATTCTGGGAAATGAGGTGGATATAAAGCAGAGTTACGTGTTTTAGGGAATTTTATTTTAATAGAAAGTGTCTAAGGAAGTTACAGACATGTGCTGACTTAAAACTCTATCACTTAAATAATTGCATGATTATATACTAGGAAATTGTTTGATGCAAAAATACTCTTTAATATCTACACACAGTTCCTTGTGATTTTTCTAGTTTGGAATTGTCTTTTTATAACTAAATTTAAGCAGATATTCTGAAAAGGTCAAGGCCATGATTTTTAAAAGCATTTTTTTTTCTTATAACTTCTCATCACTGATGAATAACTCCTGATCATTCTGAAGCCAAAGCCGAAAAAGCAATAATAAGACAAACATCTTTGGGGAAGATATTTCTGCTGGTAGATGTCTCTTTAATTTATCAGAAAAAGGCATAATGAGATATAACGGTTGGAAGCTGAAGCTAGACAAAATTCTGGCTAGAAAAAAATGCACACAATTTTGACAGTAATGGTCATTTATCATTGGACCACCTTACCTAGGGATGTGGTGGATTCTCCAACACGTCTATTCTTTAAATCAAGACTGGACCTCTTTCTAAAACATATGCTGTAACCACAACAGAAGTTATGGGCTTGGTGCAGAAATTACTGGGTGAGGTTCTTTGGCTTGTGATATGCAGGACGTCAGTCTGTGTGATCATAACAGTCCCTTCTGGATTTAAAATCTATGAATCTTTGATCTTATTTGAAAGCCATTTTTGGAGCTATGCTATCATTAGTTACTACTGTTTTTGTGCATTTTTGTGTTAACATCTGTGCACATATTACTTATGAAATTTATGCTATTTATTGGAATATCTAAAATATTTAAGGTAAAATATTTTTCCAGTTATAAATTATTTTTAGTTTCTTTTCATTTGTGGGTTCATGCAGGAATAGCACATTAATAATTTTTGTTGTACCTCATGCCAGCTTTTGTCTCCCATATTAAAAAAAAGTACCCTTACTGCTGCTGGATGGTAGCAGTATTGGGAGTGTTTAATCTTTTCCCCAATACAAGACACAACACTAAATTTCAGTGTGATCGTATGTATGTATGTATATTTACCTACTATCATTTACTGATGCAATCCATCTGAATCAGGTGCTTAGCTGAATCTTTATGCTGATTCGCCCCAGCTGAGTTTCTGTCCTATGTTTGTCACAGAGCAACAAATCGGTGATACAATATATTCAAAAACACAAAAAACCATTCAGAGTCACAATCAGATAATGTACACGGGCAACTGGAAACCATGGTGCCAAGGTTCCCTCTGACACAGGGAAACCCAGCGACTCTCAATTAATCTGCCCCAGTTCCCAACTGATACAAGTAGATGAGTAAAAAGGAGGCAGATGACCCACAAAGCAAGAGACATCTGGCAGGCTCCAAGTGACCAAGGACAGGCCCCAAAGAGATAGGTCTTGCAACATGTCCTGCATGGTAAAGAACTCCAGTAGGCCCAAGAGCCCCTGACTGTGAACACCCTGTCTAATCTTCAACAAACCTAAGGATTGAAACAAGACTACCATGGGCGGTCTTAACCGCAGAGCAAAACTGAGCTTGCTTGTTTTTGTAGAAAAGCTTCCACAATGCTTCTCCTCACCCCCCTCACCCCCTGTTTCTGACATTCATGGGAAAGCTGAATAGAATGGCTGAAGTTTTAAAATGCAGATGTAGCCCTTGATATGCTCTAATTGGTTTTGGTATTTTAAAAAAAGTGTGAAATGGCTGAGATATTTAATTTTATCTGAAAGTAAAGTTGTAGATGTGGCCTCCACTTCCACATTTGTCTTGGTTTTTCTATAGCAATAAATACCATTCTAAGGACCTAGGGGGGATGTACCATGTACATCAATGGAACCTGTTATTGTGATAAAAAGAATTAGATGGATCAATCCCTCTTCCTCAGTGGGAAGATGGGAGGAGAATCCAATGGAACTAGAGAATGAAAGAGTGCTGCCCTCAAGGCCATCATTTATCTTTTTTATTAACTGCAGAAATGCTTCTATGGGGCCTCCACAGCATTTGGGTTTTATAGTGTGGAAAGGGGTGGACTATCTTTAAAAGAGGGAAGAAGGAGGATCTGGGGAACCACAGGTCAGTCAGCCTCACCTCAGTCCCTGGAAAAATCATGGAGCAGGTCCTCAAGCGATCAATTTTGAAGCACTTCGCGGAGAGGAAAGTGATCAGGAAGAGTCAGCATGGATTCACCAAGGGTAAGTCATGCCGGACTAACCTAATTGTCTTCTATGATGAGATAACTGTCTCTGTGGATGAGGGGAAAGCAGTGGACGTGTTATTCCTTGACTTTAGCAAAGCTTTTGATATGATCTCCCACAGTATTCTTGCCAGCAAGTTAAAGAAGTATGGGCTGGATGAATGGACTATAAGGTGGATAGAAAGTTGGCTAGATCATCGGGCTCAATGGGTAGTGATCAATGGCTCCATGTCTAGTTGGCAGCCAGTATCAAGCGGAGTGCCCCAAAGCTCAGTCCTGGGGCCGTTTTTATTCAATATCTTCATAAATGATCTGGAGTATGGTGTGAATTGCACCCTCAGCAAGTTTGCAGATGACACTAAACTGGGAGGAGTGGTAGATACGCTGGAGGGTAGGGATAGGATACAGAGGGACCTAGACAAATTAGAGGACTGGGCCAAAAGAAATCTGATGAGGTTCAACAAGGACAAGTGCAGAATCCTGCACTTAGGACGGAAGAATCCCATGCACCGCTACAGACTAGGGACCGAGTGACTAGGCAGCAGTTCTGCAGAAAAGGACCTATGGGTTACAGTGGATGAGAAGCTGGATATGAATCAACAGTGTGCCCTTGTTGCCAAGAAGTCCAATGGCATTTTGGGATGTATAAGTAGGAGCATTGCCAGCAGATCGAGGGACTTGATCATTCCCCTCTATTCGGCATTGGTGAGGCCTCATCTGGAGTACTGTGTCCAGTTTTGGGCCCCACACTACAAGAAGGATGTGGAAAAGTTGGAAAGTGTCCAGCAGAGGGCAACAAAAATTATTAGGGTGCTGGAGAACATGACTCATGAGGCAAGGCTGAGGGAACTGGGATTATTTAGTCTGCAGAAGAGAAGAATGAGGGGGGATTTGAAAGCTGCTTTCAACTACCTGAAAGGGGGTTCCAAAGAAGATGGATCTAGACTGTTCTCAGTGGTACCAGATGACAGAACAAGGAGTAATGGTCTCAAGTTGCAGTGGGGGAGGTTTAGGTTGGATATTAGGAAAAAGAATCATATCACTAGGAGGGTGGTGAAACACTGGAATGTGTTACTTAGGGAGGTGGTGGAATCTCCTTCCTTAGAGGAAGGTCAGGTCAGGTTTTTAAGGTCAGGTTTGACAAAGCCCTGGCCGGGATGATTTAGTTGGGGATTGGTCCTGCTTTGAGCAGGGTGTTGGATTAGATGACCTCCTGAGGTCCCTTCCAACCCTGATATTCTATGATTCTATGATACTTAGGCAGGTGTTCTTTATGGAATCATTGCTTCCCAAATCACATGGGCTAGATGGAGGTTCACTGGGTTTAGGAACCAAGCAGGAGGCCACATTCATGAGATGGAAAACCCTATCTTGATCACTTTATTTCTATCTGACCAACTTGGTCTAATTCCTAAACTGCCTACCAGCATAGTACTAAGTCCCACAATGGATGCAGTCATAGAAAACTCTCTGCACATGGAAGTTCAGAGTTTCCTGTCTGTTAAATGGGAGTAGCCCGTGTAGAGGCCTATTGCACCCTTTGTATTTAAGGTATTACCTTTGATGGTTTAGGCCCTAAAGGTGCTTTAACACCATTCATTTTAATGGGTTACATAATTAATGTGCACGGTGTCACCATCCAGGCCTAACATGCGATTTGATGAAGTTAATATAAATATATAACATTTAAATTGCAAAGTTCAGCCTTGCTACTTCCACCTGATAATAAAATGCAACAGAGGCATGGGTGAGGTGAGTGAAGTATAACAAATTCAGCATGAACTACAAGTGTACACACTGTAAGAAAAGTTACTGGGCCTGGCAACCTGCATGTGATATTTCCTTGGTTTTGCTGGAACATTTGATGTTCCTTCAATAAAGTTTTTTGTATTTATTTTTCTATATAGTTGATTTAACCTAGATTGGCTCAGACTTTTAGGTTCTGAGCATGGTCTCATCCATGTGATTACAGAAATAAATAAAGTTTCTCAAAGAAACTAAAAATGACATTTTTCTTTGCATAAATTCATAACTCATTTATAATAATAGCTGCTGAAATTCCATTTTTTAAATATCCTGGTAATTAAACATTATAAACACTTCTTAGGTCTTCTTTCTTTTGTATTTTAAGTAACATTTCAATTCAAATAATAAAAATTCTATACATCTGCAACCATGGCATTTTACTCTTAAGTTATCGCTTTGTTTCTGGGAATACTAAATTCATAGTTTGGCCAAACTTTTAAAACTTGGTTGCCTACATTTAGACATTTCAATCCATATTTAAAACACCCAACTAGGAGAGACCTTTACTATAAGGCTTTAATTAAACGGTATCATGAGATTGCTGATAAACAGGCCTCATAAGAAATGTTTAGCTAGTATGCGCAGCACAAGGAATTAAGTTTTCCCTTGCCTTTGAAATTAACAACATTTTAGTCCAAAATAAGAATAAATTGAGAAGTCCAATGAACACAATAGAGAGAGGAAAGAACAAATTTACAGTACAGCAGTTGTAAATGATAGTATTTCTGCTGCATGGACTGACTATTGGATAATTACTCTATTAGCTTAAAAAACATGAGAATACCAGGAAATGTAGACATGCACAAAATATCCAAAGGAATAAAGTTATTTAAGCTTTGCCAAACCTCAGAAAGATTTCTTGTGTTGGATAAACCTTCAGGTCAATGCTGACTTTCTTGTGCTTCTTCTCTTTCTGTTTCTTTTCCCCTTTTCTAACGCAGAACAGAATGCTAATGTAGGTGAAAGTCTTTGTAATCTGGCTTGTCGACCACTTACTTCATGAATACTCTTAAAATAAGCCTGATGCTCGTCTTTGGGACCTAATTTCACTTTTAGTTATGGTAGTTCTGAGTGCATATATTTTATAGCTGCTTAAGGAGCATTTTTCCTTCTATGCATGTGGAGGTTCAAGTTCATACCTTTGACATGAGTGCAGATGCTCATTCATCTGATGAAATAAGACCATTCACACAATCCACAATATGCAGCAAATTTTTAGCCAGGCTGAGTCTAAGTTTCCTTTATTGCATGTGAAATTTATGCACACTAAAAAACCACAGCCCATTTTTGCATCTGCAGCTACATTTTGAGTGCAGATCTTAGTAGTTACCATTTATCCACATAACAGCAACAGCAGCCAAAAAACCCATTCATTCCTTTGGAAGCTCACAACAAGGACTACATTTTCAGAAGTGACTCATGGTATTGGTTGCCTCAATATTTGGTTCTCAACTTGAAACACTTTAATGGGGTCTGATTGTAACACTGTGGATGCTCAGCACTTTTTGAAAATCAGATCCCTTTATAGTGACTCAAGATGGGCACCCAAAAATTGAGGTACCGAAATGTACTAGTCACTTCTGCAAATGTAGGTCAAGGTATTTAAACAGGCAAAAAAAAAATAATAATAAGTTTTTAAGCCTTTATTTTGGGATACATAAATCGTTTCAATTGCTTGGTTTTAACGCGTGCTTCTCAAGCCTCCGAGGGAAGCAAGGTTTATAACAAAGATAGCAGTTTTCTTTTTTCTAGATGCCATATTATATAGAATCTCAGTTCTCTGAAACTTCACAATTGCAACCTCCCTTCCATAAACTACAAGAGTTACCCAATCAAATCTCAGAGTAGCAGCCGTGTATTCGCAAAAAGAAAAGGCATATTTGTGGCACCTTAGAGACTAACCAATTTATTTGAGCATATCATGAAGTGAGCTGTAGCTCACGAAAGCTTATGCTCAAATAAATTGGTTAGTCTCTAAGGTGCCAATCAAATCTGTAGGTGCCAATCAAATCTGCTGCTACTTCATGCTCACCTGAGTCATACAAAGGCCTTGACAGCCAGCCATTCTAGCAGTTTTCAAAGGAAAGTCACCAGAGCTGTAAGAAGAACCACTGTAGTAGCTACAGAAAGAGTTGTAGTTTCAGAGTGAGAAAACAGCTAGGGAGGCCATTAGGAAGGGCAAGGGTGAAAGAAGCAAGAGCCGTGAATATCTGTCTGGAGAAAGAGGGTCATTGGAAGAAAGGAACAGAGTAAATGGCAGGAAGATAACAGAACCAATGCAAAGGATGGACTCAGGATTCACATGTATGTCTTATATGAGTGGGGAATACGTCATAATGTAGTGTAAAGATTTTTATCAACATAGGATTGGCATGTTCACTTTAAAAGTGACAAAGCTACAGATATTCTTCTATGCTACATATGAATGCTTCTAGGATTTTTGTACCACACCATATATATATGTTAGTTTTACTATAACATGTGTGGCACCATCAGAAATATCTTAAAGAGTTTCAAAAATATTATTGGGAGTGTATCTTGTAACCCCTATGCTTATAGGTCAGGTATGTTAATTACACACATCCAAATGTTCAAAGCTCAATGGGAGTGAAAAGTTTAAAAACTAATAAATGTGTAATGCCTACAGAAATGATCTAAGATAGCTTTTCCTGATCTAAAATGTTTGTGTTAATGTGGATTGTCTTGGGTCCTGCTTCCAGGGCTGGAAGCATGTGATGGGTTCTACTGGGAAGCTGAGGTACTCCCCGCTTCATAATAGTATAAAAGTTCCCCTGTCTGTCTGGTCCTATAGGACTATCAGATTTTAGGACTATAGTATTTTTATGTATGGAAAAGCAATTTTTGGACCAGGACTGAATAACGACCATCCTTGATCTCAGCTAAGGTAAGTGCTGGGAGGTGAGAATTCCACATTTGGGGAGGAAACATTTCTCTGTAGATTGATTTAAAAATCAAAGCCTCCTCTCCAGAAACACATATAATTGTTCAAGGCTGCAGAGGGATTAGTGGGCAGGTGATGCAGATGTGGACATGTTATAAGTTTCACTTACATGACAAACTTATCACATGGACATTACCTCCACATATAACACCACAGGACTAAAAAAATCTATCCCTGGATTCTATCCAAAAAACCTTGAGATTTGCCTTCATGATTTGTGATTTCACAGAAGCCCTTGAACTCATTCATATATATATATATATGAATACACACTGAAAGTTCATAAAATCGAGGCACATAAGACAACATACTATCTGATTTCTTCATGGAAAAGAATTGTGTGGCTGACCTTGGTCTTTGGTGTTAGGCAGGAAAGAGTTTTTTGGCACACACATGAATCCCTGCTGAGTTCAAAAGGGAAACCCACAGTACAGTATGTTCAGGTGCCTCAGGCTTCTCACTGGAGAGAACAGAGATATTCTAGAATAGACCCTTTAATCTGAACAAGCAGTCAAATGAAATCATTTCATTTTGTGTGAAACTGTCCTTGTGAAAGAGACTCTGAAATGGATAGCAATCTTAGGTGCAATTTTCCATTGCATATGTTTTTCAAAGATAAACATCTGATCAGAACTGTTTGCTATTAGTAAGTGAAAATAAGAACCAGAGCTAATACTGTATCTGCCAGCAGCTCCCAGACCATTAACTATTGTTTATTTCTCCTCATGTTCAGACATCAGACTGGAGTGATGGAAGATATAGTCATTAATTTGGGAGCCATTTCAAGATGTTCCCATAAACACTGAATCAAGATATTGGCAAGCTGCCTGAGAAAACTTGCTGCCAAGATTTTTTTTTTTTTTTGAGTAGTGACATTTAAATGCTGGTGTTATTTCTGCTTTCTAGTCCCTGCAATAGACCAAAAGCAGATAGATCATCACAAAGCTTTTACAGAACTTGCTTTCAGGTTTTTATTCTTAGCTCTGCAACAACAGATGTTTCTTGCCTTTCTGTTACAACAAAAACTTTTAAAACTTTCATCATAAAACATTAAGTGCTCTGTTTCTGACTTCTATCACAAAGACAGGGTAGTCTAAGGGGCGGGGGGGAATCTGTTTTTCTTCACCCTACAGAAGCCTATTAAAGTGACAGGTGAGCTGTCAAAAACAATTAGACTGAAATGAGTTGTAAGACTTCACAGAAATACTTCTATCCTTTCTGACAAAATTAAGTTTAAAGAATATATTCCGCTTAAACAACAACAACAAAACCACAGATGATCCAGTTCCCATTACCCACCTCCACACCTTTAGAAAGACAAAAGTATAAGGGCCAATCAATAGCTAGACCAATAATAGATAACATAATTAATGTAAATGATGTTAAAATACTGTAACTATGAATGGACTGAAAGAGAAATCAAAAATGTCTTACCTGTAATTAGATTGTGCAATTGATTAAGTAGAAGTGTTTTAATTTAAGTTACAGGGCTTAAAATTCTGGCATGGAAGAATTATAAAAGTCACATATCATGGGTCAAATCCTCAGCTAAGCAGTGAAATCCAGCACCAAACAGAACCATGCTGATTTACACTAGCTGAGGAGCTGACTCCTAGCCTGTAATCTTTACTGACATGGAAATTGCATAGAGTTTGCATGATAAATGGAAATGCTAGATATCTAACAATTATGCTGCATGGTCCTGTGGTTACTCGGTAATGACACTTAGTGGGTCTAAAGCTGTTACCATGTGATATGCATCATGGAATAGAAGATGGAGGTAATCAAGAGTAAGACTCTGTAAACATTCCAAAAGAACCAAATTAGGCAAAGTAATTGAAATTTATAAACTTAAAAAGTAATTTTACTGAAGGGAAAATAAGTACTGCCAATATTTCAACTATTATGGTGCTTTTGTCAAGGATAACATCCTTCTTTTCTTTTTTTTTTTCAGGCCAGTGAGAGAAATAGAAGTTTTCATCCAGTTCCCCCAGTGGGAAGCAGTCCCAACTCCTGAATCTGAGCTCAAACTTCTGTACCACCTAAAAACAATATCATCTGCTGCTTTTTAGCAAAAAGAATGAATTACAGAACTGGCTTCAAATGAAATGGACTTAACAGTACACAACAAAGGGCCTTGGGTAACTCAATGTTAGTGACTCTAAATTTCAACCAATTTAATATTTCTCTACGAAACACTGATTTACAAATAAAATGTGAAAAAACACAAGTAGTACTGACTGCCATGCTGGTGTGTGTTCTTTTGAATAAGATGTACCACAGCCCAATTCAAAAGGGACCAAATAAATTATATTTTATAAAACGGTCAACCGTGGTTGGACTTCCTTCATAAAACCATCATAACATAGTCAGTATCTTTCTGGATCAATTAAAAAAAAAGAGATTTCAAGTACAGATCTCTGTTATACTTTTTTTTTTTAATTGAAGATTATGATCCAACAATAACACCACCATTCTGTAGTATATCAGTACAATTCAGGAAGGCTCCTGGAATCAACCAAGTCCTCTCCCTTTATCCTTTCAGGCTCCCATATCAATTGTTCAAAAAGACTTCAAAGAACGTTCAAGGAACTCTGGCTGGATTAACTGTTTAGAGTACATCCAGGTGGATTGTAAACGCTACTGAGTAAACACATGGATGTTAAACTAGACGATGTTGTTAGTCTGCTAGTGAGGGTGAAAAGTAGTTGGCCAGGCCGGTAGCTATTCTTTCACTTATACCACCCTAATTTCCTGTTGGTCTGGTGAGTACGTTCTACGTTTTGTAAACTATTTTGGCATGTCTGAGAACCAACCAGTACATTGCTTCAGCTCCAGTTTTAAATAACTTTTTCTTTTTTAATTTCTACAAAGTATGTGTTGCTTAAGAACATAAGAACATAAGAATGGCCACACTGCGTCAGACCAGCCCAGTATCCTGTCTACCGACAGTGGCCAATGCGAGGTGCCCCAGAGGGAGTGAACATAACAGGTAATGATCAAGTGATCTCTCTCCTGCCATCCATTCCCTCCCTCTGACAAACAGGGGCTAGGGACACCATTCCTTACCCATCCTGGCTAATAGCCATTAATGGACTTAACTTCCATGAATTAATCCAGTTCTCTTTTAAACCCTGGATTTCACAACCTCCTCAGGCAAGGAGTTCCACAGGTTGACTGTGTGCTGAGTGAAGAAGAATTTCCTTTTATTTGTTTAAAACCTGCTACCCATTAATTTAATTTGGTGGCCCCTAGTTCTTATATTATGGGAACAAGTAAATAACTTTTCCTTATTCACTTTCTCCACACCACTCATGATTTTATATATCCCCCGTTAGTCTCCTCTTTTCCAAGCTAAAAAGTCCTAGCCTCTTTAATCTCCCCTCATATAGGACCCATTCCAAACCCCTAAACATTTTAGTTTCCCTTTTCTGAACCTTTTCTAATGCCAGTATATCTTTTTTGAGATGAGGGGACCACATCTGTACGCAGTATTCAAGGTGTGGGCATACCATGGATTTATATAAGGGCAATAAGATATTCTCCGTCTTATTCTCTATCCCTTTTTTAATGATTCCTAACATCGCATTTGCTTTTTTGACTGCCGCTGCACACTGCGTGGACATCTTCAGAGAACTATCCATGATGACTCCAAGATCTTTCTCCTGATTAGTTGTAGCTAAATTAGCCCCCATCATATTGTATGTATAGTTGGGGTTATTTTTTCCAATGTGCATTACTTTATATTTATCCACATTAAATTTCATTTGCCATTTTGTTCCCCAATCATTTAGTTTTGTGAGATCTTTTTGAAGTTCTTCACAGTCTGCTTTGGTCTTAACTACCTTGAGCAGTTTTGTATCATCTGCAAACTTTGACACCTCACTGTTTACTCCTTTCTCCAGATCATTTATGAATAAGTTGAATAGGATATGTCCTAGGACCGACCCTTGGGGAACACCACTAGTTACCCCTCTCCATTCTGAAACTTTACCATTTATTCCCACCCTTTGTTCCCTGTCTTTTAACCAGTTCTCAATCCATGAAAGGATCTTCCCTCTTATCCCATGACAACTTAATTTACATAAGAGCCTTTGGTGAGGGACCTGGTCAAAGGCTTTCTGGAAATCTAAGTACACTATGTCCCCTGGCTTTTCTTATTACATTTTTACATTTAATTTGTCAGTGTTTATGCTCCTTTCTATTTACCTCACTAGGATTTGACTTCCACTTTTTAAAAGATGCCTTTTTATCTCTCACTGTTTCTTTTACATAGTTGTTAAGCCACAGTGACTCTTTTTTAGTTCTTTTACTGTGTTTTTTAATTTGGGGTATACATTTAAGTTGAGCCTCTATTATGGTGTCTTTGAAAAGTGTTCATGCAGCTTGCAGGGATTTCACTCTAGTCACTGTACCTTTTAACTTCTGTTTAACTAGCCTCCTCATTTTTGCATAGTTCCCCTTTCTGAAATTAAATTCCACAGTATTGGGCTGTTGAGGTGTTCTTCCCACCACAGGAATATTAAATGTTATGATATTATGATCACTATTTCCAAGCTGTCCTGTTATAGTTACCTCTTGGACCAGATCCTGCGCTCCACTCAGGACTAAATCGAGATTTGCCTCTCCCCTTGTGGGTTCCTGTACCAACTGCTCTGAGAAGCAGTCATTTAAAGTATCAAGAAATTTTGTCTCTGCATTTTGTCCTGAGGTGACATGTACCCAGTCAATATGGGGATAATTGAAATCCCCCACTATTATTGAGTTTTTCATTTTGATAGCCTCTCTAATCTCCCTTAGCATTTCATCGTCACTATCACTGTCCTGGTCAGGTGCTCGATAATAGATCCCTACTGTTATATTCTTATTAGAACAGGGAATTACTATCCATAGAGATTCTATGGAACGTGTGGATTCATTTAAGATTTTTATTTCATTTGATTCAACATTTTCTTTCACATATAGTGACTCTCCCCCTTCCCGCCCCCCTTCCCCGCACGACCTGTTCTGTCCTTCCGATATACTTTGTACCCCAGAATGATTGTGTCCCATTGATTGTCCTCACTCCACCAGGTTTCTGTGATGCCTTTTATGTCAATATCCTCCTTTAACACGAGGCACTCTAGTTCACCCATCTTATTATTTTGACTTCTAGCATTTGTGTACAAGAACTTTAAAAACTTGTCACTGTTTATTTGTCTGCCCTTTTCTGATGTCTCAGATTCTTTATATGAATAGGAACAAATTTCACTGATGTGCATAGAAGGCAGATAACACGTTCTTGTGAAGTAGCTGAATGTGCTCATAGGGATATGTCCAACAGCATGATTTGAACTCAGAACATTGAGAGAAAAACAGCCAGACAGTAGTCCTGTGTATGTGTGAGTGACCTGAACTAACTTAGCGAAACTTATACTTATTGCCAGCCAACTAGAGCCAGCTACAGCCAAAAATAAAATACTTTCTGAGAGTACTACATACCATGTCCAAGTAGTTTATCATTCACCATTATATCCTCCAGGCCAACAGTGAGGATTGTGGCAAGTGAAGATAGCTCTTGTGTCTAGCAAGTACTGACAAAATAAGTGCTATGTAAATATCAGGATACTTGTTGCTGGTGAGATCCAACCCTTGACATGCTCAACCTGCACATAAACTCAGAGGTGTCTGAACTTTCGCTTATTGCCCCGTTGAGAGTGCTATAAAAAAACCCCGATCTTTGCCATATACATAACATAGATGCAACATGCTATACCCAGTTCTGTTACCTGATTATGTATGAGGAATGAGTGCTATTGATATACTAGCAGGAAGACCTTTTGACACAGTACAAGTTGATTTCAATCATACTGTAATCAATTACACCAGTAAGTGGCTAAAAATAACTTTTACTACCCAGCTTACTTCCATAACTGTACTATCAAGTTCTTGGTAATAATTCTCAGTCATAACTGAATTACAAGTGCAATAGTCTCTCACAAAGGGCCATAGACCACATCTGTAGGATAAAAAGAATTTCTGAAGCACAGATAGTAAACACAGACATTTTTCCATTCATTATCCTCTGGCCAATGGGAAATAGAATGTGTTAAGCAAGTTCTGAAAAACTGTTTATAGGGCAAACGGCTGACTAGAAGGAATGCCCTGGAAATCATTTGCCACAGAGTTTTTGCATAACTACAAAGCAACCTGACTTGTAGCTACCCAGATATCTCCCACAGAATTGTCACATGCAGACAAGTTAACAATTGATGATCTACAAAAAGTTGTTTGATAAAAATGGAACATGATTCAACCCAGCAGACTGTATGAGACAGTTTAAATAAAGCAAAATAAAGTCAAACAGTATGAAGATGCACATTTCTTTCCAAGTATCTAGAACTGCAATGAAGTTCTCTTGCAAACCCAGATTTATTTTTTTAATGGCCACCAATTTTGGATGCCCTAATTGAAGTAAAGGGACTTTAACCCATCATATTTTTATGTAGAAAATACCTTTAATTGGCCCATGTCTGAATCATGCTCCTTCCAGCCCCCAAGCAGGTGTAATTTTGGGGGAGGAAGAGAAAACATTTCCCTGACAGATTTTTATTTTCAAATGGTGGTTGTTTAAACTGCTTAGGATTTGGAATATTAGACTATGTCCAAGGAAGCTGGATTAATGGGCAAGTGATGCAGTCATAGGAATGCAAACAATTGCACAAACAAATTATAAAATTTATTCTTTTTGAATGCCAGTGCAATTTTTCACTTGTAGAGCACTTCCATAACTAACATCACACACTAAAATGTAATGGAAGTGCTATCAAAAACCTAAAACAGACAACATACAAAACAAAACATGAGAGGGAATTGAGATCAACAAGATTTTTTTGGACTTTTTTAAAAATCTGGATTAAAATAAATATATATATATATATATATATCTTAGGCAAAAAAGGAAAACTACTTTTTATTAGCCTTTTCTACTCAGTTAATTCATGGCCCTTTGTGTTTTTGTTCTCTGGCCTGTGTGTGCATTGATATATGTATATATCTGTATGTCTATATCTATGTCCACACATATGTACGTGTATATAGACACACACACACACTTAGAGACACAGACAGTAATATCATCATTGATAGTGAGTGAATTATAATATGTATGCCTCCCATTTTGCTGAAAAAATTGTGTTGTTTCCACTTGTTCTTGCAGTGATCTGGCAACTCTTTTACCACATTAGCTGTGTCACACTTTAGCACAGATTTGATCTGTTCACAATTCCTTTATCCTCTCATTTTCATGTCATCTAAATCTCTATATTTTGTGTCCCATTTTTCAACTCTGCTTCCAAGGCAAGACTTAATACCTTTTTTAAAAAATCTTTTAAAAATATAATCAAAATGCTAATAAAAGTAAGTGCAAAGTCACTGATTTATAAAAGGCAGTCAACTGCTTGCAGCCTCAATTCACTGGATCTGCCTCCTTTTTCTCTCTTTTCTAGTTTAAATCAGAAAACAGAGAATAAGTTTGCCTCCAACGATAACTAATTTCAACTATGCAACCCATATTTTAAAACAATTTTATGTCCTAGACTCTGTCCAGACTCATTATTTTTCCCAATCAAGATGAAGTTTAGAAGCCAGTGACTAATCTGCTCCATCACAGATGGTCTTTGAACTCTTCATAGTTGGACATCATTCCTAAAAATGAGAGAAATAATTCCAAAAGCAAAAAGAGGCCGGATTTTCTATTGCTGGAAAAAATACATAAACTGTCACAAATTCCCAGGTGATAAATATAAGCTATACAGAGATGTGAAATTTCAAAAGTCTACAAAAAGTAACTGGAACTCTACCATTTCAACAATCAAAAGAAATAAATTAGTCAGCTGGATATATTTGTAAACTATGCGCTAAAAACATGTTGCAGAAATGGGAGAGATGTTAACATTTTTAAAAATAAGAAGTGCACCATGTATAAGGTTGTGACATGTTCTGAGACATTTGGTAAAGCACTAATATTAGGAAAATCCAGAAGATAGTCCAGACTGGGATTTTTCCTTAAAATTTCTGCAGAACTGTGGCAGCCGGATATTTATAATGGATGAACACTGTAGCTATTCTTGAGGAACTAAACCCCTAAAGGAAAGAAAAGATGAGAAACTAAGAAAAGTAAAGATGAGGTGTGGATGCACTGGCCAAATTAAAACGAATGGAAAACCTCAGCATTAGTCATGTAAATTTGGTTCTCACTAATGGTCAGGCATTTTAGTAGGCAGCTCCATGGGGCCTACAATGGCTAGGGATTATTGTCAAACCATGGCTAGTAACTTTATTTAGAGCCATATTGTCCCCTTCCACAGACCCAGTTATGCACTGGGACAAATCTCACTAGGAACAGATTTAGCTCAGAATTTTCTGCAAACTGTTCATTGGGAGAAGCACGATGGGTGAGGTAATATCTTTCATTGGACCAACTTCTGTTTGTGAGAGAAAAGCTCATAAAGTTGGTCCAATAAAAGATATTATGTCACTCACCTTGTCACTCTCATATCCTGGAACCGACATGGCTACAACTACATTGCATACCACTGTGAAAGGGGCATTCTCCCTCCCACACCTGGCTCTGCTGAGTGGGCAGAAGATTTGGCCCTTCAAATCTGTGTCCTGATTTTTAAATTATTTAGAGCCAAATGGTAAACACAGATTTCATGGTTTATGACAGCCTGATCTTGAGGTCGTCTTGAAACAGGTTCAGTAAAATGGGTTAGGAGGCCTTAGCACACCTAAAACCAGATCTATGGTATGGCTCTACCTTGTTTTAAACTTGATTTTACAAAACCAATTTTGAAACCATTTAGAAGCCCTGGAAAAAAGACTTAAGACACCTCCAGAATGGTAAAACGTGAAGCAACATATTTAGATCTAGCTGAGGATTTTGCCATGGATGTCCAGTCAAGGCTTACACTCTGTGGATGTTATGCTAAACGAAGTCAGCATAAGATCACATACTATCAAGGACTTTTTAATTATTGCCATCTAGTTTTAACATTCAGTGTACAAGGATTCTTTAAGTATTTATCAAGATTGCTCAAGAGAAAGCAAATTATTGTTTGCTAAATAAAAAAAACCACAATAAAACTTTTGTGGTTGGGTTAACGTTACCTACTAAGGAATTGAAATAGCTGTCAGGATTTTGTCAAAGGAATCCAACTGCAATAACATAATAGAATTAGAACTGTGTTTGCCAAATCAGGACTACAAGCTGTGACTAGTGACTATTAGGGTTGAATTTAAAAAAAAAAAATCTCCATAAATTCAGTGACATTTTGAAAACCAAGATTTTTTTTAAACCACTCATTTTCTTCATTAACCACCTTACTTTCTTTAACTCATTCACTCAAAGCCTTTTGCTCTTCATCTTCTCAGAGTTTCTCCAGGTTTTAAAAGACTCCAACCTGATTTCTTAGCTTCACTGTCAACATCAACTTTTAGCCCTGCAATGTGTTCCTTAATCTCTGCATACTCAAGAAAACAAATGATTACGATATTGCACCACTATGACAGACTCTTGCTAAGTCCTAACAAACTCCTGAGCTTCCTGCAAAACTCTAACTTTTAATGAATTTCTATTGGCCTTAATTGCATCTCAATTTTCTGTCTATTGATCATTTTAGGATTTTGTGGGGGACCCATCACCACAGTATTTGAATGCCCATAAACTGAGGACACAAATGACTGCACATAATATTGTGCAATCATTTAAAGTCACAGTAAGAAAATTTCACCAACAAATATTTATACCTGCAATTTGCAATACCAAAATGGAGGTCAGTTTCTGGAAAACTGGCCCATTGATTGCATCTTAATTGCCACCACCAAAATAGGAAAAATATTTGTGTAGCTTTAACTAGGTAGCTCACAAAAATCACAGAAATGAGAGTTGGAAATTACTTATATAGTGGATGAGTCCAACCCAAAACCTTGGTTCTGAAAACTCCTTAATTTGAGGGATGTATCTAATCAGAATGTCAATGTAGATCTAAATTTTGTATTCAATCCTTATATTTATAACAGGCTAAACCAAAATCACAGATTCAATCCTGGATCTATGTGTATTGCTGGCATGAACCAGAATGGCTTCCACTGACTTCAGTGGGAGTTGTCCTCAGTTACACCAGTGTAACCCTTCTGCCCGACAGAGTTGGCAGCAACAAGGGCCGGGTTCAATATCTAGGGGTTCCATTCCAATAACACAATGCAAACCGGCTCGAGCCCCCACCCAGTGACCTGGGACAAATATATACCACCCCCGCTGAGCGCCTCCAAGAGGCAATACTTCCCCTCTCGCAAGCACATAGTCTGAGTGTAGCAAAAAGTCTTTTAATAACAGAGAGAAACAATGTGGCATTATGTTGGGGAAACACCACCAACAGGATTCATAACACAACCCATGAGCAAAACAACCCCACCCCAGGCAAATTGGGGCATGCCCTTTTCCCTTTGGTTCTTGAGTCCAGCAACCCCAAATCACCCAAAGTCCCAAAAGTCCAATGCCCCAAAAGTCTCTGTCCCTGGTCAGGGCAGCCCAGAGTTCGAAAGTTTATCGGCGGAGCTTTACCTCCCAACCTGGGTGGAAATGGGACGGGGGTAAGAGGCACCTTACGTGATCTGAAGCTGACCACCCCATAGCTCCATAGCGGCGCTCCGCTCCGCCAGCCGCCCCACAAAACTCCTTCGCTCAGCTGCACTCCGCTCCGCCAGCTGCCCCACGAACTCCTTCGCTCAGCTGCGCTCCGCCAGCCGCCCCACGAACTCCTTCACTCAGCTCCATGGCCCACAAGCAGCTCCTGCCATCCACACACTGCTCCGCGTCGAACTGCTTCACCAGCCGTCCTGCAAACTGCTCCACAATATATCTTCAGGCTCCCCCACTACTTAACACAACACTCAGTGATTTCAGCTCTTAGGTGAATTCAGCTTATAGTAGGGGAGCCCCAGTGCTGGTGCACTGTCAGCCCAAAGTGAGCTCAGCAGCCTATAACTAGACTTCTAATGAAATCAAAATTAGCTCTGATATTCCACAGTGGAGAGAGGAGGAAGTGCAATCAGCATGTAAGGCCCTCACCAAGGGGCCCATGCCACCAAGTATTAATACTTGTCCCCAGCCTCTCTCCATTCACACAGTTTTGGAACCCATGGCCCTTGCCTAGCGAGTGCTACTTAGTTGATGGTGAATCCCTCCATCATAACAAAAGGCCACGTACAGTTTCAAGCACAGTTCCCATAATCAGGGTAATAACAATTTATTCTTCCTGCCCCAATAACAGGGACACTGGGGATCCCACGGCAGCCAAAGTGACCATTTGGGCAGCTATGGTCTCATTCTAGGCGTGGTGGGTGTGCCTATGCAAATGAGATCGGCCCCTGAAGTTCTTTTCCACAACTTGCCACACCTCACCACCAGATGTCAGGGTGGAGCTCATCCTGACACTGCTTACACCAGGAATAATTTTGGTCCCAAGACTTTGCAGATTAGACTCATCTCTACACCTGTTAGGTCATCTAGTACATCTCCCTGTTAATGTAGGACGGGATAGATACTGGAAATCTACAGATTCCTCCATTTTCTTGGATGTCTCCTATCCAAACTATAGTATAAACGCAGCCCTTTAGACATAGCCAGACCTGAAGATAGCCTTATTACTTTCTTCCTCTGAATGGAAATGAATAGGACTTAAGTTACCATGGGGTTAAAAAACATTTAATTATTTTAATAGTAATAATGCCTAAACAGTACTGTTTTATAGAACTTTACAGCTGAAATTTCTAAATCTGGTTGCATTCTTCATCATTGCTACATCTTTCATAATATTATTACTTGTGCAGCAAGGCCTAGTTATTTAATGTTCTTACCCAGAACGTTTTCATATTTACTAAATATGAGGGGTGGAGCCAGACTTGGTTACCTACCTTTGTACTCTGGATTAAAGAGGTCCTTCGTATAGTAAGAGCAACCCTAAAATCAATATGCATTTTTCTGTGTAAGTACAATTCACTTCCTACAGAGTTAGAAATGCAGGTGCCACTGGTTACATTTTTGTGGCCTCACTACGTCATGCCATAGTACTAGTGGCCTAAGATCCTAACACAGGGCCAGATTTTGATACCTTAGATACCTTAGTAGCACCTTTATTGAAGTCAGTGGGACCACTTGGAGAATAATTTACTGTTCCGTGTCAGTAAAGCTATCAAGGTCTAGCCCATGAAGGGCACAATCCTGCTCCGATTGAAGTCAATGGGAAAACTCTTGTCGACTTCAGTGGGAGCAGGCTCAAGACAAAGAGGTGATCTTAAAAGGTAGGATTTTACAGTGCAATAAAAATGATCTAGTATAAGATAAGACCATTTTCTTTTTTGAGAATCCCTCTCCCACCCCTTCTCTTGCTTTGTCTGGCTTGTTGTTTTAGCATCAATATATTTGTTCACTTGTTCTTACTATGAATTTGGCAAGGTTTTAAAACTAGTCAAATTATTACTCCTTATATTTTCCCCAGTGTGGATATTAAAATAACTATTTTATAATTGCTTATGGTAGGGCTCCTTTCTGAATAATAGTGATGTTTTCCTTTTTGCAGTCCTCAGCAGTCTGACAAGTCATTGGAGAACAGCACTGATTTCTATCCTCATTTCCTTTAAATCCCAAAGATCTATGTTATCTGGATTCAGAACTGTTCCTACCTCAAGAGAGTGTCTAATAACTTCCATTCTTATCTGTAAAATATTTAGCGCCTCCCAAACTGTACCAGGAAATATGATCCTTTTCTTAGGTGGCTCCATACTCTATAATTTCTTCATAGAGACTGGAGCAAAATGCTAGTTTCCCAAATCTGTTATTTCCTCAGCCCCCATCTCCACCTTTTTGCCCATTTATTAGGATCAATTTTGTTTCTGACTCTCTGCCTTAGGAAAGTATATTTTGGAAACGCCTCATTATTCATTAAAACTTTCTATGCAATTTGTAGTGAGCTATGCACAGGTTCTCCATGTAAATTTCTCCTGTCTTGGGATTTTCTGAGGCAGGTGGTGATTTAGCTTCACATGAACAGAGGATGTTTTATGTGTCTGTTATTATAGAAAAGTCAAATATTTGAAATATTGTCTTTTAAAAAAATATTCAAAATTCCAAACCAGGTATGAAAACTGTCATTAGTCCCTAATTTGCAGAAATCTTTCATGTGACTCTACAAGCCTTGATGAACCACCATCATAGGCAGTATTTTCCACAATCTGATGAAGAAAAATACCTTAACATTTATAAAACAATATTTTTTTAAAAGTGGGATTATCTCTGGACCTTGCACCCATGATTTCATCACCCAAAGTGTTTTGCTGGGTTTTTTTAAACCGCTGGCTTCCCTCTCCAAGCCATCTGAATAACACAGAGGGCCATAACCCGGACTGAGAATGCACCTCCTGCAAATTCAAAGGCATGAGGTCTTTGTCTAGAGTGGTAGGAAAAAAGAGAAAGTGACTCCTTTAAGGATCAGCCCCTTCTTTGAAGTTGGGAGAAGGTGTGGCTGGGTGTGTTGGAGAAGCATCACCTGAATTGGTAGGCTGGCTAGTGGGCTCAGGTAACCATTGGCCCCTCTGCACATGGGGGAAGTTAATAAGCCTGATCCCTCTGGCCAAAGCCCCCTTCTGAGGCCTAGATGGAAGTTCAATTGCAGGGCCTCAGGGATGAGACAGCAGTGAGTTGGCATGGATGGAAGAGCATGCTCTAAGAAGCAAGGGAATGGGGTCATGAGGGGCAGTATCTCAATCTGCAGGTACAGTACTCTGCACTGAGCCCACAGGAGAATGGCTAGTTCTCCTGGAGCTTTGTCATTGGGCCTTGGAGGGGAAGCAATTCGGAGTTGGTATGGCAAGAGGGGCATGCTCTGAGACCAACCAATGCCCCTTACTGTTTGGCAGCCAGGAAGCACCCGCCCAAAATGATTATTGTACATCTGGGTGAAAACAATTTGGGATTTTATAAGGGGGTTGAATCAATCAGGGCAAAGAGATTTAGGACAGATCCAAGACATTTCCCCCCAGGGGTTACTGTAAAAATGGTCTGAAATGCTGCTGGAGGGGTATGGCAGGGAATTGCCAGGTCTTTGTGGGGTGACGAGGCTGGAAAATGTGTGAATTAGGAAGTAGCTGAATTTGACTGTGATCAGATTTGTCACCTGAGTTATTCAGGAAAGATAGATACACCATTCTGACAGGAGAGAGGATATATTTGGGGCTGATGTTAGGGAAGGAATTAACAACTCTCTGGAAACATGGGTTAGGGACCAGAGGGCAGGGGAAGCAGCCAATCTAATTCTGTACCACCTTGTGGAAGGTGTCCTGTTCAGGTAATCATCCCATAGGGGTTCTTGTTCCCTGATAAACCAGAACTGGAAGAGGATTTAGGAGAAGTGATCTTCTAAAGAAGCTAGGGAATGGGGTTGGGGCTCCTAATATCTGGTACAGCAAGGGGACAACCCCCTTTCTCCAGCTCCTTAACCCACATTTAAGGGAAGGACGGTGGGGTCTCAGCAATATAATGGCACCAGCTGTGGAGGATGGGGTGGGGGAGAACTGAAGCTCTCTCCCAGGTAGACACAGTTAAGGAAGGAATCACGTCCTGCATTGTCTGAGTTATTACCAGAGAGTTCCCAGATAAGTTAATAAAGTTGCAGACTAATTAAACCACATCCCTTGCATCTTGTCTTTCTTCCCATGTGTGCTGGGCAATCTGAGCTTGGTTTTAGGATTCTGCTGTTTCACACAGGATTCTGTGAAGATCACAATCAGATAGCAAACCCAATATGGATTTCATTTCTTACAAGGGCCAAAACAAACGTACTAGAGAGAAAATCATCATAGGAGTGCTCTGCTTCTACTTGATCCTTTTATCACTCTTCTTCTGAACCAGCTGTGCAATATTGCCTGTGTAGAATTCTGCCTAAAAAGGCAGGTAATGGATTAAGTGTTCCAATGACAATGTCTAACTTTTAGGAGATGCCTTGGCATCCAGTGGAATCCACAGCCCTGAATTAAGCACCCAGGCTTCCCATACAAGGCATGGGGAAAGTTAAGTGCCTAGAATGTGATCCATAAAAGCCGGCATGCTGAGCAGGGAGCTGCCAAAGATAGCCATTGGGATATGCTGAGGAGAAGGGTGTGCCCTAAAGCCTGCCCCTCAAAAGGGCCTTAGGTGCCGAAGTCTGGGCTGGAGGAAGCCCCCGTCTCCACTTGGGATTCACAATTGAGAGTTAGGTTCTTAGCCTTTTTTTTTTTTTTTTTTGCCAGAAACATTGCAAAAGGCAGTGTTAGTGTCGATGCCTCGGAGGTAGGAGAACCAGGCTCCAGTCCCTTTGCTCCAAAGCCCTTCTCCTCATCAGGCACAGGAGGAAGATTGGACCCAGGTCTCCAATATTCCAGGTGAGCGATCTAATCACTGGGCTAAAGAGTTAAAAGGAGGCTACTTCTTCCTCCAGCTATTTTGTACAGAGTTAGGTATGCTCTGAGACTGCCTTCCAAATTGGGCCCCACAGGCGAGATAGGCAAGGGAATACCGCACTTGAAGATCCTTCTGGGGCTTAGGTGTGAGGTAGGTGCCCAGGAGTTTTGACAGAGTCAGCTGTGTGCATGCTCACTGGCAGAAATTTAGGTACCCATAGAGTTAGGTAGCTCCTGAGTAGGGATTTTGACAATCTTAACGGCACCCAACATGGCAGTTAGGCACCTAAGTCCTTTCATGGATCTAGCCCTCAGTCTCTTATTACTATTAGTTGGACAGTTACGAAGTTCACTCTTAAGAAATTTCTAGGGGGCTACTGTAGATTACAGTAATAAGGGACAATTACCTATCATTAAAACAATATTGTTTGAGAGGAAAGGCAAAACACCACTTTCTCACTTGTCACTTATTTCAAACAAATGTATTTTTGATACATTCCCAGGTTTTCTATTGAGGAGACTATCTCCCACTGATGGACAAAGACTACTGATGTATTCCAAATTATTTATAGAAGGGCTAAAAACTGTGGCTACTTTAGTTACATATTTCAAAGTCATTGTTTTAAGTTATTTGAACTGGCTTTGGCAGACTACAAGTGATAGTGTCAAGAGATCTTGGGTAAATAATACATATACTTTTCCCTCCCCCAAAATAGTTCAAACACAGCTTTTTTTCTGGACTTAAATTTGTAATGAGCTAAACTGATATCTGCCTAATGGAGAAACACAGCTGAGACCTGTACTACACATGCTTAAATTTAACACGTTCCCATGGTAGTAATGAACAAAGCAGTCCTTCCTTTCAGGAAAATCCTGGACTCACATTCCCTAGGTCCCTGAGCAGTATAGAATTTAGAAGAAAAACAGGAAACACATGTGGAAACCAGATAGAACTGACCAAGCCTAACTATTTAAGTAGCCCAGCCAGTAGCTTTTAAATGAATAATCAAATATATCTATATTATATCTGATCAACAAAACCCCCACTATTCACATTGAAATGTTTAAGTCAGGTATAGGTAATACAGTATGTTCATAGGTACACAAAGGAAAGAAAGTGTAGTTAGTGAAGTCTGCTTTTTGGGTCTTTAAAGTTCAGATTAGCGGTTACACACAGCCAACTACATAAGGGTTTATTGGCTCCTGGTGCATTTTAAAAAAAAGAAACCAATACAGTCTGTGCAAAATAATGAATTCTGGTTCTTTGAAACATTGCAAGTGAAGTTTTTATGGAGTCTCACATCTCAATATTGTAAATATTTTTAAACAGACTGAAAAATTTTGGGATGAATGGAGCCTTACATCTTTAGTGTACTGGATGCAGGCTAACCTCGCTGTTGGATGCATTCAGGCCATATTGGAAAAGCTGCTGGAATTTTCAAATCTCCATTAGTATAAAGTATATATTTAAAAATTCCAGACCAAATTGTATGTTTATATTCAGCCCTCACTGAACCAATGAAAACTCCTCCTCTTTCTTCACATTTTCCTTTTGCTCATTATTTTGTTTTGTTATTCATTTCTGGCTTCACATTTTTAGAGGAAGTGCAAGAATTACCAGGGAGTGAAGAGAGGGAAAGGGGGAAATATTTTTTTCTCAATGCTTCTGCTGTACCCACAACACATCTCTGAGTCTCTTATGTTCACTATTCACTCCCCATAAAACTCCTATGAGTCTCACTCCTTCAATCTTCTGTCTAGTTGGGGGGGGAAATAGTTTGTTGTCATGGCTCCCTGCCACAGAGGTTGGTTGCTGAAAGCAATGCCTGGGTAAAAAAAAGACATAACTACAGAAGTCAGAGGGCCTTAGGACTGGTTCTGCTATCATATTCACTGAATGAGAATTTTCAACATACTTGCAAAAGGCTGCTTCTTCCCATATAATGTTTGAGATCCACCATATTACTTTTGGTCCTACTATTATATATATTTCAGCCATGTCTTATACTGCAAATATATTTTTCCTCCTACATACACTGAAATAGTCTGGGTTAAAGCAGCTGGAAGTGGGCACATTTCCATTAAAAAAAGGTTTGGTTAAAAAAAAGAAACATTGTGGCATCGTGAGCTTTGACTTAATGTGAACTTTCCTATATCCCAGTCATGAGATTTAACCAAAAGCAGCTTTGGGGATATCATGATGGGAAAAGCAAAGTGTGGTGATTGCATTGGGAATACATTAGCTGGAACGCTGTCTCAGCAGCTGGCCAGCAGCCTTTTGAAACCAGGGTTATTCCAAGAACTATATAAATAAACAGAGACCTTGGGAATTTTTATCCGTCCAAAAAAGTCTCTTTGCCAAGCCAACCATTACCCAAACTTTCTCTGTATGTGTGCCTCACATGTGGGGCACTTTACACAGAGTAAGAGACGACTAGTTGTGTGTGCCAAATTCTTTATGTTAAGATTTGGCAAGCAAGGATTTTCAGGGGGAAGGATGGGGTATAAGCTAAAGTGATTACTCAGCTAATTATAAGTGGGCTCTCTATTTTATTATTACTGCAGTCTATCAAAGTGTCTATTCTGATTGAGGTACACAAGGCCTCAGCTTGCAGTTCTTGCTCTGTTGTAATTCTCATTGACATTATATTGGGGTCAGCCCAGTAAAATTCTACATTTTGATTCCCAGTGGTAGAAGCAGAATGGCCAATGCTTTAGGTCCCTGCTGTAGAGCCTCACTAGGGCAGGGTCTTGCTCCTGGGTCTCCCATATTCCACATAACTGCCCTAACCACTGGGCCATAAAATCATTCTTATGCTTGGAACACTGACTATTCTTCATGAATGACAATGGATAGTCCTTGGGCCAAGGACAGAGAGTGAGGTGATGCTACAGGTTGGGGATTAGGGCACTCCCCTAGAATGTGGAAGACCCAAGTATAAGTCCTTTCTCCACATCAGTCAGAGCTCCAGTTATAAGGAGGGCACAGGCACTTCTACCTGCAGCCCTTTTGTGACTCATGTCCAAAAAAAAATTGAGCTGTTTCCGTGGTATGGGAAAGAAAAGGTTCATTTAGACATTACTGAAATGTTTCAGTTTTTTGGTTTGGTTGAAACTTTTCAGCATACACATCATAAATAGTTTCAGGTCAGCCAAAATGGCATTTTGCCCAGCTCTACAGATAAACCATTGCCCAACTATACCTTCTGAGATCTCTCTGAAAAAGAGGCGATGAAGTGTACTTTTCTCAGTCCTAGCTTGGTGTCACTGGTGAGTGAACAAATCCTCTGGGGCAATGGTATCGAAGTCTGCTAAAAGGTCTTAAAAAATCAACATGGACACCTGACCTGTATCAATCATGAGGAAGTATCAACCAGGAAAGCTAGTCCCATTACTATGTTGTACTCGATGGCGACTGGATTGAAATCAGTCAGTGAGACAGAGGACTACAAATGTTTTAAAATTGCTTCACGCTCTCACTCACTTTTCCAAAAAAGGGAATGTTAGAGAAAGGGCAATAGTTAGTATGAGATAAACAAGAGCTGGCTCTACTTTATGAGGTCATACTAACAATCAAAGTCATGTGACCAAAGATGCTTCACAACATTTAACTTTGTATTAAGCGGGCTTTCACTTTTCTACTGCTGTAACTAAATCCAGTGTCACTGCCCCACCCTATAAATAATACGTTATAAAGGTTTTCAACTGAATTCACATACGACTAATGAGAATAATACTCATGGCTTATGGTAATAAGATTTTATGGCCCTAGAAACAGGAGACTCTTTTAGAGAATAAATACCCTTTGTAGTTATGGACAATCATGCACAGGTGCTTATTTTCTCTGAACGTTCACTTGACAAAAAACGAAGACAACACAAAACACACTGAATTAACTGATCCTATCATGGGTCAATTATTATAAAATGTTGTGGTTCTATAGCCCCTTCCATTTGAGGATCTCTGAGTACTTTACAAAGATTAATGAACTAAGGTCCCACAAAGCCCTAGTGAGGCAGGTATTATTATTCCTACTTTACAAATTGGAAACAGATACAGAGAGGTTAGGTTACTTGCCCGAATGCACACAGGACATATTTGCCAGTTTGGGAGGAAGAGCCTCCTTAATCTCTGGGTTTTGTTTTTTATCATTAGATTGCAAGATCACAGAACTGCAAAGCAAATGTAGAGAAAGTCTTAAGGCAGCGAGCAAAAAAAAAAAGTGCTCTGCAAAAATATATATTAATGAAACTATGGAAAAAATTAGATTGAAGTAAGCAAGTTTCTATCATTCTCGATTACTTATGGCAGTTAAATGCACACTAAAAACTCAGAGGGTTTGTGCATATGGTAATCATAACAAAAGTGTATCCTACAAGCCAATATCCAAAATCTCTCATACCACTAAAACATTCATAATTCTTCCTAGAATTAACAATAAACATCAGCTATAATTTAATTATGCTCAGGCCAAGTTTAAGTAGTTCAATATTTCTGTTTCTAACTGTTCGATGCACTTATAACTATATTAGCCAGACTGGAAAAAATGCCATTGGGAAGTCTAAAATCTCCAGGGGCTTAAAAAAAAAGGTTTGTTTAGGCTGGTGCAGGTGTTGTGATTCAGCACAACACATAGGCTGTGCAAAGGCTCTGTACCAAAGAGTCTATGGCTCCATTCCCAGTGCCTCAAGCCAGAGTAAGAAACTATAAAAATGAACAGAGCAATAAATCTTCACCCATTTTAAAAAAAAAGTTTTACCAGGTATTTCTCTTCTGATGAAATATTCTGGTATCCAAGAATGGTACTTATACTTAAATTTTACATGAACAGGCTAAAATTCCACAGACAAAAGTTCTCTAACACTGGAAAGTAGCAAAGAACGTGAACAACAAAAACCAAAAGTAGCAGGCTGGACTTCAAAGCACACAAATATTGCGTGACAGGTCACTACCGGTATGACTGAGAAGAGAAAAACAGCAAAATTGACCAGAAAGAAACTTTTTCTTATTGGTTGTTTGGCATTATTAGTAATCACTGTAGAATTTTAAAGCTGTGTTCCCATTTCCGTTTATCAAGTTTAACTCAAAGGCTCTCTCTCTCACACACACACACACAATTTATTATTATGGCCAAGATTGACAGTAAGGTAAAGGTTCACAAGTTCGTTTGAGATATCAGGCTGAAAGTTTCACAAAAAAAATTCTGGTTCTGGTTCCATTGAAGTGACAAACACAGCAAGAGGCTGGCAGGGTATTTTCATTTCCTTTCTCAACCAGTAAATGCAGAGGCATTTAATAAAGTATACCAAACTTTCTGAAACTCAAAATACTTTGGATCAAAGTTTTGACTCAGATTTAAGCCAATATTCATTTTACATTAAATAGTTGGTTTGCTCCCAGTTAGTAACAGGATTCTCTTAGAAGTGCACAGTGAAACTAAGCCTAAACTTTTGGATACTGCTTCTTGATTTTTTTCTTCTTACAGGCACACATAATATTGGTAACACAGTATATGTGAAAGCACAATCATGTGAAAGAAACGTTTGTGACAGTACCTATAGCAGAGGGCTAATTTCACTGAAACAGAGGAAACCATACCCCAGGATCCACGTGCAAAGTGTCCTCTCCACACAAGGGAACAGACTTATTTCCTTCCCTACAACAATCAGAATCTGTTGTGGACTCCTCCGATAGCCCTCTGTGGCCCCAGGGATCCACACATTGGGAGGGAGTGGGCCAAGGTGAGGTTAGGGCACATGAATCCCTCCCCTATATACCACCATTAAATCTGCCCAAAGCTAATGCATGCTAAGATAGCATGAATTTTTGGAAACCTTCATTATGGAACGGAGAGCCCAAAGGTATCTGCCAGTGGGAAAGTCTTGGCAGCAGAGATCTGTCAAAGCCACACTGTCAGGGAGTGCGATAGGCCTTCTGTGGCGCTTAGGAGATCTGCAGATTGGTAGGTGTTAATTCCAGCCTATGACAAAGGACCAGATTCCCAGGACACCCCACAGCAGCCCAGGCTCTCTCGGCAGCTATTACCATGGCCCAGGTTCAGCTTCTGGCCCAGCCAGGGGATGGAGTCTTGGGAGGAAGGGGAGGAGCAGAGGGAAGGGCCCCATGGCAAAGAGGGTGAGGCCCAAATGTTCTTTGTGCCCAGGGCCCCAGTAAATCTTGATCCATCTCTATCTACCAAAAATGGCCCTTTTTACCATTGCAATACCTTTTTGATATGTCCTGACCTTAGCGGTTGCTTCCAGGTTCAGCCAGCTTGCTGATTGTTTAACATTCACTGGACATACAGTGCTTTTGGGGATTTGTTCATTAAGTGTCAAAATTCTTGCCACACCTATCCAAGGTCAGTGAAATCCTTAAGAGCCTTACCAGTAAAGATAGCTGGATAGTGCTGAGAATCCAAGCAATAAGATCCATTCAAACAAACCAAAGTTAGTGACCAGTCATATGGCCCTAAAATATTGCGGAAAATGAATTAAACTTCTCAATGAACGCTGGTGAATGCAGATTAGTAATGATGCTGCTCCCAAGTGGTCAGTGTGTAGTATGTGCCTCTAGGAGGTTATCTCCAGTACAACAAAAACTATGCTGAGGCGGAGAAGAAATGTTTAGCCTTTTTTTTTTTTTTTTTTGCATGAACCAAGTTTAATAAACGTCTCCTGGTCACAGACTACAAACATTTGAAATCCAGCTTCAAAGAGCCTTTATCATGAGCTCCCAAACATCTTCCAGGCATGCTAATGAAAAAGATATCACTTGCATGTATAATACAAAAGAAGGTTTGAGGCGGTTTGGGGGGGGGTTGTCTGTGCGTGTGTGTTTTGCACCTACAGCAGCAGTGCCACAGAAAACAATATACTGCTTGAGTCTCAACAGTATTAAGTATATACCAAGAGGGGGAGTTTCATCAAGAACTTGACATATCAAGAAGAATTGCTGTTTGACAGATAAGTGGCTTCTACAGATACAGAGACAAACAGACATTGTGTGACTAGCACTCCGGACAGTCATCATGATGTCAGGATGGCCAGACAAGAAGGGAGATATGACAGTAATTATTTGTGAATACTGGATATCTTGAGAAAAACTGAGATTATAAAATGGTGTTCTTTATAAAGGCAGTAGGGACATAATACCCAACGACATGCATCCTAAACTGCTAACCTACATACATTTGAGCCATATTAATGCATATTGTCTATGCAAGGCCCATGATGTCCCGTACTGGCCAAACATGAGCAGTAAGGTCAGAGACTTCGTAAGTCTGTGCAGAATCTGCAATGAATTCCTAACAAAACAAAGAGATTCACTCATAAAGCATGAAATACCTGATCAACCCTGAAGCAAGTTAGGCATGCATGTCTATTGGGAAATCAAATGTACCTTGTGATTGCTGTTTATTATTTAGGGTTTGGGGAAATAGACCCTTTACATACTACAATAAGTTGTATTAATCCTCCTAAATCCATAAACAATGCTACATATTCTTGAGTCCCATTTGTTGTCAAATGTTCTATTAACTCTCTACTTGTGTGCAGAGTACTATAATAACAGAGTGCGGAGGGGAATCCCTTCTCTCAATGGAACAATTTAGGGAAATCTCTCAGAGAAATGTCTGCAGTCTTCTTGCTCCAGACCCTCTTCCTGCAGGTTCTCACAGGAATGATCTGGCCCGTAGCAACTAACAGCGACACTTTTTGTGAAAACAGGATAATGCAGTGGGCCAAATTCTGGCCTTATACAATAGCATTGTTGAATTTGATGGCAATGATTCAGAAGCAGAGAAAACTGAAGTCATGCTGGGGTGAATTTCTTCCTTCCCACTGATACAGATATCTTTTGGGATTGTATGGATGTAAGTGATGGCAGAGTTTAGCTGGGGTTGCTCTATATTCTGCCTCCCTTGTCAGCAGGGAGAAATCTACATCTAAAACAGTTTTAGGATCTGATTCTCCATTGCTCTGCTCCTTCTGAGGTCATTGTCACCAGTGCAAACACAGGCAAAATGCAAATCATTTCACACCCATTTAGCACTCACTTGGCACTGCTGTGACTGACTACATAAGGAGCTTGGCAACAGAGAATCAGGTCCCTAGTTTTTCTGTTTAGTCAGTATGAAGTAGTCCCCAGGATAGCAGAGATGAGCTCCTTAACTATTCAGAATAGTCCTCTTTCTACAAACGGAACTAAAGAAAGCATATTCAAGATTTGCTAATAATACTATGTAATATATTTTTCCCAGCTCCATGTTAAATTTCAAATAATTTGCCCCCTCCCCAAAAGCCATTTGTCAACCCAAATTGGTCATGAATTTGCTAAATTGTTTTGTTGAAACACAACCCCCCCCTTTCCCCCCACCGCCCAAATTCAGAGGAGGACTGTTTAATTATTTATACACAGTGACACAGCCTCAACAGAAGAGATTGAGAGAGACCTGCCCAGAATAGCCAATAACCTAGTGGTTTGGGCATGTTTCAAGGAGGTAGAAGAACTAGTTTTAAAGCATTGTTCTACATGAAGCAGAGAAGGCTATACCGAAAGAAGGACAGGAGACACTGGAATGGTTTAATCAGGCCGCAAGTTTATTATTAGATGTCTGGGACTACCCAGCCAATGAAGGTGTACAGCACAGGTAACTACATGATCATTTCAATATCTACCCAGGGGCTTCCGCCAGCCCCCCCAGCGTTTTCCATCCTGGTCCCCAGCCAAGCCATTGCTGGGACCTTAACATCCCCCACACTCCCAAATAAGGATTATGGTGATCTGTAAAAGTGTGGGGGGTTGGATCCCTGACGTGCCAGTCACAGGCACTCCAAACACATGCCCTGATCTGCATTCTGTTCCTTTAACAAACACCTCCTTTAAGTCCTTTACCAGGCTATTTATCTGGTCACTGTATCCCTTCCCTATGGAGTACCTGCACTAGGCAGCCACCCCACACTTACATAGTGAGTTGCAACATCATAGCCTAACTCTCTTCCCTACTCACCATAACAAAGCCCTCCCTGAACCCGCTGTGCGGAAGGCAAAAAAAGCCGCACGCCACCTTGGTGGTGAGGGGAAAATTCCTTCCTAGCCCCCCGAGAAAGGAGTGACTAGTGGAATGCCTACAGTGGGTCCTGACCAAACCTGGTATTTTTCACTTTCAAGAGGATGGAGGATGGGTGCTGCTCCACCTGACCTGGGAAAAAGGGACTTCTCCTGTTGGGCTTGCCCCTTATCAACTCCCTAGCCCCTACTGTTCCTGGGGGATGAGTCAGTGCTACCAGTCAGACCTACTCTGCGTTTGCTGCAGCATCTGTACCTCTCTCTCATCCTTCACCCTTAAAGCGATATACCCCTTCCGCCCCCCCCCCACTTTGGGTGCAGTCACTGCACCCAGGTCTCCCACATCCCAGGTGAGTGCCCTAACCACTGGGATAAACGTTATAAGGTGGGCATCATTACCTCCTCCTCCTCCTGTTTTGTGAATCAAGCCCTTCACTTCCACTGCTTTTATTTATTTTTCAAAAGTGCCCCAAATGGAACAAAACATTGTGCCAAATAAAGCATCTTGTTCAAAACAAATTGTGTTGACTTTGATTTGCCAAAATTTTACAGAATTTTTGGTTCCAGTTCAGATCAAACCAAGTTGTTGTTTTTTTCAGAACTACCAGCAGAAAAGAAAAAAACTCAGACAAAACATGTACACAGCTCTAATTTAAAACCTATAAGATACCAGGATGATGGAATTTCCTTTATACCTTATATGTAATGTAACTCTGGGGAAATTTGAATCAGGTTCTTTTAAACAAAAGTTATCAGAAAGTTGAAGTACCACTTGTAGAAGGATGAAGACTCTTTCCAAATCATTATTATTCTAGCCATTTATTACACCTACAGAAACAAATATAAAATTGCTGCTATGTTGGCTGTAAACTAAAAAAACTAAGTTTAAATAAAAGGTGAAAAATTGGGATGGGGAGAGGAGATTTTGGCCATCAGGCTTTTTCTTGGATGGGGGACACTCAAAACTAACCAGAAAAATCTTTCTGTATTGACGTTTTAAGAACTTGCCCGGTTGTGAAAACATGATTTCCTGACTTGTTTGGTAAATTGCAAATGTAAAGTTCAGTTAAAACTATATTGATATTTAATGAAACTCAGTTTGTGTAAACATGTTGAGAGAATGCTCAATGGATGTTAATCAATAGCACACTGCTGACTTCAGCTGTGACAGTACCTTGCTCTGTGTGTAGATTCTTCACTGTGTACAATTCAGTCCCTTTTGAAGTCAATGTCAATGGAAGTTTTGCCTTCAGTGAAGCTGGGATTTCACTCATTGATATTTCAGTTGGCCTATATACAGAATAATCTATTTTTCTGGCACCTCTGTTTATACAGAGAAGAACCCTATATGAATGCTTAAATCCTCCAAATTTAAGGACAAATCCAAGGGCCAAATTCTTTCCCTAATTATTGTTTACTAGATGTGGTTGAACTATACAGTTTGAACAAAATTCATTATTACATTTAACCCCTTTTGTAGATTGTCTGTGAACAATTTGCCAGATCCTGATTTCCATCTAATACATTTGTTATTTCCTAAATATTTACTGACTCATCTGGATAAATTTCCAGACCATGGGTTGGTTTTGAACTGTTCACACTTCTGTGATTCAATATTCATTTTTCATCTCTGCCCTTGTCCTGAAATCAATGGGGTCCAAACAGAGCAAGTTTCAGGACGAGGGTTCTTGTGCAATTGGGCCCCTCAGGTCACAAGGAATTATTTCTGCTCCCTGATTGGATGACTAACAGGAGAATGAATGAATGAACAAACTACATTCTGCCTCTTATTAATTTTGGATGATCGATCATTTGAGCTAAGATTAGTGAAAACTGCAGGATTTGTGAACATTAGCACATATACATCATGCTCAGGCTTTAAGCTCTTTGGGGAAAGGACCATCTTTTAGTCTGGAGTTTGCCCACTACACTGGGGTCCTAGTCCGTGACTGGTGCTCGTTGACACTACCATAATATAAATAAATAAGAATTACATAGACCTGGTGGCTAGCTGGTTGTCACACACAGTGGATAATATGACTCCATGAACAAAAACAAAAATACACCCTGATGGAAAAAATATTTGTGAATCAGGTTGTGGTGTGTGTATTTGTGTTTCTTACTACTTTGAATAGTTCTACTGTACACATGCATATAGTGGATTTTCGTTCAGTTTATCATTCTATTCACATTTAGTAAAGCTTCATAAATAGACAGTTTTCCAAGCTGTAGACAAAAAACTCTAAGCATACTATGTTCAGCAAGTCAACATCTATGATTATGAGCCTTGCAGCTAAGACAGCCATTGCCAGGTTTGCCACAGTCCCAAGATAACGTTGCATGGGAGCAAGTGACTGCAATGTTTGTTTTAATCACAGAGCACACATGCTTGGTTTAATCATGAAGCCAATATCTTCACTGGAGCCAAAACAGGAAGAATAACTGTATTGGTCAAAGTGTTTCAAAAACATGGAACTTCATGTAGAAGAAACAACTTTGCCTTTGACTACACCTACACTAAAACAAGCAGAATACAATTCACTTTGCAAAAAAGAAAGCTGCTCCCATTTCACTAGATGGATCCTTCCAAAAGTAATGTACATGTGGACTGAGGGGGGCATTTGAAAATCTGCCACTGCTTATACAAAAATTTTTGATTTCAGATTGATGCTTTCCGATTCTCCTGTGATTGATTTGCCCACACCCCTGCGTTGTAGTGAGCATTTTCTTGACTATGTGCACTACTGGTTTTTGCTGAGTATTGTTGTTGTTTTTTTTAAAAAAAAAAAAAAGAAAGAAAAGATCAAGAACCACCTGAGATTTTCAGGGAGTCAAGAAATACTCCCACAATTTGCTGTTACATCAGTAGAATGTGAATTGTCACAATTAAAGTAGTCTGATAGATTAATTGATCTGCAAAAAAACCCAGAAAGGTCTCTGAAAATTTTGGCTGCCTGAGTCTGAGTTGCTGCAAAGTTTTGTAGGAGGTTAACAGTTTGTATTAAGAATAAGAATGGTTTCTTTATAGGGTGGCCTGATTTTCAGTATGAAAACCTTGACACTTGTCTTCCTGGAGCAGGAGCAGAGGTGAAAGTAAGCCGGTATGGCATACCGGTAAGAAAGTGGCTGCCAATACAGGCTGGCACACAGCCAACGTTAGAGCACTGACGTAGCAGCGCTTTAAGCACTATACCGGCAGGGCCGCTGATGGGGTGAGGAAAAAGGGGCAGCTGCGCAGGGGTCTGGCAATTTAAAAGGACCCGGGGCTCCCGGCAGAAGCCAGAGCCCCCGGCAGAAGCCGGAGCCCCAGGCCCTTTAAAGGCGTTTGATGGGGGTCAGAAAGGTGGGCACAGCAGGATTTGAGAGTTCTGATGAGTGAGGAAGGAGATTTTCAGGAACATGTTTGTAAAAAAAAAAACAGATTGTTGTCCATGTACATTAATGTACAGTGAGGTGTGAGCATGGTGAATAAGAGTGAATTTTGTTTGAGGGGTAAGAATAGGAGAGGAGCAAAATATGTTTCTCACCAACTGCCCCTCGCCCCTCTATCCCCCCCAAAAAGTTAGACATGGGTGGCCAAAAATGCTCAGGCTGGCTCTAGCTGACACTTAAAACAAATACAAAGACTCAGATTCGACAACGTGGAAAAAAATTCAAACTTTAAATCTTGACATATGGTTCTCCCCTCCCAAATGGTGGCAATGAAGCAGAGGGAATGGTATGTGGTAACAAAAACAAAAACCCACCAGTAGATATGAATCTTTCTTTCAGATAGACCTACCTGTACAGCTATGCTGAAACCAACCCTTATGTCTTCAGATACAATTTCTAACCATCCGAGTGAAGTTTTGGAATAGCCTTCCAAGGGAAGCAGTGGGGGCAAAAGACCTATCTGGCTTTAAGATTAAACGCGATAAGTTTATGGAGGAGATGGTATGATGGGATAATATGATTTTGGCAATTAATTGATCTTTAAATATTCATGGTAAATAGGCCCAATGGCCTGTGATGGGATGTTAGATAGGGTGGGATCTGAGTTACTAGAGAGAATTCTTTCCTGGGTATCTGACTGGTGAATCTTACCCATATGCTCAGGGTTCAGCTGATCGCCATATTTGGGGTCGGGAAGGAATTTTCGTCCAGGGCAGATTGGAAGAGGCCCTGGAGGTTTTTCACCTTCCTCTGTAGCATGGGGCACGGGTCACTTGCTGGAGGATTCTCTGAAGTCTTTAAACCACGATTTGAGGACTTCAATAGCTCAGACATAGGCGAGAGGTTTATCGCAGGAGTGGGTGGGTGAGATTCTGTGGCCTGCATTGTGCAGGCGGTCAAACTAGATGATCATAATGGTCCCTTCTGACCTTAATATCTATGAATCTATGATTGTAGCAACATTCAATACCAACATGCAATAGATTGGAGGGAAAGTTTTATGGACCAAAGCCAAAATGAAAGGGAACACTGAACACACAGGAACCAGTGCGTTTCCACGGTGTGCAGTGAGGGGGAAAGGTGTGGGGTCTGCACTCGAAAGGGGCTCCACCGGCCCTATTATGCAGAATGGCAGAACAGGCTTATATTGCAAAGACACTGCACAGGAGACAACGACAGACTGACCATTGTATGAGTCTGGAACTGAAGGTAAAGTTAGCTTGTTTTAGAGAATGCTATTACTAAATCTGTAGGCTCAGCACAGTCAGATGGCCTGTGTCACAAACTGAAGGAATTACATCTGAGGCTAGTTTTATTGCATTTTTCAATGAAATATTTGGTTATTCAAGCCCATTCCCACAGTACTTGAAGATAAACAGCTCCTGATGTCATTGTGGAGTTCTATTTTCAGAAAGCCTTATTTATTTCTAAGTGGTTTAATGTGCATTTGTTTACATAAATATTTAGATATGTGAAAGCACATCCTGCTCATGCTGGTCTGATAAACAGAACTCAGCTGTTACTCCTTTTCCGCTACACACTATGTTTGGAATGCTGCCTATTTCTAAGTTCTGGCTTACAATGCAGCCATTGTCCTTAGAACCAGCAGATGTTTATAAACATAGGTCTGAAAAAAATGTACTCTGGCTTTCCAGCAAAGTATCCAAATGGCTCTATTATTATTTAAACTGTGCTACAGTCAGTGTAGCTCAGGGACCCAAAAGCTTTTCTCCACCATGCCTAACCCAATATACACATCCACTCGATTAGCAAGTAGGGGAGGTGACAAGACAGAGCGTAGGGCAGGCAAAGAGCCCAACACGGTCACCTTTACTCATGATATGAAATACCTCACTGTACAGCTAGCCCCACTGACTTCAAAGAGACTATATATGGGTGAGGAACTATCCATCTACATAACTGTATGATGCCTATTACTATAATACCCAAGAATCTCACATTAACATTCATCCTCACAAATATCCTTGTGAGGCCTGGATGTTTAGCATCATCCAGAGGACAAACTAAAGCAAATAATGGAAGGGCATGTCTAGGCTGCAATTCAAGAGGCGGCGGCTGCACAGGTAGACCTGGGTTAGCTTTACCCATGCTAGCATGGCTAAAAATAGCCCTGCAGATGCAGCAACATAGGCTTTACCAGCTTATCAGGGACGCTGGTTAACTCCTCGTGCTGCTAGCACGTACTGAAACCAGCACCTCTACATCGACACGGCTATTGTTTAGTCATGGTAACACAGGTATATCGACCCAGTCTGCAATCACAGCTTGGGTTGCAGCTTAGAGGTACCCGAAGAGTGCAGGGAAGATAGATGCCCTTGTGGTTAAGTAACTGAACTAAGGCTCAGGACATCTGGATTCACCTCTGGCTCTGCCACAGACTTCTCGTGTGCCCTTGGAAAAGTCACTCAGTCCCCAAAGTACTTGAGCAGATCCTTGCCTTTAAGCATGTGACTAGTCCTGTTGACTTCAGTCCATGGCAGAGGTGGGAATTGAAGACAGATTTCCTGAGACCTGATTGAGTGCTTTAGCTATATGGCCATCTTTCCTCAACCTCAGTAAGGGTGACAGAACTGGTCTCAAAATGATAAATATTTTCTTATCTGTAAGCCCTGAGGGTCAAACTCTGTCCTTCAACATTGCAGCCAGCTTACATTGTAGTCTTTGCACCTCTGCTAAAAGTGTCACTTAGACCCAATAAAACCTGCACCTGCTATTTATCAGCTCTGTGGTCCAGATTTCCAGAAGTTCTCTGAATTCATATAAGTTTTTGCATGCATTTCTGCATACACAAAAACTCTGATATGGGCATTCAAACTGTGAGCCCAAATTGCTTCAATATAAAAGTCAGATGATCCTGAGAGAAGGTCATCATCTTTTAGCTCCCCTTGACCTTCCATAAGACTTATGCTCCTAAGTGCCTAAATTGCTTCTGAAAATGAGACTTAGGAGCCTAAGTCACCTAGCCGTTTTTGAAAATTCTATCCCAATTCCACATAGATTTTTTCAAACGGGCTGCCCAAATCACACTGAAAAAAATCAAAGCCTTTAGGCCCAGTCTTCACTATAGATGGGATTTTCCAAAGCACTGAATTTTGGCCTAATTCGACTTCAATGAAGTCAATGGTGAGACTCTTATTGACTTCAGTGGGAGCAGAGCTAACTATAATTGTGTTTGGGGCTTGGTTATTTTGCTCTCTCTTCCGTGGCTGTGGCTCCAGCTAAATCACTGAGGTTGCACGGGATTAAGGCAAGGAATTTGTCCTGGTCTTTTTTCCTCTAAATTAACTACACTCTATACTCACAAGCCTTTCTTCAGACATTTCACATCCACACATAAAGAGCCACACAAGTTAATCAATTTGGATATTTACCTAATAAGAAAAAAGGTAAGTTTGAAATTTTGTTTTCATTTTCTTCATCCAAACATATGTTACTGTCTCTACTATGTATCATGTACTATGTATCATTTACTAGTGTACTGTCTACACTATTATATAGTTTACATTACTATCCTCACTACCTGCCCTGCCAATTAATAAAAACCTAAACTATTGGGCTTCAGAAGAAACCCACTTAATAGTTAAATGTTGACTATTCAGAACCCTACTTTAATTGATGTCATCTAAAGGAAAATACTGCATAAGTATTTTAAACATGATCATATCTTAGTACAGAATATAAAGGAGGCGTCTGATACATTCATAACTGTATACGCTTCTAAATTATAATTCTAATTTAACATAATTCCTTAGTTTAAGAAGTATAAAATATGCCCAAAATACTGAAGTGGGATGCTTTAGTCTAAAGGAGAGGTTTATAGATTAGAGATTCCATCTGCTTTCTGCAAAAAGAAAAGGAGTACTTGTGGCACCTTAGAGACTGACACTCCAGTAGCGCAAAGGGGCAGGATCAAGATCTCGAAGGAGTCTCCCCTTTGAGAGGGAATCCCTAAGTGACAAAGTTACCACAGCATGTTCTATACCACACCATCTCCAGCCACAGGGGTAGTGGTTGGGAAAAGAGTCATGGGTATCCCTGTGCCCTAGTAATCCCTGTCTGCCAGAGGCAGAGGCTCCATTATCCTGGTAAGGGGACATAACGATATGCCTTATAGCCCCATCCTCTCTTGAGCTGCCCATGCACAGCTCAGACATATCCCAGGACGTACCCTACTTTCAGACAGAAAGAGTCTGAGCAAGAGATGGAGACAGTGAATCAAAGGCATAGCAGTATGGGCAGACAACATAACAGTTTCATCAGACAGTCTTACCAAATGCATATCATCCTCCTCACACATGCCTTTTTTTTCATGGATTACTAAGTAAAATAGTCGTTTTTTAAACTGATCATCAGGATAGTAAAGAATAGGTAATCAGTTTATGGCAGATGCTCTGCTGGAGACACTGGACCATGGGACAAGATCAGCAAGTGTTAACAGAAGTCACAGGAAGGAAGGTCTACCATGAGAAGGGAAAGGCATTGGGAAGGATGCCAGTGGGGGAGTAGTAGATCTATTTGAGGCTGTCACATCTCTTCTCTTTCCCTGGGAGCAAAGGAAAGGGAAGAAAGAACATGTGCTTTCACTAATCTATTGAGATCATTACATTTTACAAGATGTCTAACGGGCCAGAAGGGACCATTTGATCTAGTCTGACCTCCTGGAGAACACAGATCATAGAATTTCACCTATGTTGAACCCATTTGGCTTCTGAGATAGGTTGGGTCAGTTCTAGTAGTTCCTAGACCAGCTTTTCCATGTAGTTGCAACAGTATGTTTCTGATGTCAGTCTACTTATAGGAGTGTTGATTATCCAAGACTGGCTGAATATTTGGTAACTGACTTCATTTTAACTGAATTTTTATAGTTAATTGCAAGAAAAAGTATGTGCATGTCTTTGGCTATTGTACAGCTTTATTAAAGTCCCAGGGGGGTCAATAATTCCATTTGCACAGTCTATGACACCCCCATCCCCAACTCCCTTGTCAAGTTCTCAGAATCAACCTCAAAAGAGAAATGTGACTTAAAGGGAAAAAATAAAACCTCAATCGGTCAATGAAGAGACCTTTGGGAAACTCAAAACGAGTTTCAGATGTTTGCCCAGTGGTGCACTAGAGCTTGCACCATGGAAAAATCTTCCCAGGTGTTTGCAGTTTCATGCATTGCTGCAAAACAGGGATCAGCAAACTATTTCCGTATGGAAGAGCAGCCTTAATCAAAAGGAATGTGAACAAGAGGCTGCCCTAGAAAGGGCAACCACAGCCAATGGGAGAAGTATAATACTACAGCTATGTGTTTATGCAGAACCTATTTTGCAAGGATCAAAAAGCATTTTAGAAACATTAATGAAATTTCCTCTCTCCTGTGAGGTATGGAAGTATTAGCCATAATTTACAGATAGGGAAACAGGGAGATTAAAGACAATGTTTTCAACGACCTAGAGCCCTATTTTCAGAGATGAATTCCACTGGAAATGCAGATACTTAGCAACTCTGAAACCCAGAGACTAAAATTTCCAAAGCTGTCAGATGTCCAACTTGACACAACTGTGGCTTCATTTCCAGAGGTGCCGAGCACCTACAGGTTCCATTTACTTTAACTGCAGACGAGGATGAACGGCACTGTCTGAAAAAATCAGGCCGAAAGTGTCCCAAGCTGGTCATCTGAAAAATGAGTGGACCCATGTGACAATTTTGGCCTAAGCAATCTGCCAAAGGTAGTGCCAGAGTGGCGAGCAGAAGTCCCAGGTTCTCTTCTAACTGCCCATGGCCTGATCCTGCCTTCTTTTGAGTACCTTCTGTGAAGTCAAATGCTCACTTTATAAGAGATATTCAGCACCTTTGAGGATTAAGTCCTAAGTCACACTCACAAAATAAAGAATGTTCCTTTTCTAAAGCAAATGTTCTCTTTAAAACTTAAAAAGGAGATTTTCATAAAAGAACAGTTTCAACATTTGCCCTAAAAAAACCCACTCTGAAGTGAGAAAGGGAAAGATTGCAGAGGTACATTTTGTTAGCTTACTGGGGCTAGTGAATACTTTGTGTGTGTTTTTTTAAATAAACTGTTGGATTTAAGAGGTAAGCAAGCTATGGACACGCAACCCACACACTTTACAAAAGCAACATCCTGGAAGGGGGCCTATAACTCTCACATCTGTGTTGGTCTCTTTACCTAAAGGAAAATTATTTCCAGATCACCTGGAATTCTTAGGTTTTGTCTTATAAATATTATAATATGTTCACATGCAGCAGTTTCTGCCATGTTAAGATACAAATCTTAACATAAAAATAAAAATAAAGAAGACAGTTTTTCCATCTCTTTGCACAACCAAGGGCAAGCACAGCTCATTTGTAAAAGACTTTGTAGCTCCATGTATGATAAAGAATCACATAGCAAATAGAATTCTGACTAAGCTGGTAATTGAAGATTACATGCTATGGTATATCTGTAACATTTATAACGCTTGACTGAAATAGTCATTGCTAAACATGTGTCACATTACAAGTCTGATTTCCACGGTGCCACATGTGCATCATTGCTCAGCAGACCATAAGCATGTGGTTGGCCAAGAAATTCCTCACATTGTTTTAAATTGTTGTAGTTCCATTTGAGACTCATTAGCAGATTTTATGTTGTAGTCCCATACACTGTATTTGTCTCTCAAGGCATTCATTTAACTCATATTTCCATCTCTTCATTCTGAGAGACGGAAATGCACACTTAGGACAATAACCCAAGAAATATTGCATAAGATTGTGAGAGGACTGAATAAGTGTGGTGTTTAGATGTTACTTGTAATTATTAGAATTGGGAGCACTGGCTGTTGGGAGTCTGAAAGGACAGGAAATAGGAAGGAGGGGGAAGGAGTTGAAGAGGTTGAAGGAGAGCTACGGAGGGTGCAGCAGCAGCTTGGAAAAGAGGTTTCCACTTTAAAAAATAAAGTCCTGTTGAAGTTTGTTAGTACCTTGCCTAGGTACTACAACAATAAGACTGTGTAACAAGATGATAGCTTTAATATTGAAAGAGATATAGAAGACAGTTCAGGTGCTGTAGGCAAACAATAATACAAGTGGCCTGAAGTTATATGAAATCCGAGTACTGTACTAGTTTGCTTCCCAAGTTGAAACCATTCTGCAAGGGTGCAAAGCTACTGAAGTCCCCCTTCCAGATATTAATTCCCATGAACATTCTTGAAAATAAACAAGTAGTCATTTGTCTACATCAGGGGTGCAATGGGGGACAGGTCCCCACCTCCTTGGTCCTTGACCAGAGCTGGGTGTCATAACAGTAGAGCCCCTTTCCTGCTGGCATGGCAGAGGGGCATCCGGGCCAAGTTTGAGTGGTGTTGCAACCTGGCACATGAAGTTAAAACATCACTCAGATTTGGCCTGGCCACCCCTCCATCACACCAGCAATGAAAGGAACACCTATTGGCAGAGGTGTGTCCTGCCCCACCCACTGTTGGGGAGGGAGGGGGGGAAGACCTGGCCAGAACCTGATAGCTCCCAACAAATCAGGTTCTGGCCAGGACCCTCCTCCCCCCAGCAGTGGGTGAGGCCAATAGAGAGGCAGTAATTGGAGCTAGGTGGCATAAGGGTGACTCTCCTTTCCCTGCTGGTATGATGGGGGTGGGGGAGGCCAAATTTGACCAGTGTTGCTACCCCAAGTGCCAGATCTCACCACCGTTCAAATTTGAGGCAGCCAGGCAAGTAATTTGGGTCAATCCTTAGCAAAGTTCTGCTTGCACCCCTGACCTACTTCCCAACAAGTGTGTAATAATATATCACTCCATGGAGCACACCAGAGTAAACTTGGAATGGAAATATTTTTGAATCATTTCTTGTATTATTCAACCAACTAAGGCAAAGTAGATGGACAAGAAGAGAAGAAGAGAGACTTAAGGTCAGAAGAAGCCATGTAGTCTTTTGCTTTGTTGCTCTGTGCACTTCTCTGCTTCTTCCGGATGATTCTTAGTACAGTTTCCCCTCACTTTTACTCTATGACTATTTGTATCTGTTCAGTCCTTGCTCTCACACACTTTATTAGTCCCTCTCAACACAGTAACTACCAGTAGAAGTTCTTTTTAATTGTAGAGCATCTGAGATACGCAGAAGTCAGACTGAAAAGGCTCTCTCTAAAACACCTGAAGAATGACCAGGAAATTCAAAGTTTTTGCTGCAGTCTGTAAACCCTAGATAGTTTGGGTACAGATTACCCTAAAGACTGCGTCTCAGTTGCTCCACTAGAATGACTAAAAGCAGCTGTGATGTTTCTGCTGACAGGCCCTAAATTTCAGTTGAGTGGGGCTGAAGCAGGCCCTTCCCAGTTCAGGGTCCTTGACTCTGGAATTTGCTCCCTCTAGTTGTGCAACTGAGCTTAAATATGTTGATCTTCAGGCCCATCTGTTTACTTAGACTTTTGCCTGAAGGGGATTGGTTAGAAGGGAGTCTTTGGTTTGGTCTTCTGTTTAAACGGTATCTGTTATAACAAAAGTGTCTAAATTGCTGGATCATTGCAACCAGCGTTTAGTTACTGAATTGAAGTGATCAGAGCATGTTTTAGACATAAAAAAAAAGGGGGGGGAAACAGTACTGCACTCAATACTCTGCCTCAAAATGTGGTGCTAGCAAGCCCTTGGTGTTGCCAATTCTTACAATAGTTGGTGCTTTGGTTAAAGCCATAGCTCTTGGAATCATGTTTTATTTCAATAAAATGTAAAACTCTAGTCCACATGGTTGGGGAGAAAAGCTTGACAGTGTGAAATGTCTCAGACACTGGAAGGCAAATCAAAAGAATCCAATATTAATTATTTTTAAAATCTCATGATTTTTGAATGCTGACCTAACTCAGATATTATGAAACCTGTTGGGTTTCAAACTAGAGAAATGTTCGAGTTTTTCTATTTATTTTTACTTTCATCTTGTGAATGCATGAAAAACAAATACTAGGTATCCAGCATTTTCTCCCCATTGGATAAGTATCAGTGCTCACAGTGTTCCAAAGTTATGATACACAATGCTGTCACATGCTTTTCACCCATGGATCTAGCCCTGCATATTGTGCTCCTGAGATCTGAAATATCACTGGGCATTGCCCCTGCCTTTTGGCAATATGTGCCAACTAAATATTACCTCAGCAACCTATTTATAAACAACATATAATGCAAGTGACAACATTTCCTATGGATGTTACATTGAAAACTGTTTCAGCTCAGCACATAACTAGTACTCTAGTTATGTTTTGGTGGTGGTGGAGTCCAAAAGGCTCTGAAACAATGGATCCAACACAAAACAGTAATGTATCACCCTGATACATTAAAGAAAGGTATAAATAAATTCCAGACAACCAGAAACTTGCTAGATTTTATTCTCTGGGCAGCTGTAACATGCATAACAAACTTTTTACATAGTAGGTAATCCATATAAGGACTTAACCTTCCAGTACTGCAGAAATAATTCATCACCAGGGAAAAATTCCAATATAGTAGGTACAAGTATATCTTTTTTCCTAAAATTAGATATCTTTCAAAATAGACCTCACTGTTAATTGGAAATAAGTTTTCCACCAAATTTTGCCTTTTTTTTTTTTCTGTTCCCAAGTTGTTCACACACTGATTCTGATTTCTGTGTTGGTTATTTGTAAGTAATCATTGAACAATTCACATGAAGAATTTCCTATCCATGGGTTATTTGTAGACAGTTTACTTCAGCTATTTATTATTCATCATTTGGTTTTCCATGATATGCAATTGGTCACATAAGTCACATGATATTGGATCTACTCTCTGTCTAGATGAAAGAAAAACTTTTTGAAACAGGAGAACGGATTTTGAAAAATAGTATCCATAAATCAGGAATGTATAAACCAACTGACCAAAATTCAGGTGGGATTATTTTATGCACAAAATTATGACTGCATTTATTTGTGCCCACAGTATGCACCAGGAAAAACAATGTCCCAAACATTGATCTTTTAAAACTAAGGCCTATAAAATCCCATCCAGATGTCAGTGTTTAGACACAAACTCTGGCTGCTCCTTTGGTATTGTTGCTGTATGCACCTAAATTACATTAATATAATTGCATGCAGTAAAGATATTAAAGATGAAGCAAAGCATTTTTAAGCATGCATTTCATTATTCGTACCAACTCACAAGTTTTGACAGCCCAGTATTTAAGAGCCTCTAGCCCATAACTACATTTTAAAATACTGGTTCACCTTTCTGTTCATTCGTGTTCGTTCACCCTCTCCCCCTCCCTTTAACCCTTGCTTGGCAACTAAATTAGAAGTGTTCCTTTGGTGTATTTTAAAGAATGACTTTAATATTGTAGAATATGAAGATACTGGATTTAAACATGTATTCATGCCATGTGTGGCACCTTTCACAACTTTGATATCAATTTCTTTGCTGTTTTTTGTTGTTATCAATGCTATTTCTTCCCTCCCTCATATGTTCTGTACTCCTCCTGCTCAGCACTAGAAACTCTGCCAAGAAGGCATGGTAGACAATGCCTATTCTACCTTGAATAAGCTACAGAGTGTTTTTACTGATGCCATGAGCAGATTCAGAATACACCTTTAGCCCTCGCTTTTTCAGTGATATCACGGGGCCAGATTCTTCTCTGACTCATGTTTCATGCATCACCATTGAGCTCACTGGGTTGAGTTACTACGGGAGGTGTGGATCAGGGGAAACTTGACCCACAGTTATTTGTGATTTAAAAATGTAATAAATACAGTGGACCAAATTCCGACCTCAGCTAAACTGCGGCAAAACTGCTAATAGGATTGTATATGTTTACCCAAGGACAAAATTTAGCCTATTATTAAAGCTGCAGTGCTAAAGAAGAATCAGGATATGGGGAGGGGGAAAAAAAACCAAATCACACGCAGTGACACACAAGCACAAATCTTTAACAGCAGCAAGGCACATACAGAAATCACCTGTACTGGGTGTTATACACATACCTATGTGCCAGTATATTTCATAGAAAATATTCTTTTGATTCAACTTTGGCCCAGGATTTGAAGCCTGTCCTTCAGCTTCTCACATATTACAGCAACAGTGTCAATGGCACAAAGGTTAAGGCTATTTCTGTGTTTCCATTATAGCCTCCATTTTAACTTAGTTATAAAAGTTTGCTTCAGGTTGGAAGTTGGCATTTGAGATCTGAGCTCAGAAGTAAATTTCTATGTTTTGAATTTTGAAATAAAGCTGTTTGACCAGCTTTCCGTAAGACGGAATCAATAAATAAGTGAATAAGTAGCACTAAAGGCTACAGATTCTGATCCACACTTCTAAAGAAAAGTTGGCAAGAGATTAATCTTTAATGTGGATTAAACATTTTTTTAATATTTAAAAATAACAAAAACACACACACAAAAACCCAACATAAAATCCTGAATCCTACCAAGGTGCTTTGGGTTGAAAACACAAATGTGCAACCACCTTTTTTAATGAGGTTTCCTAATACTCATATCCTTCTTAATCTTGCAAAATGGGTTGAATGGCACACTGTAATGGCCAGTGGAAGGTACCCTGCCAAAACTCTCTCTCTTCAATGCTTAGCCAGACAGTCGGCTGTAGCAGTCATTTGCCATTTGGTCTGTTCCTGCACAACCGCAAAGACTTGACGGCCTGAGAGTCCAATATCGGAACAGACTTGATGAAAACCATGTAATAGGGGGTCTGCCTCTGGGCCACCTCCACCCCTTCGTTGGTGGAATTTGATCCCGGATGTTACAAGCCACCCGCAGAACAGTGTTCGCTGGAACATCTTGTGGCATCCTTGCGACATGTCCAAAAAGCATAAGGCACTGCCTGCAGACAATGGCCCCAATAGTCTGTAGGCCCAAGCAACCATAAACATCTGCATTACGGATGAAGTCATTCCATTTTATGCCCAATATACGACACTGACATTTTGTGTGGAAAGCCTCCAGCTTTGTCCAGTCTGAGTGGCATAGTGTTCATGTTTCGCAGCCATATGCCAGTATGGGAAAGATACAGCTCAAATAAATCCTGAACTTGGTTGTCATACTAAGATGCTGTTGATTCCATATCCATTGTAAATGGCCCATGGCAGATGCTGCGATGCCAATTCGAAGGAGAACCTCTGTGTGAGAACTGGGGGAGCTGGTAAGTATAGAACCCAGATAGCAAAAGATGGAAACTGATTCAACAGTTTCATTGTTCAAAGAGACTAGAGTCATGGATAGACCTGGTCCTAGATTTTGCTGTTTTGTCTTTGACCATGAAACACGGAGACCAATCTTAGCTGACTCCTCCTCCATATGCTGGAGTGCCTCACAAAACCTGTCAGGGCCCTGTACTAAAAGAACAACGTCATCAGCGTAGTCAAGGCCTGAGAGAGAGAGAGAGAGATCACCGATCTCAATGGCTATGGACCTGACGGAATGCTGCATTATGAAATCCATTGCCCGACAAAAGAGTGCAGAGACCAAAACGCAAAACTGCCTAACACCAGATACTGATTTAAAAGGCACTGACATTCAGTTCCCCAGACAAACACGGGCAGTGGTTCCATTATGCAGCTCTCTAATCAAGTCCAGCAGAGTGGTGGGGACACCTATGTCCTTTAAGGCCTTCCATAAACACAACATGGCATACTGAATCAAATGCAGCCTTAAGATCAACATACACTACATGCAGGGGCTTCCTGAACTCACAATGTATCTCTGGCAACAACCAAAGGGTCAAAATGGCATCTGATGTGGACCTGTTCCTCATAAAGCCTGACTGTTGGGGACAACACTTCAGATGTAGCAAAGGCTCCAGGCATGCCAGCAAAACATGCGCAAACACCTTCCCTGGAATGGAGAGCAAAGTGTTTGCCCCCGCCTCAAACCCAACCTCTACCTCATCGTGGTGGAGGGGGTGTAACATCTGAAGTAGGGGATTGCTTGTTGGAGCTATACCATCAGCAATGAAGGCTTGTCCGAAATATCACATTTGGATCTGTCCACCTCACATAATATCCAAGCGAACCCTGAAAAGGATGGCTAACACAGGCAGCGAAGATGCAGGGCAGCAGCTTCACCTAGCTACCCAAGGCAAAGGAAGTCGCTGAGAAAGACTCAATGGCTCGGGTCGCATAGCATGAAGCCAGTCCTGGTAGACTAGGAAAAGGGTTGCGTTACTGTGCCTCCATCTCATCCCAGTGGGACAAGGTATTTCCTGGGATAATCATTTGCTCTTGGTTTTTTTACCATGAATAACCTAGTACTCAGCACCAGGGTTAAACCCCTGCCTCACTTTCAGCTGTAGATGCCTTGTTGGTGCCATCTCTCCTCCATGCAAACATGACAGGTTCGTGCCAAAGCCCCCCTGAGGAGGCGTGTCCTCTAATGTTGGTAGGTAACCCCCATCTGCAGTACATTGTGACAATGCATCCAATTGTATCTGGGATCTCCGACATTCCACCAAAATTGCAACTTGGAATGTTGCAACTTTTTACAGGCATGGTCATCAGGTCGCTGTCTAACACAAAATGGACTGTCTTGGTATATCAATCGCAAGACTAACAGAAGCAAGGCTGATAGATCACGGCTGTCACGAGGTGGAAGATTCTTTACTTCTGTACTCTTGCGGCCCCAGCCATTTACGTGGGGGTAGCACTACTATTGCGAGGCAAGGCCAAGTCCTCCCTGACAACCTGGATGCCCATGTCTGCTCACTTACTTATTGCACGTCTTAAACATTGGCACAGTTACCTCACTGTCATAGTAATCTGTGCGCCGACAGAGGAATCTGTTGACTCAGTTAAAGATCATTTCTACAACCAATTGGAACATCTAGTATGAACTGTTCTTCCACAATATAATCTTGTGATCCTGGGTGACCTAAATGCAGTTATTGGCTCCCTGAAAACTGGGTTTGAACAGGGTTCAAGCACACCCAATGATAACTCTTGCTGCTTGCTTACATTCTGTGCCTCCCAGAATCTTTCCATTCTTGGGTCATGGTTCAAGTGGCAATGCATATACCAGATGTCATGGATCTCTCATGATGGTTTCAGTCAGAAGGAGTCGGACCACATAATTACATGTGTTAGGCATCTCTTCACCTCCTGTAGTGGTTGCCTGTGTGGTGTTGATGCTCCAATGAGCAGGTAAGCCCTCTGCGATGATGAAGAAGTTTGACATCGATGCACTTCGTGTGCCAGGTTTAGCCAACAGGTTTTGTATTGATGTCAGCAACAGATTCTCGGCTCTAGCTAACCTGCCACACTACGTGGAGGATGCCTGGTCCCATTCATTTCTACCCTCAACCAATCTGCTGAGCAGACAATTGGCTATAGGCATCCAGCACGGAAGAGGCCTTCCAGATAATTAAATTGAAGGCTGCAACCTGCCAGCGTGGTAATAAGTGCACTCGTAATCAGCTTAACTGAAAATTTAACACCCTGGCTCTCAGTGATCACAAGGCATATTATAGCAAAGTGGAAGATGATGTTGAATTTGGCTTAGCCGGGGCAACTTGAAGCCAGCATTCTACACCATTTGCAACCTCAGCGGTCAAGAGGTAGTCACTACAAACGGCATCCTGAACGACAGCCAAGGCCATCCATGTAAATCAGATGATGAAATTCTCTTACACTGGGTAGAACATTATTACAGTGCCTTGAACCATCCTCCAGCTGATGTTTGTTCAGAGCTGGATGATCTGGCAGTCACTGCAGTTCCAGATCCAGACATTTGTACTGATGCACCAACACTGGATGAAGTGAAGCATGCCATCGCTAAACTGAAAAACAGACGCTCAACCAGTGCTGATGGCATCCCCTCAGAGCCGCTAAAGTGTGCTATTGATCTGGTAGCAGAATCACTTCTGGCCATCTTTCGTCTGGTGTGGAGAATTGAACCCTGCCCACAGTCTGGAAGGACGGTATTATGATCTCATTCTATAACGGCAAGGGACCGCACAGTGAATGTAAGATCCTGCCAAAACTGGTCTTTTAAAAATATTTTTAATGTCTCCAGTCTACACTCACATGATTGCATGAGATCATTTCAATGGCATCTCTACACAACAGGTATGGGTGACGTATTGTAATGAGTACTGGGAAATTTTAAAGCGGTGCCCTTGTCCGGATGGAGAAGATCTAGAATTCAGTAGTGACACAGAACCTCATTCCAATCTCACTGACCCTGTTAAAAATCATTATCAGATTCAGTAAAAACTATTGTTAGATCAGAAAGTCTGTAATGTTTCTTCTGTGCATGGGACTAAGTGCAGGAGAGCAATGCAGGTGGATTCTATATATTAATAATAGATAACGAGGATGCACCTAGAAGCCCAGTTATGGACCAGGACCCCATTCTGCTAGGTTCCCTACAAAGCAAATAAAGTATCTAGCACATATGCAAATTGAGGACAGGAGGGTTATACAGGTGTAAGTGAGGGTAGAATTTGTCCCAAACTGTTTTAAAGAATCTGTTGATTACCTACATTTACTAAGGGAATAGCCATACATTCATATTTTACATTATAGAACCTTCAGTAAATAGGACCTTGTTATTGAGTTAAGAGAACTGTCAAATGACAAAATACTCACTCCAGCTATTTTATTTGCAGCAATTTCCAGACCTCACGTTTCCAGCTAACCCAAATTTGGTCTTAAATAGAATACATTTTCATCACTGTGTGCATGTCACTTTTGTCTAACGCTGATGAGAAACAAGTATGAAAAAACTGCTGGAGTCAAAAGAATAAAAGCAAATAGCAGTTGGGAGTCTCGGCTCAATTAGCAGATGTAGCGCTGGGCTAGGGTTGTTTTTTTTAAAAATAGATCAGAAGAAGTGCTTGAGGCTGAAATTCATTCTCCTCTGAACTCTCAATATTATTGTGGTACAGATTTAAAATATAGAATGCATTTGGTGTTTGACAATTTTTCCATAGACTCAAAAGTCCTCCCCTTTTCGTAGCTTTGTTCAGGGCCTGATCCTGAAAATCTTTTCCCATTCAAGTAGTGCTTACTCACACAGATAGGGTTTCCAGGACCTGACAGATAAAGCAATACAAATCCTCTCTCTGCAAAAGACCAAATCTTGGCTGTTTGGGGAAAACTATGATTTAAAGTGAATGTTTTGAAATGTAAATTATGTATTAACATTTAGTAAAAAGAATAGATGGGTTTTATTACATTTATAAGTTCAAATTTCTGATGTTAGCAAATTATCTTAAGTGAAGGTAGTAAAACAACAGAGTCCTAACATTAGATGGAAGAGAGCTGGGATCTAAAGAGAACTATTCTACCTAATGAGGAACATCTGAGAAGTACATAATGTAACCAGGATGTTGTATATTCTCCATAGTTCTCATTACAATGGTCCCTTTTCATAAAAAAAAAAACAAAAAACAAAAAAAAACAGCCATTTCCTTACAAAGGTTAGGTCTGTGCATGAAAAAAGAAAAAAAAAAAGGTGTAACGTGCTATTTTAGTATAAAGAACACTTTCCTGTTATTCATTATATATTGCTCCCCCTCTGATCACATGTTGCAGCCCCTGCTATCATGCATACAATGTCTGCATAAATTCTAAAGAAAAGCCATCTGAAAAAGGGGTGTCAGATTCAGAGCAATCTTCCCACAGCATGTATAGAATGTGTTATATTTTTTAAGTGGCGGAACAAAACAAATTCAATGTAAGTTTCAAGTGACAGGATCAATAAGTAGGTTATAAACTTGTTGGAAACATGACTGCTCCATTCATCCACAGTAGGTGATTACCTGAGCAATCAAACATCCGTACATTCTGAAAAGTCATGATACAAAATAAAATTTTAATACTTTACCTTTCACACAAATAGCTCTCACTAAACCTTACATCAAGGAGCATAAAAATATTTGGATTTGGCAGCAAATTGTAGATATTATTTGACTTTCCATGTGTGTTAAATTCTTCCCTAGTGTAGCTTCATTAAAGTCATTAAAATAACCACATTAAAGCAAATGGAAAATGATTTTGACCCAATAGCTTAAGCGTGTGCATTCTATTTTCACTGATGCCTCCCAGCCTTGAACCCCTAGAGCAACACAACTCAGTATTAACACCCTAACAACCACTCAGTTAGTCACCCTGTTAATGTTCCAACCTGTGTGCACTTTGGGTTGCTGGACACGTTTTTTCAGGTTCAGGTTTCAGTGTCCACACACACACGCACTTCCTTTTGTACTTTCTTTGTGCAATTAAGTTTGTATTTTAAAATTGTTCTGAACTTCCTCACACTAGGGTTAAGATCTGGGATTTGGATTCAGAACCTTCTCTGCTTTTCACATCCCCTGCTTCAGCGTCAACAGCTGAACAGCTGGGAATACACACAGGAGATTCATAGATCCCAGATCACTTGTTGCCATAGGTGCTGGTATTAGGGGTGCTGTCACACCCCCTGGTTTGAAGTGGTTTCCATTATATACAGGGTTTACAGTTTGGTTCAATGGCTCTCAGCACCCCCACTATAAGAATTATTCCAGCACCCCTGCTGTTGTGATGCAGTTGATAGGAAATGCCTTATATTTTGGTGTTGTTGATTGTCCGTTTTACATTTTAATCTTTGTAAAAGGAGGTTTATAGATGTAACTTCTCTGGGTTCTCACTCAGGTGCCAGTTTCAAAAAGTACTTAAGTAAATGTTTAAGTGCTGTCCTACATAGGAATGATTTCCTGAATTGGGGCCTGAGACAGCCCAACCTTGCTGAAATAAAGAGCTGGCTTTTTTGTTTCTTCTAATCTGCGGTTGAAAAATCTAACTTCCACTGGCAATAATACTTTCATCTTGGAACTTTGTGCATTTGGAACCCAGTCTAAGGCTCAGTGAAAGCAATAGGAAGATTCCTTTTACTTCCATGGGCTTTTGATCAGGCTGTAACTTCCATGGTAGAACATTTTTTCCAACCTGAAGGACTATCCAAACCTCAATTCTAGTCAATCCGTTGTACATGTGTGAGCGTGGTTGTACTCACACTATTCAAAGGTTTGTTGACTTATGTGATCTGTAGGGTTATTATATTATTATTATTATTGACATTTTGACTCCTTATCTGAAGTCTTTGGTAGCTGGCTTTATGGCATATGCATTTTGTTAGTTTATGTTTAAGGAACGTCTATTTTTGGCTCTGCCACTGTGTAATTTTCCTGACCAAGCAGGGTGAAAAACCAACACACCAATTGTGGAAGACCTGAGATAAGATGAGGAAATAGCCAGAAACAACCAGAATTAGAGCAAAGGAAGGAAGGAAAATCCCTCCACAACATGGAAATCCCCAAACTCAGGATGCCATATCATGGTTCTATGATTCACTCTTTCCCTGTACCTTATGAAGTCATTTACACCCATGCAAAGTGGGGATAATACATAACCACTCTTATTGGTTAACACTTTACACCCACTTTTCACTGATGTGAATGACTTCACAAGATGTAGCACAACACTGAACAGGTCCCCAAGCATCCAGTCTGGTATGCCAAGCATGTGTTTGTACTGTGCCTTGCACACTTACATCCTGGTCTATGACTGCAGCTCCTAGTCACCACCACAACACAAATAATTAATTGTTAGTAGAAGTGGAAAGCATTCAGTGAATAAGCTCAATTAATAAATAACTTGCAGAGAATTCTAAATGGTTTGCAGATGATAGCATACATATGCAGAAAGGAGCCAAATCCATTGAACAAGTTACACACTCAGCCCATAACAGGGACAGTGCTACCCAGCAGAAGTCCAGGGAGGCAAGTGAAATGCTGAGAGAGTCACAGTTCCTTCCTTGGTGTCTTCCTTGCTCCAGGGGGAAAATAATCTGGTAATTTTCTGTACCAAGCCATTTATTTATCCCACCCACATTGGGTGGCCAATTAGCAAAGGAGGCAGAGTCAAGGCTCCACCCATTCTCTGTTCACCCCACCTCCTTCCCACCTACACGGGAAGGTGAGGTGGCATGCTTGTAGAGGCTAGTTTCCCTCCATGATTCAGGTAGCCCACAAAGCTTAAAAGGGCCACCATACTCACCGTGAAGGATGAGCCATAATCGTGCCCCTAAGTATTTAATCCAGTTCTGCAATCTTAAATTGATATTTATAAACTCTCTCTTTTCAATATCTAATAGTAAGCTTTTTTTTTTAAATACTTTCCTATCTGAAAGTAATTAAAACTTCATGTGGTAAATCTAGAATGCCAATGTAGGTAGATGGGCAAAAACATTCTTGTGTTAATGCCCATTCCATCTGGAATAGTGAGTGTCTGTTTAAAGCTTGGCAGATATATATTGTTTTTGAGAAAGATTTGGCATATCATGCAAGAGTTCTTGGGTTAGGCCTACACACAAAAATGTATTTTATGCCCAGTATCAGTATCAAGTGACTTTTTAAAAATAAAATCTATTAGTCTCATGGGCTTAGAGCTCCCAATGTATTTTTCTGTGGTGTGCCATTACAAAATGCTGACAAAGAACTAATAAATATATGTGAATGAAGCATTTTAGGATCATGTGCTTCCTATTGGTCAATGAAAGAAAACACCCATGTCTACTTCAGCAATCAGCCCATACAGTAAGCATGTGACATACCCACTCCAATCCAAGAAAAAACAAACACTTTGTATGTTATATGAGTTGCACCATGTCTATTCCCAGTTCCATGTTAAAAAGAAAACTAAAAAAACTGAAAACACTTGTTCCAACAGCATTCGGATTGTATTATTGGTTCCTTTGGTTGGTTATATTTTATGAAGAGATTCCATCTAATGAATGGTCATCATAGCTTCTCACTCTAAAATCGCAGTCAAGACCTGGTGTTGTCATTTATCTCAAATTGTTCCTCAGGAATACAGGATGTTGAAAGGGGGCACTGCATCAGGCAGTGTTCAAGTCTGCATTTCTGCTCGCTGCATTCACATTGGGGGTCATTCCTGGCCTCCTTCTTGGGAAAAAATTGTCACCAGTCTTTGCCACTCCGCTCTCTCTCAAATTAGAATACACCGGTATTTTCATTGGAGATCAGTGCCTGGCAGGAGGTGTTCTCAAAGATGATTGGAATTTCCTGCCATTTTAGTACTCTGTAGCTTTCTACAGTAGCATTTTGGGGTAAGGGATTTTCAGAAGTTAAGCTCTTTCTGGATTTCAGCCTATTCAGAACTGGAATGTGTACATGCAGAGGATGTTTTGGATCATGAACCTGTTTGTTGTCTCTCTTTTTAATGAAGGTCTTGTACCTCACCAATGGGAGTGCAATCTTTGCGAGGCAAAGTGTGAGAATCGGTTTCAAAGTCCCTGTGAGAGTCAGTTTCAAAGTCCTTGTGATGATCCTAAAGGACTGATTAGTTTAGTATCAATTGTGTGTGCATGGCATGAGGGTGACCATGCTGGGGCTTAGTACTCCACACTTTAACACAGGGCAAGAGTGCTTGCTCAAACTATTTTAGGGTCAGCTCCCCATTTTGTGTTGGCCAGTTTCGAAGTATACAATTCCCAGAGTTCACTACCCATTTCAGCTTCTTGATGTGCTCTTTGAATGTCAGCATTTCATCTAATGAACCCCAAGGAACATTGGGTGGTCATAGTGCTCAAGGACCATCCCACGATATCTAGAGTTTTGCCCAGGTTTGCATACTGTGCGACATCCTCTAGGGATGAACTTTTAGGCAATCTTCCACACCAAGGAGACATTCTCCCTAGTGGCCATGTGTCAGAATAATATTGTAGATGGATTCATCCAACTAAGAGGTAACACCTTCTCAGTAAGCCTTTCTGAAGTTGAATCTCAGCAGATCCCTTGTTTTTCTAGTTTGCACTGCAGCCTCAATTGTCCTTGGGACGCCTGCCACGACCTCCCTTCTGAAGTTGCCTGCATTTTCAGAGGTAATAAAGGCTAGGTTGGGATTGCACCCATTGTTAATGAATGATGATGGCCTTCATGTGCTATAGTTTTGTACTAAGTACTTTGTACTTAAATACAGCACGTATTTAATATTGACTTTAACAGGAGCTGCAAATGCATTTGCTCCATGTGTGTACCTAAACTTGAGTTTGACTCTGATTTTTAGCATTCCTTTTACATTTTTAACCTTATTGCTCATTTCTATTTTCAAACTATGATCAACAGTTCTCTGTGCATGAAATTCAGCTGCATGCCACACAAAGCCTGAGTGCATAGCCTTTGTGCAGTGAACTCTGCAGGGGCTTGAGAGGATGAAAGTCATTCCTCTTTGCCCCAATTCACAAGCAAACCATGGTATTGCAACTCCACTGGCCTCTATGGGTATGGATTGGCCCTCTAGACCCAGATAAGTGTGGATCCAGTTGTCCCCCTTCTTTGCCCCCGAGCCTACCATCATCGATTCTTTCCATGCAGCTTACTCAGAGCTAGTTGGAAGCGCCTTCCAAACCCTCTGTAGCATGCAAATGTAGCAGAGCTTCCTTGCCCCCATGTCTATCTTCCCCCTGTGCCTTCCTATTGCGCAGCAGAGCTACAAGGATAAGTGGCAAGGATGGTGAATTTACCACAGGAAGGTGAATTTCTCTCTAGAGCCTCACATGCATGTTATTGTTAATGCAGCAGTCAAAATTCATGCAAAAATCATCGACTTAGACTGGGAGCTCTTTGAGTCAGTATCTTTATTCATTTGGACAGTGCCTGGCAGATTGCAGGGGCCACCATAACTCAGATGGATACTCTGGGCCCATTGCTTTTCCAGGAACACTGTGAAACCCATTGCATTGGCTTTTGGGCAGGGAGGGGTATGACAGAGTGAGGCAGGGTACCCTTTAGATCTAAATTCATCTCTGTGATTGGTTATTTTATGGTTTGGGGCTGAAGGTAACTTGTTTATCTTTTATGTAGATCACCCCACCCTTTGGAGTGCCCAGTGTAATAGCTCTCACACCAATTTTCCTATAGGCAGAATAAGGAGGGAAGAGAATGTGTCAGGGGCTTGTGTCTCAGCCACCCCGGTTGCCAGTGGCCCTTTAAGGATCCTAAGTAGCTTACACAAGTAAGAGCAGACTGAAGGCTTTGGGACAAGGTTCGGGGTACTTATACCAGTGAACCAGCCTAACAAAGCTGGCCCAGGATCAGCAAAGCACAAGATGGCATGAAAGCAGCTGAGGACTGAGGCTTTAATGTGCTATGGTTTATTATTTATCATCATCATCAAAATTGGGAAGGTGAACTAAAAAAGCCCTTCCAATATGAAAGGCAGTCTGCCTTGGAGCATGGGGCAGGCATAGATCAGAGTGTACAATATTAAGGAAATGAGGGCTTTGTGTGGAGAGCAAAAGATGAGCTCATGCTCTTGATTTAAAAACAGAATGCCAAGAGAACACATAATATACCATTATATCCATGACTTTAAACTTGAACTAAGCATAAATTATTTCAGGAATGTTGTGCATAGTCTCTTTTTATATCTCCAGTGCAAGAACTATTTTGATTGCATGGCCCTGGAACAAGCCTGTTATTTTTCAAATTTTATCATTTTTGGAACAGTCTGCTGCAATGCAGCCGCTTTATCTTTCAAACTGTTCTTTTTTTAACAAGCAAAAATAAAACACTTTGCCACTTGAAAAGCAGAGAAACAGGCTAGAGCAGAAATTTCCATTTATCTAGGGAACGGTCTGTGTCTCCCAAGGAAAACAAAAAAGAAGGGAAAAGATCTTTATTTACGCGCCACCAACTTAAAATGCTGTGGGCCAAGGGTTATTCTTTAAAATTCTAAATGACCAAGACAAAAATCTCTATACATGAGATGTTGAAAGAGAATAAGATAAAAAAAAACCTGTGTGTGATTCCAAAGATAAGGCTTCATTCCCACCCCCCAAAAAACCCCAAACAAATCCAAAAATGGTGGTGTTAGCCACAGTAAAGTATCATCCCATATTCATTACATTGATATTACCAGCCACAGGACAGTGGTAAACAGCCCACGATCACCCAGAAGTACTTTTGCCCTTCAGCAACAGCTTGTGGCCTAGTTTCAGCTCAATTCATTTTCTATTATAAAAAACTAAGAGCCAAAGTACATGCCCAAGAGCCAAGCATAAATCCACCCCTCTCATATAGAAGCAGAAGGGCGTGCTGCAGGGCCAGAGGGGATGGGCTACTGGTCAGTCTAGAAGAGTAAGAAAGGGGCAGAGGAATACATGTAAGAACATAACCGCAGCACCTATTCCGGAGTGGGCAAACTTTTTGGCCTGAGGGCCACATCAGGGTTCCAAAACCGTATGGAGGGCTGGGTAGGGAAGGCTGTGCCTCCCCAAACAGCCTGGCCCTGCCCCCTATCCGCCCCCTCCCTCTTCCAGCCCCCTGACTGCCCCCCTCAAAACTTCCCACCCATCTAACCCCCCCTGCTCTGTGTCCCCTGACCACCCCCTCCTGGGACCCCCTGCCCTATCCAACCCTACCGCTCCCTGTCCCCTGACTGCCCCGCCCCCTATCCACACCCCCACCACCTGACAGGCCCCCCAGGACTCCCATGCCTATCCAACCACCCCCTGCTCCCTGTCCCCTGACTGCCCCCCAGGACACCTGCTCCTTATCCAACCCCCCTGCTCCCCACCCCCTTACTACGCCATTCAGAGCAGTATGTCTGGCAGCCAAGCCGCCCAGCTGGAGCCAGCCATGCTGCCGCACTACCAGCAGGAGCTCGCAGCCCTGCTGCCCAGAGTGCTGGCAGCACGGTGAGCTGAGGCTGCACGGGAGGGAGCGGGAGCTAGCCTCCCCGGCTGGGAGCTCAAGGGCCAGGCAGGACAGTCCCGCAGGCGGGATGTGGCCTGTGGGCCATAGTTTGCCCACCTCTGACCTATTCACTGATGTCTCACGCATTCTGTCCCTCTACCTGTTCTAGAGGGGATTCCCCTGGCCACAGCTGCCTCTAGAACTCCCTTAAAAGGAGCAGGCATCATTCCCGCCATTCCTAGTGAGTTTCTAAAAGAAAGACAATACACAAGAGATGGTATCACATTTCTGTCAGGTCTGGAAAGAATCCCTCTACCACACTTTAAAGTGGATTCTGGTTGTGGCCAGGGAAGTATCTATCTGCACACTCCAGATGAATAGGGGAGAGAACTCCCAAGACACACGTGCTGCAGTTATAGGTACTTGCAAGGCATGGGTTCCTCGCACACTGGCCAAAAAGAAGAGAAGCCCATGCTGTGTGAGCAGGTTAAATTGGTAAGATGAGTGTTTCTTTGTATTTGACTGCATTCCTATATTGTTTGGGAGCCCATGTCAGCTCTGCCCAAGCCGATTCTGAAACATTGCTTGTCATTGCACTGTTGAATGCTAACACAGGAATGACATGGTTGTGACCAGACTGAGCAAATGTTGCTCAGGTAATGTGTATTTGAACGGATATTTTATGGGACGCTCTGCCCAAGTCCCAAGTGCAAACACACACTGATTGGGTACCAGAGGATGTCTCCAAAATGGTATGTCACTCTCTGGTCCCACACAAGCAGGAAGAGGATTTCTTCACAAGGGAACCATGTGAAAGGTCTCGAAATAGCTTCCCTGCTCAGATTTCTTTGCAGTCTGGCAATTCAAACATCAGTTTTCACAGACAACTGGAGGGCAGGGAAACCAGACACCCTATGGGAGCAGAACCATGCAAGTGAAGAGACAGCGCCCTTTGGGTGAATTACACTCAAAGGAGTCCTTCTACCTCTAATAGTGCTTGCAAGGAATTTCTGTGATGGAATGGTGCAATTGCTACAAAAGGCCCAATCATTCTCATGTCATTCTGTGCTGGACATGATACCGCTCAAGTCAGTGGAGTTACACCAGTGTAAACTATTGTGAGATCAGAATCAAAACAACAAATGTTTGCTAGGAAGAGACAGAACATTTTTCTAGCTTAAATCCAAATAGGGGATTGTTCAAGATTTTCTCCATCCTTTTGCTAGAAGCATATATCCAGTCAAGTTCAAATTGTTTTTTCTTCTGCCTCATTAAGGATCATGCTGATGATGAATGAGCTATCACAGAGAATGCAGAACCTATTATTCTTCTCCAGGCGTGGCAGTTAGCAGCTAAATACAGGGTTTGAATGCATCAAGCTTGATTCACTACAAGAGTAATGAGGTGTTTGTTCATAACTTGGTTCCAGCCTCAGGGATTTCACAGGCCTGTAGCAACTGGTTCAAATCTCTAGAACATTTTAGAGGACATCTTAATATCCAGAAACTTTGGGGGCGGGGTTGAGGGAAATATTTTTTATGTTTGTCTCCTCTCAAATTTCCATAACATATTTTAAGTTTTCATAAACAGCTCATCGGAAATGTCGTGGCTCAAAAACACTGGCCCATCATTGGAATGAAGTTTGAGGTCAGTATTGGCCGTATTACAGTATGTGATTGTAGCTGCAGCTGTCCAATATTCCTTTTGAAGTTCTGTGGGGTGGGTTGGTATGTACGTACAGACAGACACACAATGATATCCATAAGGAGTTGTGAAAGCATATAATAAAGCGCTTGATACATGCGGTTTAACTGCCTCACCTGCACTCCCGCCCTCTTCTCTCACTCTCCACTGTGACTGTCTAACATGCCAAAACAGTCTTCAAACAGCAGCCACGTAAAAAGTAGCAGCAGCAGCAACAAAAGCCAGAGAAGAGGTTTCCTCCTCTCCCCACCCCCCAAAAAGATGGAATTCCCTCATGCATGTGCCATAAACACAGATGAAGACAAACAAATCAAGGTCCAAGAGAGCCACTATTCCTTCACAACATTCGATATACGCACAGACAATGGATGGTTCTTGCTGCACCACAGTATTTAATTTTCCCCTGGTATTGTCCAAATTGATAGTTTATTGTCCAGCGTGTAATGGCACCGATATTATTGTAGAGAACATGCATCTCATTTTTCATCTTGTTCTTTCTGAAAAGATATTTATTTTTTAATGATGGCAAGTAGTTTAAATATTTTCCCCTATTTTGTCATCTGGATCAACTGCATAAAATACTTATGTGGCAAAATTAGTTGCATAATTATTACAGAAAACTTGTTCTCCCAGTCATTTCAAATCTTTAAATCAAGACTGAATGCTTTTCTTAAAGTTGTGCTCAGATGTTATTAGCTCTGATGCAGGAATCATTGGGGGAGATTCCAGGTTTATGCAAGAACTCAGACTAGATGATCATAATAGTCCCCTTCTGGCCTTAAAAGTCTATGAATAAAAACTAAGCATTAGCTATTCAGAAGGCTGAAGAGATTTCTGCCTGAAGGTGACCGGGTGTGAGAAAGAGAAATAGAGGCTGTATAAAAATTTGCCCAACCATGAAGACAGCATTTCTGGACCTGTGGCAGCGAACACTGAACTACAAAATCCTGCTGCAATGGGCAGATGTTCTGGAGAAGATCTTGATATAATTTTAGTTTCCTTCTGCAGCCTGTTAAGAAGTTCAACATCCTAAGCGATGCCTCCAAACTCAGGTTGACAAGTTGAATCTGTAGAAGATTTTGCATTTTAGCTGAGGGTAAGCAGAAGTTAGCAAGAATGTGATAGCAGTGAATTTTCATCATATCAGCTGTCGGCAATAGATAAAGGCAGTTTGGGAGTACAGTGTTAGAGTGCTGGGGAGTTGATCTTCTTTAAAAACCAAAACCATAGCACATAGCATTAGTTAGCAGACTTCTGCTTAAAATTGTTTGGCTCAAGAGTGGGGAAAAAACAGTCAGGACAAAAAGCTGCTTTCTAACTGTCAACTTTAAACTTTGAGCTCCTGGTTATAAATAATAAAGGCAGAATATGTCTCCTAAATGCCTGTAACTCTGATTGGGAGGGTAGGGGGAGGAATGCAAACACACAAACAGATGGTATGTCTAAATTTCATTAAATGTGTAGGAAAACTGGAATTTTATCTTTATCGGGTATATTCGCTGTTTTCCTTATTCACCAAATCCTGAATCTGTTATGCACACCAGCGAAGGGGGCCTTTTATACCCTCAAAATAGGGTTTAAGAGAGAGTTAAATATTGCTTATGCCCCATGCTGGCCTCCCACACAAGGGTGAATTTCAGAAGTGGCATAACACCCACACAAAAGTGCAGGAACTGTAGCAGACTGACAAACATCTATGACCAACTTCAGACTTGGTGCAAATGGGTGTAACTGCAGGTTAAGGCACTGTCAGATACTGGAATTCTGAAATATGAAGCCCCCAAAACCACAAGTGTCCAGCTGTTAATCACTGAGGTGGAAATGGCCAAGCAATATACATAAGGAGGGCCAGATCCTCACCAGGGAATTAGACTATGTGAAAAGATGCAAGAAGGGAAGGAGAAGGCATAAGGAATTTCCCCAGTCCTTGCAGAGGATACCACTCCCTCAGCACCAGCCTACATAGCTGATTCATACTAAGAGCGCATATTGCACCCTCCAAGGGGTGGCAGAACTAGTACTCCAGGCTGGGGCTGCCTACTCCATACCCCCTGCCTTCCCCATCACGACCACCACCCTGCATCTCTAAGAAGTTCTGACTGAATTCCATAACATTCCTCCAGAGCCTCCCACTGCAACATAGCACCTCCTCATCCTTCTGCCCCAGTGTGGCCATTTGTTTAAAGCCAGAATCAGTGCTTAAGTGTTTTGGACTGAGAAAAGGCCACGATCACATTGAGTCTCTTGTCTATTTACTTCCTGTTTTGTCTTCTTCACTAGAAGAGCGATCAGACTGGGTTTCCATACAATATCTCAAGGTAAATTTTCAAGGGGCCTCAGTCTTCTACTTATGAGTGCACAGTTTTTGCATGCTATCTGTCTTGAACACAAGTCAGTATTTATGGCTAGAATTTCCGAGGACACCAAGAACATTAGGGACCCATTGATTTTTGGTAGGATTTGGTGCCCTGATTCCCTTTGGGCCTTTCAAAAATCTCAGCCTCCATGTATAAAACCCACATGTGTTCACCTTATACATCAGTGGGGTTCTGTGCATGTAAGCAATATGATCTGCACAAACAAGTGGGAGCACATAGAAATGCAGGCTGTATTTTGAGAACTTGGCCTCTAGAGTCTAGGATCTACATCCAAGACAAGGACCCACTTCTTCACGACTACACAAACCTGCTCAATGCAGTGTCACCCCTGACCGCTCATAAGCGTGATGAAGAGAGAATCAATAGAAAATAAAGGGAAAGGAAAGAATGGAGCACACAATGTTTTCAAAATTGCCGAGCTCCTGTTGATATAAACAGACCACATCTGATATGAAAGCAAATTCCTGTTCAAACCTTCCCTCTGATCTGGATTCCATGCCAAACAGCTAAAGCCTGTTTCTGATTCAAACTCCTTGCTGCATCCTTGTACCACTCCCTGTCTCAGCCTGCCATTAGGCTCTTTCCCCCAGCCCCTTCCTGGGCTCACTCCTCCCAGACTCTTCACCCATCCCAGGCTCTGCAGAGTTCTTTCTAGCTCTTCTCCTGAGCAACACTTGCAGGGCTTTCCACATCCTTTATCAGAGCTCCTTTCTCTAGAGAGGCCCCTAAAACCTACTCATCTCCTGCCTGCCCTCTACACTTCCAAAGTCCATCCCCTAGCAGTCAACCCTGCTTCTCACAGCTGGGACTCAATCTCAGTTCAGCCAGGTATCTTCTCCTCAGCTGGGTCTAATTCTAAACGGGGCCTGGCCACCTTCCAGGTGCAACTGGATGGACTAATTGCTCTCTCACGCCAGTTGACTCTTTCTCTGCCAGGGTGGGTTATACACTCTCTCACACTCCTACTGAAATTGCCTGTGGAGATTATGGTTTTGCCAGAAGGTGGTGCCATGAAATTCCTTGGCTCTGCTATCCCACTGAGGTTCAACTGCATTGACTCAGGCAAAAGGGGATGAGGTATATGTGGCTTCACTTCTCTCTATTTTGGCTGGTATTTACCAATTTATCCCCCTTCACAATGCACAGGGGAGGAGATAGTATGGCCTTATTGTATGCCGTTACTAACAATTAAATTCTACTCTCTAGGAGCTCTGTTTGCACATAAAGGCCGTCAAAATCACTGTAAGCTCCTCCTTGTCTGTAATGTACTATGTGACTTTGTGAGGCCTGTAGCTACCATTGACAGAGCTGCACTTATCAAACACAGGCTAAGCATTCCACTAATGGCTAGACACATTTTGGGTCTGCATCCTGTAGTGATTTATATCCTGTGCATCCCCATAGAAGTCAGTGGGGTTGTATGGGGTGTAAATGGTTGCAGATTTTAGTTCTTCTGGGTTAGATTTTAAGCAAGTACAATAGATTCAAGGTGCCTATTTCCAGCTGCAAAATGCAGAAGAGTTTTATTAGTTGTTTAACCTCAGTTTTTGCAAAATGTCACCTTATTTAGGATTAACATAGCATTAGACATTTATATGTTCATGCAGGAAGAACAGAGTCACAGCAGTTATGGCCAAAGATTATTCTGTGATTGATTATCCCAGTCTATTTCGCTGCCCTTTCTCCCACCAGAAAGTCACATTTTACAAAGAAGTCAAACTTCATCTAACTTGTGCGGGACCCATTGTCAACTCGTGATTATTGTCACCAAGGGCTCAAGTTCCAAAAGAAAGCTGTGGCATACTTTGTGGCATAACTGGTATTTACTAATTAAAGAGGTAACCAGATTAAAAGTCCTGCCAGAAAAGCAGGGGGTTTGTTTTCCCACCTGATGGTTAACTTTGTTACCCCTAACAAATTAAGAAAAAATGAACACACTGTTGTACAATGTTTTCCTTTTTGTAGTAGAATTTAATAAATTCAGTCAGATCACAGAACATGGCAATTCTCTGGCAAGTAAACGGAGAATTCTGAATGCATGTTAGAATCTTCCTTGGTTTCAAATTGTTGAGCTCTGCATAATGCCATCTACAATGTTGTAGGAGTACACTTAATGAGGTCAGGCTGTTATGTCTTTCTTGGAGATGTAGCACTTAGAATAATTGGAGATATACATGTTTTTTTTAATGCACAGGGCAAAAAAGGTTGCCATCTGTATTGCAATCCCCTTGGCTTCCTCAGATTTCTACCTGCTGGTACAATTAGTAACAATAATATTTTCAATCATGATTTGAAATTCAGAGATACAGGGCCAGATTCTTGTATTCACCATAGGGGTGACCTCAAGGTGACTCAATGTCTTCAACAATTAGCAGGTGTATAGACACTGCCAAGTCTTTTGGATATTGCAGCTAGGTTGAGGGCCTGTTACTGTACCTATGGCCTTGCTTTCTCTTCACCTAAGACCAACCCCCTGTTAGAGTGATATGGACAAGATGGGGCTCTAGGAAAGAGCAAGCTCTGTTTTTCTTAACCACAGAGACTGATATGTGTCTGGCCCTTGTACATGAGGGGCAATCTCCTTAAGCTTCCTCCTTGTGTACCTATATTACAGTCTACTGTAATCTGATCTTTGATGAGTGCTAAGAATTCTACACATTTTTATAGTCAACATTTTCATATACTGGGTACAATTTTCAAAATTGTCTAAGTGATTTAGAGGCCTGAATCCAATTTTCAGAAGTGACCAGGCCAGATTTGCAAATGTACTTAAGTGCCTAAATATCGTACAGATACCTCATAGAGTTTGGAAAAGTGCCTAAGGGCATGGCTACACTTGGTAGAGCGCTTTGAGTTAAACCAGCCTTCGTAGAGCGCAGCAGTCTGTCCACACTGACAGCTTCAAGCGCACTGGCGTGGCCACATTTGCGGCACTTGCAGCGGCATTGGGCATGGTGCATTATGGGCAGCTATCCCAGCATGCAAGTAAGTGACTGCAACATGCAACATGGGGGTTGGGGTGGAGTTTGACAGGGAGTGTGTTGTGTATATGTGGGGAGAGAGAGAGTGGCTTTTTGGGGGGCTGAGGGCATGTCAGCATGTTGTCTTGTAAATTCAGACAGCAGCAGACCCCCACCTCCCCCCAGCCTCTCTCTCACACACACAGCATTCCACACTAAGGGTTGCTTTGTCTTGGAGCAGATAAGCAGCCGGCTGTCAGAAACGGAGCTTTCAAAGGGCATTTCCGCATTCCTACAGCCGATTCCAAACAATGACAAGAGTGGCCACTTGACTGAAGGGGATTATAGGACATTTCCAGAGGTTGATCAGAGCGCAGTAATGCAACACCTCGTCCACACGGGCGCCACTCCGTGATGCTCCAGTGGGGGTGCAGCAAACGTTATTCGACTCACCGAGGTGGAGTACCAGCAGCGCTGTAGCCGCGGAGTCAGAGCGCTCTACGTGCCTTGCCAGTGTGGACGGGTAGTGAGCTAGTGCGCCCGGGGTTCCTTTATTGCACTGTAACTCGCAAGTGTAGCCAAGCCCTAAGCAGGTTATGCCCCTAACTCCCACTGAAAGTCAATGGGGCCTACATCACTTATGAAAATAAGACTTAAAGTCCCATACACTTTATCCTCTATAAATAGTGATTTTGATAAAAGGATTTTGTACCAGGTTATGTATTATTCATTTTTTGCTTACAAGTCAGCACTTGCTTTTCAGAGTTCTTTCAATTTATCATGTACATATTCTAACTACAGATGGGGCCAAACTGCAAAGTTCAGATCCAGAGCTGAACTTCCAAAAAGTGTGTGGGGAAGGGAACTTTATGCCTGTGGGTTTGCTACCATGCATAACAGAATTAAGGGAAACGCCCGAAGATACAAAACTGGACCTTGAGGATGGGATTTTCACTCAGGGCTAAATCAGCTCCCATTGAAGTCAATGGTAAAGCAGAGTTAGGTCAATGCCGAGCCCTTTTGAAAACCCATCTCATTTAGATAATGCTACAAATATGATGCTCCTAAGAGCCTGTACACTGAAGCTCAGGCTTCCCCTGTTCCTGTTGTTTTGTCCTTTTCCCCTGCACCGTGGTGTGAGTTCAAGATAGAAAAGTATTTGCCTTAAGTAGAATTTCCTGTCTTTCCTTTGTAATTTTGTCACAAGCTTAAGGTTATTCCTATGCATTATCTATTTTTCAAGCAGCACCACTGAGTCTGTGATGACTAGTCCTCCTTTTATCCTATGATCTTTGTCCTTGTTTTCATGTAGGCCAGGATGGACCGTGCAGGGTTAGCAAACAGAGGAAAAGACTTCTTGGCTAGACTGCCCTACTGGTATTCACTTTCTTTTGAGTCACGCCTTGTTTTGATAGTAAGGAATTTGCTTCCTCGTACATGACCATATGCAAGAATTTTGTACACTTTTTGCTACTGCTGAGTGAAGAACATTTTGCAAATGTATGTTCTCATGCTCATATGAATTTGTTTAGGCCTTGCACCTACCCTTTTATGGGTTTTCTTCTGTGACCACCTGAGCAATTAGGCTTTAAAGATAAAATTACTTGTGCAATGGGAGTCGTATAGGCATATTTGTGACTGTTAGTGCACGGTTATTACAGCTGAACTGAACGTATTGTTGTTACTATGGAAAATTGTATCTCGTGATCAACAAACTGAAAACTGAGAAATCTGGGGTGGGAGGGGCCAAAAATTAAACGCTTTTAGATTTTCAGATCTTGGACAAGGAAGACTGAAAATTTCCACAGAAAACTTTTCCCTCACTAAGTTTCTATAGAGAAATTGTGACCAGCCATAATTATGTATTATTACTTTTAAGTATAAAGGGATACTAGGGCAGTTCACAGAAAAATAGGCATGGAAACAGGCACCCTATCATAAAACCTTGGCATTTAATTCAGACATGACATAACAAGCGATGGTCAGAAAAAGGGTGAAGGAGGGAAGAAAGGGAAGAGGATTAGAATAATAAAATCACGTGAATGTCATAGGTAACACAACAGAAGTCAGCTTTCAGGAAGAACCTGAATGAGGCAAGAAGGTAGCTTGGTGATCAATCTTGAGGAAGGGCTTCCATGTATAAACAAAATGTCAATTATTCACATGCAAGTATTCATGTCAGAAATGCCTGTGTGCTTATCCAGTCAACAGAAAGCATACATTTATGGGCCTCTCATTTATGGGATTCACACACACAAAAGCCACTCTACAGAGGCCTTAAAGTAGGAGTAACTATCCTTTAGCTCACAGATCGGCAACCTTTGGCCCGCAGCCCGCCAGGGTAAGCCCCCTAGCGGGCCAGGCCAAGCCCCCTGGCAGGCCAGGCCAGTTTGTTTACCTGCCGTGTCCGCAGGTTCGGCTGATCGCGGCTCCCACTGGCCGCGGTTCACCGCTTCAGGCCAATGGGGGCTGCGGGAAGAAGCGGCGCAGGCCGAGGGATGTGCTGGCCGCCGCTTCCCGCAGCCCCCATTGGCCTGAAGCGGTGAACCGCGGCCAGTGGGAGCCACGATCGGCCGAACCTGCAGACGCAGCAGGTAAACAAACAGGCTCGGCCCGCCAGGGGGCTTACCTTGGTGGGCCGCAGGCCAAAGATTGCCGATCCCTGCTTTAGCCCCATGTGACTTATGTCACCAATCACAACTTGACAACTCAGCTCAAAGTCTGAATCTGTAATCAGTTCATTTAGGAAAAATAATTTTAAAATATATGTGGTAAATAAGTGCTAACAAAGAATAAATTCTCGTTGGGAAAGGGACTGCTACCCTTGAGGTGGGCCATAGTGCCTAGCACACTGCGGGTAATGCTGGAAAACAGATAAATTGATGATCATCTGTGGAAAACTTGGTCTGCTTCTAAATATTCCAAAAGCAGATGGAATCATATTTGTCAAATAGATACATTTTTATCATTTTTTCTCTCCGTCCTAGTTTCTCTACAGAGTGCAGTATATATTTATGATTTCAAAAGTTGTTTCTTCATGCCACCAGATTTCTTAAGTAAATCTGTATGTTGGACTCTGATCTGCCCACATCCTGACCAGGGCAAACTAGAGCCATGCAATCAATTCTGAGTACAAGACAAGGAGCCAATGACATGGAAATTAAACTGGTTCCATTAAACAAGAATGTATATTTTGTTCCACACGTTAATGTACGGTCATCTTTATCTTGCAGCTAAACAGCAGATTTTCTTTCTGAATCCAGGCATGAAGACATAACAGACTGTAATACAATTTGCATTATGTAATTATTAGTGCATTTTGTAAAGTACCACACTAAACCATGCTGCTTGGAGTTGGCCTTCCAAATGTCCTTGGCTGCTTAGCATACATTTCAGAGCCAAACCAGGGGCATTCTTGGCTTTAGTTAAATTTGTCTTAGTCCATTCCAGCACATCCCAGTTACCAGTTCCCTCGAGCACTGAGTTTTCTTTGTGAATCAGGAGAAAAACAGGATATCTGCAAATATAAAAGTCACAACGCCTTATTGTGAGCCTGCAGTACATATGTCATTTCTTTATGGATGTGATCCAGCGTGCTTACCTAGCCTTCCAATTCAGGAACGAATTAAAGCAACTAAGCCTCTGGGTCAAAAGAAGCGATTACTGATTATATATCAAAGTTTGTTTTAGCTTGCATTAATATAGTTCTGTAGAACAAGTGAGAGAAAAACATCAGGAACTCCTCTGAAATGTCCCTAATAGGCAGGTTTCTTAAAAAGCATGCTCCTTCGCACATTGGATAAGACAAAATAATATTCTTTAAATATTGCATCAGAGTAAGGGGCAGATTATGAGTGGTGCTCAGCCCACACAATTCCCCAAGATGCAGATTCTGACCACAATTATATTAGCCTATCTTGGGTCAAGAATATGGTTCTTTGACTTTAATGGGGATTGTGGGTGTTCAGCACCAGACAAACTCCTCGGCCTCTTTTCTGCAAAGGGATCTGGAAATGAACTCTTAGTCCTGTGCAAAGTCCCACTGACTTCAAAACAGACCATAACTGTCTATTTGTCTTCAGAGGGACGCTGTTAAAGGTTAAGGCTCTATGCTTGTGCATCCCTTTGCGCGAGCCAGGCTTTAATTTTTAATCTAGAAATGGTCATCACATTTTAGTCACAAACCACAAAAACCTCACAAAGATAGACTTCACCAGCAGGAAGATTGGACCCTATGGCAAAACAACCACTGACTTCGGCAGGAGCATGAACAGGCTTTTCAAGAGAATGTCAACGCTGACGTAAATCATCCCTGATGTAATCCCACGGACTTCAGTGGTGATACACCACGGATGAATTTGGCTGAATGTAGTCCTTTTCTGAAACTGGCAACACGCTCCTATTGCTTAGTGGAAAGTTTGTGACATGAATGGCAACAGTAACTTGATGGTTTAAAGTGCTCTGTGAGTGCAAAATAAAATGTTTGTATCTGTACCTTATCTATTCATATTTAAATATGAATTTCACAGTGTGTATTTTTCAAATAACTGTCAGTACAGTTAGTGCTCTCAGAAGGTGGACGTTGATAGTGCTAGAACAGGCATTGTGGACAGCTGCCCCTCCTTCTGTAGCTCTTCTGATAGACTTCACAGTTGACCTGAAACTGTCCTGATATTCCATCCTGTGCAGTGCTTCATTTTTTCTGGGCCTGTATGTTGTTTTTCCCATGTAGGGTACACACTAACCTAGTCTCCATGATTACTCTATCTGTGAAAGCAGGCCTTGAAGTAATGCCTGTTTTATTGCCTGTAATTTTTAATGAGGATTAGCACACTATTAAAACTTCTACCCTTTACTCAGGATAACATTTGGGTGATGAAAGTAATGACAAGTTAATGGAACTCATTTGGGAGGGAGTGATAGCAATGTGATGTTACCAGCGTGTATGAAAACTCAGCCCACGTAGCAACAGGACTGTCACTCTGCTAAGTCAAGGATTTCCTACATCTAAGTAAGATGTAAGTACAAAATACTTTGTTTTATTTAATTCTAAGTGTGTTTCAGTTTACGAGAAGACTTAAGGTGCACTTGGAATTTCCCTACAGATTCTGTGAAATCTTTTATTATTAATTTTTACTTGTAAACCATTTCAAACTCAGACCGAATTTATTGCAGGGTTTTACTTGTCAACAAGATTGGATTCCTAGACTGTATTGCATAAATATTTACACAGCTGAGCGATTATGCCCAGCCTCAGGTGCATTGGTGCCCTAGGAGAATCATTGTTTTAGGTACCCACTCACCCCAGAATTAAGTGAAGGGGAATACAAAGAACATTGACTTTGATATTTTTATGTTAAAAAAGAAAATCCCATCACTGAGATCCCTAGAGCCCTATTCTTCAGATACCAGTTGGGCTGTACACTCAGATCATGAGTAATACACAATTTACTTTCCTCAGTGCTGTTTATCTTTTCTTGCTTTTTCTTACTTCTTTTCCATTCAGGTATTGTCTACCACTTTTTATATTATCCAATTTTATTCTTTTACCTCCTTCTCTCCAGCTTCTGACTTTTCCTCCTTTCTATTTGATTCACTTCCCCTGTGATGCAAGTTCTTCTCTGTTTCCACTCTGTTTCCCATCCCTGGCTCTCCTGCTTATGTCTCACGACTTCTCAAGGTCAGCCCATCTTGTTCTATTCTTCCTTTCCTTTCTCACATACTCTTTTTCCATCCCCCTCACAGGGGCTCCCTAATTATCCCCAAACAGACACACACAGCAGGCCATTCATCCAATTTTAAGTTGGACAGTCCTCTTTGTCTATGGTTTTGTCCTCTGTCTGGTACTGAGACAAAAGGGGATATTGGTTTGTCTGGTGTCACAGATGTGAGATGCCATTTTGAAGAGCACACCACTCCACCCTGCCAGCGTGATCTCGCACACACAGTCTCACTGGCGGGAAAGGGCAGCACACGCTTCAAACTGGCATCCTCCATGCAGTATGACCTTGCATGCACAGTGTGTGCAAGGTCACGCCAGGCCATTCCTAAAAGTACCAGAATGTCTGGTATTCTGGGGCTGTGGCAGTGGCCACCCTACACACCACCCCTGTTTCCTTACCTTCCATTTCACTTTCCCAACTCTTCATCCCTTTTCTTCCCTCACTTCCCTCCAAGTGACTCTCTGTCTCTTCCCCTTTCCCTCCTTACCCTCCCAAGGCCTATCCCAACCCTCCTTACCCACACGTAGTCTAATAATTGGGTATTGTGTGCATGCCCACCCTCTCTTCCAGGAAGTGCCCTACAGAGTGCTCTCAAACTTGGGATTCAAACTCCAGGCCAGAACCAAACTTTGCCAAATTTCACCCTGTTCAGATCCAGCCCATTTTAGCAATAAATCTGACTTGCAATCTGAGATCCAGGGTTTTGCATTCAGTGTTTTGGCTTTGATTAATCCCTGTTAACTACATAGAAATTAGAAATGTGCTTGGAGATATAGGGTAACATTTTCAAAAATACCTGTGTGATTTAGGAGCCTAAGACCCTTTGGCTACTACATCTCTTAGATGCTTTTTAAAAAATGTCACCAGAATGAGAAACGGACACATATAATGACATGTAAGCTGGATATAAGTATTATTCACTCTTTGCATTACTGCAGCATTCAAGCCACTAATCAGCATCAGGATCCAATTGGGCTGCATGTAATACAGACCCATAGGAAGAGATCATCCTTGCCTCATAACCAAGGAAGAAATTTCCACGTGCCTACCTACCCCGTCTGCCAAATCTGCCCTTTTAAGTTTAAACATAAGCTGCCATGAGTGAATGGAACAAACAACATGGGGGGTGCGGGGGGAGGCTGAGGGTAATGGATATTGTTTTGCAGCTGCATAGGCTAACAATGCACACAGCCTCCTGGTTCCAATTCGTTTCAATGAGCATTTAAAAAAAATCCTTAGCCGTCTATAAACTCATTGGCTCCTTTAACATTTGCACATCAGTCCACTCCAGGCCAGCCCAGAAAAAGTGACCCTGCTGCCTATTCCTTTTGTATCTTTTCTCCTTTCTGTAAGAACTATTCCTAGACACCCTTTTTGCATGGTTTGCTGCTTTCTCCAAACTAACACTCTATCCTCATAACTCTCCAGGGTAACAGACTCCCCCCAAAATCACTGGGCTACCTGAGGCTAGGAGTCCATCATCACCCAAGAGGATTCTTCTATTCCCTCTGCGGCTCTTCAGAGGGCAGAGGTGCACCCCAGCAGGTATTAGGGACGAGGCCCAGTGATCAATTATGTGATCAATCACTCTGATGTCCCTAAGGCCAGAGGTGTGAGGGTGTCCTCGGGGGTTGTCCACTACCTCAGCCCCCACTTAATCCTTCCCTTTCCCCTTTCTTACATTTCCTTCCACTCCCACCCTTTCCCCAAAAGAGATCAGAGTCTAGAACTGCTAAAATCTGCCCCCCAGGTGCTGCTAGGAGGAGATTGGATGCCCTGCTTGTCCCATAAATCCCCAAACTCCTGGCTCTGAGGGGCTTGCAGGGCAAGCATGTCTTCTAGGCCCCTTCCCCTGGTACCACTGCTAAAAGCGGCAGATGCTGTAGTCAAGTCTTTCCTTTTTAGAAGATGTCTGGTGGGGGCTTTTTAATATTTCAATTTGGAAATGCCACTGTGGTGCCTCATTATAGTACGGGTGCCTCATGCATCCATTCTGCCCTATAGGCCAGACCCCTCTGGCAAACTAAATCGACATAGGCTGGTTGTTTGGTATTTTGATGGGGGGAGGGGGGAGGGATCAAAATTTTTCCATGAAAGCAAACACTTGTAATGAAAAATTGCATTTAGTCAAAATCCCAGGTTTCCACTGAAAACTTCCAAGCCCGCCTAGTCCTTTTCTCTAAAAAGAGTTACCAAAGGGGTTGGGTGCTATTCAGTCAGCTTATGGCACATTTGTGTAGTAAAGGAGGAATGGCCAGTATGAAAAAGGGGATGGAACTGAAATGGATTTTCTGCCCTTCCTCTCTAAGGCGGCAGTAGTTTTACTTCGGAATAGTGACATGTTTCATCTAGTTTGTTAATGTTGACAGAAGACATCTGCAGTCGACTCATTTCCTCTGCGAGATTGGCATGCCAAACTTGTGCAGTCACATACTCCTCACCTTCTAGGCAAGGCAGGAAAATAGAAAAATAATTCACTTATCTTCAAAGTTCAAATAATTAAGGAGCTGAAAATGAATAAATGATGTGGCCTGCAGAAGTCACATAGCTGAAATGTGTATGGTTGATTTTCCACTAAAGCTGTTGAAATGTTTCAACTTGCACTGAGGTCCTCTGTGATGAGGCATGTTGGATTGGCAGGAAATAAAAGGATTGTAAAGCTGTGCAATAAAAAAATTACAAATGAGTGGTGTGCTCAGTGGTTCAGAAAATAATTTTGTAGCCCACCCTAATGCTTATTTACCTGCAATTGACTACCTGCCCGGTTTGTGCCTGTGTACATGATGCAGTTAGCAAGTGGCCACTGCACGAAAATAATAGGGTTACACAATTGACTCTGGGAAGATAAGCTTGTAATGTATATTACTTTTTATCTGATTCTCTCTTTTATTGGTAAATACCATGCAAATGTGAGTAAACCAACAACTTAACATCAGTTGAAATAACATTTTTTAAAATATATCCTCTCCTACATTACATGTGAGCAGAACACCAGTTAGTCTAACATATTGCCATGATATGACGTGCTTGTCTGTGTGTGAGAGAGAGAGAGAGCGAGCATGAACCACTACCCTCTGCTGGAATAGAAGCAGAGCTACTTAGTTTACTGTAAAAAGAGAAGGAGTACTTGTGTGGCACCTTAGAGACTAACCAATTTATTTGAGCATGAGCTTTCGTGAGCTACAGCTCACTTCATCGGATGCTGTAGCTCACGAAAGCTTATGCTCAAATAAATTGGTTAGTCTCTAAGGTGCCACAAGTACTCCTTTTCTTTTTGCGGATACAGACGAACACGGCTGCTACTCTGAGACCCGTCAGTTTACTGTGCTGTAGGCCCTATAATGCCATCACCTAAAGGAATTTCTCCTTTACCTCAAATGATAAGGGCAGAGGGTCTGAGTTCTGAAAGCTCCTTGGGACAGGGACTGTCTCTGACTGTGGCTTAGGGTGTGCAATTTGTTGGGCATGGGTGGACTGTGATGCCTACATGGAGCCTCCATTGATTTCAATCCCACAGATGCTCCATGTGGGCACTGCAGTCTGCCCATGTACAAAAAGCTGCAGAATCAGGCCTTACATTTGCACAATGGGACCCTTTTCTTGACTGGGGCCTTTTGGCACTACCAGATTGAATGATCTCCCCCATAGTGATGATGACATTTCAAGTGGCCAAGGTATGCCTCACATTTCCAAATGGCCACCCATTGTTATTACAATATATAAACTATATCATCTCATGATTCGCAGCATCCTCTCTTACAACAGAAAGATCTTAAGGAGTCTTAACTGTCAGCCATTTACATTACTTTTGCTTGAGCTCTAAACTTGAGGCAGTTTTAGCTTTGTATGTTTTTGGACCCCTCTGTTCCCCGCCTCCCCAATTCTGTAAGCATTTCCTGTTTTCCTGAGATAGGATTATGGTACACATCCAAGCAAGGGTTGCTGGTCACATTCTGCCCAAATTCAGACATGACATTCTGTTGCAGAACACTCTGTTCAATGATGGAGCTAATGATGGAGTAATGTAAAAGGCTAATGTAGTGCCAATCTTTAAAAAAGGGAAGAAGGAGGATCCTGGGAACTACAGGCCAGTCAGCCTCACCTCAGTCCCTGGAAAAATCATGGATCAGGTCCTCAAAGAATCAATCCTGAAGCACTTGCATGAGAGGAAAGTGATCAGGAACAGCCAGCATGGATTCACCAAGGGAAGGTCATGCCTGACTAATCTAATCGCCTTTTATGATGAGATTACTGGTTCTGTGGATGAAGGGAAAGCAGTGGATGTATTGTTTCTTGACTTTAGCAAAGCTTTTGACACAGTCTCCCACAGTATTCTTGTCAGCAAGTTAAGGAAGTATGGGCTGGATGAATGCACTATAAGGTGGATAGAAAGCTGGCTAGATTGTCGGGCTCAACGGGTAGTGATCAATGGCTCCATGTCTAGTTGGCAGCCGGTGTCAAGTGGAGTGCCCCAGGGGTCGGTCCTGGGGCTGGTTTTGTTCAATATCTTCATAAATGATCTGGAGGATGGTGTGGATTGCACTCTCAGCAAATTTGCGGATGATACTAAACTGGGAGGAGTGGTAGATACGCTGGAGGGGAGGGATAGGATACAGAAGGACCTAGACAAATTGGAGGATTGGGCCAAAAGAAATCTGATGAGGTTCAATAAGGATAAGTGCAGAGTCCTGCACTTAGGACGGAAGAATCCCATGCACCACTACAGACTAGGGACCGAATGGCTAGGCAGCAGTTCTGCGGAAAAGGACCTAGGGGTGACAGTGGACGAGAAGCTGGATATGAGTCAGCAGTGTGCCCTTGTTGCCAAGAAGGCCAATGGCATTTTGGGATGTATAAGTAGGGGCATAGCGAGCAGATCGAGGGACGTGATCATTCCCCTCTATTCGACATTGGTGAGGCCTCATCTGGAGTACTGTGTCCAGTTTTGGGCCCCACACTACAAGAAGGATGTGGATAAATTGGAGAGAGTCCAGCGAAGGGCAACAAAAATGATTAGGGGTCTAGAACACATGACTTATGAGGAGAGGCTGAGGGAGCTGGGATTGTTTAGCCTGCAGAAGAGAAGAATGAGGGGGGATTTGATAGCTGCTTTCAACTACCTGAAAGGGGGTTCCAAAGAGGATGGCTCTAGACTGTTCTCAATGGTAGCAGATGACAGAACGAGGAGTAATGGTCTCAAGTTGCAGTGGGGGAGGTTTAGCTTGGATATTAGGAAAAACTTTTTCACTAAGAGGGTGGTGAAACACTGGAATGCGTTACCTAGGGAGGTGGTAGAATCTCCTTCCTTAGAGGTTTTTAAGGTCAGGCTTGACAAAGCCCTGGCTGGGATGATTTAACTGGGAATTGGTCCTGCTTCGAGCAGGGGGTTGGACTAGATGACCTTCTGGGGTCCCTTCCAACCCTGATATTCTATGATTCTATGATTCTATGGATGCTGCCCACTTTGACCATTTTGGAGAGAACAATTACCTAACTAGTCCCTCTTGTTTTCAACAGCTGCTTTTTTGGCATATGGGACTAGTCTTCCCTTGCAAAATGTAGCCACACACAGCTTAGCTTGTATAAAACAAACCTAACCCAGGCTCAAACTTCTCAGCACATTTATCAACTAAGTTTTCCAGGACATTAAGATACCTTGTTGATTTGAGACCAGTTTAGGCACAAGAGGTTTAATTGTTTGTAGCCCAGGAGTGGTGAACCTGTATTGTTGTTACGAGAGCCGGATTGTGCTATTTACCTTACCTTTACCTGGATTTTCCCTGGATTTTCCCTTAAACCATCAATCTTTGTTTAGATAGGCTTTAAATACACAGTGGTGTAGTTCGAAGAGGACCTTCCTGAGTCTTTTATTATCAGCCTCACTGAAATCAAAGAAACTCCAGTCCTTTCCAGTCCTGAATTCCTGATTCTCTGAACTGGCAAGAAAAGATACAAACAGAAGTCTGCTGACATTTCACAGCTTCTAAATTTGTAGCTGGCATCAAACTTGTTTACTCTTCATGTTACTGCTTACTTTGAGGAACTGGTGAAGACCAGTGTTTCTCATGCTATGGTTTGGATCTCCTCAGGTGGATTACATCTACTATGAAGGCCATAGTAGACTTGTGGGTCTAATGCAGGGGGACGGGTGGTGGAGTTAGGAAGATTAGAATTGCAAACTGGGGATTAAATTATTCTTCTCTGGTCCAAAGTCTGGGCACTATAGTGCAAAGCCCCTCTGCTCCAGCCTGGGGGAAAGAAAAAAATCTTTGGGCACATCACCTCAAAGAATGTATTCTACATGAAAATGTCTCTATTAAAAGAATAAAATTAAACATTTTGCAACAAAAATATTGTTATGCATTTGTATTGCAGTAGTGCCCTAGAGGCACCAACCAACAATGGGATCCCATTGTGCTAGGCACTGTACTTACCCACAGCTACAGCCAACCCTAGGCCCAAATCTAAATAGATAAAATAGACAAAAGCTGTGAAGAGAAAGAGAAGCAGAGAAATGTTTTGAACTCCACACATCTGCTGCACGAAACAGTTCAGCTTCAATGCAACTGTATTTTTCAACAACAAAACATTTTGTTGAAGATGTCCCAATGAGACATACTCTTTTGATTTCTACGTAGGTTATTTGGGGCCGAGAATGACTGCGAATACCTGGCCCTAATCTTGGCACATAACAGAAGCGATCAGGAACCCAGTCCACCTTTGCCAGAAATTTGGTGGAAAGGCTTTGGAGACCAGGGGCCTGCATCAGCAAATGCATTTGAAGCTGCCTTATGCCAGTATTTCCTACTCAGAAATGGCTTCCAGTGCCTTTTAATCTACTTGGGCTATGTCCATACTATGATCTAGGGTTGTGATACCCAGCTCCTGTACACATAGAGTAGCTCAATAAGGAATATAAATATAAATAGCTCAATGAAAGCTAGCATGAGTATGTGCATGTGAGCTGGAAATCACACCCCTAGCTCATACCATAGATGTAGCCTAAAATCCTCAGGTCACAAGAACCTCTTGAGGGTTCTAGTTAGTCTGTCAGGAATCAAAACTTTACCAGTGTAATGTGAAAAGCATTTTAAAAACAATATCTTTCCTGTTAGTAATAGTGAGGTCACACTTTATATTAAAAGTATACAAATAACAGTTCATAATAATTTTAATAAATGGTTAATCAATTGTCATAGGTTGTTATTGAGTAGAGTAGATCAGAAATTTTTTGATGAAATGTTTTCCCATTGGAAAATGCTTATTCATTAAAAAAGTGAGGTGCATCATGGAAAGTGTTAATTTCCACAAAATTTCACTGTTTAAAAAGTAATAAACTATTTTGACATTTTCAGAACAGAATATTTTGATTTTCCATTTCAAAATTACTTTTCATTCCCATTTTTGAATTATATAACAATATAAAATGAACAAGCAAAACTGGAATGAAATGTTTCAATTTTATCAAAGCAGCGTTTTCATCAATTCAAAAATTTAGAATTTTGTTTTGTGGGAAATTTCTAATTTTTTTCTTTTGTTCCATTTTAGAATAGAAAAAAGTTCAACATCATGAAATTTCCTGTGAGATATAAAATCTCATTCCCACCCATATCTTTAATAGATCAACAGATTGCTTAATCTGATTCCCACCCATGTCTTTAACAGATCAACAGATCATTTAACAGATTGCTTATAAACATCTACAACGCCACCTACTGATGTGATAACCATCTTTATTCACATGCTACAGTCTGTAACATGCTTTCACCTCTATTAGTTATTAAACATTTAAAAAATATTTATAAATGTACCCTACCATGAAAGTAGACCAAAAAGGATTATTGAAAATATATATTTTTCTAAATTATGACTCATATGTACTAATTAGCATCTTTTTTATTCTGTATCTTATCTTCTTACCAGTTTATTGAATCAATTACATTTCTATCAGATTTCTGGAGATGGACCCAAACCTAAATTTGTTGTCTTAATTCTTCACTGCCTTGTATCTTGGGTAGGCATTTAAAACTGTGCTAGCCTAAATAGAAGTGGTTTTTATTCATTTTGAACAGGTGTAAACAACTACAACCACAGTGAACCAGATGTTCAACATAGACACTCCTGAATTTTGGAAAGTTCAGCTCCAAATCCAGATTTAAACTCGCAGTAGGCTTCTAACTCTGGGAAGGTCTAAACCAAAACCTGGGATCCAAATACTCTCCTTCCATATCTTACACAAAGTTTCGAGCTATTTATTTCTTTTCTCTCTCTCCCTCCGAAATTCTTTCCCAAATGTCTGCTCACCTATCTACTCTACCTACCTACTAATCAATTTAATGTATGTGCTTTTAAATCCTATACAGCAAAACACTTAAGCATATGCATAAACTTTGTTGATGCCAATTGGATTTACACACATGCTTAAATGCTTTCCTAAATTGAGGCACTTGCATCTTACACCTTATTCTCCTCTCACCTTCTCTAGATTTACACTAGAATGGCTCTAGTATCTTCAGTGAAACTACACTCAATTTACACAAGTATAACTGCCAGAAGTAACAAGCCTGATCAGATGTTGTGATACACAGATAAAAGATTTTCAAAAATAGGTTCCTGAGTTCATATTTACAGAGCTACATGTGTGCAGAGCACCTACCAGCTCCCATTTTGAGCATGGCTGTTCAGCACTTTTGAAAATCAAGCCTATCATTTAGGTATCTAAGTAGGGAGTGAGGAATCCAACTGTGGACACTCATTTAAAAAAAACACAAAAACTGGCCATACGGTCAACATATTCAAATGAAGCAAAATAAATTATTTTCTGCCAGGGAAATATTAAGATCTTCAGCAGATTTGTTTGGAGAATTTTCTAAAACCTAAAAGATTTTAAACACAGCACTCTTTATTAGCACAAATGGACTATGTTTTCAGTTCATACATATAAAATAGACATCGAAAATGAGGTTAGAGGTGATATTTCAACCAGATGTCCTTTTCCAAGTTGTGAGGGGAAAAATCAAGCAGGATCATAATAAAACTAACCATGCCTCCTTTGTTCTTACAGGCTGACAAGGCTTCATAGTTGTGTCACTGACAGTTTCAATTTTGGATCTGAAGTTTCTTTATTTCAAAGGGATTTTTTCCTGTTTTGGCTTAAATCCTGTAGCCAATAGGTTATCAAAGCGCCTCTTAACCTATGCAGTATCTTATAGAGATTACCTTTAAATACAGAAATGGTAGAAAGAACTTTTTTCTTTAAAACTTTGTTGAGTAAGGGATCTGGAGACTTTGCTGAGCTGTGCTGTGCACAGGAGATAGATATGATAGAAAAAAAATTCTTGATGAATGTGCCAGAAGAAGTGCCTTTCAGACAAAAATATTTCTTTAAAGTTTCTTGTTACAGTAACATACAAAAGTTATGTTGAAATAACAATGTGACTATGGCTGATATATTCACTGCTATATACTGAATTGTGAAGACTTCTAGTAGGGCTGGAGGGGAACTGTGAGTTTTCTTTAACTCAGAATTTCCTTGCAGATTTTTCTGTCTGTGTTCATGTTATTTTAAGACACTTTCATTTGATCATTCAATATTTTCCACTCCTGACTAGGTGGTGAATAGACTTGCCACTTGGCTGTTTTTTCTGCCCCTCCTTCCCCCAGCTTGAACATTTCTTTTGACAGGAAAGCCAAGTGAAGAAGAGAAGCCACCAGGTTATTTTTTTAATGCCTTTAACAAACAAAAATAAAAGGATTCTGTATAGAAATAAAACTTAAGGCACTCCCTGGGTCCATCCCCCTGTGAAAAAATCTGAAACATCAGCCAAAATTAATCTTGCCAGAATTTCTATAGGAAGCATTAATTCAGTTTTTCACTAAATCACATTGCTTCTTCCTGTTTAATATCACCAAAAAACATTCTAGCCCCTGCTAAACCCTTTCACATATTTTTGTTAGCTCTCATCTTGATTATTGCAAATGTCTCTTCTCCGCTTCTCTTTCCTCTCCAGTCTACTTGAAAGTCTAACGCTAAAGTAATCTTCCTCTCCTGCCACTCCAGTAATGTCAGCTACTCTTTTTCCACTTTGCATATTTTAACACACAATATTAACTTTCCTCACCTTCAAGGCCCTATACAATCTTTCCCCTACACCTCCATCTCCCTGCTTTCATTTCTTCCTACTTTCCCTCACACACCACCCCCTCTCCCCTCTTTTTTCTCTTCCCTTTATCTCATCCTCCCTCATTTGTGCCTTCCTATTTTCATTCATGATGTCCCCTATACCTGGAACAGTCTCCTGCTTCCCATATGACAAATTCCCTTCTTATTCCTCTTTCAAGTATTTCTTTTAAACCCGCTTCTTCTAGAATCTCTGCCAACTTCAGAGAAATTGCTAGCACTGGGAAGCTACAAATAAGAGCCCTCCATTAATGAGCTGGGGAGGGTTAAGTGAAATTTTGATGCTTTTCATGCCTAAATACACAGATTTTGCCAAATGTTTCCATGATCACAACTCACCTGACTTTCATCCTCTGGCTTTAGAGCTAGTCACTCAGCCAAAATAGCTAGGACTAACATCTTTAGTGGCTTTTTGTTGCAAAATGAATGGCTTCTATCAGATGTAGGCTTGCTTAAATATATAGACAGTTTTGTATACATTGGGTCATACCATGCTTAGCCATTGGATATCCAATATAAAGACCTTTGTATTTGGTGAGACTTGTGCAGAAGTGGTTTGAATTCTATCACATTTTTTGAGTCCACACGAACTGTGGCAAGATTTTATCTCAGTTTTATAATTTAGCTGTGGGAGCAACAGAGCTCCCATGCAGGCCTGCTGCTGTTTTCAATATACTCACAGTCTACTGGTGTCCTAAGTCACATGACTCTTGAGACTCTTGAAAGCAATTTCCCCCCACAATCTATTGCAATTACATTTGATTATATTCTCTATATAGATGCTCTTTTATTGAGTGCTGAATAGGAGTAAAGCTGACATTGGCAATTTGCCTCAGCCAGTTGGATTACATAAGAACATAAGAACGGCCATATTGGATCAGACCAAAGGTCCATCTAGCCCAGTATCCTGTCTTCCGACAGTGGCAAATGCCAGGTGCCCCAGAGGGAATGAACAGAACAGGTAATCATCAAGTGATCCATTCCCTGTCGCCCATTCCCACCTTCTGGCAAACACAGACTAGGGACACCATCCCTGCCCATCCTGGCTAATAGCCATTGATGGACCTGTCCTTCATCAACTTACCTAGTTCTTTTTTGAACCCTGTTATAGTCTTGGCCTTCATAACATCCTCTGGCAAAGAGTTCCACAGGTTGACTGTGCATTGTGTGAAGAAATATTTACTTTTTTTTTTAAACCTTCTGCCCATTAATTTCATTTGGTGACCCCTAGTTTGTGTGTTATGAGGAGTAAATAACACTTCCTTATTTACTTTCTCCATACCGGTCATGATTTTATAGACCTCTATCATGTCCCCTCTTAGTCATCTCTTTTCCAAGCTGAAAAGTCCCAGTCTTATTAATCTCTCTTCATATGGAAACTATTCCATATTCCTAATAATTTTTGTTGCCCGTTTCTGAACCTTTTCCAATTCCAGTATATTTTTTTTGAGATGGGACAACCACATCTGCACACAGTATTAAGATGTGGGCGTACCATGGATTTATATAGCGGCAATATGATATTTTCTGTCTTATTATCTATCCCTTTCTTAATGATGCCCAACGTTCTGTTCGCATTTTTGACTGCTGCTGCACATTGAGTGGATGTTTTCAGAGAACTATCCACAGTGACTCCAAGATCTCTTTCTTGAGTGGTAACAACTAATTTAGACTCCATCATTTTATATATATAGTTGGGATTATGCTTTCCAATGTGCATTACTTCGAATTTATCAACACTGAATTTCATCTGCCATTTTGTTACCCAGTCACCCAGTTTTGAGAGCTCTTTGTAGCTCTTTCCAGTCTGCCTGGGATTTAACTATCTTGAGTAGTTTTGTACCATCTGAACATTTTGCCACTTCACTTTGTTTATCCCTTTTTCCAGATCAGTTATGAATATGTTGAATAGGACTGGTCCCAGTACAGACCCCTGGGGGACACCACTATTTACCTCTCTCCATTCTGAAAACTGACCATTTATTCCTACCCTTTGTTTCCTCTCTTTTAACCAGTTACCAGTCCATGAGAGCACCTTCCCAATTATCCCAAGACAGTAGAATTTGCTTAAGAGTCTTTGATGTGATACCTTGTCAAAGGCTTTCTGAAAATCTAAGTTCACTATATCCACTGGATCCCCCTTGTCCACATGCTTATTGACCCCCTCAAAGAATTCCACTAGATTGGTGAGGCATGATTTCCCTTTACAAAAACCACATTGACCCTTCCCCAGCAAGTTATGTTTATCTATGTGTCTGACAATTTTGTTCTTTATTATAGTTTCAACCAGTTTGCCCAGTACCGAAGTCAGGCTTGCCGGCTTGTGATTGCCGGGATCACCTCTGGAGCCCTTTTTAAAAATTGGTGTCACATTAGCTATCCTCCAGTCATTTGGTACAGAAGCAGTGGAGAACCAGACCCAATCAGTCAAATCTATGCTTGGTTCAAAGTTTTCCACGGAATGCAGACACTTAGTCTTATAGCTGAAAACTCAATTTCCTGTTGAAAATAATTTAGGAGGAAGAGTTTCACTTTTTATTAAACAGCCAAACTTCCAAAATCCAAAATGTTTTGTTTAAAAAATGCCATCATGGTGCCTCAGAGGAGATGTAGTTTGGGTGCCTCATGCCCTCTCTGTCCTCTGTGAGCCAGGTTCCCCAGTGGGATTCTATTTCCCATGATACACTGCAGCTGCTGAAATAAAGGGGTGACTCTGGTGTATCATGGGAGATGAATTCCAGCCTGGGAGGTTGGCCTATGGAGAAGAATGGGGTCATCTCCCAGGAGCACATTTCAAAATTTTAAATATAGAGCTTTCAGCTGAAAAGTTTCAGATTTTGCCCAGAATGTTTTGGTTTTAGATTTTTCACCAAAAAGTCACAATTTTCTATGGAAAAACCTGCTATCTTCCAACCAGCTCTCGTCAACTCCTTAATTGCTGCAGCAGATTTTCACCACATTACTGATGCAATCTGGCCATAAAATGAGTTTAAGATGTCCTGGAAAGATCACCCCAATGCAAGGATTATCCCCCAGTAATAGAGAGTTACTGTAGGGGCTCTTATTTACTTGCCCTCCCTGCTGCCAGCACAGAAGGGAAAAGGGGATGTGGCTGAAAGAAAGGGGTCCAGCTGGGACGCCGTTCTACCATTCTGATCCTTGGCTGCATTTTCAAGGCCCGTGGCTGATCCAGCCAGCATGAACTAAAGCATCCCCAGGTCTGCTCTAACATAGCACAAGGATAATGGCCATGCACTCAGCACCAGCACCAGGATCAGGGGAATGCAAAGGTGCACTTTAAGCTTCCTTTGTGCACACACCCAACTTGCACTCTGGTTTGTTGCAACAGGATCTGGTCTAAAGTTTTAGGTTTGTTGGAAATTATAACCAGGAAGCAGAAGTGTCAAATCTGTTCTATCTTTACTATCTGGTTATGTTTGTATAGTTGTATTAAGTGTTAGGGTTTTATTTAGATTTGCCCTCTACTATATAACATCATCAGCAATAAAGTGAAGTAAAACAATCAAGACAAGTTGATCTGATACAGTCATCTAGTTAGAAGGCATTTCTTCTACTGAGGCAGGTCAATTGTCTATAGTCTGTATAGTCTCCTACATAAGATAATTTCTCTCTCCTGCTACACCAGTATGAACCCATGCTCTACACCTACTGCCACTACTGTTCTGTTTTCCCACCCTTACCCCCAACACACACCCCTCCTTGTTTTAGGCAGTCTGTATGTGCTAGGAGCATCCTCTGTCAACTCAGGCTTGGTCTACACTTGAAAGTTTTAGTGGCATAGCTGTATCACTCCAGGGTGTGAAAAACTACACCCTGTCAGACGTAGCTATGCCAGCACCTCCCCCAGTGTAGACACAGCTATACTGATGGAAGAATACTTCTATTGATGCAGCTACCATCATTTGGGGAGGTGGTGTTCCTACCCTGACAGAAAAGCCTTCTGTCAGCGTATGCTGAGTCTAGACCAGCATTTCTCAAATGCGGTCACCATGGCCGCATGTGGCCACCAGGGGTTTTTCTTGCTGGCCCCAGGCTCGCCACCCCTCCCTCATCACCGCTGGCCCTCTCCCAGCCCCTCAGTCCCATCTCCCCCATCGCCCCTGGCCCCTGCTGCCTCCTCCAGCCCCCCATCCATCACCCCTGGCTCCTACTGTCTCCCTACCCACCTCCCCAGCCAGGGCTTAATTTGTTCCCCAGCTTGCTGGGGCTGAGGATAATTTGTTGTGAAAAGTGATATTTGTATGTTTGTTATATCACTTTTCAGTGCCTCCCAGCTAGCTAGGAAGTCTGTTTCTGTGGAAAATATTAACAAATACACAAATATCACTTTTCACAGCAGCAGACTTACTAGCTAGCAAGTTTAAAACAAAAAAGCAACCAAAAAAAAAAAAGCAAAAGAAACAACAACAAAAGACAAAAACATGAAAAGCACCTTATTTTTGTTTCTCTTTTATTTAGGTCCAGTAAAGAATAGAGACAACGGTACATTATTTTGATTATTGAGTTTGAAAAAAAAACCCTAATAAATAAAATACAATGATTTGGACATGTATATGTGTATATTTGTTTTTCCTAAAGTATTTTAGGAAAAAATGTCCAAGCAGCCATCAGCAAGAGTTGGTGGTTGCACTTTGAGGCCACCAAAAAATTTGTTGTGAGAACTCCTGGTCTAGACTATGGGGCTATGGTGGAATAGCTGCTTCAGTATGGTCTCCATAGTGTAGACATTTCCTCAGAGTCATGAAATGTGTGACAGTGAACTGAACACCAAGCTCTGTACCAGTTATAGAGAAAACTTTGGCCATTTGAATCCTCTTTTAAATCTGTACTGAAAAAACAGAGACGTGGCCAGTAGAGTAGATCTGCACTGAATGGGCATTGCGTGCAGTAAATACAGTGTAGGACATGGGAATTCTGTGATAACTTTTGTTCATGGGTGAACCCCGTCTCTTTCAAAACACTCAGTTCGTTAAATGAAACAAAACACATGATGTTGGGTGGTTTCCTAGGCCTACAGCACTGATGGAATCATGAGAGCAGATGTTCCCACGGATTCTGGTGACAAACATGTTGATCAGCATTGCCTGGTACACACACTAGCCTGCCTAGGTAAACAAAAGTAGATTCAGAGCCAGATCCTCAAGTGGCGTAAGTCAACATTGACTTTACCCAAGCTGAGGATGTGCTCCTCAAAGTGGAAATAGAATCTTATATTCTAGACAGAGATCTGTATGAAGCCAAAGGTGCATTGTACTGTGTTTGAAATATTACATTTCTAGGTAGTGTAATGTGGTGGTATATTAAATATAGTTCCACCTCCATTTAATTTCACTCCCTCAATTAAGTGATTCTCATTCATTTCCATTGCTCTGTCCCACTTCCATTTATCTTCCCAGTACACAGCTTTCCCCCATCTTCCACTACACCTACCACCAAACAAAAGTTATAATTAACTACTTAGAAAGTGAATTTAAAACATACATTTATCAAAACAAAACCAACCACAGAATCTTGCTGTTGTCAGCTTTCCCCTCCCTTGCCTCTTCTCTTGACAAACCCCTTGTTTGTCATCACTCGTCTAGACTCATGTTATGTCTAAACTTAGGTCCCCATCGTACTTGATGGGGGAATAATCCCTGCTGGGAAAAAGAAACTGAAAGTGTAACTAAAATAGCTGGGCAGGCAAGAAGTTTACCCCTCTGAGAAGGAAGCTAGGTATTCACACCTCTTAAGATAAGCAGTGTAGAATGCAAGTAGAATTCATTTCTTACCTATGCTACACCAGCTAAAGGGGGGAGGGCACGTGGCCTCCCCATGTGACCCCCGCATGTGACTCCTCACGTGACTCCACCGCCAGCCCAGCCCCCACACTGTGACCATCTCTTCCCCAGGATCCATCCCATGTTAGCTGGGGGGGCTCCCTTTGCGCCGTAGGAGCTGCTGGCATGGGGCCGCCCGGTGGCCCCACATTCTGCTCCTTTTGCTGCTGTGGTTCCCCTCAGGGCTCTCCCAGGAACCGCAGTGGCGAAAGGAGCAGATAGGTGGGCAGCCCCACACCGGCAGCTCCTACGGCACAGCTGTACCGCCCCCAATCCCACCCCCAGCCCTGTTCTCCAGTGGGGCTGCTGTACAGACCCTGGACAGGAGACACAGGCACGCAGCTGCGTGGAAGGGCTGGGGTTGGTACAGCCGCGCCGGAGGAGGGTTGCCCCATGTTCTGCTCTTCCCGTGTCTTTCCGGTACGTCGGACTGGCTATAAATAGCTTAATGGTACGGCATACCAGACCACAGCACCCTTCTTGCACCGCTGAAGATAAGACTTGCTGCTTGCTTCTGCAAATTTTGCTTTTCTTCTAGCTAGTCTCACTGGCTCCTGCAGCTGAGAGCTGCTGACCTCAGAACACACCTATAAGGAAGTTTACAGCATAGAAGGGGAAAGAGCACAAATAAATGCAGTCTCAGACTACGCTAACTTGTGCTGGTTTTGCCTTAGGGTCTGTGAGTAGAATCTAGAGGAGCCTAGCTGGCTTTACTGTTCCTTTCTCTTTCACCCCCCACCCTGTCCCCACTACTCCTCCAAGGAGCTAAAATTCTCCAGCTCCCCCGCGGAGAGACTTAAAGAGTAGGAAACGTGGATTCTAGAGAGTACTAGCTCCTAGGGTAGAGATTGTGTCTTATGCATGTGTAGAGCAGATCTTGGGAGACAGACCAGTCCTCGCTTACAGACTGCCCCCCAACCTGAAGCAAATACTCTCCAGCAACCACACACCAAAAACACTAACCCAGGAACCTATCCTTGCAACAAAGCCCGATGCCAACTCTGTCCACATATTTATTCAAGTGACACTAGGAAGTGAGCTGTAGCTCACGAAAGCTTATGCTCTAATAAATTGGTTAGTCTCTAAGGTGCCACAAGTCCTCCTTTTCTTTTTGCGAATACAGACTAACACGGCTGCTACTCTGAAACCTATCATAGGACATAATCACATTAGCCACACCATCAGGGGCTCATTCACCTGCACATCTACCAATGTGATATATGCCATCATGTGCCAGCAATGCCCCTCTGCCATGTACATTGGCCAAACCGGACAGTCTCTACGCAAAAGAATAAATGGACACAAATCTGACATCAGGAATTATAACATTCAAAAACTGATAGGAGAACACTTCAACCTTCCTGGCCACTCAGTAAAAGATTTAAGGGTGGCAATTTTGCAACAGAAAAGCTTCAAAAACAGACTCCAATGCGAAACTGCTGAGCTTGAATTAATATGCAAACTAGATACCATTAACTTGGGTTTGAATAGACACTGGGAGTGGCTGGGTCATTACACATATTGAATCTATTTCCCTTTGTTAAGTATCCTGAGACCAACTGTCTAAATGGGCCATCTTGATTATCACTATAAAAGTTTTTTTCTCCTGCTGATAATAGCTCATTTTAATTAATTAGCCTCTTACAGTTTGTATGGCAACTTCCACCTTCTCTGTATGTATATATATCTATATATCTATATCTATATATATATCTTCTTATTATATGTTCCATTCTATGCATCCGATGTAGTGGGCTGTAGCCCATGAAAGCTTATGCTCTAATATATTTGTTAGTCTCTAAGGTGCCACAGGTACTCCTGTTCTTTTTGCTGATACAGACTAACATGGCTGCTACTCTGAAACCTGTCATAGAGCACATGTGTGAGCTGTATATGTAAATGTTAGTGATAAAGCACAGAATTGCAATAAGACAAGAAGAGACATATAAATATTAAAGACACAGGCCAAGCTTTTCAAACCTGTGTGCCTAAATTTAGAATCCTAAATCCATATTTATGCATGTAAACAGAAGTGGCCTGATGGAAGTCAATGGAAGTTCCAGGTTTCATCAGCATGGAAAATCGGGACGCTTTTATATTTATACACCTAAATAGATTTGAGTGACTCTGGGCAACTAGGTTTAAAAGTTTTGGCCATAAATCACATATATTCCACATGGCACTCTAGAAGACGGCATAACTACTATCAAAAAGAAAAGGAGTACTTGTGGCACCTTAGAGACTAACCAATTTATTTGAGCATGAGCTTTCGTGAGCTACAGCTCACTTCATCGGATGCATACCGTGGAAACTGCAGAAGACATTATATACACAGAGACCATGAAACATGAAACAACGAAAGCTCATGCTCAAATAAATTGGTTAGTCTCTAAGGTGCCACAAGTACTCCTTTTCTTTTTGCGAATACAGACTAACACGGCTGTTACTCTATCATAACTACTATCATTACTGTAACTACTTGCCATACTTGAACTTCATTCTTTTCTTTATCTAGTTTATTAGTTCCAAATTTTGTGTGTGTGTGTGTGTGTGTGAAAGAGAGAGAGAGAGTGAGTGTGTGTGTGTATTTGTGTGAGAGAGACTATATGAATATATTCGGATTTGGAAATAGAATTAATCAAAGCTGAAGTCTTCAGTTGTATACATCTATATGGTAAAACCAAGGTGTATAAACAGAGCAGTGGATTGCCTACAGGCAACTTCTTACCTACAATTACCAAAATTCTTTGTAGTCATGTTAATTCCAGTCCTTGAGAAAGCTCTGCAATCTGTTTTCCCTAAAGTATATATGCAGACACTTAATTGCTGCTTGACATATTGATAAGTCAGCAAATGTGCCTACAGCCTTTTGCTTTGGAAACATGTTACTAGAAATACAATGAGCCAGATTAAATACAGGTCAACAAGTAAGCCTCACCTAACATGCTTGAAATGTTTAGGGATTTTTCAGAACAAACAATGATCCATCTAAAGAGGATTTAAAAAAAAAAATACTCATGAACTGAAATTATATGTCAAACAAACTTCAGCACTCATGTTCAAAGCATTAAAATCAGGAGAGAAATTCTGCCTTTAGTTACTAAATCATACACTAAATGTCATATTCCAAATGAAATGCTTTTTAGTTTAATATAGACATTGCTGTGCTTAATGTGGTTTTAAAACAGAGAATGAGGTCTGCAAGGGGAAACAACAACAATAAAAAACCTCTTTGCCATTAACAGGAATTTGTGAATTATTCTTGTTTGGCAGCCTTTTTTTCTTCACAGAGAAAAGGCACAAGCACCATCTAGGTAGAAAACATTCAGTTTCATTCTATGACAGACCTGGAGAATTTCATTTCTCATCTTTACAGGAATGGTTTGCATATAAATATATAACTAAGGCCTATTTGTGGCCTTAGACCAAAAGACCCAAACTGCCCAGGCAGTAGGAAACCCCCGTCCCACACTTGCTTGTGTTTGGGATCTAGTGTGTAAATGGAAAGAGATTGGCTGAATTCCAAGGAATCAAAAGGTGATTATAAAGCAAAAATGGTCTTCAGGAGGGCAAGTACAGGCCAACAGCGTGTAAGAGCAAGGGCTGCCGGAAAGGGACTGCCAGAGTGACACTTGAAGATGCAGAGAGGAGGTGTTTCATAGTGTAGCATTTAGTCCTTAGAATTAGCACCCTTGGAAAGGAAACAGTAGAAAAAAGGAGTTTGGAGGCTTTTTACATTCCAACCAGCTTCCACAATGCAATATGTAAATTAGTATATAAACCGTAAGTGCTTGATTTATATTAAACATCAAATTCTTACTGGAACCTACAAAGGATTTTGAAACAACATCTGAAACACTTCTTTCCTCTGAAAGGCAGCTTAATCTGCTTTGGCACCAAATAATGGATATTGTTAAAACTGTGACATGTAGGTGTTTGTATTATATTACTGAAGTTCTGTGACTGGTTCCCAAATTCCATACCAGTAATCCTACTACAAATAAAGCTTACATACTGAAACTTGCTGAGGGGTTTGAAGTGATTAAGGCATTTCCTCCTATCCCTGCAGTGTACAAGAAAAAAGGAAGTTTATATTACTGTTTTGATTTCTTTCTAAATCAAGGGGTGGTGCATGTGTGTACCAACACAAGGAAGCTGCTGGTAACACAGAAAAGTAAGCATTCTCAATAAAATTTAAAGATAAGTTTGTGACTAAAGAGGAATGATGCAAAACGAGTTATCATCAGCTTTTTTTAAAGGTGTAATTCATGTATAAATCTGCATATTTCGATCCTGATTTATTATAGAACTGGGATATTTTTGGTTTATGAGACTCTTTCATGTTAATATCCCCATGCACGTCTTATACTATGCATCTTAAAAGGCAGACAGTCAATAATCTAGCACTGAAGGACCAGGACGTATCTACGTTCTTAAGGCCTAAATGTCCCTTTGTGTGTCCTTTCAGACCATAAGGATTCCTTTTTCTCTAATGAAATTGGGCCCACTCAAAACCTCCTAAAAAAAATACATGAGGGAAAACTTTCCTGGACATTCCACAAGGTGAACCTGTTTAAAAACCAGACATGTATACATAAACACGTGTATGTGCGCATATATCTATTTCAGAAATATTCACTCAGAAATGCATGGTACTAAGGGGTTTCTGGATCTGTGCTGGTGTCACATATATGTTACATTGGGAAAATGAGTGGGTTGGACAAATACCAAATATTAGGGCTAGGCAAATTTAAATTTACATGAATGATCACAAAGATATAGCTGGACAGTCTTTCATTTCTCATTTTAAAGACAATACCTTCAGAGATATTGGCATGATCTCATGGGGCAAACCAATAGATAATGTAGGAGGAGAATGAAGTTGGATAAAGATACAGACAATTTTAGATATATATGAGATTGGAAGATAACTGACATACGTTACATAAGAGCCATGCTTGCCACCCAACAGTGATGCACATTAGGGCACAGATTTTTTTGGTCTGCTTTAGTGGACGTTAACAATGAAGGCAGGAAATATGATCTTGTGGTTAAGACACTGGATTAGGTCTTGGTGAAGTTCCGAGCTGTGCTAAAGACTTCCTGAGTGACCTTGGGCAAGTCAAATAACTTCCCTGGGACAAATTTTTAAAGGTATTACATCTGAAGATTGAGATAAGTGCCTAGTGGGATTTTCAAAAGTGTTTAGGCAGGACTATCTGCATCTTCAGCTGTCGAAATACCTTTAAAACTTCTGGCCCTTTGTGCCTCAGTTATCCATCTGTAACGTGGGAATATTAATACTTTTCTTCTTCTACTGCCTTGTTTGTTTAAACAGTAAAGTCTCCAGGATAAGGAATGTTTGACTGTGTGTTCTTATATAGCACCTACACATCCATTTCACACAGGGCCTCTAGGCCCTACTGTAATACAAGTAATATCATCACTTTGAAGAGTTCCATTGTTGTAAAGTAGGAGCAGAAGGAGAAAAGCATTAACACTGGGCTCAGCATTTTTATACTCCAGTATAAAAAAATGTTCGGCAAAACACAGAACCATTTCCAAGCACCTGAATAGTTAATTTTGAAGGTCTGTTAATGAAGAGCAGCTACCACCAAAATTAGCAACCCAGAGCTAAACAATGCAGCCAGAAATGCATGAGGCCTCCTTTATAAATTGTGGCATCTAAGAGTTCAGCTCCCGTCCTTAATTACTAATCCAGAAAGAAAAGAGTGCCTTTGTTTGGAGAACTAAGGCCAACTATAGCATTACTGGATCAAAGTAGGAACATTGGGCGGAGATTAAAAATGATGAAATCTCTAACAAGGTCATTGTTTTTGTTTTTTTTAAGAAATTTTAATAATTTGTAACAATATTCAAAATTACCACCAGGACATGTCTTTAGGTTCCCAGTCCAACAGAAAGATAATAAAGCTAACAATTTATCCAATAGTGTCCTTTTCAAGGGCACTTATATTGAAGTTACAAGCTACAAAGCGTCCCATGTACAGAAATCTTTTTCACTTGCACACCAAAAAAACAAAAACATCTCCATTCATCACTTTGCAGGATCTAGTTGAGGAGATCTAGTTTTGTAGCTGATGCTAGGACAGGGGTCATATGACTCTGCCAGAGCCTTCCTGCGTGAACTTTCACGTGTTTCTTGTGTGACCTTACTCGGGCTCTCAGGAGAGAATTGGCATCTACTGTAACCAGCTGAACTGCTTTTCAAGGTTTAATCTCTGGTGACTTCAAAAAGTCTTACAAGAGGGTGAATATTCAGAGTATAATTTGGAATTTTTCATCTGTGTCTCATTTAGTTGCCACTGAGTTTTAATAAAGCCCCCGGTGACTATAATTAGCAAGCTACAGTAATGGTTTGGATTTATCATAAAATAAAATCTAAGAAATTCAAAATTAAGGGTCCAAGGTGCTGAGCACTTTCTACGGGGTGATGAGCACACTTAGCTCCCAAGGAACCTTGTCAATCGGAACTGACAGTGCTCTAAGATTTCTGGTATCACCTTTTAGCCCATCATAGCTTTCCCCAGGCATTGTAGGATATTAGAACAGCCTTGCATATTGTGAACCAGATTTTCAACAAGCTTCTTTAATCTGTGACTGCAATATTTTTGGTAGGCATCTCTTTTCATACGACCTGTGTTTGTGCACGGAAACAAGTAATTGTCTTTACAAATGCTAATTTACGCATGAAGAGCTAACAATAGCTGCTCACTGCAACTTGTTCAGAATGCAGAAGCATATTTGGTTGCTGAGCTGAGCAACCATCTTTATGTCAGACATGTCTTCTTTACCCTGTCTGCCTATAAGTCATACTGTTGGGTCTCAAAGTCTTAAAGGCAGAGGCTCTGACTATGTTCAAGAGCTACTATTTGAGTCTCATCTTTGTAAATATTCAGCAGCCACTTGCCTTAAGAATATATAGCCATCCTGTCCCAAACCAGCCAGTGACCATGCTTGAGATGTTTGGTGATCCCAAGCTTCCCCCATTAGCCATCTAGTAATCCCACCTTCAATCATCACATTATGACTCTTTTGACCCAACAATAATATTTTTTTGAGTGTGGTGCCCGTTGGCTCCATATTTATTACTGTATTTCACTATTCTGCAAACATGAGACAATTATCATATAACTCTCAATCACACCTAGATGGGGAGTTGGGACTAGAACCTTTATAGTTCAGCTCCCCAAACACATACTGCTGAGCTACAGTAGACCACTGGCAAAGTTAATAAGACTTTGAGCCTCTCTGTGGAATAGCTACTTGCGCACAACCACACCAGAACAGGGCAAATAAGTTTTTGGTTTGGTAGCCAAACTGAAAAAATAAAATTGTTTCAAATTGCCAACAAGACCATTTTTTATTTCTTTCTGGCAGAAGTGAAATTTCATTTTGGGTCAAACAAACTGTTTTTTCCAACCTGAAACAAAACCTTTTGTTTAGTTTTTGGGTAATCAGTCTTTTGTTGTTGTTTCATTTAGAAATTTTAACTAGATTTAACAGTTTCAAAAAGAATAATCAGACCGTTTCCTTTTTAAAGTGTCAAAGTGAAACTTTTTTAGGAATTTCTTTCCCTCCATTTTTATTTAGCTGAAGCTATTCACCTAATTTAACTTGATTTCATGGACAGTTTCAGTCAACCCTAAACTGCATTTTTTGATGAATAAACAATTTGCTAAATAAAATAATAATCATCATACACCCAGCTCTCCTTCCCACACACACAAAGCCACTACACTACAGTAAACTTCCCCTCACATCCACCACTTTTTCTGCATTCCACTCTCTTCCTCCTCCAAATGTGTTCTCTTTTATTCTAAGAAAATGGGTTACATTCAAAAGTTTTCATGGTTCTGGCACAGCATTCCACATGTTTCAACATGTGGAGGGGGGTATATTTTTCATCAATAAAATTATTACAAATATTTTTATTTTTCCAAAGGAAAAAATTGACATTCCATCACCATTTCAGGAAATCTCTGCTAATCTGAGTAAATAGCCTAAGATAAAATACAATAAACATCTTTGTTTCAAAACACAAAAATTTAATAAGATTTCAGTGCTTCTGTTTAGAAACCCAGAAATGTTAGTGCATTATCAATTTATGATTATTTTATACAATTCTGATGTATCATTATGAAGTAAAGATAATGCGCTCTAAACAAATAAGCAGGTCAGAAGAAGTTGTCTTATGTTCAGGTTAAAAGGAGCACTGGGAGCCTAAATTTGAAGCCAAGTCAAAACTGGCTTCGTTCTTAAGTTTACTTTATTTATAGAAATATTCAGTGCGTGACCCTCCTCGATCAGGGAGTCTTGGCTCTCAATCTTTGTAAGTTTCATGAGAAAAGTTATGAAAACTTCTCTGATATTTATTAGCACCGGCACTGGTTCAATAACACAGGACTCTGCTGAACTGCATGGTGCTATCGCAGGTCTGAGCTTTGCATTAAACAGCAACAACAACAAAAAAGAAGAAGAAAGAATGTAATACAAAAATAAATAAATTATTTACTCTCCCCACCTCCAGAACTTGCCTTTAACTTTTTATATTAACCTTTAAAGTTCACACATTTGAGTGTGCTCAGTGGATGGGACCATCTGGAATTACATCCTATACGCAGAATGCTGAAAAATTGCTGTGGCCATATGAAGTACTTGGGAAGAAGGGCTAAAAGGGGATATTAACACTCAGAGCTAGTTTTAGCTCTTGATTCCACAGAGTCTGGGTATTAAATTCTCCCTTTTTTGGTTGTTATAATAACTGGAAAGTTTGTTTGTATGGACCTTTATCCCACACCTCTCATTTAGCAGGGTTCAGTAGCTGAGGTACTGGCTTGGAACCCAGGAGACCTAGGTCCTATTCAAAGCTCTGCCACTTACGTGCCTCAGTTTCCCCTCCTGGCTTTTGTTTGTCTTATTTATACGTAGTGTAAGTTATCTGGGGCAGCAGCGCTCTCACTTTGTGTAAGTACAGTGCCGAGTGCAAATGGGGCTCAGGTCATGGTTGAGGCTTCTAAGCGCTATCGTCCAAGACAATAATTTATCAGAAGGGGAAAGAGTATTTACTTTCCTGCTTTACTGCATTTCACAAAACAACAATCTTCACAGGTTTTCTCAGACATTAGTCTGTGCAATTGTATAAGCATTTGCTTAAATGAACTGCTGATGTGGCTACAGGCTTAGCTCTTTGTACAGTGTGTTCTCTCAGTTGAAGTTGTACTGTACTAATGTTTACTGCTCTCCAAAGTTTTACATGCTGGTGCAAGTTCTACTTTGCATTTCGCTTCTAATGAATGGCCTTTGAAAACAGTACAATGTACACGATGAATGAGAACACACTGGAACCGCTTTCAAGGATTCTGGGAACAAAGCAAATATTTGCTTTGTAGAGGAAGATCAAGAATTCCTGCCTAAAGACATCCTTTTTTTTTTTTTTTTCCGCATGTGTGGTTACAACCTTTGACTAGTCTTCTCAGAGCAGCTATTTATGAATCCAATCCACGACAGCCCATGTGGTGTTGCTCCATTTTAAAATATTAGTACAGTACATTATACTGTATGACACATATTTTTAGTGACATACCCTAAGATAAGCATAAGGATGTCAAATGCTACAGGATAGAGTTGATAGATGCAAGGGTAAGGAGGGAGATTTTCGTGCCGTATGCAGCAATGCATAATAGGCAAGGGGACACTGGGAAAGTGTATTATATTCCTAGCTTAGATTCATTATGTCGCCTTCAGCAAGTCACTTAATTTTTCAGTGATTCAATTTCCCAGCTGCAAAAAATAAGAACATGCTACTTACCCACTCTGTAGGTTTAGATCTAGGGGATGCAGAAGCCCCATATACAGTAAGAGCTTAGTAAGTATTTTTATTGGAGGTAGAGGTGAAATACGTCCTAAATTAAAACATCAGGTCCTGGCTCCTGTGGGAAGCCGGTTGGTGGATGAGAGGAATCCAGTGATTTGACGTAAGTATGGGGACTATGCTGGATTGGGGGAAGAGATTGGTTGGAAGGCGATATACATTGCTCCATGGAGTGTACCAGAATGTTACAATACAGCATAGGACAGTTATCTTTTCCTCAGAGCCCCTTCCTGGAGGTTTCAGGAAGTAGCCATGCATCAGGAAACCAGTTGAAGGAGGATTGGGATGCATCCGATGTAGTGACCTGTAGCTCAGGAAAACTTATGCTCAAATAAATTGGTTAGTCTCTAAGGTGCCACAAGTCCTCCTTTTCTTTTCGCGGATACAGATTAACACGGCTGCTACTCTGAAACCTGTCAAAAGCACAGGGTCTCTGAAAGATATCTTTGGGCTTCCACAGATCTCTGTGGTTTCGAGGTGCATTGAGAGAACCATTAGAGAGTAGCCACAAGGGGAACTTTGCAGAGATCAGCCCCCCACCAAAGATTTTTCCATGGGAGCATGTGAGCCATCCCTCAATACATGTGTCTGTGTCATTTCCCTCAGACAGTTCTCTTTAAATGCACCCATAAATCTGAGGAGAAGTGGGTCCATAAAATTCAATATCCTGTTTGAAAAAGTCCCTCTGTAATATAACACATGCATTTATCTACTCCAGCAATCAATTAGACAGTTTAGTAGGGGATTTATTTGTTATGACATTAACCGAGTTTATCGTTTCTGGCCAGATGAATTCCTGTTACTTTGGCAGGCGATGCATGTCTTTCACTAACTGGTCGGAACTTTATCTCATTCACTATTTACATGAATTCATTTCAGTGTGGGCTCTAAAAGATGAGCTATGTGAAGAGCCTTCCACACCCCTGAAGTGGCTGAGGCAGATGGTTTTACTCCATGTGGGCAGGCAGCAGGCCACATAAGCTGTATATAAAGGTGTACTCCAGCCCCTACAGATTTTTCTTCAGTTTTTGCTTTTTCCACACTTCAAAAGAATTTGCAGTTTCTTGGAAGTAAGCAGATTCTCAAGCCCAGTTACAACACCACCCAGGTGGTGCAAAGGGGCCACCAATCCAGTCACAAATCATCAGCAGAGAATTCCCCTGGTGGTGAGCATTGAGTATTATTGGGCTGGTCTGGTGCCAGGACCTGCACCTCTGCCCTTACTTCTTGATAGGGAGGTGTGGTGGAGCTCAGTTACACTCTATAGACCAGGGGTGGGCAAACTTTTTGGCCCAAGGGCCACATCTGGGTGGGGATCTTGCATGCAGGGCCATGAATGTAGGGCTGGGGCAGGAGGTTGGGGTGCAGGAGGGAGTGTGGTTTGTGGGATGGGGTGTGGTATGCAGGAAGGAGCTCAGGGCAGGGGGGTTGGGGTGCAGGGCAGCATGCAGAGTGCTGGAGGGGGCTCAGGACAGACGGCTGGGGGCTCAGGGCAGAGGGTTGGGGTGTGGGCTCCGACCCGGCGCCACTTACCTGGAGCAGCTCCAGGGTAGCAGCGGCACCATGCCGCTAAGGCAGGCTCCCTGCCTGCCCTGGCCCCGCGCTGTTCCTGGAAGCAGCTGGCACCACATCCCTGCAGCCCCGGGGGGGGGGGGCGCAGAGGGCTGCAGGTGGAGAACCACGGCCGATGGGAGCTTCAGGTGTGGAACCCACAGGTGAGGGCAGTGTGCGAAGCCCTCTGCCCCCCTCTCCCACAGGGGCCGCAGGGACATGGTGCCGGCTGCTTCCGGAAGCAGCTCAGGGCCAGGGCAGGCAGGGAACCTGCCTTAGCCCCACGGGGGTGGAAATCCCGCAGACCAGATCCAAAGCCCTGAGGAGCCAGATCCAGCCCGCGGGCCATAGTTTGCCCACCCCTGATCTAGACCCTACTCCAGTGGAGGATTGATACGTTAAGGAAACTACAGTAGTCCTGTACCTTAGTGCTGCCTGGCTGTAACTCTAAGTGGCAACAGGGATGGGCCTGGCTTTCAGAGTCAGGGAGTTGGAACTAGCCCACACATACACCCTTTTGTCTGCACAGAGCAGAGCTCTGCCCTTCTTAATGTAAATGTGCCTTTTAGGGGAAAATAAAGTCTGCCAAAGAACGTGTACGCTTGTACACACACACACACACACACACAACCAACAAAAAGTCACATTTTCTCCTTCCCCAATACAGTCTATATACTGCTGCTCTCAGAAACCCAAAGTAAGGAACTGAAACGTTACACATGACTTTGCTAAAGCAATCACTCTATTATTCAGCTATGCAGAATAACTTTTCCGGAAACCACATCCTCACACCACACTCTCACCCATATCATCACACATTCAGAAGGAATGGAGTCATGTACAAAGAAGAGAATATACTTTAAGTAAATATGTAGTCACTGTACTAGATGTCCATCCAGTTCCTCCAGCTTGAACAAATACCAACAAAAAACCCTTCTCTATTCCTCACCCTTGCTTTTAAGTGAAGTATCTGCGTATGTACCTTTTTCTTCCAGTCCTGTCCCAGTTTACATATGTATTCAGAGCTATGGATCCTAATTTTGTTCACACATGTAATTTCCACTGAGGTCACTGGGAGCTGGCAGGTGTATCTGTGGGATCACCTGAGCCCATAAAATCAGTCACAAACTCCTCATTCTGAATGATAGACAGGCCCAATTCTCTACTTGCTTTCATGGGTGTGAACCAGAAATAACTCCACTAAGTTGTATTTCTGTAAGTGGAGAATGGGACCCAATTTCTGTATAACAAGAAAAGGTGTTGTTTGGGAGATAAAATACAAATCTCACTTCCTGCCTTTTGTAGAGATGGGACAAGAAGCCTCTGGTTTTGTCACCCTTGTCTCTTTTTTCTGCAGAGAAGATTAATATATTTGGATTGAGGTTTCATGTTCCCTTGCTTTCATCAGAGGTTATTCTCTGTGTTCTGTGAGCATACTCAATCTCCTATAAAATAAGCTACCCATTATTCTTTTCTAATCATCAAAAAACCCTCTAACAATGCATTCTTTTGATCAACAAAAACAATGAGGGGGAATTATTGTTTATGCATAATTATGGTAATTAATAACTTTCAGCAAATTTAACTACTGTATTGAATAATTACTCCTTAAGGAAACAAAAAACAAATAGCCTTTCTACAACCCAAGTGGTTCAATAGAAATGTGCAGAAGATAGTGGCATGCCGCCTGTCTCCTCTTAGTCAATGGCATATGGCCTTCCCCTCCTCCAAATCATCTACACATCTGTTCCAGATGCTGATATTGAGTTTTGAGGACCCTTACCTGAGCCTCTTCAAGGCAGTTAAGAGCGCTCTGCATCTTTTTAAATCTCCTAGTGGTAATAATAATGACGTTTTGGTATTAATTCGAGCAATGTGAAAACTCATTTCCTTGGGATTTTCACAAAAATATTTACACATTTCATCAACACTTTAAAATGTGACAATTGACAGAAAATCTATAATTCTTGAACCATGTGTCCTATTGTCTGCCTCACAAGAAAATTGGGAAACTGACCAGACTGAACCCTTAGCCATAGGCCTGGTCTACACTAGAAAATTAAGTCCTCTTAACTATGTTGCTCGGCGTGTGAAAAATCCATACCCCTGAGCAGCACAATTTAAACCAATGCAACCCCTAGTGTAGACAGCGCTAGGTCAATGAAAGAATTCTTCCATCGACCTAGCTACTACCTCTCAGGGAGGTGAACCTAGCTAGTGTCTCTTTGCCAAGAGGAGAACCCTTCCTGTCAGGGTAGTTAGTGTCTACACTGAAGCACTACAGCAGTTCAGCTGTGCCACTGTAGCCTTTCCAGGGTAGACAAGCCCATAGTCTCAGTGCGGTTAGATTGCTAGGCGCAGTGCAGGCGAGAAAGGCAAAGCTGTAAAGATAATGCAGTTTATTCCACATTTTGCTATAGAGATAGGCTCAAACCCAAACCCTTGACCAAATTTCAGCCTTAATCACTCTGTAATGGAAGGTTTCAGAGTAACAGCCGTGTTAGTCTGTATTTGCAAAAAGAAAAGGAGTACTTGTGGCACCTTAGAGACCAACCAATTTATTTGAGCATGAGCTTTCGTGAGCTATAGTGCATCCGATGAAGTGAGCTGTAGCTCACGAAAGCTTATGCTCAGATAAATTGGTTAGTCTCTAAGGTGCCACAAGTCCGCCTTTTCTTCTTTCTGTAATGGAAGAAGCCAAGACAGTGGATGTGGACATTCACAACCATCTACAAGTCCAAACTTTCCCAGATTTGGGGCCTTTGGATTTGGGCCAGCATAGAGATATAGTTGCAGCTGCTAGCTTCCAGATCTTTAACTGTGTCCAAGGAGCACTCAGCTGAATGTGTGAGAGGGTGCAAAAGAGGCTTTAAATTAACTCTGCATTCCCCTAACCTTAGGCTGCTCTAGATCATGCTGGGAGACCAGCACAGTGCGGAGCAGCCAGAGAGAGACTGTTGATCAAAGAGTCTAGGGAAGGTGGTGTTACACCGAGGCATAAAATCAAACAAGAGGGCCCCTGGACATCTAAGGACTCTAAATATTGCGAGAGTTCCCTTGCCACAGTCCTTTCAATCTTTCCAAGATGAAATGATTATAAACAGACGAATAATTTGTGAGATTAACAGCTCCAAAGAATGGTTTCTTGAGCAAACGTCTGACAGGCACTTCTTTAAGAGATGTCAGCATCCAACCCACTCACCGGGACACAATGACTGTCTCCTCCTTATTCAATTGATTTTACAAGCTGAATAAGGCCATGGGTCCAAATTGCGGGTCTGAGCCCAAAGCTACACTACAAACCTCAGTGTTAGACATGTAGATAGGGAAGACTGCTTTCACCCTTCTCAGATCTAACTTCAGGGCAAAATCAATGGGACTCCACCCCAGAAGTCAATGATCAGGTCTGAACCCACACAGTCTGAACACATAATTGTATATTTAAAAGGCACTGACAATCAAGACTAAGTTTACTCCTAAGCCTATTTCAGCCAGATCCTACTGTGTCCTTACTTATGCAAAACTCCTACTGAAGTCAATGAGACTTTGCCTGAGTAAGGATGAGGACCCTGATCTGAAGTTTCACATAAGTAGTGCTTATTGGGTTTGAACTGTGGAACATCGCTGCAGGATTTGGCCCAGTGTCTTTATTGCCCATTTTTAGAAATACTGACGTCAATGGGCATTTGGTTAGTGACTTCAATAGGAACAGGATTGGGTCCATTAGATTTACCCTGTTACATAGGCCACCATGCCCCCTTTCCCAAAAAGCACTGTGCTCAGTCATACTGTCATTAGCTAGATCTCCTCCCTTCAGCAACAGATTCTAAACTAGGAAAATCCCAGAGGATTCCACAGGCCCATGACAGGCTAAAGCTGGGGTGTCAAACCCATTCAGCAGGGAAAGCTGAAATCCCATTTTTAATTAGCGTCTAGGGACCAATGTAACAATTCAGGACTCTATAGTCTGCTCAGTCCACAGTGGATTTCACACAGATGTCAATAGGAGATTTGCACAGCAGAATGTGGCCTTTATGTAGTAACCAAACTTTTAATTGTTTGCTCAGTACCTAATCACCACATCCAGTGGGCAAATATGCTCACATTTAGCATCAGCACGATTTCTTCCCTATCCTCCTTTCTCTGTTTCTCTCCCTTTTCCTTGACCTTGTGGGCCTTCTGCTTTCTCCTTTCTGCAGGTCTCACCCTGCACCCCATTTCCATCCATGGGCTCCACTACCAATTCCTTCCTAATTCTATCCCTAAAATAAGCAATGACACAGTTAATTGCTACAGTGATTTAAAATGCCCTCAAGCTTTAGCATCAACAGCTCAATGACATTGAAAATGGTGGGTGGGGAAGTTTATACTTCTCACCATCACTGTTTCAACCTGTCTGCAGACTGAGGCAAATGTATTTTTACAATTGTGGCACATAACGTATATTGTGTTTGTTTGTTTGATTTTAACCCTGCAATCATGATGGCTCGAAAGTTCCTTTACTTCAATAGATTCTACATACTCTGAATATGTCCCACAGGCCATGTAAACATCTCATGCAGGCCAGACCCATTCCACAGGCTGAATATTTGTCAATTCTGAGTTAAAAAATATTTTCAATTTTTAAGATAAATTTAAAATCTTTTCATTAGAGAAAAAAGAAGATGAAGAAGAAGAAAAAGTTATCCCTTGGGCTGCGACTTTGTATGGCAAGTTTCAACCAGGAGGAGAATTATAAGCCAAGTTATAAATCCCAGGAGGGTGGGTAAGGTTTATAATGGAAGTGCTGGCACAAAGCTAACTGTGGCTCTGCAAAACTCATTGTTAGAATAACAGTATCAGTTGAATGGGGAAACCACAGCTCCTGAAATTAAGTCAAGAGATTTGATTTTACTTTCATGTGAGGACTTGCTGATATGTTTAAGTAAAAATAAATAAACATAAGGACCCTTTCCACATTTCTTAGTGATATCTTTCCTACCTTGAATTTCTACATACCAAATGAGAAATAGCAACACCCCCTTAGAAGCTCCATTAAAGACGATTTACAGGATGATTCTCTTATTAGGAAAAAAGAAAAGGAGGACTTGTGGCACCTTAGAGACTAACCAATTTATTAGAGCATAAGCTTTCGTGAGCTACAGCTCACTTCCTCAGATGCATCTGAGGAAGTGAGCTGTAGCTCACGAAAGCTTATGCTCTAATAAATTGGTTAGTCTCTAAGGTGCCACAAGTCCTCCTTTTCTTTTTGCGAATACAGACTAACACGGCTGCTACTCTGAAACCTCTCTTATTAGGGCAGATTGTCTAGCCACGTCTGTTCTTATCCCAGTGGCTGATCACATGACACTTTGGGGCTGCAATAAAATGAATTTTATTGTAAAATATGGTTTTCTTTTTATTCTTATGCACATTATGGTGATTGGATTTATTAGGTGTTTGTATTAAATCCATTTGACAGTAGTAGTTTAGTTTCTGCAAAATTTCAATGCAGTTTTGCAGCTGGCAGAGGTCATAGTGCAGGGATACATTGCAGTCGCAACAGGAGAGAGGGAATTTGTTGGTTGGAAGATGTACAGGTGTTTGTAGTATTCCTCCAGCCTATAGCAGCGGTCTTTAATGGGTGAGAGTTCCTGGAAGGTCATTTAACTTCTGCAAACTCTAAACCTGTGCTGTGTTTCTGGTAGCTTTGAAAGAGCTTGGGAGGCCTGTAGTCATCATGACAGCCTGTTTCTGGGGAAGTCTAAAATAAACTGCATGATGAAATCTCATTTGGTAGGAAATTTCAAAGGCACACCGTCAAGACTAACAGGGCCCAATTTTCACCTCTGCGTTCGAAGTTGTATTTTGTTCTGTGATTGTATACATGATTTACTGAAGATTTTGATGTTGACTGTAGAGCACCAGGCAAAAGCTAGATGGTAAATCAAGAAAAACACATTCTGATACATCTTTAAATTGTGTATTGTAAATTGTTGTACAGCTTTTATAATTTATCATTGGTATAGTATAGCCTCTGTATTGTATTATGCAAGATAGTATTTGATTCTTTGTATCGCCCTCTGTAAGAACTGTGCTATTTCTAGAAAATTTTACAGCCTCTCACTTGTACCAGTGTAAGTCCACTGAAGTAACCACATTCTTCTTAGCATATGCACAATGTGTCTCAGGTGGCATGTGACCAGGATTCATCACCGAATTTCGTTCTCTGGTTCCTCAGGGCAGGTATTGCCGGGGAGTGCAATGTGATCTATGCCCCCCAGTAACTCCATTGAAGCCATTAGACTTGTGCTAACATGAAACTGGTTAATCTAAGAGCAGAATCGGGTCCTTAATTCACAGAATACTATTTAAAATTGCTTTTAGTGTGTCTATACATTCCCCTGTGATAATTAAGCTACCAACTTTCCAAAATAAGGACTGATGCAGAATGAAAAAGTTCCTCGGCCATGTGAGGCAAATTCACTGCAGTCATTTGTTAACGAATCCCAAAGTTACATTATTTTCTCGATCAGGTTTGTTCCTACCTGCTAAGAGAAAACTGAAATGGGCAAAGAACCTGCTTTCCAAGAACCTCACCTAAAGCCCATTGAAGCCAATAAGAAACATTGCAATGACATCAACAGGTTTTAGATCAAGCCCCATGAGCTTAAGAGCAGGAATCAAGTCAATATCAATATTTTGTTAACTCTCTAAGATAAAGATAGAGGACAGCAACAGAGGAGGGCAAATGGATGTGCAAAATGCATGGGTCTGCAGGAAAAACACACCCATAATTCTGGTTATGCTGCTGCTTGGACGCCAGTGGGGTCCAAATATTATTGCAGCCCTCCCTTTGTAGAGCGAGGAATAGGAAAACAAAATACCCAGAAAACATTTTAAAAGAAAACCATACATTTAAATAATGTCAACCCTGAGAACTCTTCTTTCAATAAAAACCAAGAGCCACCTCTCTACTACAAGTGACTGGATTTCAGATCCTTCCTCTTCTTTTGATCAAAGTCTGTTACTATCACTTTGACTGAATGAAAAATGCACTAGGCACTGGCTGCGTGGATAAGAATAGGAGGAAGACCTCTCACTGCACCAGCTAAGAAAGAGGGGGAACTGGGGGGAAGCGGTACTTACCCAAGCCAGGAGGACCACAGAAGCCACCCTTCCACTCCCTGTTCTCTGCCCCACAGCCATTACTTTATCCCCGGTGTTCAATTTTGGTTTCCACATGAAGGGTAAGCATCCATTTTTGTGTCCACAAAATTAAGGGCAGTTGGAGCCCCGAATGTCACTGACACCAACAGAACATAGCCTTGTGCTTAGACATGCTCCTTGTGCTTACTGTCCCCACTCCAGCTGAAGCCCTCACACCACTGCATCAGCCAAGTACCATAGCTATGCATGGGGGAATCCTACAGGGGCTGGGGAGGGAAGGAATCTTTTCTCTCTCTCGCAACACTACGGAGTGGCAATAGAGCAGCAGCACTATCCTTACTGAAATCCCTGGCATGGCAGACTCTGGCTCCTCAGCTGCCTTCCTCCATGGAGAACGAATGGTGGATCTGCATGGTCGTTCTCTGCCTTCCAACTCCCCTTTGTCCCCCAGCATACTGGGACACAGGGAGGTCTGGCAAGCACAGCCACAGTGCATAGAAGGTGCAGAATCCCTCTGTAAACTCCTTGCATCCTGCCCCTTCCACACAGTAGCATCACACTGAGTCCATTCCAACTAGCTCCTGAGAAGGAGGCAGGGACGTGTCCAGTAACAAAGATGATTGAAGTGCAACGGAATGATATTTTACATGAGCCACCACTTTTTGGTGTTTTCAACTATATAACTATAGTGATTGTTTTCTGTAAGTTCTAGGAGTCTTCTGGAGGCAGCTGCCACTTGGCACCCAGCTCAGATACAGCCTGTTAGAAGTGATGCACAGTGTCCTTTCCCATGGTGGCATTACTTTTGTTCTTTGTTTTCCCTTACGTATGGTATTTGGACAAAAGTATATGGTTACTCTTTGTGTATGGAAAAAAATAACACGACTTATTCTCTTCCAAAGAAAGCAAACCAAGGAACGAAACAGCGCAGGGACTGAAATAGGGTGCACTTGGCCTGCTGTCATATAAGGAAGTGAAGGTCATACTGATGAAAATGTTGTGGTTATGCCAAAACATCTCATATTTTTAAATTATTAACCCTGTGTCAACAAGAGGGGACATGACAGAGGGCTGTAGGAAACAATAAAAGTTTAGGGATCAAGAGCAAAATAACTTTGTGATTGTGTGAGAAATAAGCCCAAATATACATTACTATGCTATGAGGGTAGGAGACTGACTAAGAGAGAAGAAATAAAACAACCAAAAGGAGAAAGGACTGAATCCCAGAAAAGAATTATACACTCGGGATGAAAGGAAGTGGATATTCTATTTCTATATCAACCACTTTTACACCCAAAACATTTAGAGCGCACAAATGGCCTTCTTTGGGAACTTTTAAAATCTACTGCATTTTTTCCCATCTTTCAGAAACCTGGGAAACTGATCCCTGGAAAGCAGGTATTCCTTAGGAAAGAAGTCTGACACACAGACCTGGTGGCCAGGGTCTCCTCATAACAATAGCACAATTTATTATCAACTTCATGATATTCCTTTACTTCACGTTTTTAAAGATTTAATAAATTCTCTCTCCTCTAGCATGAGCCGACATCAGTCATTTCCTCCTTTGTAACTGTCAACTACCTTTAATGTCTTCATTTACATCTGGATGCTTTTTGAGACGTTTGTCTTGGATGCTTTAAAAATATTTCCATTTCCAGGACAATATTCTCTTTAAAGAAATCTTTTTCAACAGAAAGGATCAGATGGGAACGCACTCCATAAATTTATTGTCACAACAGGAACAGGAAATGCTACATTCTATTTACGATACAAAATGAAACCCCAGCAAGTTCTTTTCAAAAGCGGGTATATAGAGAATGTCTTTGATCACCTAAACTATAGATTGCATTACTTTGTCATCTATATTGATATTATAGGCAGAGTTGGTAGCACCGCCTGTAGTCAAGGTTGCCTAACATGACCCATTTTAAGGACCTATTTTCAGTTGCTTATAACTTTGCCAAACTAACTGGTCAAGATGAAATTTGTCAGTGTTAGGCAGATGTCATAATAGCTCATAATTATGTATTTGCTGGCAATTAACTGAATTTAGACAAAGTATCGCTAAAACGAAATCGGTGCGGAGAGAAGGCCGCAGTGGGCTCCCTGACAATAGACCACAGGCCTCACTGTACTGAACAAGTCTCAGCTGCAACTGAGCAAATGATTTTGCTTATTCTTTCTGCAGAGGTGTTTCGTCTCGGGAACTGTGTGCATAGAGCAGTTTTTACTCCAGGATACAATACCAGCCGCTGGCACCACCTGCTTATTCTCCCTTGTACCATCCAAGCTGGGCACGAGGTAGTGGCAATCTTGGGGATCCGCTTCGCCACTGGTAGAGACGGGTGTGACTCCAGGTACTTTAACGAAGCAGTACCTGTGGTGAATTGGGGCCAGGGATTCTCTGGGGCAGGTTGGACACACTGCAAATAGTACAGGCACAACTCTGCGACCCTTATATTTTGTGGTATTTATTCACATAAAGTAGTCTCACGGAAAGCTCTGGTAAGGGCTGCTGGTTGGGGGACTATTGGCCTGTGCTCATTGAATTGAGCGACAAAGCTTCCAGTGATTTCAGTGGTATGACATTCAGGTCCATAGGAACAGACGACTGCAGGGCCTTTGTTGAACCAGGAACATATATTTCCATAATACCATCTCACACACCCCAGCTGGGGAATTTCCAAACAAATAAACTGCAGCTGTGACACTAGTAAGATTACATGTGAAGGGGAAGCTAGTCCCTCCACCTGTGACCACACTGGGCATTGCACCACGTCTAGAAGGCGGTCACTCCTACAGTTACCGTGTATGCGCGTGAGGAGCAGCATAAGTCTTGGACACACTCCATATAACCCAAAGCAAAACTGGCTCTTGAATATCTACGTGATACCAGCAAAATATACAGTAGTCTGTTACTGATCTCAGAACACAAATTTGCTCCTCTAGCCACCGATGGAAACCTTCAGAGTAAAAGTGGCATCTGCTTTGCTGCTTTTGAATGCAGCGTTTGAGGGAAGTGTGGGAGAAAGAAATGGAGTGCAGCATTGCAGAAACACCTGTCATGAACTAGCTGAAGTCGATGTTGAGATGCAAGACAGAGGAGAATGCATTTCCAAAGCCTGTAGTCTGGGCAGTAGAGGAAAGATGTGTGCTAGTGGGTACCGAAGAATGCATAGTGATGTGAGAGGGATACATTTCATTGGAGATTCAAATTGGGGGTTTGTTTGGGGGTTTTACTCCCTTGCAAACTGCTTGTGTTCCTTGCTGGGACTCTGCAGAGAGGAAAGAAGAGTAGAGTATGGAAATGCTTTCTAATAAGGCTTTGAATACATTCATTTTGGGAACATACCAATTTTGCTTCTCTTTACTGAAAAAGTAAATAAGCACTCTCTTTGTGACAAAACTTGATGATTAACATACAGTAAAGTAATACTGCAGTGGTGGACCAGGTACTTATTTTTCTGCTTTATACTCTTCCTATGTTGATGTTCAGTTTTTGAAAATGTAATCAAAGATTAATTTTTAAAAAAATGAAATAATGGGAATGTTCTTCCACGGGGGGTGGTGCTTCTTCAGGGAAGGTGAAAATGAGTTCTGCCTGTAGTACAATTGCTGCTACAAAACTGGTTCTTTCAAATATTCGCTTTTGGCTCAGATCCCCAGTTCCTAATTGTGGCGTACTCTAGTTGAATTCAGAGGGAGTCGTGAACAGTAGGAGAGACTGAAGGAAAACGTATGTAATGCTACTTCCCCTTCAGTCATCACCTTGACGCTTCTCATTGCACAAGTTACGTTAGCAGAGAGTAAAGCATTGCTTGCTAGCTCCCTGCAGAATGGTGCCGTTTCTGCATTGTGCCACTGGTTTGTATGCCTGAACACCGAGTACTTGCATATCCCTCCTTCTTGTATCACAGAGGAAAGGCAAAATCTGTCTTAGTCAGATCCCAGGAGTGTGTATATTTATGTAGTTATTAATGGCATTACAATGTTACCAGGGTGTGCTTTATATGGTGTAGATTACGAGCAATAATCTTTCTCAAGCAAAACCCCAGGAATCCACATAACACCATGGCTTTCCAGAAGAGAGGCGATAAATGCTTCCTTTGGAGCTGGCATTTAGTAAAAAGCTTGTACAAAGAGGTGCCTCTTACACTGTTTCTGAGGGTTTCCAGTCTCAGGCTCACATGTACTTCTCACAGGAGTGAATTCCAGAAGGCAGAACCTGCTACCAAGAAAGTGCTGACCCTAAGTCTCTAAAGTCTCTTCTCTGGGAGAGTTAGCTTAAGTGTTTTAGGTGGGCGCAGCTTGTGTAGCTGGTCACAGGTAGTGTTGGTGATTAAGATGAAGAGGATATTAGTCTTGGTGATGGTTTCTCCTGCAAGAGCCAAACCGCTGCATTTTCAGAGGATTGCTGGCAACTTACCCTCTCTTAGGGAGGCAGTCACACTCCCCGTCAGCAATGGACAGAGGCATTTCACTCTGGCTTTCATCAGCCAGGAGAGGCAGAAATTCAAGATGATGAGTTGATCTACCCCAGTGCCACTGACCATACAGCTGGAATGCTGGATGGCAGTCCAGGAAGACTGTGTTTTCTTTCTTTCTTGGATGCCTTAGTAATTAAAAAGCAGAAACAATAATCATTGTATGTGAGACAATTTGAGTGACAGTGCAATTCCTTGCTAATGTAGCTGTGTGCTAAGCCCCCTTGGTCAGCTCTGGGGCAGAAGGGGAATCTGTAGACAGGAAAAGGGCAGTAGTTGTGCATAGATGCAAATTCGTATCCTTTGTCAGTTGTGCTGACACAACATTGGTGTAAGGGTGACTAATCATTGTAACTAAATTAAAGAAGCTACCCCTGCTCCTAGTTTCACATTCCTGCAGATGGCATACAGCATCTGCCCTAGCTTGGAAGTCCCCTACAACAGTAAGGAGCAGCACAGAGATGCATTCTATAGCCCACCCGCTTGCAGCACCCCAGTGTAGATGCATGCTGGGGGCAGGAGGGGGAGTGTCCAGGGTACAGAGTGCAACAGCAATTCTCATCCACAGAACAGCCAAAAGAGGAGCTGTCAGGAGGATGCCATACATTAGATCAACCTCTAAGGTTACTCTATAGGGGGTATTTTCAAAAGAGCTCAGCACCCAGCTTGTACCCAATCATTGAGCTCGTTTGAAAATCTGACCCTAATTGCAGGCCCTAAAGTCTTCTGAAAATTCCAAACTAACATATACTGGAGGTCACATCAACCCCCAGCACAAGCAGAATCCAGATGACAATAGGTGACTTAAAGCCACCTTGGCCTCTTGGCCAGCACCTCCTGTGCTCTACCTCTCAGACGGCCCAGCAGCTAGCTCCAGGATTAGCTCCACTAAAGTCACACGAGTGTAAGGTGAGAATGAGGCCCCACATGAAGTGAGTCAGACCTGCTTGTGGCACTCACGTCATAAGTCATGTTTCATTGCTATCTGTCCGAACGTAGGATAGCACAAAGCTAGGCAGCAGGAACAGGATGCTTGACATGATGGTTACATGTATAGATGACGACATGTTTTTGGGTTGAGTACCCGCGGTCAGCTGGGACAAGGGAACGTCTGATCCAGTTGTTTGCAGTGGAGGCAGAAAAGTGAATCAGAAGCTGTGATTTGCTGACTATTTGAGTACATTTCTGCTACTCTGCACATGGTTCACCCAGCAAGAAAAACAGAGAGAAATTCCAATTGTAAAACCAACCCAAGGAGTTTGCAGTGCAATAAAGGATAAAAATACTTAATTACTTCAAAGCAGCAGCAGCACAAAGCACCAGTTTCAGGATTATTTTAAAAAATCAGCTAGAGTCTGAGGGTCTCTTTTTTCATATACATAAATCTCAATGACATGAATAGGAGAATGGCTCCCTACATGTACATGTAAATCTCCCTGGAACAATCATAAAGCCAACACATACAACATAACAAGTGATCTACTTTATAAACACTGGAGCACAGCTAATAAAAAGTTCTGGCAAGAAATATTTCCCCTACTGGCATTAGGCTGAATCAGCTGGTTGTTTATTGTTTCATGGTTATTGCAGATATAGCTGGAAGACAATGCAAAAATTTTCTACATTAACATGTGCTCTTTTTTTCCCCTTTCTCATTTTAAAAGCTGTAAATTTAAATAAGCCAACATGAAGTGGAATGGTAGCGGATACAGCCATCATAGCTGCAATGAGATGTTCACCAGAGACTTGGATGTTGGCAAACAAAGCCCTATACACTCAACATCTGGCTCATCTTGCTCCTTTGAGTTTGGCTGAGTATCCGTCTGCATCATCTGGACATGAGTGAGAAAAAGAGGCTTGTGTTTCTTATATCATCATTTCTGAGTGGTCTGGTCTTGCCTTGTACTTAAGCAGACAGTTTTAAAATGGTATAATGGAAAATAGCAGTCATTTTGCATTGGGGGAATTTTGACTTTATAAAAAGCTCTGTGAGTCAAAGCAAAAACAGGAACTGGGGAATGGGATTTTGGAACTTGGAGGTGGAGGGCAAAGGAAGATAAGTAGGTTTCCTAAACACTCTCTCTTTCTCTCTTTCTTCCCCCCACCGCCCCCAATCATTTTTAGCCCTGTATTTTCAAGCATGCCAGCTACAGCACTACAGAAGAAAAAGACCTATTTTTAAGTAATAGCAAGTCAGTGTGATTAAGCTTTCCAAAAAGACTATAAACATATGAGACTGATTCATCTTCTCCACTCATTTTTAGTTAGGGCAGGATGCTTTGCTCTGCAGGTGGGGTTTTCCAGGTTTTTATGGGACTTGCAGGTTTGAAAGACAGCATAAAAACAGAAGGATAAACTAATAAAAGTTCAATATTGCACAGTATTGGATGTTTTCCCCTTCTTAAATCATCCATAGTGTTGTGCAAATAACTCCTATAAGAGCCACATTCTACAGGTCACAGACGATGGAAGGTGTCAAGCACAGCAGGACCCAGTGTAGTTCTGCTGGGTGGAGATTTCCACAGCAGCCTCCACAGCAGGCCTGTGAAGGGACGATGCGGGGGCTGAACACAGGCCCAGCCAGTGGATCTACAGCAGTGTGGGATCCAGGGACACAGCAGTGGGACGGACAGCTTGATGCCTCATGTGCGGCTTCCAGCTTAGAGGTGGTATACATCCCTCCCCCCCCAACTCTGCACTTCAGAAGGCAAGATAGCTCCCCTGCAAGGTGGCCACTTACGTGGGGCATAACCACAAAGACAGGAAAATGCCCCAATCCAGTTATAAAGCAGAGATTTAGACCAAAAGGTGCTTTTGCCTTTTTGGGGTGGTAAAGGGGAACATCCAAATATTCCAGGCACCACCCCTTTCCTCAGTCACAGAAGACTCTGAATGTAACAGGGCAGGAGTGGTTTTGCTGCACCAGGGGCTTCATCCAAAGTCACTGAAGTTACCGGGAGCCTTTCTACTGACTTCAATGGGCTCTGGATAAGGCTCAAGTGGCAAAGGTAGAGCAGGATGTTGGGAACTTGCACCAGCCAGCACAGCTCCACAGCAGCCACCTGTGCCTCAAGATACTGGCATCCATGCTGGACTTCTCTGAGTAAACCTGCTGGTACTGCTGTGGGTCTGAAGTTACAGTCATGACTATGGAACCATACATACATCCTTTCCTCCTCAGGTCACACCACCCCAACCTCCCTAGCTCAGCAGTTCATTTGACTCGGACTGTGCTCGGGGGCCAGAATTTATAAATTTATGAATTTATCAGTCACTTGGCTGTGAAAACATCCCCAATCGTGCTACTTTTTGGTTTCATATGTACTGCTGACTTGTGTGTCTTGCCTTCTGAAGTGCAGAATTCCACATCTGATGGGTCAACTAATTGGGTTAAGACGATGCATTGTTGAGTCGCACATTATAAAGGTGGGCATAAAACCAACATGTTTCATATAACTGCTTTGCAAAAAAACATTTTTTTCATTGTGTTTTTTTTTAATTACCCATAAGTTAGGCAATGTGCTTGCTGGATAGTTCAAATGCTTTATTCCAAAAGGATCTGACTTTTTTTTATAAGGTTATTAAGCATTAAAGAGCCATTTGTAAAACTAATTTGTGGTCATTTGTTTTTTATAGACTCCAGAATCATTAAGAGAGCTTTACAAAAAAAAACTATAAAAAGGAAGTCTGGGTACAAAATAACTGATGTTGGCATCTTCAGACCCAAGTGTACTTCAGCTCCATTTAATTTGTCCAATTCCCAGTTGAGCAATGAGTGGATTTAGAGAAGCCAATTGCAGAACATTTGGCATCTTCCATCCACAGAAAAAAGTAGTGGACACGAGCATAAAAGGATTTTTCTATTAAGGGTGCAGAGTGTTTTGAAAAAGACATGATGCATGTCACTAATCAGGTGGGAAGAGAGTCTGGTTTTAACTCTTCCTAGTTATTTTCACAAGTAGAAATAGTCTAGCAAGTCTGGTAACATTTTCAAATATTTTTGGGTTCTCAGTAAAACTAGTTACACTACTTTAGTTAGAATCATTATTCATAATATTATTTCATAGCTTCACAATGCATAGAAGCATGATAGGTAATTTACAGGACACACAAAGACAAGTAGTTTCCCCCTATAAGAGCCAGGGCCCAATGTTATACCTCACATGACAAGTGGGGGTAACAAGCCACTTGGTGATGATAGGGCAAGGAAGGATGAGTGTTACAGTAGTAAGATTGTGGTTTACTCTGTTTAGATAATAAGAAGGTTTCAATTTAAAGTTTGTGGTGAGGCTATGGTTTTATTATTTCTTGTCTTTGGTTATAATTAGTACTGACTCCATTCTTGTGAGACATGCAGAAGCCCTCACAATATCCTGATTCCAACCCACCTAGACACGCCCTCCAGGTTAGAATGCAGGACCAGTGCACTAGTTGGGCAATCCTTTTGTGCTCTATGGTGCTTTGCCAACTGTATAATATCTGGCTGGGAGTGCTAGCAAGGGAAGGCTCCTCTCAGGCCCTCTTCTCCAAAGTGCAAGAGGAGAATGATTTGAAACAGAGGCCAAATTACAGTGTGCTTTGGGATCCACTGGGATGAACCAAGGGTTTGTTCTAAAGCAGATTCCTGCAAGTGTTGAAGCTAACAATACAAAATATTTTAACCAAAGCAAGTCACTCTTTTTCCTGATCTCTCAAAAATAAATAGAATTTTATTTTTAAAAAGTTTCCTTAAAGCAATTGCAGCTTGGAAGAAACAAGCATCAGATGTTTCTGCCCAAATGGTAAATTAAAAACGTAAAATTAAACCCTTAGAAATTAAAGCACATTATTGCTGCATCGCCGTGCTCTCAAACCTGCTAGCAACAGTTCTCACTGAATTCCTTAATTGAGACCCAACACAAGGTGCACCTTGTGTTCCATTATCTCAAACTCTTGCCAATAGTCTGACTAAGCATTTTAAACAGCCACTCTTAGGTAATGGCCCACTAAGTAACTAATTGTGGACTTTAATGAAACTGTATGTTAGACTGTACCATCACAATGTAACATATCAGTTTAGGAAAAGGGAAAAAATGTATTGATTTGCACTGCATTTTATTCTTCTGTTGATCAATGCTCAGAAGTTCTGGATGTGTAGATAATTACCACAACAGGAGCCTCAATGCGATGCTGTAGCAAAAGGGGCAAATGCGATCTTTGAATGTAGGGCAAGTAGATGTAGGAGAGTGATCTTGACTCTGTACTCAGCATTGGTAAGACCACTACAAGAACACAGTGTCCAGTTCTGGTGTCCACACTTCAAGGGGGATGGGGAAATACTGGAGAGAGGTGAAAGGAGGGCCACAAAAATGATCGAAGGGCTGGAACACAAGCCTTATAATGTGAAGCGTAAGGAGCTCAATGTATTCAGCTTTTGGAAGACAAGGCTGAGAGATGACTTGATCACTGTATATAGGTCCTTATACAGGGGAAAGATATCTGATGGGGATGGGGGGCTTTTTCCAACCTTGCTGATAATGGCATAACAAGATCCAATGGTTGGAAGTTGAAGTTAGATCAATTCAACCTTGACATAAGATACAATTTTCTAGCAGAGGGCAATTGAACATTGGAACAGCTTACCAGGGGAGGTGATGGAATCACCATCTCTTGGAGTCGTCAAGCCAAGATTAGATTTCTTTTTAAGAGAGATATGTTAATCTAGCCTCTGGGAGAAAAATACCATTGCTTGTGCCAAGTATCAGAGGGGCAGCCGTGTTAGTCTGTATCCACAAAAACAATAAGGAGTCTGGTGGCATCTTAAAGACTAACAGATTTATTTGGGCATAAGCTTTCGTGGGTAAAAAAAACCCACTCCTTCAGATGCATTGCTTGTGAGTGCAGGGGTGTCTGGCTCTGACGGTCGAGGTAGCTCCTTCTAGCCTTATAATCTGAATCCCCCTGTTAATCCCTTTCTTTCATGGCCATGGGGAGGACAGGGTTGCCTGCCTTCCCTCAGCATACTTATAACACTTGCAACTCTGTATTAAGATAATGACTATGAATAAATCTCATGTTCCAAAGCTTCAGCCAGTTGCTTTCATTGGTCAGGAGGGAATTATTTTTCCCTAATGCACATGGGGGAGGGCAGAGCTGCCTTCCTCTGGAGCACCAGAGATTGTCCACAGCTAGAGACAAAAGAGCAGAGAAAGTGGACCGAACATGATACAGAGAATCCTCTTTCTAAACACCTGGCTGGTGTGTCTTGCTCACATGTTCAGGGTCATATTAATCGCTAGATTGGGTGTTGGGAGAATTTCTGCCCAGGCAGGGACCAGGGGTAGTTTCTGAACTTCCTTTGTAGCCAGGGGCATGGTTACCCTCCTGGAATTATTGAGAATCTCTCATCTACTCAATTTTCTGTCTTTGCAGGGGTCTGGGGAATTGATGACACCTCAGAGTCTCTCCTCTGTTCTGGCACATAGTTTAGACTCCTGAGGACCAAAGTGTTTTAGTCTAGCTCAAGTCTTTGGGCTTAGCACAGAGGTATCTGGGTGAAATTCAGTGGCCTGTGATATACAGCAATTTGTACTAGATGTTCTACTGGTCCCTTCTGGCCTTAAACTGTATGAAAAACACACATATGCATATGCCCAAACTTGGCAGGTACAGACACGCACTTTGAAAATTTGAGGGTGAACTCAATGGTAGCTTTGCCATGGGGCCAGGCGATCAGCCCTAATCACTGCATATATAAAATTGTTAGAGCTTTCACTGCACAATCCATCAGGGATCAGCTTTGCTCTTGCAAAAGCAGAGGCCAGGTGTTGAAGTCAGGCCACTTATGTCATTTGACTGCAAAAATGTAATAATTCACAAGGCATTTCCAAGTCATTAGTGATAATTAATGGAACCATTCCCCATATATTAAAAAGTCATAATTTTTAAACAAAAAATTAAAACCATGTGGTAATTCAAATGATTGGTGAGTTATATTAGCACCTTTTAATCCTGAGTTTTCCACCTTCAGGATATAGTATCAAGCTGTGTTTGGCTAAACAAGTGTTTTATATGTAATTCATGAAAGAAAAAGTACCAAGTAGTTTTCTCTCTTTTTGGGGGGAGAAGACATCCAAGACATATACGTGATGATCAAAGTAACAGCTGACATTATCAAAATGTTAAAATTGATTACGAACAATTTTAAGGTGTTATTTACATGCTGGCCAAAATTACACTTGGCACTCACATTTAATACTTCCCTCCACCCCCATCCCTTTCTTCTCACTTTCATAAATGAGCTGCTTTTTCCTTGGCAATGAAGCTGTATTTTTTCAAGCTGGCAAAGTACCTGAATCTCAGTCAGAGTTCCTGGTTTTTATCCATAGCTAAGTCATTTGTTTTCTTCTCACTAAATGAAAATTCCAGATTTTTTTTAACAAAAACAGTGAAAATAAGTTAATTTTGCAATAGTAAAGAAAATATGAAACATTTCCTAGTCAAGAACTAGATGTCAGCAGATCTTGGGATCAGAAGAACGAGCAATGTCTGATGGATACTAGCTGCTTTGCACTCTCACATAATGGCTCTTTGACTCTGTCATTCCAGCAACTGAGGAGTTATTGTTTTATTAGTGGCTTTTGCTAGTACTGGCTCTGCCTTGATGCCAAGAAACCCCAGCAGACAGATCATGGCTAGGCAGGTGATGAGCTGAGATTGTCCTTTGTCTTCTTTTCTTTTCAGGGATTCTAAGGCTAGAAGAAATCAATTATTGAGCCTGACCTCCTCCTCCATTATGTCCCGGCTCCAGCCATTCCCATTCATCACCTCCTGTACCTTCCCATCCCTCCCAATTAAAAAACCCAACAACTCTCTCTAACAGATGGCCCTAGGATTGGGGTTGGGGGGGGCAGAGAGGATTTAAAACCAGTGATCACTAAACAGTCGATTGCAATTGACTGGTCAGTCCTGGAGCCTCTGCCAGTTGATCGCAATCTCTGGCTGCTAAAAGTCTGGCGGTGCAGCAGGGCTAAGGCAGGCTACCAGCCTGCCCTGGACCCACGCCATTCCCAGCAGTGGCTGGCATATCTCTGCGCAGTCTGTGGACTCTGGGGCGGTGGCGGCAGGCAGCTCCATGTGCTGCCATTGCCCTCTACCCCTTCCCCCAACGCCAACTCAACAGCTCCCATTGGCCGGGAACTGTGGCCAATGGAAGCTGCGGGGGTGGCCCTTGCGGCCTGGGGTGGGAGGGGAGTGGGTCTCCACATGCTGCCGACGCTCGCAAGCACTGCCCCCCGCAGCTCCTATTGGCCACAGTTCCTTGCCAATGGGAGCTGCGGAGTTGGCGCTGGGGGGTGGAGCCAGCGGCAGCATGCAGAGCCACCTGGCCCCCCTGCCCAGGGGTCACAGAGACACGTCAACTGCTTCCGGGAAAAGCATGGGGCCAGGGCAGGCAGGGAGCCTGCCTTAGCCACACTGCACTGCCGACCGGGAGCAGCCTGTGGTAAGCCCCTCCCAGCTGGAGCCTGCACCTCGCACCCCCTCCTGGATCCCTGCCCCAGCCCAGAGCCCCCGCCTGCACCCAAATTCCCGCCCCAGAGCCTGCACCGCTCACTCCATCCCACACCCCAATCTCCTGCCCCAGCCCCGTGAAAGTGAGTGAGGGTGGGGGAGAGCAAGCGACGGAGGGAGAAAGGAATGGAGTGAGCAGGGCAGGGCCTTGGGGAAGGGGCGGGGTAGATCCTGGTTGATCTTAAATTGAAAAAGTGATCTTCTGTGTAAAAAGGTTGAAGACCATTACTTAAAACTAACTCCCCACCCCTTCAAAACTGCTCCACACCTTCTACAAGCACATCATAGAACTGAGCCCTTCTTTTTGTCCCAGTCCCCCATGTAATATGAAGTGATGCCTGAGTGTGTTTTAAAAAGCCTAAGATCTAAGCTGAGACAGCGGCATTAATTCTGTATGTTCTGTTGATTGGCACTGAAGTATATTTTGTATACATTAAAAAAGTTGCAAACTTTAAAAACCATTACCGGAGCTGATCCTAGTAACCCCACTTGCGAAACAAAAAAAAAAGAAAGAAAAGATCTCAACAGCAAATGATCAACAAGTACAAACTAAACGAAAAATAAAGATACAAGTTAGTGATTTTCTTCATCTGATATTCTCTGCAGGATTAACAGCTGGCAAGAGCATGATTTACCTAAAAACAATATCCGGGAACAATCTAGGAATCAAATTACTTCACCATCAAAATAGCCATGGTTGATGCCAACAAACTTTATCCACCCTCTCTCTCCCCTTCTTTTATCCTCTGCTGGATCCCTTTGTAAGGATTTCATAAACATTCATGATCTATATTTCCACTGGGAGTCCTTCAAGAGATGAGATAAATATAGCACTCATTCTCTCCTTGCACAGACAGTAATTGATATGTGTCTGGTAAAAGTTTAATTTGATCCACTTTACTGGTGAGATAGCTAGAAACTTGTTAACAATCCCCAGAGGCCCACAGCCCAGACTGCTGTACCATAACAAAGATTTCCATCAGATTCATCATAATATGTAAACCTTTCTTAGGAAAAGACAACTTTTTAACTGAATTCATTGTACAGGGACCCAAACAGACAAATAATTTGGAGTTGTTGTGAAATTTGTGTTTTGATATGGATTCAAATTTTGCAAATAGTCCACTTATTTATAATGAGCCACACCAAAGCTCCAGCTCTGTACGCACCAAGTTTTGGGTGGATTTGAATTCAAGATTCTAATTTTGTGGCTTCCACCCATCTCTCTCTTATGATAGACTGATCTGGAGAGCCTCATGACAGATCTTTACAAATCACATACATGTAGGCCAATTTACCATTGGGAATACACCCTGCACACACGAGAGTTGAGGGAGCAGCTGGAAGCTGCCACCAGGGACTGCAGGGGACAGGACCAACTATATGAGCCCATTCTTGCATCTATGTTGAAATGGTCAGGTCCTGTGCCATCCAGAAGATGTGATCATCCTTCTCATTTTACCCATCTTTTCTGAGCCTCAGGTTGACCACAAGATGAGGTGGCAGCCTACTGCTGATGCAGTGCTAAGCAGTAGCAAACTGCTGCCAAGTGAACCTGTTTGTCTCATTGTTGCATGGAAAATGGCAGGTCAAATTCAGAACAGCAAGTAGTTACTGCTCCCCTGCTGCAGGGACTTATAAGCACATTTTCTGGTACAATGGACTTGCAGCCCTGGGGACATGCACCCAGGTGCCTCTAGAAATTCCATGGTGGGTACAATATCTTGGCTATACCCCCACTGCATCCCCCCCCAGCCCCCGCAACAAGTGCAACTTTGTGCTTTCCTTTGCAGGATGTGCTGCAAAGGCAAACACTTCCTAAGCTCCCTACTGTGACCAGCTGGCTGGTGCCAGCTCCTTGATAAGTTAGCCCAAAGTGTCTCATTGACTCACACCCAACCACATAAAATGAAATGCCAGTTATAACCCTGCCACAAGCCCAGCTGTGCCTTTAGGAAGTCTGGGGTTGGGGTTGGTGTAGAGCATCATTGCCCAAGGAGCCACTCCAGGAGAGACTGTGCCTTATGAAGGCAGAGCTTTCCAGGGCACAGGGGATCTAGTGGTGTAGCCAGTTCCCCCAGAATGATCAACCTGCTCTGACTGCCAGGTTCATGGTCTCACCCTCTTTGGGCATTCTTGGAACTGCACAGTGGGAGCTAATCCTGAACTCCCTGGAGATCATGAAATCAAGTTTTGCCTGGCCTTTTTGTAGAATATAACAGGCATCATGTCATCCCACTCTGAACACCCTTGAATGGGTCAATCACAGTCTGGATCCTTGTGAGGAAAAATATGATCCTCAAGGGCATGAGTATGAAAGATGCTGACCCCTCCCATGGATGCTGACCTCTGTCAAGCATTGACAGTGTGCAGCATCTTACAGAACTTGGGCCCGAGAGCCGTAACCCTCCAGCCTGCTCCAGGCTTTTCTCCCCATTCTCCTTCTCCTCAATCCCAATACAGCAATACACTTAAGCAAAGGAGACAGTCTGCCCAGTGAAGAAAGCACTTCATAGGACTCCAGAGGCTTGGGTTCTCTTTTCACCTCTGCTACTTGGCTGCTAGATGAGCTCAGGCAAGTCACGTCACCTGTGTGACTCAGTTTCCCTATCGGAAAAATGGGGATAATGATACTGCCTTTCCTTGTCAAGTGCTTTGAGATCTCCAGAGCAACAGAGCTGTATAAGAACTAGGGATTCTTATTACTGATTTTACTTCTAAAATTCTAAAGACAGGATCCATGTCTTCTGATTCATTTGCAAAGTTCCATACTCATCTATCACACTCTGTAAATAAATGATAATTGTTTGTACATAAGGCGATTATGTGCGGTTCATATCAGTTCCAGGCATGGCTACAGAATATAAATAAAGCTATAACAATTGTACAGACACAAAACTCAAGAGACACTAGATTAATTCTGAAATTATTAAATGGCAGGCTTCTCTGCGAATGGAAGTTCCAAACAACTGAATTTCTTCCACCATGAACTATGTTTTATTTCTGCTGATGAACATGAAGAGAGATGTTTCATTTAACTTTCTCCCAAGGACTAAAGTTTTGTTCTAACCTCCCATGAATTTCCTGAGGGAGAACCACAGATGAATCAGATAAAAAAAGCACAATGCTCCAATAAATTTCCATGCCAAACTGCCCTTATATTAGTCCCAATACAACCATTTACCACTTGATTCTCAACAGCATAAGCTGCCTCTAGACATTTTCTCTTATCGAAACTCTACACTTTGTTTAACACCACAACATTTTCCCATAAATGTTGGTCTTGTTCCCTTTTCTCTCCATGCTCATATTTATTGGCTGCCAAGAGTAATTTTGCAATCTGCAGCCCTCTCCCCCTATGCCTTGCTCGGTCTGGTCCACGTAATAACAGTTTTCATCACTTATAGGTTCCCTGTAAGTCTCATGCTCTAATGGGGATACAGTTCATACTTTATCTTTCATCCCCAGGAAACAGCATATTGTCAACAACAAGTGCAAGAATTCCACAGACATTTCTTTAGCTAGATAATCATGGGCCTCTGCCCAATATTGTTTAGGTACCAGTATGGCCCCCATTAACATAGTATCTGAAGGCTGCATAATCATTAACAAAGATATCCTTGCAACACTTCTGTGAGGCAGGGAAAGAGCATTATCCCCATTTTACAGATTGAAAACCATAGGTGCTGTAACTAGGGGTGCTGCCCCATCCCTTGGTTTGACATGGTTTCTACCTTATAAAGCAGTGGTGGGCAATCTGTGGCCCATCAGGGTAATCTGCTGGCGGGCCGCAAGACAGTTTGTTTACATTGACCATCCACAGGCACGACCACCCACAGCTCCCAGTGGCCGCGGTTCGCCATTCCCAGCCACTGGGAGCTGCAGGTGGCTGTGTCTTCGGACAGTCAGTGTAAACAAACTGTCTCGCGGCCCACCAGTGGATTAAGCTGACTGGCCGCAGGTTGTCCACCACTGATATAAAGGGTATACAGTTTGGTTCAATGGCTCTCAGCACCCCACTATTGTTTCAGCACCCCTGTTGAGAACCGAAGCACAAGATTAAGAGACTTGCCCAAGGTCTGAATCTGTGGCAGAATCAGAAGTTGAATGCAGATCTAACAATTCCCACTCCCATGCCTTAATTACAAGGCCATTCTTCCTTCCATCTGTCTTCGTATATGACATCCATCACTGTGGTACAGAGCACTTTTTGAAGTCAACGGCAATGTGGGTGCTCAGCCCTTCTCAGGATCAGGCTCTAAAAAGGTCCCTTAACATCTTGCTATTCATATTGGCACACTAATTTCAGCCTTGTTAATGGTAGAACACTTTTTGTAAGAGAAACAAAATCATATTTGTATAATTTTTCTACATGCAATTGCTCTAAACAAAGTGATTTTATTTAATATTCTCATTAATCTTAAAGTTGTCTTGTGAATGGCCTAGTAGTTTGTTTATATTCTGGTTTTCTTAGCAATTCATCATCAGTCTAACAAGTCTCTTAATCTTGTGAATCTTAATCTTAATCTAGATGGTGTGCAATATACATTTGTATCCAGTTCACTTTAAAAAAGGTTGAGGATAACGTCCTGATTTTAACTGGGGTTGCAATCCAGTTTCCGCTTATGCACATACAGCTGTGTGTGCCCCTTGACCCTGCAGCAACCTGAGCATGAGGGCAGGGTCTGAAAAAGTCAGGCCATATATGCCACTATATTATACATATTGTGACAGGGTCAGGCCAGATGGCTACAGGAAAGTGATAGAATGCAGATATATTAGCCCCAGGTTAAGTAGGTCCCTTTTCCCTGGGTAAAGTAACAGGGAAGGTTCTAGAACAATCAGGAACTTTCCGGAAACAATTAAGGCAGACAGGCTGTTTAGAACACCTGCAGCCAATCAAGAAGCTGCTAGAATGAATTAAGACAAGCAGGCTAATCAGGACACCTGGGTTTAAAAAGGAGCTCACTTCAGTTTGTGGTGTGCGTGTGAGGAGCTGGGAGCAAGAGGTGCAAGAAGCTGAGAGTGAGAAGGCATACTACTGGAAGACTGAGAAGTACAAGCATTATCAGACATCAGGAGGAAGGTCCTGTGGTGAGAATAAGGAAGGTGTTGGGAGGAGGCCATGCGGAAGTAGCCCAGGGAGTTGTAGCTGTCATACAGCTGCTACAGGAGCCACTGTAGACAGCTGCAATCCACAGGGCCCTGGGCTGGAACCCGGAGTAGAGGGTGGGCCTGGTTTCTCCCCCATCCCTCCATCCCCCCAACTCCCTACTTAATACCCGAGGAGTTGACCTGGACTGTGGGTTCCACCAGAGGGGAAGGTCTCTGGCCACTAGGTGGATCAGCAGAGACTGTGGGGATTGCTGTTCTTCCTTTTCCCCATGCTGGCCAGTGATGAGGCTAATTGAGTGAATGGCAGATTTGAGCCATGAAAAGAGCCAAACTGAGGGCTGCCATGAACCTCTGAGGTGAGCAAATCAGCCAATAAGCACAGGACCCACCAAGGCAGAGGAGGAACTTTGTCATAATATATAATTGGGCCCCTTAAGAACATAAGAACGGCCATACTCGGTCAGACGAAAGGTCCATCAAGCCCAGTATCCTGTCCTCTGACAGTGGCCAATGGCAGGTGCCCCAAAGGGAATGAACAGCCAGGTAATCATAAAGTGATCCATGCCCTGTCACCCAATCCCAGCTTCTGGCAAACAGAGGGTAGGGACACTATTCCTGCCCATCCTGGCTAATAACCATTGATGGACCTGTCTTCCATTAATCTATTTAGCTCCCTTTTGAACCCTGTTATAGTATTGGCCTTCACAACACCCTCTGGCAAGGAGTTCCAGAGGTTGACAGTGCGTTGCATGAAAAAATACCTTCTTCTGTTTGTTTTAAACCTGCTACCTATTAATTTCATTTGGTGGCCCCTTGTTGTTGTATTACGAGAAGGAGTAAATAACACTTCCTTATTTACTTTCTCTATACCACTCATGATTTTATAGACCTCTATCATACCCCCCCCTTAGTCACCTCTTTTCCAAGCTTAAAAGTCCCAGTCTTATTAATCTCTCCTCATACAGAAGCCGTTCTCTACCCCTAATTTTTGTTGCCCTTTTCTGAACCTTTTCCAATTCCAATATATCTTTTTTGAGATGGGACAACCACATCTGCATGCAGTATTCAAGGTGTGGGCGTACCATGGATTTATATAGAGGCAATATGATATTTTCTGTCTTATCTATCCCTTTCTTGATGATTCCCAACATTCTGTTCGCTTTTTTTGACTGCTGCTGCACATTGAATGGATGGTTTCAGAGAACCATCCACAATGACTCCAAGATCTCCTTCTTGAGTGGTAACAGCCAATTTAGACTTCATCATTGTATCTGTGTAGTTGGGATTATGTTTTCCAATGTGCGTTACTTTGCATTTATCAACACTAAATTTCATCTGCAATTTTGTTGCCCAGTCACCCAGTTTTGTGAAATCCTTTTGTCGCTCTTCACAGTCTGCCTGGGACTTCACTATCCTGTGTAGTTTTGTATCATCTGCAAATTTTGCCACCTCACTGTTAACCCCTTTTTCCAGGTCATTTATGAATATGTTAAATAGGACTGGGCCCAGTACAGATCCCCGGGGGACACCACTATTTACCTCTCTCTATTCTGAAAACTGACCATTTATTCCTACCCTTTGTTTCCTATCTTTTAACCAGTTGCCAATCCATGAGAGAACCTTCTCTCTTATCCCATGACTGTTTATTTTGCTTACTTCTATGAGGAGAAACTCAAAGGGTCAGATTCTCAGTTGGTGTAAACCAGCATTGACTTCAACGGAGCTATAATGATGAATACCAGCTGGTCCACAATACTTAAGATCTCTGATGGAAACCAAGAGATTTGTCTTAATATTTAGTTTACGGGTTATTATTTCAAGTAAACAATAGCCCAAAGCATAAAGCTGGGAGACAATTTGGCAGCTGAAGAAAACACCCCTGAAATCATTCCATTGTACTATTAGTTTGAGTGTCTAACTCTTTAATTGGAATTTGTGACTAATAGTTTTTATGACTGGATTTTTTTGTATAAAGTTTTTTTAATAGTTTTTGTTTAATAAATGAGCAAAAGCCAAATAATCTCCATCCCATTTGACAGAAATATCTGAAACGTGATTAATTAGCTACGATCTAGGACTGAAAATGCAGAGTGATATGGAGAAATTTTTGAACTTACTGATATTTTTCTTAAAAGAAATGACATTTATTCATTCTGTATTTTGAGAGCTTTACCCACCATATTTCAGCATGGCTGTGAAATACCTAAGTGACAGGTCCAACTGGTAATTATGAACTAGATCACAAGCTCCATTTTTGTACTTTCCCCCACCCAGCTATGGTTCACATTCTACTTTTACTGCACCCTGTAGATTAATAGTTGTGTGCACTACTGTGCTAGGCATTATGAAATTTACATTTTTGAAGTGCAGAATTCTTGATCTCTGCACAATGCACGTATCTCAGTGATTTAAAATGCCGCCAGGTATGCAGGTACTTTTTCACCTGCAACCTAATTGATTAAGGATAAAGGAGGTTTTCCAATACAGGATTTCTGCCCCCATCTATCCCCCCTCCCTCTCTCCAAGGGATAACAAGATATTAATGTTGCCTAATCTATTTTAAACAAAATCACTTCCTTTTTCCTTTGAAGAGATCCATGGGAACATCACATACCAAACTAGCTCCTGGACTGCTATTTGGATTTGGGGTTGAACCTGAAGATTTACTCAAATAATTCCACTGGAGTATATGGCAGATTGGGCCTGATCCTGATTAGCATGAGGGTCCTCCTACAGGAGGACAGCAGTGAAGCATCTTGAAAACAGCTAAAATTACAAGCTAACACTAAGTTGCAAAGTGTCTTCTCGTCCTGCTTGTAGGCTAGGAAGCTTTTTAGGGAAGCATGCAAGCTGGTGCTGGTCAGTCAGAGAGCCAGCCTAGAGCCAGGTAGGTTGAGTTGTGCCTTTCTGCCTTAGAGAGCAGCCTGCTTTGTCTCTCTGTTTTTGTTGTGTATTATCATTCTGAATTCTCAGAGATAAAAGTAGTGTTATATTGCAACCTTCCAGCAAGTATGTCTTATGTTTTTATCTGACTTGTGTGTATTCTGCGACCATAACAAGCAGTAGTTGTGTTCAAACAATATAATGCAGGGCTGAGGAAATACTGAGTGTCTGAGGATTCAGTAACTTACTGAATGGCCTATAAAATCACCTAAAATGGTGATCTAAACATGTTTTCGAAGGACAAGTTCCTTTGAAGTGAAAGTCGGACTGCACTGCAGTGGTTTATCATATGTCAGCAGGCAGATCTCAAAGGAAAAAGATGAGAAGTTGCTATATGCAGATAACATAGCAATAATGGTATTCTCAAAAGAAGACCTAGAGGAAATAGTAAACGAGTAGCATGACCAGCTAAGCTGGTATGGGATGCAAATAAGCATAACCAAAACAGAGGTCATGCAGGTCAGTAGAGGTGCCACAGGAAAGCTTGCCAGAGATTAATGGAATGAGACTAAAACTAGACTGACCAGTTCACTTACCTTGAAATATGGGCTAGGGTTGCCAAGACTCCTGGTTAGGCTGGGAGTCTCCCGGAATCAGGCTCGATCTCCCGGGGGCTACTGAAGCCAATCTGCGAGATTTTAGGCAGCTAAAAGTCCAGCAGGGCTAAGGCAGGCTCCCTACCTGCCCTGGCTCTGCGATGCTCCTGGAAGTGGCTGGCACGTCTGACAGTGACTCCTCGGCAGAAGCATGGCCAGTGGGTCTCTGCACACTGCCCCCACCCCGAGCGCCGATTCCACAGCTCCCATTGGCTGGGAATTGGGAACTGCAGCCAATGGGAACTGCAGGGATGATGACTGGAGGCAGGGCAGTGCGCACAGCTGCCTGGCCGCCCCTGAGCCTAGGAGCCGCTGCCGGACATGATGCTGTTTCTGGGAGCCACCCAAGGTAAGCGCTGCCAGGCCAAAGCCTGCACCCTGAACCGCCTCCCGCACCCCAACCCCAACCCCTGCCCCAGCTCCATAAAAGCGAGTGAGGGTGGAGGAGAATGAGCATCAGAGGAAGAAGTGCTGGAGTGAGTGGATGCAGGGCCTTGGAGAAGGGGAAGGGCAGAGGCGGGGCCTCGGGGAAAAGGGAGTGGTAGGGGGTCAGGCAAGTGTGTTTGGGTTTGTGCGATTAGACAGTTGGTAACCCTACAAAAGTCTGCACTCTTGAATGTGAGATAAGTCCTGGTTGGGGAGTCCAGGAAGCACGTGGAGCAGCATCTCCAAGGTATTGTATGACAAACATAAACCACTAAAAGCCAAACAGTGGTGCACCCGACAATGCTTCATGGTGTGGAAGCCTAGGTGATAGATGGCAAGTTCAATGCCTACGGGTATTTGAGAGGAGATGTCTTTATGCCAGAAGAGGAGTTATATGAAGAGACAAATTGTGAAGTGAAAAGCATTAGGATGGAAGTCAAAATCCATGCTGTGGCTGACAAAAACCAGGAAGTGCAACTTCACTAGTTCAGACACATGCAGAGGATGAATGAAAGGGACCTGCTAAAGATAGCATGGAAGGATAGGGTGGTGGGATAGAGACCCAGAGGAAAGCAGAGGAAGCAGTGGATAGACTGCATCAAAGATGGTGCTGCCTTAGTGCTGCCTCTGGCAGAAGAAAATGGTAGATGCTGGCATGATGACCCGATCCCCGTTGATAAGGGGAAGAAAAATAAGATAGTTTCAGCTGTATTCTGAAGTCTGTATTCCAGTGCACTTTGCCCTAAAGTGGCTCCTTAGGGTAAGGAGTGAAAAGGCATTATTGGTATGTATTTCAATGGAACAGGTACTTTATTTCAGTTTTTTGGAGCAGAAGCTTTAAAAGTCTGCCTCCTCCAGAGTTTTTGCGCTGGGCCCTTCCAAATTAATAGGCAGGTTTTATAAACAACTTCATAGCAAACCCCAAAGTGATCTTATGTCATGTTATTAATTCCAGGTACAAGTTGCCTGATTTACTCAACATTCATGTGATTATTGCAGTACAAGTTCCAGCTTGGTGACAAACTCCCCCTTCTCCCCTCCCCACAAAAAAGCCAATTCTTTGGGGAAAAAAAATTGATAGGGACAGGATTCCATGAAAGGTATTATCACAATTTGTAAAACTGAGCAAGAATTGCGTGGGCTACCTGTTATGGCACGGGGATCAACCTGTGATCAGTATAGGCATAAGAAAGGCAAAGCTGGTTTCAGAATAGCAGTCGTGTTAGTCTGTATCCACAAAAAGAAAAGGAGACTAACAAATTTATTTGAACATAAGCTTTCGTGAGCTACAGCTCACTTCATCAGATGCATGCAGTGGAAAATACAATGGGGAGATTTTCTCCAACGCATCATCAAGGATCTACAACCTATCCTGAAGGACGACCCATCACTCTCACAGATCTTGGGAGATTGACCAGTCCTTGCTTACAGACAGCCCCCCAACCTGAAGCAAATACTCACCAGCAACCACACAACAAAAACACTAACCCAGGAACCTATCCTTGCAACAAAGCCCGTTGCCAACTGTGTCCACATATCTATTCAGGGGACACCATCATAGGGCCTAATCACATCAGCCACACTATCAGAGGCTCATTCACCTGCATATCTACCAATGTGATATATGCCAGCAATGCCCCTCTACCATGTACACTGGCCAAACCAGACAGTCTCTACGTAAAAGAATAAATGGACACAAATCAGACGTCAAGAATTATAACATTCAAAAACCAGTCGGAGAACACTTCAATCTCTCTGATCACTCGATTACAGACCTAAAAGTCACAATTCTTCAACAAAAAAACTTCAAAAACAGACTCCAACGAGAGACTGCTGAATTGGAATTAATTTGCAAACTAGACACCATTAAATTAGACTTGAATAAAGACTGGGAGTGGATGTGTCATTACACAAAGTAAAACTATTTCCCCATGTTTATTTCCCCACCCCACTGTTCCTCACATGTTCTTGTCAACTGCTGGAAATGGCCCACCTTGGTTATCACTACAAAAGGTTTTTTTTTTTTCCTCTCCTGCTGGTAATAGCTCACCTTACCTGATCACTCTCGTTACAGTGTGTATGATAACACCCATTGTTTCATGTTCTCTGTATGTATAAAATCTCCGCACTGTATTTTCCACTGCATGCATCCGATGAAGTGAGCTGCAGCTCACGAAAGCTTAGGCTCAAATAAATTTGTTAGTCTCTAAGGTGCCACAAGTCCTCCTTTTCTTAAAGTAAAGCTGGATGGTTCTTGCATCCACAGTAAAGAATGCTGACAAATGATCTAACATTTTTTAGTGAGGGAGGTAACACTTAACTGGACTTAATTAGAACTATGTTTATTTTTACCACCTCACATAGGAGATGGGTGGAGGTTGTTTATTGGAGCATTTTGCTTTCATTAGCAGAGAAAAGCCTTTTAGTAAAATGGCTTAATTTCACGTTCCCTTGGAATAAGACAATCATCCATGGTCACAAGCCAAATATACAATCCCCAGAATTCAGAAATATACTCTTGGAGTAAGACTCAGTCAGAATATTGAGGAATCCACAATTCTGTTTGGCTACTGAAGAGGTGACCATGGACTACAATCTACTAGCATGCTTTTAAAAAAGGGAGGGGGTCAGGAGGGAATACATCCTCAGCCCCTGATCCAGCTTCTTTGCATTTAAAAGGATCTAGTCCCAAAAAGCTTGTAACTTACAAAAGTCCATCAACCAGGGCTATTGGAGCAATCACTCTCCCTCAGTGTCGGTAAGCTTCCAGGATGGTAAGGAGATACTATTGGAGTTATTTTATAAGCCAAAATTTTTGGAAAAAAGAGTGGCTTGAAATTTTGGGGTACCTCTGTTCTGGGTGCTAAACAGAGATTTCAAAAGGGCCCTGATTTGCAGATGGAAGGAGTTCAGCACTTTCTGAAAACCAGGCCTCTTGACGATATGTCAAGTTGGGCACCCAAAGAGCGAAGCACCCAAAATCACTAGCCACTTTTGAAAATCCTGGCTATAACTTGTATTTGTGGTGGTCATAATGTGCTAGGTACTGTCCACATGACCTGGGAAGACACAGATCTTGCCCTGAAGTGCTTACACTCCACGTAGTGAAGCAATGTGCAGAGGTTAGGGGAGAGGGATAAAACATGCAATCCAAATTCGTACTTTGGATGTGGGAGGAATATGGTGTTTCAAAATAACTGAGTATCAGCTAACCCCCAATTGCCACAATTCCTTGACTAAATTCTGAGTCCAAGACACACGTGCTATCAAACTGCTGTAATTTACACCAGAGGACCAGATCAACACATGTTCAGCCACTACCTTTGTAACAGCTATAGGGGAAGTAGAACCATATCTTCTGTGCAGCAATTTTTAATGTGTCTGTACACGCAGAGTGACCTGATGTTGAAGCATCAGAGAATTGCACACTAATAACAGTAATCAAATCAAGTCAAACAATTTACTGAGTCCAGTGGAGTCCATCTCAGCTGGAAAATTCTCTCACCTGCCAGTACACTGAGCAGCCCATAGCATGCAAGAACAAAAACATTGTCAGGAAACTCACACTCCCGACTCCTTTTCAGAGCCACTCTAACCAGAGCTTTAAACAACAATTCAAGAGACGTGAAGAATAGGACATGACTGTAACAATCTCTTGTGCACCAGTTAATTTCCTTTTCGGAGCATGTGAACTACAGACAAGCACACCTTAGAAAGGCACATAGCAACAAACTGCTTAAATAGAGCGTAACCAGGTTTATTCCCCTCCACATAGACTGTGCATAGCAAGGACAGTAACAAGACAGTCTTGTGATGCCTGTAAATATTTGTGAAAATCAGAAGCAAAGCAGACTTCTGCCAGCATTCAAAATGCCCACAAATTGCTTGATTAATTGCTTGAGCTCTCCTGCTGCCGCTGCATTTGTCACCGAGTGCCAGAGAAATGGTAATTTACAGAGACAAGGTCTCATAAGGAAGCCCCAACATCCCAGTACAATGGAATGCATAGTGATTTATGTGGTGGAAAAAATAGTTTAAAAAACCCACGTGTTTTCCCTGGGATTGCCAGAGGCAACACGAAATCCAGCATGGCAAGCATCTTGAACTATGTCACACAGGGCTGGCGTGATGAATGGAGGGTTTAATTCAGTTGGCATATGAGCACCTGACCAAACAAAGGTGTGTCCTGCCTGAACCAACTTAGCGTGCTGAAACAGATGCTTTTTCTAAATTTAAAAGCTGGTATTTAAATATTTTGAACCGCACAATAAAAACTCTGGAAAAGCAACATGAAATGTCTGAGTTAAGCCCTCAAAAAAAAAATAAAAAAATAAAAAACAGGAAATTCAGCGTGAAGGTTGAAAATCACCCAGTTTCGCTTGTGTGTGGCAGCCCATGCAATATCTGACTAGGTATGGGCTTCCTTTATGGGTTTGAACGAGAATTTATTTTTTAAAAAAATTCCAATTCGTGTTCAGTCAGAGTATGTCCAGGAGGTGAACATGAATCAACAGAAATACCATGAGACTGCTACTTTCACGGTATTTGCAGCGGAAGGAACACTGGTAACACTAAGTCTCAGTCTCTCTCTCTTGCTAGCAGAAGTGTGCCCAGAATACCACAAGGAAAGAATTCTGGGTATATTTTGTCCCATGAATTGGAGCTTATCTTGTAATTCAGCACTGGGGCAGCTACAGATTATAAAGAAAATAAGCATATGGAAGATGTTCTCTGTCTCTGTAGAACAAGACAATTATGGGGGGGGGGAAAAACAGAGCAAATTGTATCCTCTTATCCTCATGAAACCCTACTGGGGGGAAGGGGAGGGGCTTGCAGGAAAGTAGAACTTAGTCCAGCAACTCAAATGTGGGAAAGATAATGTGGTGAAGACCTAAAGGGCCACACCATGTACACAAAAGGGGTGACGTTTCTAAAGCACATTAACATGTTGTGCACCCATTGGTCCATGTAGCCCCTGCTGGTGCTTACTAAATGTTCCCTAGTACACTTTAATGTAGCATTACGTTAAAGTGCACTAAGGAACTATTAGTGTGCGTCAGCAGAGTCTACATGGACCAAGGAGTGAGTAACACATTAGTGTGCTTTAGAAATCACACCCCTGTAATGCACATTGCCACACCATGTACATATGTTCAAAGAAATGGAGTGTAGGCAGAGAGAGTTCAGTCAGATTTTAGATGCAGTATTTGTATGCCTTCATATTTGATGACGATTGTCATATTAGATTAAAAAGTTACATGAGAGATGTGCCCAAACCCAGATCAAGAACACCCTCAAGTATTGTGGAAGTTTGGATTCAGCACCAGTTTGCCAGGCAACTCCTAAAAGGCCAAAACAAAACCCCAGTCCTGAACATCCCAAACTTTCCAGATCTGGATCCCAACTCAGGTCCATCTTTAAATTACACCTGAATGAGATCCTTGGGATGCACTCATAGGCCTGTGTGTGTGTCTGAAGAGCCCAAAATATCATACTAATCTCTTTACCTTTGTACATACACGGACCCTTCAGCTTCATGTGATTTTTAGAGTATCTGAATTTGTGACAATTTTTGATGCTACCATAAAAAAGAAAATAAGAATCACACATGAACGGTACCGAGGGCTGATACTAATTGACACTGGAGCAACTCCATTGTTATTCATGTAAGTGAGGGCAGAATCAGGCCCATAGTCTTAAAAAGCTCCCTTTAACATTCAGTATGAAAATTACCGTAAATATAAGGCTGGAACTGTGAAAATGTCCTCTGACTTTACACCCAGAAACCAGTGCCCATGCCTCTTTGCGTGTGAAAAAACAATATTTGCTCTCACAAATTGTAAATATACCCCTAACTACTATATTTGCATGTCTAAATGTGGGCTTTGCGTACACAGTTTGAGAGCCATTTTGAAAGTTTGGTCCTGACTGGGGCTAGACTGTGACTTTAGGCTCAGCCTGGGGCATGGGCACGGCATAGCACCATACTACGAATGTGACAGTAGTAGAGGGAGGAGAAGAAAAACAGTAAGTGAACGTTCAACACTTTCACTTCCACTTCCCTGCCAATCTGCTAATCAGCTGAGTAGGGAGAAGGCAGCTGCAACCTTCTGCTACAAGGGCTGACTGCCTTGCCTCATGGGCAGGCAAGAAGCTGCTCCCTGGAATGGCTCAACTGAGGTCCCTGCCTGCCTTCTGCTCCTCCTCCATCTCCCCCTCACATTCACCCACCTGCCTGCCTGCCCACCCATGAAGAATGCTTAGAGGTTCAAGTTTGGGGGATGGGAGGACACATTCTCGGGGGTGGGAGGTCTTGGATAAACTTCAGGGGAACCCTCAAAAGCTGAGATTCTCTCATAGTCCCAGGATTCCAGGACCTGAGGGTTTGAAAAAACATGCTTCATGAGACTTGTGATAACATTGTGAGTTAGGCAACAGTGGATGTTGGTGGAAGGGAGGGTTTGGGCACAGAGATGGAGGAGACACTGGAGATTTGGAAGGAACGTTTGTAGAGCAGTTGTTTAGGATGTAAGAAGTAACTTTCGTGGGTGGAGACAGGGGGGCTTGCAGCAGTAGGTTTGTGTGTCATTCCTCTGGTCCAAACATATCCCTATATTCTTCCATTATGGGTCAGCAATCCTCATTTGAGAGCACCAAACAAATTAAAAATCCCTGTGGGAATCTTATTTCAAAACTCACTGTAATTTCTGGGAAGTTGTGGAAAAGGACTATTTCAGATTACAGCCCTGTACCTTTGAGCCCTTAAAAAAAAAAAAAAAAAAAAAAATCTGTCACCACAAAAAATATCTAAGAGTGGAAAGCATCCGAGCTTTCTGGAGAAAAACAGCTTCGAACTCCAAACAGACTTGGGTGGGTTTTTTAAACTATCCCCCATGCTGATAACATTTGTACAGACCAAGCTTTAGCCATTGGCACATGATTTTGCAACAGAGTTACTGTGACACTCTGGAAGTAGGCCTTGAGATTGAAATAATTATGAAACTCTCCAGCCGAATGGTGTGAACAAAGCTGATGTAACATGCTGAAGCCAAAATAAAGTGTGTTTATTTACCCAGAACAAAAACAAGTCAGCACCGATTTAAAAAACAAAAAGTGTTACTAGTTCATCGACAGAGTTAACCCTCATTATCTTCCACCATCATTACATGGTCTCTGATCCTTCGCTGTCGTGCATCTTATGCAGTCATTTACCCCTGTGAAAGTGAGCACAAAATGTTACCAAATCAGGATGATGGTCTTTTTCACAGGTGTGCATAACTGCAAAAGATGCAAGGCAATGGAGAAGGAGGCCCTAAATACCCTTCTAACTAAGCTAAATCCATGGCACTTGTTCCAATCTCATTTACACAAGTGTAAACTAAATATGTGGATGAAGACACCAACAGTCCTCCTGCACTGACAGAATGCGACTGATCCCTATAGGGAGAAATGAATAAGTATTAAGATGGAACATGAAGAATGAAGAGAAAGGGCAGTTCTTGCACTGAAAGCTGATAATTTCTGGAGCATGCTCAACACATTGTCTTCAAAAGATTCCTTGGTTATTCAGACATACCAGAGGCGGTGCTCATCACTGAGGAATAAGGAACAAAATGCTACCCTCACATGCCGCATATGAAACCTGGGAAAAGGAGCTTATGCACAGAGCCCAGCAAGGGATGGAGTTTCCCCCCTTCCACCAGCCTATGATGTCTCAGCAGATCCACCCTCATAGAATTGTAGAAGCCCATGTGGTTGGCTCCATCCACCCCTAGCCAGGCAGAATGGTTGGTGAATGCAAATAGTTACAGATCATCGGGATAAGCCCAGGCCCGGGGCTGTTTTCAAAACTCTACTTCTGAACTGCCACAGATGGCACCACGTGCAGTTCAGTTTCATGATCCATAGTATTAACCCATAAGAGCACATCACGTTTAAAAGTCTTGTAATCAGGCACTTGTGGAATTTTGCACCATAACTACATGACACAAACTAGTAGAAATCTATAATCGTAATTAAAGAGATTCACCTTCTGAGGATGAGAAAACTCAAGTGAGTTGACAGAGTCCACTTTTCAGCCAACAATAGGCATGAAAAGTTTTATCCTTAAAATTGTGGTGGAAAATTTATCAGCATTAAAGAGGGGTGAAAAATCATTCCTGTAGCCTTAATAATCCATTAATATAGTCCTTTTGCTTTCCAGTTATTTTTAGACATTAACCAATTAGTCTTTATGACACCTCTGTGAATATGTACTACTTTCAGTTTGCAGATGAAGAAACTAAGGCAGAGGGGTAAAATGCTTTCCCAAAAGCCAGAGGGTGTTTAGGCTTTATCTTAAAGACTTCATTTGGATCAGGCTTTTAGAGTTCAATTTTCAAAGGGGTTCAGCATCTGCAATCAGAGGCCGATTCACAAAAGAGCTCAGCTCTAATTTAGGCATCAAATCAAGCAAGCTTAATGTACTGGATGTAGAGATCGAAAATATGGCCTTTATATGACAAGAGAAGACCTGCACTTTTCTGAAAAATCTGGCACCAAATGTGAGTGCTAAGTATTTCAAGGTCTGTCCCTATGTTCTCAAATCACAACTCAAACTCAGGAATTCCTTGATCCTACTTCTATGCTCAGGCCCACAACCACAGCGTGAATCTTTATTAGGCAGAGATGGGCAGTCTATTAGTAGTAGCAGTAGAGATTTGTGAGCGTAACAAGAAGTTCTACCTCTGTATAACTAAGTTAACCAAGAAAAAAAATTGTTCTCTGGCACTTTAAACATTACAGTATGTCATCGGGGGGGGGGGGGTGAAGGAGGGGTTGTTTTTCTCGTCATTACCATTGATGGAAGTGAACCAAAAGAAATAAACCAACAATGTGAAAAACAACAAGTCAGTAATTATTAGCAGACTAATCGGCCCATTGCCTGCAAGGATGGATACAGAGATGATGGCAGCCCATGCATGAGTCATCTCTATTGTATCTTCTGCACATTTAAAGGATTAAAAAAATTTAATATCCCTTAATGCTACAATTATCAGCCCCCAAGTGAGCCCTCCCACAGCTGCTCTTCTTTGCTTCCACCTTTGACCCTTTGCTTGCCCACTGCTAATGAGTGCCACAATTCACCACTGCTGGTATTGGACAGATGATACAGTTGCTCTGGTAGTGAGTTATTGAGGAGGACACCAAGCAGCAGTGGTTGATTGCCTATTCATTGCCCAGCCCAGGAGTGGTTGGATGCCAGAGATTTGGTGCCAGCACAGGACTGGTGCTTCTTGATCTGCGCTGGCTGCCTATGGGTTTCCAGATTGGATATAAGGTGTTTTGATCTATGAAGCCCTAAATGGTTTGGAACCTTCCTGCTTGGGATACTCTACTGCCTATCTTCTCATGTCATACTGCCGCCATTGCAATTGGTGGAGGTGAAGGAACTGGATCTTCCAAGTAAGAGAGGGGGGCTTGTGGTAAAGTGTTCTCTATGAGCCCCCCGCCCCCATCTTTGGAACAAGCTGCTCACCCTGCCCCCAGTCCAGATCTTCAAGGCACACAGCAGAGCACATCTATTTGCATGGGCTGCTGCAGCAGTGGGCTTTTGTGGGGAATCAAAGCTGAGGGACACGGGAGTTTGGTTTTCTGCAAACTGTTTAACTTTATTTGGACAGAGGTGCCTAGAACCTGGAATAATAAAATGGGAGGGGAGGGGTTATTTGTTTAGATATGATAAATAAAACCACCTTTGCCATGAGTTTGTTTTTCACAATGGCCCTGCTCCTCTGAGGGACATCAGTTCAGGATCCTCACTCACAGAAGCCTGCCAATTTCATTGAAAACACAGTAGAAAGAACATATGTGTCCCAATATAACAGGGCCCATGAGGTTTTGGTTGCCTTCTACTTGGTCTGAGTGCCATCAGTTCCCACTGACCACACAGGGTTGGGCACTAGTAAAGAGAATATTTAGGTAAGCCCTTTTGTAGGATTTTGCTATTGTAAGGAGGAAGATTGTATGGCTAAGGTTGTAGGGCAAGGGTTCTCAAACTGGGGGTCAGGATCCCTAAGGGGGTTGTGAGGTTATTACATGGCGGGGGGGGAGGGGTCACAAGTTGTCAGCCTCCACCCCAAACCCTGCTTTGCCTCCAGCATTTATAATAGTGTTAAATATATTAAAAAGTGTTTTTAATGTATTGGGGGGGGGGGTCACACTCAGAGGCTTGCTATGTGAAAGGGGTCACCAGTACAAAAGTTTGAGAACCACTGTTGTAGGGCTGGGACTCTGACTCCCAAGACCTGGTTTCAATTTCCACTTCACCAGACATTCTGCATAACCCTCAGCGAGTCTGCTGGGGAGAGACCGTCTCCTGAAGCCTCAGTTCCCAGGCTGCAAATGAGGGTGCTTGCTCTGCCCTTGCTCACAGGGTGTTGAGAGACAGCATATTGAAGACTGTGAGCTGCTCCATTACTACAACGAGGGCCACATGCATATTCAGTGCAGACAGAGGTAGAAGTCCCCTCCTTTCGCTTAGGTTTTCCAGCTCCTTGGGCAATTCAACGCTGTTGATCACAAATGGGGTAAGCTAGACTATGAAAGTGCTATAGGAACATCCATTAGAACTACAGCCTCCTGCTCTGATCCCCCAGCAAATATAGGTCTAAGTATTTAAAGACTAATGGAATACATTTTTCCTTTTTGCCCTAAATATCTAGAGCCACAGTTTGGTCCTTAGCCACTGGCCTTGTAGGGAGTGGCGCTGAAGGGGAGCCAAGGGAGAGAATTTGCCTCAAGACGTACAATCTCTCCACAAGCTCCCGGTCATACAGAAGGAGAGTGCATACTGTAGTGTCCCTGTGAGTGGGGCAACGTGCTTTCCCAGAAGCATCCGCGTAGCTCCACGGGTCACTGGGGCGGTGGGGGAGGGGTGATCAGCCCATGTATTGCTGCAGCACCTAGGGATCCCAGTCATGGATCACGGCTCCATTGTGCTAGGTGCTGCACAAGCAGATGGTCCCTTTCCCAAAGAGCTTAGAGTCTTGCACTCTTGTGGACTGCTCCCTCAGATCAACCCCATTCTCCACTGATCCTTGCAGAGGGAGTCCAATAGTGTGCCATAAATATCATCCCTCCTTGCATACATGTTATCCTGGTAGCCACAAGTGTGTTAGCATGAATATTGTATACTGCAATGCAGAGGCGACATGGGGAGGGAGGGCAGGCGAGATCATGTGTCCCACCAAATTTGCTGCTTGGCTGGTGTAGACCATACTCACATGGATTGAGCATGCTCAGTAACACTGCTGAAGTCAGCTGCCCTCACTCTGCACCACCACCAGGCCCGGGTCATCTCTGCTGCAATGTCAGACTAAAACCTGTGTGTAAAAATAGCCTCCATTTAGTGTCTCTTTTTCTGAAAGGGTCTAAAGAGATTTCCACACTGAACATATTCACCACACTACATACAGGAATTTCATCCTCCATTACTGAAACGGAACCATCTCTGAAGTGATATACAGCTGTGAACAGGACCACAGTTCAGGAAGGAAGGATCTAAAGAGAGAAAAGATGCCACTGACAGTCACACATCAGCTAGGTGTTCCCCACTCTCAGTGCTGACTCAGCTCAACTCAGCTTGGCTGATATCATAATGTATCATCTTGGCTTCTGCTGTTTATTCCCCTTTTCAGGAATTTATGGCAGTGTTTTGTTTACAGTGAAAATAAATCTCCCATACATAGGGCCTGTCTTAGTTATCATCCCACATCAACACTTCACTAGACCGATACCAGATTGTTCAGTTATCTCTTCTGGACAGGCATAAAGTCACATGTCTGTGTCTAAGGGAAAGGACTTTGTAAAAGCTGTTGATCACAATGTCAAAGGCTTTTCCCAGCACACATTTTCAAAGCCCAGTTGAGCAGTCAGCAAGACCTGAGATACAAAACTGAGAAAGTGCCCAGCCAGCATGTTTGGTGCAGTGAGTGGGACTATGCCCCTTTGGGCACACCCACTAGCAGAATTGGTGCTGAGCTCCAATATCCCAGGGGAAACTGGAGGAGGGCTTGCCCCACTGGCATGCACAGTCTTTTCCCCAGCTGCCTGGTACATGCGGGAAGTGTGTACAATACATCCATCCCTACCCGCTTTGGCTGGTTTGACCTCCATGAGAGCAGAGAAGGAGCTATACCTGGCCCTTCTGCAGAGTATGCAAAGGGTATGGAGGCTCCTTGTGCCTTCTTTGCACATGCATGTACACACACACACACACACACACACACACACACACACACCATGTACTTGTGCAAGGGTCAGAAATAACGTGGCCCAGTATACTCAGGCAAACTGTTGCCAGCCCAAGCAATCGATGAGCTCAAAGCAAAATCCCAGACTGGAACAGCTCTGAGGTTTGGGGCCATTTGGATGCCCTGAGCTCGACCTCCAGCTAGGAGATGACATTTGAAGTGTTGAAGGGGGAAATGGGAGACAACTGCAGGAGCTTGGAGAGAATAAGCACACAACTTTTAAGAAAACAGCCCTGACTGAACACATTGGGTTAAGAGTATGAAAAGTTGAATGCAGGGATTGAGATGAGGCTCTGGTTTGGGGGACAGTATTCCAGGTGAAGGGGAGACTTTTCAGGACGAAGCTCAGCTAGAAAGAATCTGACCTAAGGAACGGCAGTGCCTGTGAAGTTCACAGACTTAGACTTTAAGATCAGAAGGGACAATCTGATCATCTAGCTGTGGGGTAAAGCAGAGATTGGCATGCAGCATAATTGCGAACACACTGTAGTGGCAAAGAGTGGACTTGGGAAAGCTTGGATAAATGGATTTGGACAAATGATTGGTTTATTCAACTAAATTCATCGGCTTCCTCAAACTGACCACAAACAAATGAATCAGTTCAAGGAAATCAATTATACAAAATTATTCTGAGAGAGTCATTTGTGCAAATAACTCATGGTCTGTAGCTCATTGGGAGTACTCTGTATTTCCATTGCAGTTTTGATTGGACACACGTGTCACATGGTCTGTTTTTGTTCCCTTTATGGAGGAGTGTAACTGCATGTCCTGCATTGGCACTAAACTTACAAGCTAGAATACTGATAGGACGTTTTAAGAAGTAATTTCTATAGAATCATAAATCAATAAGGTTTTACAGACATTTAATAATCACAATCATAGGAATGTAGGCTAGAAAGGACTTCAAGGAGGTCATCAAGTCCATTTCCATCCCGATCCCTTGTACTGTGGCAGGACCAAGTATCCTTAGACCATTCCTGACCGGTGTTTGCCTAACCCATTCTTAAAACCTCAACTGATGGGGATTCTACAACCTTCTTTGGTTACCTGTTCTAGTGATTAATCATCATGATAGCTGGGGTGGGGGGGGAACAACTTTCTAATATCTAACCTGTAATTTCCCTTGCTGCCGATTAAGCCCATTAGTTCTTGTCTTTCGAGCAGTGGACATGAAGAACAAATCACTGTTCTCTTTATAACAGTCTAACATGCGGGGGAGAACCACATTAGTTTTCAAATATGTCTTCTTTTGTCAAGCCTAAACATAGCTAGTTTTCTTTGGTTGTTTTAACCTTTCCTCATAAAAGCTTGAGAAAAACATGACCTCATTGATGTTGTTCTCCTCTGGACTTTTCAGTTTAGACACATCTTCCTTAAAGTGTGGTGCTCAAAACTAGACAGTACTCCAGTTGAGACCACCACTATGCTAAATAGAGAAAACAACTATCTCCTGTGTCTTGCATATGACACTCTTGTTAATACAACCTAGAATAATGATAGCCTTTTTAGACATCACTTTATTGGCTCATATTCGATGCGTCATTCACTATAGCCCCCCAGATCCTTTTCTGCAGTACTACTGTCTAGGTAGTTATTTCCCATTTTGTATTTGTGAACTTGATTTTTCTTTCTTAAGTACAGAACTTTTCATTTGTCTTTATTGAATCTGGTTGATTTCAGACCAGTTCTCCAGTTCAGCAAGATCATTTTGAATTCTAATTCTGTCCTCCAAAGTGCTTGCACCACATCCCAGCTTGATGTCATCTGCAAATTTTGTACCCCTATAGTCTCAACTCCACTATTCAAGTCATTAGTAAAAATATTGACTATAAAAATATAGTACCAGCCCTAGGACAGACCCATGGGGACCCCACTAGATCTGTCTTCTCATCTTGAGTGAGCCACTGATAATTATTCTGAGTATAGTCTTTCAAGCAGCTGTGCACTCATCTTACAATAGTTTAATTCTCTATTCAGTTCTATGGGTTGTTATATAATGAGGTCCAAATGGACGGGTGTCCTCGCCACCACCCCACTTATGAGCTAGCAGCTTTGTTCCTCGTCTGAAGGCTAGATTCTGCCACTCTTATTCATGTTAGACCAGATTGGTAGAACTTACTCAATATGAATAAAGCTTATTCCACAAGTGGCCACATTCCCTTCAGGAAGGTGCTATCCTTTCTCATAAGGAGCGACAGGATCTTGCCTCTTGAGTAGTACCTTACTCTGAGCAGTCCCATTAATAATCAAGGAATAAGGGAACACCTAATGTGAGTGTGGTGGAATCTAGCCCTAAATAAGCCCAGAGACTAAACAATTTTTATGGACCCCCAGATCTAGCCTCTCCAGATGACTAAACATGATTGTGGTGGTTAACTTATAACCCACTCTCTCTAAGTTGGTAATCAGAGCCTCTGTTTTATAGATGTCATACAAAACGAGACAGGTAAACAAACATTCTCATTGATGTTATCAAGCTAGCCAGCTCAGTAACTAGTAGTACAGTAAGAGGCATTGTTCAGAAAAACCCGCCCTTGACCTTTCAGGCACAAACATGTTAGAGAAACTGCTGTGACCCATATGGTAAACATTCAAAGAGAAAAGACAGCTCCATTTTCAAAGCTAAAACAGCAACGTGGTACAAACTGAATGATACAAACAATTGTAAAAATAAACAGCTGTAGACACTTGAGCCTTTGATTGGTTAATGGTATCCTTTGCCTGAACTTGACAGCTATGAAAAATTTCATTCTTCTCTGATTAGACATAGGCTTATCTAGCTATCTGATTTTTCTATTCTTCAGCACCTGTTCAATTGTGGCAGTCACAATCAGATAAAAATTAGGTATGATTAACAGCATAGACATTGAAAAGAAATTGTTCAGGCCCTGCTTAAAATAAGTGTTGGTTTTAAAAGGAAAAAAAAAGACAGACAGTGCTAGTTTAGTTTTAGATAGATAAACAAAATACAATTTAATGCAAAACTAACCCTATAATCAACCAGTCTCATTCACAGAATGTAAGGATGTTGACCTGATGATAGAATGTTAAAAGATCTTCTCGCAGTAAAGATTTTAGCATTTTTATATTAACCTTTCCAACCTTAGAAGAAAAACAGAGTAATGGCTTTTGTTGCCACACATTAAGTCTTCAGTCTGAGTTAGACTTTGACAAGAAATAAACAAAAGCAGTCTGGGTTTGCTATTTAACTGCACTCTGTGTGGAGTCAGCACATTTTGCTATTTTAAAGTGTTTTTAAATAGTTTAAAATCTTTCATGTTCTGGATTTATCATCAATAAAGTCTCTAGACTAGCTGTAGGATTTTGCCTTACTTAATAAATGGTAACAGTGGAAGAGAAATATACCTTTCCAAAAAAAAAAAAAAAGCCTGTCAAGGAGATATGTGGGATGGGCGGCGGGCACGGGGGGTGGCGCGCGGAAGAGTGGAAATGGACCCAACAAACAAAATCAGACTTTGGGCCAAATTCATCCATGTTGTAATTCCATTGTATTTGGTGGAGTTACAGTAGCGATCAATTTGGCCTCTTGAGTCTATCCCTGCAATGATATCCTAAAACATAGAAGCCTAAATACCACTGAAAAAAATCAATGGAAATTAGTCTAAGGCCAGGTCTCCACTATAAAGTTAAATCAATTTAGCTACATCATTCAAGGACGTGAAAAATCCACACTCCCGAGTGATGTAGTCAAGTGGACATAACCCCCATCTAGACTGTGCTAGGTCAAAGTGAGACTTCTTCCACTGACCTAGCTACCACCCCTCAGGAAGGTGGATTAACTAGAGTGGTGGGAGAATCCTTCCCAACCCTGTAGCGAATGGCTACACTGAAGTGCTACAGCTTGGCAGCTGCAGCAGTTTAAATGTAGATGTGGCCTAAGTCACTTAGTCCATTTTGAAAATTGTATCCTGTGTGGTCTCAGCAAAATGAGGATACATAAGTAGGGCCAACTTGTAATCTTACTAGTGTGACTTGGGTGACTGCACTGATTTCAGAGCGTTAGCACTCAAACGTCAAACTTTTCAGTGTTACAGTATCCTACGTTACAGGAATAATCTCTTCAAATATCTTCTCAAGAAATGAGGCTGTATACTTTCACTCTTGTGAGATGTCAACCCACTTTAAAAGACATTTATAGCCCCAACACGGACACCCTGGTCACACTGCTGCCTTTGTGAGTCTTAGTTGGTGTCATTACCCGGCTCTGACTCAAGGCCTGCCTACCACTTGGTACATGAGTTATAGCTATATTAAGGATTGGGGGGTCAGATCCTCAGCTAATATAAATCAGCTTAACTCCAGGTTTCGAGCTCAGAGCCTGGCCCTGTAGGCTGCAAAGGCCAATCTCCGGAGGGGCCAAATAACCACCCCAGAACAGGTCTGACAATCTAATAGAAGATAGTGATATATGTAGGTCCAGTAGACAGCCAACAGTCTTCTTGCCAGGTGCAGTATCTACCTCTTAGGTTTTGTGAGCACAAGTCAGCAAGTGCACATGACAGGGGAAGGGATAACTACTCTTCTCTGCACTTTTGTGCCCCCCACATACATTGTCTACACTTGCAATCCCTGCCCTCTTTGAGCACAGGAATTGCTAGTAGGTGGCAATCCCAGGAGCACTGGGCATGCTGAGGAGGGGTGGGCAGCTGCTTGGTTAATGGCTGTTCTCAAGCCTGCATTGGCCAGCAGAGCAGACTGGGCCTGGAATGGAGGAGCATCCTGAAGGGGTAAAGCAGCAGAGTTGCTCATGAGTCCCATGGAGCTCCAAGAAGCATTGTGCTCCATAAGTCACAGCGCCCTCTGGTGCTCCTGCTGGAGGTGACACTTGAGGCCTCAAACATTGGACAGTGCTCTGCATTGGAAGGTGTAACAAATGCTATTAGACAAACTGCATTCATTTCATTTACTCAATATCAATTTGAATATATCTGTATTTGCCACACAGCCACCAATGTGCAGATTGCAACAGATCAGGTTGGTTTGCTGCTTTTATAAGCAACTATGGGGATTAGTGTATCGTTTTATAAGAGAACCATTCATTCTTTCCCATTGTTGCACAAAAGTAGCAGGATCTGCATTTCAACCCCTTCTGTATTTTGTTCTTTTCATTATTAAATGTTTCCTACTTGCAATATCTGTGAAGTGGTCTGATGTTTAATTGCATATGCTAAAAAAAAAAAATCTAACAATACAGATGGCATCCATTGGTAAACCTTTGTTTCATGTTCTGAACTGGGGAACTTCAGGCTAATTATTGCAGTTCCTAGCTACTGCTAAAATTCCCATTGGCTTCCAACTCCATATAAGACAGTTTGGTCCTCTGTCCCATATAACAGAAACAATACATTGGTACATGGGCTTCACATGGGGTAGGGATGCATAACCTTCTCCTTCAACTGGACAGCAGAGCATGGGACATTTGTGAAGAAAGGGTTGTTACTTCTGACCATTTGGCTGCAATAGAATCCCATGGCCCAATCTATTTAGTTTATCCAAGAGAAGGCTAAAAGGAGACATAATCCTAAGTACCTAGATGGGGAAAAAGATAGGAGACACAGGTGGGTCTTGGGTCTCACTCTACCTTTTTGTGGTAGATTAAATAGCTGGAAGCTGAAGCTACACAAATTCAGATGTGAAAAAAGGAGCAAATTGTGACATTACATTCCATATTTCTTATGAAAATATGCTTGTTATGAATATGACATAACAGATATACTTCATGAAAGATGGGTCTTGTCAGGTATCATTGGAAAGGTTATGATTTACAGAATGTGATTATCTAATTTGTATGTATGTATCATTTCTGTTTCTAAAGTTAGAAACATGGACTATGTAACAATTACTACTGGGTGTGTATTGGAAAGACACCCACCAGACGACAGGCCATCAAATTTGATGAGCCATCAGGAAGGAGCAAAAAAACCATGAAGATACTAATCTCTCTCCCTTCTGGGAAGTGTCTGGGGATGTAACTGTGACACTGCTAGATCAGGGGGTCTTGTCACTGGATACTAAACATTACCTAGGACTTCTTGTAACTTTCCACTGAAGGGAAGGAGGGGGTCAAGCTTGGGAAACAAAATGATTCCCGCCTTATGTATATCTTATTTAAGGGTGGGGAGGAAGGCAAACAGGACTCCTCCTCTCCATGGCCTGTCTGTCAAAAAAGAAAGACTGCTAAAACCACCTGAAAGGAAGGCAAGGGGGGAGTCCAGACAAACAGGGGTCTAGTCTGAAAAGAAATATAACTGGAACTCTGAAGCACAGAAACTTTGCAAACTGCCTGCAATGATATCTAGGGTGGGAAATACTATTTGTAACCAATTTCTTTACTGAAACTAGCTTAGTTTGCATGTTTGATTTCATTTGCTCAGTAATCTGCTTTGTTCTGTTTGTTATCCCTTTTACCACTTAAAATCTGCCTTTTATAGTAATAAAATTTGTTTTATTTATTATTAAACCCAGTTTCTGTCATTTCTAACTGGGGGAGGCAGGGTAGGGGGCAAGAAGTGTGCACACCTCTCTCCACATTGAGGGAGGGGACAAATTTCATAATATATCTTTGCATCTGCACTCCAGAGGAGGCGGATATCTGAGTGCTGGCACAAGTCCCTTAAGATGAGTCTTCCAAGAGCTGATCTGCAGCTAGGCGTGGCCCTGCCTGCATGTGTGTTAGAGGAGGCTTTAATAGCTTGGCTCAGCAAGACAGGTTAAAGGGAGCCCATGCTAGCAGAACAGGTAGACTCAGTGGTATCTCAGCACATCAGGTGTCATCCCAAGGGATCCAAACTGTCACACACATGTTTAATAGTTAATGGTAATTAACCATTGGACTAACTTACCTAGAGTTATGGTGGATTCCCCCTCACTTGAAATCTTTAAATTCAAACGGGCTATCTTCCTAAAGATGCTATGGCTCAAAATAAATTATAGGGTGGATGCAGAAGTTATTGGTTGAGTTTCTTTAACCTGTGCTATGCAGGAGGTCAGATGAGATTATCAGAATGGATTCTTCTGGCTTTAGAGTCTATAAATAGAGCTCGGTTACCCTGGCCAAAGAACAGGCAATCTGCAAAGTTCATGGCCCCACCCCCCCATGGGAAAGGCTATGGGAAGTGCCCATCTGGAAATGAACTAGGACTGCAGCAACCCAATATATACACTTCATAGAAAGCAATGTTCTCAGTACAAATGTAACTAACTTGAACATAAATATGGAAACGGACTTTGCTGTTCTGCTCAGTTCAATAACTAGCCACAGAGGCCATTTTTAAATCTCCAGAGACTGTTCTTCAATATCTTCTCCTTTTGGCAGCTACAGTTCATGCTAACCCCTCACTGGAAAATTGATCTTAAAGACAAGCAGCAAAGCAAAAGCAAAATTGTGTTGATGCATTAAGAAGATCTCAAGTAATAGTAAGGTTTTTTTCCCCCTTTGAAAGCGTTTATGCTTGTGTTTTACATTAGAATTAACTGAGGTGGGTTTTGGGGGGGTTGGGGGGGAGAGAAGAGAGGGCACACTAGGGAATCTGCCAAAAACTACTCAATTAGATCAAGATACACAAAAGGATTTGGGTACCTAAATGATAGTTTTAGGCAGTACTGTGATCCACAAAACCCCTATTCAACTGCTGCTAACCCTGCTAGCACCTAAGCTCACTCAGTGTCTAAATTTCCATAAAAGTTCCCTATACACCTACATTTCTCCCACTGGGCACGTACACAGGCATCCAAAGACAACTATCTCCTTTCTAAGCCCCAACATGATTCACAAACCAGGGGAAAATGGGCCTTCCTCCACCTATTGTGCCTGAAGGGCCTGATCCTGTAAGCATGTTCAGAGTACACCTATTAGAACCCATTCAAAACCCCAGGGTAGGAGAAGGAGGAAGAGAAAAACCTCCCTCAACTTTTAGCCCAGTGGTTAGAGCACTCACCCAGGAAGTAGGAGACCTAGGTTAAATTCCCTCCTCTGCCTGATTTGGAGAATCTGTTCAAAGCCCCTCAGGAAGGTGCTCTAACCACTGGTCTATAGGTTATTCTGACATGGTCTCCTAAGCCTCACCTGTTGAAGCTGTTCCAGTTTGGACAAATACTTAGTTATAGGGCCAGAGAGAGAATGACTCTGTAGTCTGGTGATTAGGACATCCACCTGGGAGGTGGGAGACCAGGGTCCTGCCTCTTTGCTCCAATGACTCATTTATTCACAGTGGGACAGCTTCCACAGGAGAGAATGAGGGAGCCCACCTTAGAATAGCCCACAACTCAGTTTGAGCACTCAGACGTGAGAGACTCCTGTTCAGAGATTCTTTCTTCTCTGTTTGATGGGGAGACAGCTGAATCTGGGTCTCCCATAGCCTAGAGGCACCATTACCACCACCACCTCTGGAATTTCTTGCAATAAATGCCTTAGGTGCCTAAACTGCCGGATTCCAGGAGAGGGATGATGGTTGTGGATTGCAAGCCGAGAAAGGTGCTTCCAAGCACCCTAGAGTCCAGTACCTAAGTCTGAGAGAGGGGCAGGGGTTAGGATACCTACCTCTCAGATAGCTTAGGGGCCTTCCTGACTGGCTTTTGTGGATTTGTAGGTACCTCTCTCCCTCATTCATTGTATAGGGAAACCTAGATGGATAAAGCTTTGTGTATCACGTTGTTGCAGTGATTTTCAAGGCATCTAAAAATTAGGCATTGTGATGCATAAGTCCCTTTGTAGGTCTGTGCCCAACGACATTGCTCAGAGGTATGAAAAATCCACACCCCTGAGCAGCATAGTCAAGCTGACCTAAGTCCCTGCATAGGCAGTGCTCAGTCAATGGAAGATTCTTTCAATCGACCTAGCTATCACCTCTGAGGGAGGTAGATTACCTACAGTGATGGGAGAAGCCCTCCTGTCAGCACAGGTAATGTCTACCCTGAAGCGTTACAATGGTGCAGCTGTGCTGCTGTAGCATTTGAAGCATTGACAAGCCCGTAGTGACATCACAGCATGCAATCAAATTCCATTTCCCTCTCCTTCAGTTAAAGGCTGGAAGTTTCACGAGGTGGACTAAAATTGTTATTGTTCACACGTTTCATTTCAAAGTTTAGACAATTTGAGAAAGAAGAATCAACCACCTTTTGGATCTCAGCTGCGGGCCATGAGAAAGGGCTGTCACATTTCAGCCTACTGACACATCACTATCCTGCTTTAGTTCTCCATTGGGCCCCTCAGAAAAAAATGTAAGTCAAAAGTTATGATGATATTTCGAAGGTTAAAAAAAACCAAGCAAGCTGAATCCCCATCACCTACTTGCCTGTTTATTTATTTTATTTATTTTTGAATAATATGGGGTTCAATTCTGTAAGGGGCAAACTACCTCCTACAAAGTGATGCACACCATCAGCCCCAATGCCTTCTTTTGGATGCTCTCACTTCCCACACTTTTCTGGAGATAGTCAGTCCCACAGGAGAGGGCCCTTTAGGAACTCATGTTTATATATTTAAAGGAAGAGATTCCTACACCCTTACTCACATTGAGTAGGGCCTCACTCTGAAAGTCATCTCACTGCAGTCAACAGACAGAATACCATTCATCAGGTATAACGGTATCAGAATCTAAGGGCACAAGCAAAGATTCCCACCCTCAGTTGTCAAATACACACCACCCTTTAAAAAAAAAAAAAGAATGAATGAATGAATAAGCTGCACAGATTGCAGCCCTTATGATTCATGTGTGCTTCCATGCTTTCTCTCACTTACTCAGAAGACAAGGGTGGACAATTAAAAGTCCTCCAAGCTAGAAAACTTTGGTTGGAGGGATGAAGAACTATTTTAGTTTAACAACAACCAAAAAAAATATATCTGTGGCTTCACTCTGAGGGAAACACACATCCTGCTTTGTGGGCACATGTGCAAGTATTCTACACACCTGGGTGTAAAATTACATGAGCTCCAGCTGGCAGCCCAGGCAACACACAAGAACTACCACAAATATCAGGGGGGACACTCCAGGCCCATCTCAGCCTAGCCTTTTCATGGTGGATGTTCCCAAATACCCTATCAGAGTGATTGGACAGGGAACAGGTATTCTACAACATCTCCGCCCAGTTCTTATTTGCCACAAATTTCAGTGCATGGTTAAGCTTTCTCTATTCAAATGCCTGATGATTCAGCAACACATCCAGTAGGACTAGCATCCTCAAACATTTTCCAGACTCATTTTTGTTCAGCGACTGTCTCAAACCACTTCCTCACCCATTCCCATTTGTCATGGTCTTACATCCCTGTGACAGTCACAGCTACAGTTCACAGGAACAGCAATACTAGGAAAACACTGACTTTTTAAGCAGTCTTTTTATGCAATTTAAACAGCAAGAAACAAAAAAGCAAAGCCAACTCCCCATGATCTACCTGCTCTCAGACAACCACCAGTGTGCTCCCCAGACCAGTTTGAGAACCTCTAACCTAGGGCCTTCCTTCTCCGAAAGGAGTTAGGCATGTGCATTCTACCCCAGATGTCAGTGGGACTACTCACATACTTAAATGATTTACTGAGATGGGGACTAGAAGAAGGCACCCCATGGACTCAAGAAGCTTGGCTTAAAGACCTGCTGCCCTCTCTTCTGATCAGGTCATCCTGCTACAAAGCAATGACCTTGTGCAATTGTCTTTGGTGTCTTGCTCCACATAGAACATTGTGGGTATTTTCTACAGCTCCTAGACCATAAAGGTTGAAGGTGTAGGGTCGGGATGACTGCTATTTGAAAGAAAAAAAACTAGGGACACTAGAATTAGCAAAAACAAGTTCACGTTTTTCCTGTCTCAAAGCTGATTTTAATCAATAGAAAGAAAGGAAGAAGTCTACCCTAGACTTGGAATTCCAAGGAGATGGGAGCAATTATACAGCTCAGGCTCTCCTCTTATTCCTTACCATGGTGACGCTGAAAATGTTGCAACATCAGAGCACAAATATTTTGAAGATTAAGAAAATATTTTAAGTGCAGTTGGCCAAACCCTACTTGCACGTTCTGGTTTTGGCTAAGTCTAAACAGCCCTAGAGACAGGAATTGTAGATATCTTAAGCATAGAAAGGATGGAACAAAAACCCTCATTCTCCCAAACACTGAACTTCGACAAGTCAGATAATGAAATAGATGATAAATAGATACATTCCCAGGGAATGTATCTATTTCATTAAACATTTGGGGGGGGGGGAAGAAGGGGGGAAATCAGTGTTTCATTTCAACGTTATTGTTTTGACTAGTTATCATGTAAGCCAAAATATTTAGACTATTATGATATGACATGTCTGTCATAATATAATAAAACGACCCGTATTTTGGCATTTACATTACACATTATATCACAAATTATAGTGCAACATAGTCATGTTGAAACAAAATTATTTCAGACTTCTTAAAATAAAATGTTTTAGTTTTTCAAAAACAAAGTTTCAGAATTTTGATTTTTCATTGCAATTTGGAACTTTTAAAGCAAAGTGGTGGATGCCTCATTGATAACCCAGAACTAACCAGTTGATGGTTTCTTTCAGCATTGAACTACAAGGATCAGATTGAATAGATTCACTCCCCGCCCCCAAGTAAAAAAAAAAAAGAAAGAAAAAACACACCAATCGCCTCATTCTCCTCTTACACCAATTTTACTCAAAAGACTTACTCAGCATTTAGTGAGAAACAGACCCATTGTCTTTGTCTCCCCCCACCCCCAGAATGATGTTGTCCTTCTTTGATTGTGAAACCATCTAATTAGTCCGCATTTACCTTTGAAATTAAAGGGGGAAGAATGATAGATCCGGAAAAATTTCATTTTTCATTTAATTTGACTATTAACTATTTGACTGAAAAAGCATGTCTTGAAAATGTAATTGTGTCCCAGTACAACATTATATCAGTAACCTAATGCCATTTTATAAGCTGTGACCCAATATCCGTGACCTGACATACAAGCATGATTTATGACAATTGCTTGCCATCTGTCTCTTATAAATCATTTCACTCACTGTGCAAACTCAGAATGGAAGTGACATTGCTGCAAGCTACACTTACTCAGCATAACATTTACAGGAGGAACTTAGTAGATTTCCTGTTCTATCATGCAGCAGACCTTGTTTGAGATTAGGCCTTGCTTTTGAAAGAGAACCATGGCAAGCAAGCAGTCCTTCAGACAGGTATTCTGCTGCAGTTCTTGCTCAAGGCAGAGTAAAGAGATTATGTTACCTCTATATTTGGCACTGGTATGCCCACTGGTGGAATACTGTGTCTAGTTCGGGTGCCCACAATTCAAGAATGATGTTGATACATTGAAGAGGGTTCAGAGAAGAGCCACCAGATATTAAGGGATTCGAAAACATGCTATATAGCAGTGGTTCTCAAACTGTGGGTTGGAACCCCAAAGCTGGTTGCAACCCTGTTTTAATGGGGTCGCCAGGGCTGGTGTTAGACATGCTGGGGCCAAAGCTGAAGGTTGAGCCCTACACCCTGCAGCTGAAGCCAAAGCCCAAGCCCCACCACCCGGGCCAAAGCCCAAGGGCTTCAGGCTGAGGTGGCGGGCTCGGGCTTTGGCATAGCCCCCGCCCCCCCAGGGCAGTGGGGCTCAGGCTTTGGCGTAGGCCTCCCCCTGCATAGGGCAGAGGGGCTCAGACAGGCTTGGGCTTCAGTCCCCCCTCCTGGGGTCGTATAGTAATTTTTGTTGCCAGAAGGGGGACATGGTGCAATGAAATTTGAGAACTGCTGCCTAATAGCGATAGGCTCAAAAAGCTCAGTCTATTTAGCTTAACAAGAGAAGGTTAAGGGGTGACTTGATCACATCTATTCATGGGGAACACATTTAACAAACAGGCTTTTCAATCTAGCAGATCAAGCTATAACATAAGCCAATGGCTAGAAGATGAAGCTAGACAAATTCAGATTGTAAATAAGGCATAAGTTTAGTAGTGAGAGTAATTAGCCATTGGGACAATTTACCAAGGGTTCTAGAGGATTCTCCATCACTGACCATTTTTACATCAAGTTTGGATCTTTTCCTAAAGCTATGCTCTAGGAACTACTTTGGGGGAGTTCTATGGCCTGTGTTATACAGTTGATCAGACTAGATGATCACAGTGGTTCCTTCTGGCCTTGGAACCTAGTGCAGAGAGGTTTTGTCTGAGTCTGTACAAAGTCACTTATTACAATAAATGTATACACAGATATATACTGCTAAACATCAAATATACAGATGTGTGCACTAAACTAGAGAGTGACAGTAATCTACACACAAGGAAATAGTGAATTGGTGGTGTTCTTGTGATTACAGCTGGTCTCACAGTATTTGAGTGTTTTCTTAAAGCACCAGCTGCTGGAAAGAAGAGATTGCCTGAGAATCACAGTTTTACTCATTTTAAATTAAAAAAAGTCTCTAGGCCTCATGGTTGGAGGGTGGAAGCTTGAGAACGCAAAGAGAGCGTACCCCAAAGGCTCAGAAACCAGAAGACAAATAAGAACCATGATTTTAAAACAATGATTTTTAAGTAAGGTCTTATGCTGTTTTAGGGTCTGATCATGATTTTTGAACACTTGAGATTGACAATATTGAGTCCAGAGCACTCCACTCTCTTTTGCCCCATAACTCCCTTGCAACACTGGGCCCCAATATGGAAATGAATGCAACTTCATGCAGAAATAAGGATTTGCCGTTGGGGATTCCTTCACAGCACTGGGGCCTTGGCTTGTACTTGTCTAAATAGTGAATCCTAAAATATATTCACGTTTGGGGTGGATGCTTTATCCAGATTTGTTTTGCCTACAGCGTCTTCATATTTGACTCACAATTTTTGGTTTCAACTGGGCCAGCATCAGAACCCTCTCAAAAATTTGATACAGTGCTGGTTTGTCATTTACTCAGATGCACCAATGGACATCCATAGTGGCAGACCTGTGATAAAGGCTCCCTGGCTAGTCTTGGAATGAGACAGGGGAGTTCAGTATGTCCCAAGGTCTGTTTCAAAGACCCTCACATCTACTCAGAAAGCGAGGTCAGACAACCCCATCTGTCTAGTACACATTCTATTTATGAATTTTGTTTATCCAAGGCCCCTAGAAGAGTCCAGTGACAAAGGGAGTTACTGCCCCTCCGATTATTTCCAGTGAGCATCATCCTGTCATCCAACATGGTATCCGAGTCAAATAGGCGATCTGTAATATTACCTGAAACCAGATGCACTATGTAATAAATATTATTCTGAGATTAAACATATAGGGGAAGATTTGCAAGTATTACTAGATTTCAGAGTGGCAGCCATGTTAGTCTGTATCAGCAAAAACACCGAGGAGTCCGTGTGGCACCTTAGAGACTTGATTGAATTGGCCTCGTTAGCACTGCCACCCCCCCACACACACACGGTAAGGCAACTCCCATCTTTTCATGTGCTGTAATATATATACACTGCCTACTGTTTTTTTCACTCCATACATCTCATGAAGTGGGGTCTAGCCCACGAAAGCTTATGCCCAAATAAATTTGTTAGTCTCTAAGGTGCCACAAGGACTCCTCTTAAAAAGAAAGAAAGAAAGAAAGTGTGACTTGTAACTTTGGGAACTCTAGTTTTACGTGCCTAACTTGAGAGTCCTAATTTTTCAGTGGGAGAGAGCTCAGCATTTTTTGAAAATTTGACCACTTTAAAGATGGTTCAAGCTATACACCCAAAAATCACTAATCACTGTGATAATATTGGCCTTACAATGTACCCCAAAATATACATATTGAATATTGTTTAAAAAGGCAGAAGAGAAAGCCAAGGCATTTTGATTGCATATCTATATAATGTGACTGGATTGCAGGACTATATGGGTTTGATATCAACTAGTAACAGATGTGAATGGTTTTTAAATGACCTTTGATTACAGATGCATAATCATTTCAAATAAAACGTTAGAGGTTGGATGAAGCAAGATTCAAAGAAAGCCCTTGTATTTTATCAACTTTTTTCTGTGACAGCTGAAGTCATTGATAGAGCAGCAAGCAGTCTCTCACTCTTCCATTTTTTGCACAATAGCTAGCATGTGGACAACATTTTTGACATCTGGAAACAAGTTTTCAAAAAGGCTGGTGACACTGGGCCATTCTGAGTTGTAAACATAAGTTTAATGATCCTTTCAAGATTGCTGCCATAATAGGCAGATAGAGTTTTCACTCTGTAAAAGCAGCATTGGAGAATCTAGCAAAAAACAAAACACAATTAGATGCGTCATTCCTAAGATTTTCCTATGAACTCTTATTTTTCAGCAAAACAAATATTGTACAATGTGATCTAGAACAATTCTACACTAAATTCCAATGGGCCACTAGAGAAATAAATATGGAGCATGAGACGAGATGCCACAAAAACATGGAAATTGTCAGTTTAAAAAAAAAAAAAGCTCTGTGAATGAAACTGAACATTTTGGAGTTTTAGAAGAGGATAGCAACATTAATGACTTCGTGAAAAACGTACAGCCATTCAATGAATGCAAGTGTTCATTTGTGTAATATAAAGAGTAAGACTTACCAATGCTGGGCTTTCCCTGCCTACTTCTATCTGGCCCGTACCCATGGTGTGGATCTATACATCAGCTCTGAGGATAGAACACAAGTTGCATAAATCCAGCCATGAATGACATTTGTTAGGTTTCAGAACTAGGGCCCAGTTCTGAAAGCACTTAGGTACACAAGTATTTTTACTTACAAGAACAGTCTGATTCCAGGAAGGTGAAGGCAGTGGGGTTACTCCTCTGCACATGAGTAGCTTTACTCCTTAAGAATTTCACAGGAAAGGCTTTACATGATGACGCTCTCACACTCCACCCCAGCCTGGACCCACTGTGGATTTCTGCACTGGACCACACAGGACACCCCCGCTGCCCCTACTGTGGCAACTCCATCAACATATCCCCAGCAGAGCCCCTATATAGCGTTTAAGTGATGTGAAGGTCTTTGTGCTGGTCCTCCGCTCCACGGGCAAGTCTCACCCTACGTGAATGTGAATTAGTTATACGACACAGAAACTTTGTGTCTGCATAATTTAGACTCTAGGTCAAGTCCAAGTCTATTAATCATGTTCTATATAGGAAGTTATTGGGATAAATTAAATGTCTTCTGTGCCATGAAAATGATCCCTCTCTTCCTGAGCAACCTCATTCAAGGTAACAAGGATACCCCAGTGGCATTCCAGCTCTCAGTGGCTACTAAAGACATACGCATTTGCAATACAAACAGAGGGCCAGATTCTCCAATCTGTTCCCTCTACTTTGCGCCACTCAGTGATTCTGGCCATAGCTGGTGTACAACTGTTGGAGCCTACTGTGTCAACCCCTTCACTATCCTTCTCCCCCACCGCCTCATCTGGCATGGGTGGGGGTGGGGGGTGTGCTGAGAGGCAAAGGGGATAGAAGAGGCTTCTCTTCTGCTTATCCTTCACCAAGGTAACTTAGAACAGGGCCCCATCTGCTTTGCCATCTGCCAAGGCCAGCCAGCAGGATCAGAGGATCACAGCCAATTGCCTGTGCCCCATTCCCTGCCTGTGTTCACAGGGATATGAGCCTCAAAGCTGTTAGAAGTCGCTTACAGATAGAGTCCTATGCACAGCTGTCATGACAATATAAGGATTCAAAACTAATTCAGGTCCTAGAGACTGTAGTAGACGGACACCATGACTTTCTAATAGTCAGGAGAGGGCCTACTCCCTGTCACTGTTCCAGCACTGCAAGGGGCCACAGTGCTGATTTAAACTACCGGAGGAAATCTGCCCAGTTTTAGGGAACCTTTGGGCGGCACAAGCTCTAACTTCACCCCACCTTGCAGCCTCTAGCATAGCAAAATGTGGCAGGCACAGGGCCAAGGAAGGGGACCAAAGAAGGCCTCAAGACACGTGGAGTGAAAAGATTGCTGCTCCCCGATGCCTATCACATCTTAGAGAAACTGAAGGATAGGGGCATCGTGTCCAGCTGTGATGTGATACTATTAATGGGTACACTGCATTTCTGGGAAGTAAGAAGCCATTATATTTATAGTAAGTTAAGTAAGAACCTGTGATCCCAGAAGAGCGGATTTCAGAGAAGAGCAATTTTAAAACAAAAGTATTGGGAATTCATGGGTTTTTTCCAGTCCTGGATAGCCCAGAACAAGGCTGACAACTTGATTCTGTCTCTTACTCTAAGCTGACAGCAAACTTCTTTGTAAGAGGTTGCAACATCTTTCTGAAGGCATACAAAGGCGTTTTACATATAGTTTATTCACCCTATTACCAATCTCCCCACGCACACACACACACTTTTCCATGTTTGATCTCTTATCAGCCCTTCTGGGTTCTTAACTCAAACCTAGTGATTTCCTTTAAGCTTTTTTTCCTTAAAGGACCTTTACAAGAACTGCCCTATACAAAGCAATATAGCATGCTTACTAACAGAATGATGTCAAATTTAAGAGAAAATATGTTTCCACATCTGCTAAAATGTCTTTGGGTGGCATCTGAATCAATAATCCATTTGACTTTAAAAGCTACATGTTTTTCCAATGGCCCTTCAAAAGTGCTCTTGCTACTTACCGTGCTCCTGCCATATATATATTTTTGTCTTTTTAACAGAACTTCTAAGTTACTTGATGGGCACACATCTGGATTAAACAACCCAAATAAATCTCATCACATATCCAATAACTTCTGCCACAACATTTTAAAATTTGTTTGGCCATTTCCAAATTAAAGCAAAATAACTATTTCAGCTGAGGAACAGATATGTAGATGGAGTTCTTTCTCCAGTCAGAAATGGACAAATTTTAAAAATAAATATACTTTATGGGCAACTGTTAAACCTGCACAGACCCCAGTATATCACATCACCCGAAGAAGCCCACTGTAGTCAATAGAGTCTTTCCACAGATTTCAATAGGCTCTAGATCTGGCCCTTAAATCAGTGTAAAGAATTTTGCCTGTTTCTTTGTAGAGGCTCTCAGCGTAAAAATTAATGAAGCGGGATGGGGGGAGGCATTTTTTTGTTTTGTTAGTTAAGGCTGTGATTTTCAGTCAATGGGGGATAGGCTCCTATTTAGTCCATAAAATATATATAATTGCATCACAATATTTAACTGTTATAATGATCTTGTGTGAGAGAGACTTTACTTTTTAAAAAGGATTTTCATTTATGTACCTGACTGAAAAGTTTACCACCACCACTATCCATGCCCCGGATCGCCCCTTTGTGTCTGTAATTACAGCGATCTCAGCTAGGTTTTTGTTTGTTTTTGTTTTTTTAAAGGCTCGAGCTGTTTATCATACGACAGACCAACAACAGTTTCCAAACAGTTGTAACAATATTTTTTTAAACAGCTGGATCAGGGTACAGCAACTAGAGCTGGGGACTGTCCAGTTTGGCTTTTGCTAAATTTTATAGAATGGTTGCTTTATGGCTGTGCATTAGAATTTCTTTAGCTTCATGTCCCAAAGTTCAGATGTGTTCATTATTTTTGCACTTAGAGGTCCAGTGGAGCTCAGGGTCCAATTATGCTAGTGCCTGTAAAAATCCACAAAGGTACTTAGGTGCTTAGCACCTAATTTCAGTGGGGATTGGGTGCCTAAATACTTTTGCGGATTTGGCCAAAGTGACTTACCAAGGTCATGCAGCAGGAAGCCTAGGTTCTCTTCCTCATTCTGACCCCAGTGTGGTGCCTTATCCACCCGTAGAACCATTTATCAGAGAGGACCAATACTCTAGTTTTAATTCATCTCCAACAAAATAAGCAAGGTATTATAATGTATGCCAATCCAGAAGAATGAGTAGATCATAAAAATAAACTGAAGAGATCAGAGGTTCCAGGTGTCAAAACAAAAGTGGGACATACTATTCAGTAATTCATTTTTGAAGATAAGCTAGGTATAACAAAACACACACAAAAAAGGTAATATTAATGTTAACAGTAACTTCCATCTACTGTGTAACAAAGGATTCCTGCCTTATGTAAATCCTATTTAGGGTGGGGAGGAAGGCAAACAGGACTCCTCTCCATGGCCTGTCTGCCCAAGAAGAAAGACTGCTAAAGCCACCTGAAGTTAAGGCAGGGGGGCAGTTCAGACTGAGACAGGGGTCCAGTCTGAAAAGAAATATAACTGGAACTCTGAACCACAGCAACTTTGCAACCTGCCTAAAATAATATTTAGGGTAAGAAATTACATTTTTCTCAATTACATGTTTCTTAAGTATATTGAACTTAGCTTGTGTATTTTGCTTTATTTGGTCAGTAATCTGCTTTGTTCTGTCTGTTATCTCTTATATTCACTTAAAATTCACCTTCTGTAGTTAATAAACTTATTTCTTATTTATAATACAACCCAGTTTATGTAATTTCTAACTGGGGAGGACAAGAAGTCGTGTGTATCTTCCTCCACATTGAGGGAAGGGGCAAATTTCATAAAACCTTTGGGTTTGTATCCCTTTAAGGGAGTGGGCACCAGAGTGTTGGGGCAAGCCCCTAAGTCTGAATCTTTCCAGAGCGGATCTCTGTCTCTCTGTGCAGCTGGGTGTGGCCCTGCCTGTGTTCTTGGCTGGAAGAGGCTTGTGAGCCTAACCCAGCAAGGCCAGCTAAAGGGGACAGAGGCTGGCAGAATAGGCTGACTCAGTGGCATCCCAGCACATCAGATGACACCCCAAAGGGCCCAAACCCATCACAACCATAATCACACTTCAGATGTCTTACAATTATTCCACCATTCATCAGTGTCAAATGCGGAGGCCTGTTAAATCCAGGGCTTTGGAGCTATGCTCCGGCTCTGGTCCAGCTCCAGGCAAAAACCTGCAGCTCCACTGCCCCGGAGCTGCTCCACACTCCAGCTCCAGGCTCCGCTCCAAAGCCCTGGTTAAATCAATACTTGAGCAAAAGTTTCTCCATAATTGCCATGCACTAAACAAGATTCAGATTTTGTACAGTCTGGCAGTCTAATGGTGCCACAGCAAGCTGTGATACAAAGCATGTGGGAAGTAAGACGGGCTCACTTCCATTATCTACTTGCCTTTTCACCCCATTTATTTCTAGATCTATTCTTTCTCAATAGAGACAGATTAGAAAGTAGCTAACCTAGCTTTATATCACAAGGCTAGCTTTGAACTAGGGAGCGCTCTGTTCTACTGATTAACTTGCCCCCCCCAGTTAGAAATTACATAAACTGGGTTATATTATAAACAAGAAATAAGTTTACTAACTACAAAAGGTGAATTTGAATCTGCTTTCTACTTCAGCCAGTTGTTGACAATAAATAGCTCTAAACATGCTATATAAAGTACCTGGGAACCAGAGAGAGCTGGGAAATTCTGAGGAAAGGTGAAGTTCCATAACTTAAGTGTGGTCAAGCATACCTTCATACACAAAAATATAAGGACAGGGAGGCCTCTGGGAAACCACAGAGATTAAACAGATGTGTCTTTAGTGGCTAGATAGATAGATAGATATACACACACACATACACACACTAGTTATTGAGCTAACAGAAGTTCCGATAGTGATCTATTGGTTTAATTGTATTCTGAAAACTTGTCAGTGAATGTCTAAAGCAAAGGATAGATTTTCCTTTATGGAATGGGTGTGTTCATTGAAAATTAAGTAAAATAACTGAAAGTTAGGGAACTTCTTTTCATCTCATAGTTTTGATTTCCCCACACTCAGCATTGGCTTTGATCTGCTCCCCCTTAAAAATTAGTGGGAGTTTTACATTGATTTCAGTGGGAAAAGATTTAGGCCAATACTGAGCGTTCTTGAAAACTTCACTTTTATTAGTAGTTCAGGCCCATATCCCTTGAGGTGCTGCTCAATTCTGTTTTGTCAGAGGCACTCAGCACCTTGCAAGACTGAGCCCTTGATTTGGCTTCTGGCCTCAGTCCAGTTCCTACTGGAAGCTATAGAATCTGCCACAATAGCTGGTGCTCTTTTAGGCAGCAGAAAGATCAATGATTGAGTCAGAGTTAAAGGCCAGAATGGACCACTAGATCATCGAGTCTGATCTCCTGTTTATCACAAGCCACCACCACCCAGACACCTCCACATCAAGCCCAACAACTGGAATTTAACCAAAGTATTACAGCCCTCAGGAGAATAGACTGTGCCACAGCAAGTGACCCTCTGCACCCTAGGCTGCAGAGGAAGGCAAAAAACTCCCAAGGTCACTGCAATCAGATCCAGGCAAAAATTCCTTTTTGACCTCACACGCTCAGGAACCAATCAAGAATCAATGAGCCAGAAAAGCAGCAGAGAGAGATCTGTATATCAGTATCACCTTAGATCACTGACCTTGTTCAGTGTCCCATAATCAACTGCTTCAGAGGAATGGGGTGGGGGGGGGAGGGAGAACAACCACAATACATGGGGGTTGGGGGGGAAATACCTTCCTGACTCCACCAGGTGACCAGCCGAAGCCAACACATGACATTTTAGAAACAAACCATGAACCAAAATACAATTTAATTACAGATGGCTCTTCCCAAAGCTATTCACACATGTTTGGTTACATTTAATGTTTATATTCAGCAACTAGGAATGCAACAGAGCCAAATGGGCATTAGGCTGTGCTATCAGTATAGCAATGAAAGCTGACCTCATGATAGTGAATAACTTATCCAAGATGGCAACAACAACATAGTAAATAGAGAGACTAAAATAAACCACCCCAGGGGCCTCACATGGAACATCAGCAAAACAGGAACAAAAATATCCTCTTGAAGCAGTGAAACATCTGTTGTTAAACATAACTGAAACCAATTCAATTAAGAAATTGAACAAGTCTGACAAAATGTGAGTTGGTCTAGAAAGATTGTTATCTCTTGATAACAGCCCTTGAGCCCTAAAGAATCAAAAACAAAGAACATCCGTAAAATTATTACATGGGTGACTATCTTTCGATATATTTTAAATCATTTGAATGGTTCTACTGTAAAAGATACCTGGGTATTGCAGATAGGGTTTTCTGGATTGCTCTTGTTTTTTTCTACCCATTTTGTAGGGTAAACAGAGGACTTCAGTTTCCAAGGCTGTCCTATGTAATGCTTCTGAGTAGAGACTTCATTTAAAATATTGAAGTTTGAATTCTACCTTTTTTTGTTCTGTATAGTCACTTGCCTTGTCAAACAACCTGAGACAATGGGGTTGCACGGGGTACAAGGTGCTGAATTACAAACAAGCACTTAAACCTGGGCATATATCATTTAATATTGTTCCATTTGTGGCTAGTTTACAGTAGGAATTTATGACATCAGTTCACTGCTAATATTCTGTCTATATGCGGAGGATATACTGACTTGACAATGTAGAATTGCATATATTCTTATTTCAAAGGACTATTATATTCATATAGTACCTTTGACAGTTTTTCCCTAAATATTACTGATGGATCATTAATGTAGCCAATGTCTACTTGTCTGACAGATGTTCACTATCAGAATATTTCTTTTAAAAAATGGTACGTGTTTAACTCTTGACAGAAATTTGGATACTCAGCAAGACATACTAATGTGGGAACTGCTAACGTACTTGTGTCAAATCCTCTGGGTCAGTTGGAACAACTGCATTCAGGTGAAAAGAGCTGTGAAAGGAACTATGCCCGCGTTCACCAGCCAATATTTAGAGTCAGGAAGAAAAATTAAGTACTTATTTAAACGAGCTGGTAATAGCTTCCACTTCATTCAAAGTGAGAACTGCTTTGGTACTTAGGGTGAGTTGGTACTGTGCTGAGATTCTAGGCCCTTTAGCTAGGACAATCCAAAGCCTTGGGTTTCTTTAGGACAATTTAAAAAGGCCTCCAGTTCAACACCTAGAAACATATGATGTTGTTGACATTCCACAAGACAACTCACATCCTTAAAGTTAAGCATATGCTTAAACTGAGGCCTTTATGAACATATGGTAAGATATGTTCCCAGTCTTTAACTGTCTATTATTTAAGAGAAAAAAGGAAAGACAGGGTAACAGTCCAGGGAAAGGAAGTTATGGAGAACAAGGTGAGGATTCTTGCAAGGAAAACGTTTAAGGATGGATTTGAAGGAAGTACGGGGGCTGACAGGAACCATGAAGAGAGAACATCCCAGTCCGTAATGGGAAATAAAGCAATGTTCCCTGTCAGGAGGAACTACAGATTCAAATATACATAAGTCTTTCACTTAAATACTGTCTGAACTTCACAATTAATTCAAGGATGAGGAACACAGTAGCACAGAGTATTCTACAGTAGGAATGGGCCAAACAAAACCCGGTGGCATACACTACTAGCTGAGATGTGGATATTTTATAAGCTATCCCCACCCACTAAGATATCCTTTTCTAATCATTTTGACTACCAATAGTGTTGGGAAAATTCTGAAGGTCTAGTTTTCCAAAAGCTCTGTTTTGCCATGTCCTTCCTTAACATACTTTTCCTCAGGGCACATCTATATAGTGGGGTGATGCACTGTATGGGGGTGAAATTTCTAAAGCACACCAATGTACTGTGTATTAATTGGTCCATGAAGACTCTGCTGGTGCACTTTAATGTAGCGCTGTTTGAAACATACTAGGTTAACAAACACTTGGGCACCTTTAGCACACACCGGCATGGTCTACATGGACCAATTAATGCCCAACATATTAGTGCACTGTAGAAGTCACATCCCCATATTGTACATTATCCCACCTTATTGACAGCCTCCAGAAGAATGGAGAAAAAGAGGGCTTTTTCTGTTGAAATAGAATCTGTGACGCTTTTAGGAACTTGTTTTCATGCTGCAAGAGAACTTATACAAATAATCAGGGGAGGGAAAGGAAACCAGTACCCTTCTCACCAGGCCTCTGGCTACACATTAATACTTTAAAAAGCCGTCTTCCTGAAAGTGTCCCAGGTGAAGCATATGAGTCCTCAGGGAAGAGAGGCAGGTGGATGTGATTTCCTTAAACCAGTAGTGTTCTGTTTTCCATTCACCCAGCTCTGTATTGGACTGGCCTAGAGTTCTGTTTTGTTTGTTTTAAAATCATACCTTTTCTGGCCTACTTTTCTCATTTTTCTCCCTGCTGTGCCTGCTACTTATAACCTGTATTTCCTGGGAGGTTGTTTACAATCCCCATCACCTTTTAGCTGATGTTTCTCACTTCCATATCAGAGAGACAATAATAGAAAATCTGTATGAAGTAGGATTATATAGATTTAGGGTTAACTGGTTCTGTGGACGAAGGGAAAGCAGTGGACGTGGTGTTCCTTGACTTTAGCAAAGCTTTTGACACTGTCTCCCACAGTATTCTTGTCAGCAAGTTAAAGAAGTATGGGCTGGATGAATGCACTATAAGGTGGGCAGAAAATTGGCTAGATTGTCGGGCTCAACGGGTAGTGATCAATGGCTCCATGTCTAGTTGGCAGCCAGTATCAAGCGGAGTGCCCCAAGGGTCGGTCCTGGGGCCGGTTTTGTTCAATACCTTCATTAATGATCTGGAGGATAGTGTGGATTGCACCCTCAGCAAGTTTGCAGACAACACTAAACTGGGAGGAGTGGTAGATACACTGGAGGGTAGGGATAGGATATAGAGGGACCTAGACAAATTGGAGGATTGGGCCAAGAGGAAATCTGATGAGGTTCAACAAGTGCAGACTCCTGCACTTAGGACGGAAGAATCCCATGCACCGCTACAGACTAGGGACCGAATGGCTAGGCAGCAGTTCTGCAGAAAAGGACCTAGGGGTTACAGTGGACGAGAAGCTGGATATGAGTCAACAGTGTGCCCTTGTAGCCAAGAAGGCCAATGGCATTTTGGGATGTATAAGTAGGGGCATTGCCAGCAGATCGAGGGACGTGATCGTTCCCCTCTATTCGACATTGGTGAGGCCTCATCTGGAGTACTGTGTCCAGTTTGGGGCCCCACACTACAAGAAGGAGGTGGAAAAATTGGAGAGAGTCCAGCGGAGGGCAACAAAAATGATTAGGGGACTGGAACACATGACTTACGAGGAGAGGCTGAGGGAACTGGGATTGTTTAGTCTACAGAAGAGAAGGATAAGGAGAGATTTGATAGCTGCTTTCAACTACCTGAAAGGTGGTTCCAAAGAGGATGGATCTAGACTATTCTCAGTGGTAGCGGATGACAGGACAAGGAGTAATGGTCTCAAGTTGCAGTGGGGGAGATTTAGGTTGGATATTAGGAAAAACTTTTTCACTAGGAGGGTGGTGAAACACTGGAATGCGTTACCTAGGGAGGTGGTGGAATCTCCTTGCTTAGAAGTTTTTAAGGTCAGGCTTGACAAAGCCCTGGCTGGGATGATTTAATTGGGGATTGGTCCTGCTTTGAGCTGGGGGTTGGACTAGATGACCTCCTGTGGTCCCTTCCAACCCTGATATGCTATGATTCTATGATTTAAGTTCAGAAATGTGTATCCTATTTTGCCAAAATTTGACACGAATACCACACATCAACATCTTTGCAACATGCACTTAAGTGTTATAGGAGGGGTTTGTCACATCTTTCTAACATTCTATCTACAGAATGTTGTTATTTTGTCAATTTCTATGAAATGTAGGGGAGGGAGTAAAAGTTGATTCCAATATACTTTCAGTTTACTCTTCTCTGGATGCTCAAAATGGATTGGGCCCAGTTCTCTACTCTATTACACCAATTTAAAATTGTTCTAAACCCGATTAATTTCAACTGGTGTAACAGAAGTAGAAAATTAGGGCCAGCTGCCCTTAACTCTTTCAGCATAAAAATATGAGAATTCTTGTATTTACACACATTGCTAAAAGGCAGTATACAGTAGAACCCCAGAGACCTGTTTCTATTACAGTTATGCCCTCACAGTTAGCTTTGAAGTTGGTTTCAGCTTTGAAGACTTGCTTTATTAGAAAAATAAAAGCTAAAATGAAACATTTATTAAGGGACTGCTTGAAATACTTTTCCTGGTGTTTGGCTGTTCTTGAGAGCAAGGCAGTGGCAAGTAATATGTTATTAGACAAAAAGTGGTAAAACCTAATTTTAAAAATATAGCTGACTTCCATGGGTGGAAGATTTGTAATAACTAGTAGCGCCACAAGGCATGGGAAGTAATGTCAAATATCAATGCAAAGTAACAGCATCTTTCAAAAGCTGATTAAAAATGTCAATTTTGAAAAAAAGCCTCACAAAACATAAAACTTTGTGAATCATAATAAAACCTATACTCCTGCAATACTCATTTAAGATGAAACAGCACTGATCAGCCATCTGATCTCAGCTCTAAGAATTTAGAGCTTGTTCTTTGCCCTTAATCTAAAATAGCCCTAGTTTGGTGACTTCCGAGGTAACTTATTTTAAAACACATACAGGTTTATTTTGTAAAAAGACTGACCTTTATTTTTGAGATCTCCTCCTAACATGCCCAAAATAGACCCTTGGCTTTGTCCCTAAGTGGTTATTAAAAACAGATATTTGATTTTTCTGTCTTCCAAAGTTCTGAATTACCAGGAAGACTGACTGAAGGATAAAGTAGCGTTGACAGTGGGGTTCCTCAAGGATCTGTATTAGGCCCAGTACTGCATATGTGTTTATTCGTCACCAGGAAAGGGAGATGAGCAGTGAGGTGGCAACATTTGCAGATGACAAGACTATTTAGGTTCATCAAGTCCAGAGATGACTGAGGAACTTCATGGGGACCTAACTAAGCTAGGGGAATGGGCCACACAATTTGTCCTCAAATTCAATTCAATGTTGACAAGTGTAAAGTAATAAACACCAAAAGGGAGAACATTAGACTACTCAGACACCTCCTGTGGTTTAACATAAATTATGAGATAAGGAAAGAGGCTTGGGTAGCATTGTGGACTGCTAAACAGAGGACCTCAGCTGCAGTAAAGAGACTAAAGATGTCAAGGTACATAAGGAATGGAATTGTGAATAAAGAAAGTATTATGCCATTATTCCATGTGAGGCTGCACCATTGACCTACACCATGAACAGCTCTGGTCATCCCATTTTAAGATTAAAAAATGGCAAATTCAAACCCAAATACAAGGAAATACTTTTTCCATCCAATGTGAAATTAAACAATGTAACTCATGACTACAAGACAGGGGTTCCTAAACTGTGGTACATTAAGCTCACAACAATTTAATAAAGTATTGTGTGAACCAATAAAGTTTTGGAGCTGTTACTATAGATGTTGAGGGCAAAAAACCTAGCAAGATCTAAAGAGATCCTGGATGTAGAGCTGAGCAAATAATTGGTTTCTGATCAGGGGCCAAAATGAAAAAAACTTCAAGTTTTGTTTCAAATACAAAAACATTATTTGACCCAATGCTGGATTTTGTTTGTTCATTTTGGGTGGGTTCACCCCTCTCATTTTAAACAAACAAACAAATAAAAAGCTAAATTTGGAATCAAGAGTTGAAATATTTCAAGTTTTGAAACAAAACTGGCTTCCAAAAAGATTTATGCTTCCCCCCCAGCTGAAGCTATTTGACAGATTGACCTGAATTTGTGAATATAGTCACCTGAAACTGAATTTTTTGGTGAATAAACTATTTGTGGGGGAAAAAGTTATTCACCCAGCCAGCTCTAACCAGTTGTTTAATAAGACTATCCAGAGTTACAAAATAGTGCTAACAGATTCATAAATATTAAGGTCAGAAGGGACCATTATGATCATCTAGTCTGACCTCCTGCACAATGCAGGCCACAGAATTTCACCCACCCACTCCTGCGATAAACCTCTCACCTATGTCTGAGCTATTGAAGTCCTCAAATCATGGTTTAAGACTTAAAGGTGCAGAGAATCCTCCAGCAAGTGACCCATGCTACAGAGGAAGGCAAAAAAAAACAAACCAGGACCTCTTCCAATCTGCCCTGGAGGAAGATTCCTTCCCGACCCCAAATATGATGATCAGCTGAACCCGGAGCATATGGGCAAGATTCACCAGCTAAATACCCAGGAAAGAATTCTTTGTAGTAACTCAGATCCCACCCTATCTAACATCCCATCACAGGCCATTGGGACTATTTACCATGAATATTTAAAGATCAATTAATTTTGGAAGGGATATTAAACCTCAGGGTTTAAACCAAGCTCTAGTTATTTGGGTTTAGCAGGACAATCATAGGACTGGAAGGGACCTCAAGAGGTCATTTAGTCTAGTCCCCTGCACTCAAGGCAGGGCTAATTATTATCTAGACCATCCCTGACAGGCGTTTGTCCAGCCTGCTCTTAAAAATCCCCAATGATGGAGACTCCACAACCTCCCTAGGCAAATTATTCCAGTGCTTAACCACCCTGACAGTTAAAAAGTTTTCCTAATGTCCAACCTAAACCTCCCTTGTAGCAATTTAAGCCCATTGCTTCTTGTCCTATCCTCAGAGGTTAAGAACAATTTTTCTCCCTCCTCATTGTAAGTACTTGAAAACTGCTGTTGCACACCCTCCCCCACCACACTTCTCTTTTCCAGACTAAACAAACCTAATTTATTTTCCCAATCTTCCCCTATAGGTCATGTTTTCTAAACCTTTAATCATTTTTTTTTTTTGCTCTTCTCTAGACTTCCTCCGATTTTCCCACATCTTTCCTGAAATGTGGCACCTTTCCTGAAACAGGACACAATATGTAAGAGGCAGATTATCCCCGTCTGCTTAATATGAGGTTTCTTCCAACTTCCTCTGAAACATTTGGTGCTGGGTGCAGTCAGACAGCATACTGGACTAGATAGGCTATGGGTCTAATATAGTGTGGCAATTCCTATGGATGGTTTGGTCAGGGTTTCTTTGATCTATCAGTTTTCCAGCAATACAGAATATACCAAGGACCCAATTCTGCAAGCCATTTAAGCATGTGCTTAAATCCTAATTAATTAAGTTTCTCCAAGCTCAACAAGTACGTTCTCTTGGGATCCTGTTCTGCCAAACTTACTTGAATGGAGCAGTACCTTACGCCAGACCCAGTCTCAATGAAAATGGTGGGACTGCTTGTGCAGTAATTCCCTGTTAGAGTGGTAGACTCTACCCAGTCAGGCCCAAGCTCAGCAAATCAATTGAGGGAGAGAGAAACCAACTGAAGCGGAGTGGTTCTCCAATTGGTCAAGGTCATTTTGAATTCTAATCCTGCCATCCAAAGTGCTTGCAACCCCTCCCAGCTTGGCATCATCCACAAATTTTAGAAGCATACTCTCCACTCCATTATCCAAGTCTTTCATGAAGAAAGAAAAGGAGCAATCCCTTTCTCTCATCAAGGGGCAATTGCAAGTTCTGAATGTTAGTCCTTTGCTATTACTTTTGAAGAGGTGGGAAAGTGTTAGCAAGAACCGAGTGAAAGCCTGATCCAAAGCTCAGTGGAATCAGGAGAAAGATGTGTCACAAAAGAGCAGTCTTTGTTTACAGCTATCATGGGGCAATTTAACTAAGCTGCCAGAGGACAATAAAGAAGAAATATATGCTGAGTGGTTTTGTAATTTAGCAGATATACAAATGAAGATACGATGGTCATGATTGTCCACAACATTATGAAGCATGAAAATGAACTTTTTTCCTAACAAAAGTTTGGGGAAGATTCACAAAAACCATTAGCAATGATTAAGAGCTAAAGAAATTTCTCTAGGACTCAGTCCTCCAGGACTGGAGGAAAGGAGAGAAGAACCTTTTCCTATTACTTATCTGCAATCTCTCACACACACTTTTAGGTATCTTAATACTTCTCTCCCCTCCCTCTTCCCAACCTAACGATCTGTACCCCATGCTATGCATTTCACCACTAAAGCAACACCCATTGAGAGGAAGCCTGCCTGAGATTACTAAATATTCCCCATAATCATTGCATATTCTGGGGACTATTCTATCTGTGTTTATGAAATTGCAGCCATTATGAATTATTGGCCTGGCTGAATTAGTGTCTTTAGATTTGGGGGTATGATTATTTCCAGATTCATAAATAGGTTTTGGAATCAGAAAAAAAATCTGTATGTTCGTGAGTTGACCAGGTATCAGCTTAAGCTAATAGCAACAAGGTTATGAAAATTGTTAGTGCATTTCTGTGATGTCCTGGAAAGCCCCTCTCCTCTCTGCTCACCAAGGTTTTAGAAAGGGGGGTCAGGGAAACCATCCAAGGATTACATAAAATTCAAAGGACTGCTGGTATATGACTGAGAATTTTGGTGACTGCTATGAAGACATTCAGCCAGATTGAAGGTGATCAGTAAATATATTTATTAATAATGGATTTGAGAGGAAATAAATCTGCTCTCCATCTGCACAGTCAGCAATGGGAGTAATGAGCACGTACATCAGGGAGAACAAGCATGCTGGAGACATGGGTTCTGAGAGTTGAATGCATTAGTACTAGGTTACTAGTGGTCTAGGATACACCACATTCTGCAAATCAAACTACTGTATCACGCAACATGAGTACAGCCCAAGGCACAGTAAGTAGAAAAATAGAGTGACTGCTAAATTACAAATGATTAAATGTGACATTTCATTTCTGTTTAGATTTTTCTGAGGGAAAAATGAGATGGTTGCCAAAAAATAAAATGGAAGATTTTTTTGTTGTTTTTAAAACATTCATATTTTCATGTGAGAGCTGTAATACAGATTTTACTATAAATCCTTCATCCTCAAATGCGATCCACATTTTTCTAATGACTCTCTCAGACTGGAGAATAAGTAATCCTTCACATTGTCTTTGTGGTAATAGACATTCACCTTATGTTTTGTGTAGTTTATATGAAGTGTCATTGCACATATTAGAGACAGAAATCTTTCTTTGCCAAAGTCTGGTTTGTCATTACAAATAACTGAAGTCTCCTATAAAGTAATGGACCAAATCCATCACATCTTACTAAGGAGAAGTTTCCAATGAAGGCAGTGGGAGAAATTTCTTGGATGAATTTCAGATTTTGTGCCAGAGTGCAAATATTCTGACCAATAAGATTTGCAACAGTGCATTTACAAGAATTCCCCAATCAGATATTACTAGTGCTCTCAGTAAACTAAACACATCTAAATAGTTTTTGTTTTGAATAGCCAGTCTACTGGTCTGGTAGGCTAGGTAACATACTGTTGCATGGGTCTCCCAGAGGCAGATGCGTAGACCACATGGGAAGGAATACCAAGTGTTGCAAAAAAGCAACTACTCCAGGCAATTAAGTAAGCATTAATGGGCTCTAAAAGGGGCCCTGCTCAAGTAACCTTGGCCAACAGGATGATTGTCCTGAAAACCCTGGGCCCAAAGGGTAGAAGAATTGCATGACAATTCTTATGGGAGGAATAATAGGTGGTCTTAATGAGACTAATCAGGGAGTTTCTAGAGCAGTGATACTCAGATTGAGATTTGAGAGTGGCAAGTGGCTCTAATGTGTCTCCTATGGCTCTTTGCAGCACATGGTATTAAAACACTGAACTATTAACCAATCAGGATGCTTTTACTATGCTACTAATCAATTGCAGTTGATAAAATAATACTTGGTCATTTTGCTGTGAGAAAAATATTAAAAATAGTAAATGAAAACAATAATTCACACTACTGTGGCTCTTCTGGGTAATGTTAACTGCTAATTTGGCTCCCAAACCACAGAGATCTGAGTATCACTGTTCTAGAGCATGGGTATAAACTAATCACAGGGGCGACAGGACTTTATCCTTCTACATGGTGGATTTCTGCCGCACTGAAGTATCTTTGTGCAACTGCACAAGGGCTATTAGGAACCAGCGTAGGGACTAGGGATAGGGTGGATGGTCAGTAGATCCACAACCCTGCATTTACTGGCTAAAGAATTGCTATGCTGATGCGGTAAAACTTGGGAATGAAAGGGAAGATTCGATCCTTCTGTGACATTGCACTCTATAGGTTTATGGAAATATACTTATGAGTGTAAATATGACATAACGGGAATATGCTTTGTGCTAGATATGCCATGTAACATATCTTTGCAAAGGTTATGATTTACTGAATATATTCATCCTATTTGTAGGCATGTAACATTTTTATATCTGAAGTTATGAGCATTGGCTCTATGCTTATATTTGAAGTGTTTGCTGTAGGAAACACATAAGGGAGGTTTGGCCAACGTATTGTGAAGGGTCTATTCAAGTAATTGGGAGTACTTAACTAACCATGAACTTTGGGAGATGCCAATCCACATCTGAGTTTTCCTGGGAACGTTTAGACTAACATGTAAACAATGGCATCAGCCTGCAAAAATCTGAATCATTCGTGGACATGTGACTTACCCAAGTGGCTACAAACTCCATCTTGTTGCTGTGATTTTGCACAGAAGAACAAAGGGGTTTTTGCCCACAAGAGAGAATATAAAAGGCCCTGGAAGCCTCTCCATTTTTGTTTTCAGCTGACACAGGAGATGGCTTCTCCAAAGAGATGCCTGAAAGAAACTGGAACAAAGGACTGTAACTGGCAGGGGCGTGTGATTGCTGGACCTAGGCCATAAACTACAACGTTGGTCTGAAAAGGATTGTAGCTGAGATAACATCTAGGGTGAGAAGTTAGTATTTGAAACTAGATCCTTTGTGTATTAAGTTAACTTTGCGTATTTTGATTTTTTACTAATTAACTTACCTTGTTCTATCTGTTAGAACTTGAAACCACTTAAATCCTACTTTTTATACTTAATAAAATCACTTTTGTTCATTAATTAACACAAAGTGATTAATACGTAGGGCAGCAAACAGCTGTGCATCGCTATCAATGTTCTAGAAGGCAGACAATTTATGAGTTTACCCTGTATAAGCTTTATACAGAGTAAAATGAATTTGGGGTTTGGATCCCATTGGGAGCTGGGGTATCTGGGTGCTGGAAGCAGGAGCACTTCTTAAACTGTTTTCAGCTAAGTCTGCAGCTTTAGGGTTGTGGTTCAGACCCTGGGTCTGTGTTGCAGCAGGCTTGCATGTCTGGGTCAACAAGGCAGGGTTCTGGAGGCCCAGACTGGCAGAGAAATGGGCTCAGAGTTAGTCTCAGCACATCAGGTGACAGAGACCCCCTTGGGACTGTGACTGAATCCGTCACACATTCCCAACCTTGTGGTGAATCCCTGCAAAAATGTGCCCTTCCTCAAGGCCCAAAGCAAGTGAAGATTGATTGGGGATGGGGTGGGGGAAGAACCTATAGGGGGATGTGACACATGTGGATCTTCTGCCCTTCCAGGAGGGAAAATTAAAAAAAAAATAAAAATAAAAAGTCAGTCAAAGCGTTCCACAGTTTGAATTAATTCATACTCATTTACAGAGTGAATTTTGCCTAACCAGGCATAAATGAGTAGATCAGAATTCATACTATATATTGTCATACTACTTATTTTGCTTGTATGTCATAATTACCAACCAGCAGTTAATTGCTATATGCATATTTATGATTGTGCAAGATTTCATATTTTGTAATCTCACAACCAGTGTAAGGCTTATGAGTGAGTATAGCCCTACACTACAACAACACAGCAGATTGTTGATAGCACACTGTCTATTTTAATTATGGAGTGTGATCAGAGGGATAAAATACTAGGGAGGGAGAGGAGTTAAAGTGCCAATGTGGACACAAGAACAACTGCTGATGGCCAGTTTATATACAAGTTTAGGCTTGAAATTAGATGAAGGTTTCTAACCATCAGAGGAGTGACGTTCTGGAACAGCCTTCCAAGGGGAGCAGTGGGGGTAAAAACCATAACTAGCTTCAAGCTAGAGCTTAATACATTTATGGAGGGGGACGGTATGATGAGACTGCCTATGATGGCACATAGCTGATCTGCAACTGCTAGCAGCAAATCTCTCCAATGGCCGGTGATGGGACACTAGATGGGGAGGGCTCGGAGTTACTATGGAGAATTCTTTCCCTATGTGCTTTGGTGGCAGGCCTTGCCCAAATGCTCAGAGTATTTGAGATTGGGAAGGAATTTTCCCCTGGGTCAGACTGGCAGAGATGCTGGGGGATTTGCACCTTCCTCTGCAGCATGGGGCCTTGATCACTTGCAGGTTTAAACTAGCATAGATAGTGGATTCTCTGTAACTTGAAGTCTTTAAATCTTTATTTGAGGCAGTTACTCAGCCAGAGGTTCTGGATCTATTTCAGGAGTGGATGGGTGAGGTTTTGTGGCCTGCAGTGTGCAGGAGGTCAGACTAGATGATCATGATAGACCTTAAGGCCAGAAGGGGCTATGAGATTTTGTTAAAAGGAGTTTCTTGCACTTTATGAGAAAGTATTAAATTAGAAATAGCAAACTGTTGTCAAACTGTCCTAGGCATAAAGTCCATGGGACACTCTGGTCTTACAACTAGAGGCTCTGTTTTCAGAGTTCATTGCTTAGCATTAGTCAGCAAACTATACATTTAGACACCTAAATAAGTGGTCCAATTGTTAAGGTGCTGAGGAGCTGCATTCAACTATAGAATTCAGTAACAACTGTAGTTGCCCAGCACCTTTGAAGGATCAGACCATTTTTATGTAAGTTCCTATAATATGGATCACACCACACAAAAATAATCCCTTGATCATACAGTGTTAGATTCTTGTAGTTAGTTTTGTATAAACTAGCCTGGAAGGTGCCGCTCCCTGTTTGATTACTTCAGCCTCTGTTGTGACTAGTGCTGTCAATTAATTGCAGTTAATGCATGCGATTAACTCAAAATAATTAATATTGATTTTAAAAAATTAATCTCGCTTAATCAGTTTTAATCACACTGTGAAACACTAAAATGCCAATTGAAATTTATTAAATTTTGGATGTTTTTCTACATTTTCAAATATTGATTTCAATTACAACACAGAATACAAAGTATACACTGCTCACTTTATATTTTATTACAAATATTTGCACTGTAAAAAAACAAAAGCATATCCTCTGGAATGGTGACTGAAGCATGAAGGGGCATACGAATGCTTAGCATATCTGGCACATAAATACCTTGGAATGCCAACTACAAAACTGCCATGCAAATGCCAGTTCTCACTTTCAGGTGACATTGTAAATCATAAGCTGGTGGCAGCATCTCCTGTAAATGTAAACAAACTTGTTTGTCTTAGCAATTGGCTGAACAAGAAGTAGGACAGAGTGGACTTGAGGCGCTAACGTTTTAGATTTGTTATATAACTACTTTCAAAAATAAAACCAAACAAAAATCTACATTTATGAGTTGCATTTTCATGATAAAGAGATTGCACTACAGTATTTGTATTAGGTGAATTGAAAAATACTATTTCTCTTGTTTTTTACAGTGCAAACATTTGTAAATCAAAAATATAAAGTGAGCACTGTACACTTGTTTTCTACATTTTCAATTACAACACAGAATACATACAAAAATATTTAAATAAATGATTTTCTATTAACAGTGTGATTAAGTTTTAACCATTTGACAGCCCTAATTGTGACATATGCTGTAATCACACCACAGTTACAATATTCTACACAAATACACATGCATTCATTCCTAACTATAACGTGCACACATATCTCCTCAAGACCATCAAATTCAGAATATTACAAGGTTTAAAGACTGACATATTTACACACAGCATTGTATATAACCAGTGGATTCAATTGCTTATTCTTTGGGGTTCAGACCACCTGTTCTCTCCTTGGGATGTCGAAACCCTGATTGTCAGAGCATTTGTTACAGAAATCATGGCAAGGTTTTCAATTGTCCATCTAACGAGTGATGTGTTTATATTCAGAACTACAGACCCCTTTAAACAGGTTAAGTCCAGATTAGTTTGCTGAGTGGTATGCCTAGGGCTAGGCATATGGTCACAGTGTACCCTTCATCTGAGGGGTTTTTTTTGGTTTGTTTTTTTGGGGGGTGGAGAGCTTGTAAGAGACATAAAAGTCTTTATAGGTTTCAGAGTAACAGCTGTGTTAGTCTGTATTTGCAAAAAGAAAAAGAAGGGAGTACTTGTGGCACCTTAGAGACTAACCAGTTTATTTGAGCATAAGCTTTTGTGAGCTACAGCTCACTTCAACGGATGTATACTGTGGAAAGTAGAAGATCTTTTTATACACACAAACCATGAAGAAATGGGCGTTTACCACTACAAGAGGTTTTCTTTCCCCGCACACCCCACTCTCCTGCTGGTAAAAGTTTAGATAAAGTGATCACTCTCCTTACAATGTGTATGATGATCAAGTTGGGCCATTTCCAGCACAAATCCAGGGTTTAACAAGAATGTCGGGGGGGGGGAATAAACAAGGGGAAATAGGCTTGAATAGAGACTGGGAGTGGCTAAGTCATTATGCAAAAAGAAAAGGAGTACTTGTGGCACCTTAGAGACTAACCAATTTATTAGAGCATAAACTTTCGTGAGCTACAGCTCACTTAGTCTCTAAGGTGCCACAAGTACTCCTTTTCTTTTTGCGAATACAGACTAACACGGCTGTTACTCTGAAATAAGTCATTATGCAAGGTAACCTATTTCCCCTTGTTTTTATCTAAAGTGATCACTCTCCTTACAATGTGTATGATGATCAAGTTGGGCCATTTCCAGCACAAATCCAGGGTTTAACAAGAACATCTGAGGGGGGGTGGGGGGGGTAGGAAAAAAACAAGGGGAAATAGGTTACCTTGCATAATGACTTAGCCACTCCCAGTCTCTATTCAAGCCTATTTCCCCTTGTTTATTCCTTCCCCCCCCCCCTCAGATGTTCTTGTTAAACCCTGGATTTGTGCTGGAAATGGCCCAACTTGATCATCATACACATTGTAAGGAGAGTGATCACTTTAGATAAACTTTTACCAGCAGGAGAGTGGGGTGTGGGGGGAAAGAAAACCTCTTGTAGTGGTAAACACCCATTTTTTCATGGGTTGTGTGTATAAAAAGATCTTCTACTTTCCACAGTATACATCCGTTGAAGTGAGCTGTAGCTCACAAAAGCTTATGCTCAAAAAAATTGGTTAGTCTAAGGTGCCACAAGTACTCCTTTTCTTTTTGAAAAGTCTTTATGTGAAAGAAAAGTTAGCCTAAAAATCCATTTCATTTCCTTCTCCATTAAGACTCAAGGCTTAAATCTGAAAAATGTTGAAGGCTATCAACATGGTGACTCAAAGAGCACATGTAGTCTTCACCAAACCAAGGGAGTAACATTTTATCTGGATCAATTATTTGTGCTGGTTTTAAAATTTGAAGGAGTCCCCAAGGTGGAAGGTGCTCCCATTGGAAATCAATAAGACCCTTGCCACCGATTTTTAGAAAAACCATGTTTGTGCCTATAGTGTCTTTATAAGTTGAAAAATATTTTGAACATTTGTGGGGGAAGAGGGGATGGAGAAGAGAGAGGTCCTGATCCGGTTTCCAAAGTCAATGGTAAAACGCCCACTGATTTCAGTAGAAACTGGAATGGGCCGATAAGATAATTCCGATAACAAGATGTTCTACTGAACACAAACACTGGTACTAATGCAAATGTTGATTTCATTCCATTTCTTTGGCTATTCATACAGGGTAAAAACAAAGCAATAATCTTAAGATGAACAAAATTAGTATATTTGGAAATGGACAAGAACAAAGACAACCTAAAGTACTGCTAAAATTTACCAAAATAATCTATTGATATAGTTTATAGGAAGAGCCTATGTACACTTTATTTGTAAGCTATGCAGCACAAGTTGTGCTAGTTTTCATTTAGACAGCAAAACATTTATATGATTTCCTTACCTTGATAATTCAGTTTATCCAGATCATGAATAAATTGCAAAAATTTATGTATGTAAACCAACTTAAACTGTGATATATTAACATACCAAACTTTAATTAAAGCCACAACATTTAGCTACAACACCCACATTCATGGGATGAAATATTACAGCTATAAATCCCTTAAAGGCCTGTGCTCATGCAAGCTCATGGATTTATAAATGCAAAGGAGGTTATGTTTTGAAAGTTTGTCCATTTATATTGTTATTGTGCTTCCCATTTCCTATACATAACAGGTCATTTACTGCATGCCCCTGCACTGAGACAGGACTAAGTAGACCTAGACAATCAGTGACAGGTGTTTACCTAGTCTCACATGAAGTGTTCTTTAGTGTTGGAGTTCACTTGGAACTTTTTCCCTGAACCTGCTTTTATAAAATGCAAGATGGGCTCCTTTGGCAACTTCAGAAGGGGAATTCTCAAGCTGTAGACTGCAGCAAAAAGGCATTTTCTCCTGAGATGACTACCCCATCCCTTAAAGAACAGCACCAGGCCAAAACAAAAAAAAACTATAAAGTGTGTTGCAGGTGTAGATACATCCAGTACCTCTGTAAATAGGAAAGCTATGGGGCCGGACTGTTATGTGCTACTGTTGGATCATGGTTCTCTATGAAATCCTTTCCCCCCACCCTGTCATTTGACTAAATGGAAAAGTGATGCAAGAAGAGACAGTGTAACAGTCTCATGGCTGTATTGTTTGCTTCCAGACTACGTTTGGAGTTTTGCACCTCAAAGAGCAATCTTCAAGGCTACCTGTGTGGTTGAAAACCTTTGGCACAGACACACGGAGTCACCAGTTTGTATGCCTATTGATAAATTCCTACATCCAAGTGGGAGACTAAAGGGATCTATTGTTTCATGGATTGACAAGGAGTTACTGGACCCTGTTAACAGGCATTAGGTGAACTGTTTTTCTACACAGTGATGGGTAAATACATCCCTAAGTTTAGAGCAGAAATATGCATAAGACAAAAGCACTAGCAGACACATCCCTCCAGAATGCAATTGAATCTGGACCTCATTTTCCTGTTAGGAATTCTGGAACCCAAATTACTTAACAGTAGAGCCTTAGGCAAGACCAACCATGATTGGATTCCTATGGTGTAAGACACTCTGCAAATGGAGTAGTACTCAGTCCCTGTCTTGAGTTGACAATCTGACCTCTGTTTTTCCCAATATCCAATGATCCCCTGGACATACTAAAATGCTTGGATCCACAGTAAGTTATAGCACAATAGTGTATGATTTTTAAGATACTAATAAAACATAGTAGTCCAGGGGATCATTGGATATTGGGGGAAAAACAGAGGTCAGATTGTCAACTCAGGACAGGGACTGAGTACTACTCCATTTGCAGAGTGTCTTACACCATAGGAATCCAATCATGGTTGGTCTTGCCTAAGGCTCTACTGTTAGGAATTCTGAAACCCAAATTACTTAACAGGAAAATGAGGCCCAGGTTCAATTGCATTCTGGAGGGATGTGTTCCTGTAGTCCTCAAGATAAAGGAGAGTATCCTTTGTATCTAGACAGTGCCTAGGGAGTATCCCAAATGAAGGTACAGAGCTGAAAAAGAGAGGCCTGAGGTACTGTTTTAGCCCCTGTTGTGTCAACAAGCTCAAAGGCTTCAGTTAGGCTCTGGCTCAGCACAAGGTGCTCACTGAGGTACTGAGCCCTTGCTGACTTTCAGACACTGTGCTGGAAGATAAAGGGACACTAGAAACTGCCTGGTCAGACATTTAGTTGCAAGAGAGTTAAGTATTGTCTTTCCCTTGACTTTATTCAGTCTACCCAAGCCAAGACATACACAGAGGTAGAAAGAGCCTTCAGGAGTGAGGGGAATGGAAGCTTCCCTAGTATTTAGTATTCCCTGTGAAATTTGGTCACCATGCTATGGGGAAAAACAAATCAGTACATTTAAGGAGTTAGTGAGTTGGTTAATCTATTAAAGAAATCCAAGGGATCCAAACTGCCACTTTCAGGCAATCCAGTCAAGAAGTCAAAGTGAGATTTTAGTTTGTCTTTAACATACTCCCTTGAATAGATATTTAACCAAAGTCTAAGATTTATGTTAATAGAATCAAGTTTGAGAAACTTATCCAATCCACACAAGCAAACTCCCATTAGCTAGGTAATGTGCTCACTATTCAACATGGGCTAAGTTTTGTCTTGCCTAGTGTTTGTGTTAAATGTGATCAAAGAAGAATAAGTTTCAGAGACTATAGATAACTAGGCTTACAGAAACTGTTGCTATGAATACAAGCACCAGCCCTAAGGCCCCTCCTGAAAAGTGGAGCACAACAGAAAGCTTTCTTCCCCACATGATTTGCTTAAAATTTGAGCTGTCAGGAGTGTCAAAGTTCCTTTTTTACATATTTTCCTGTGGCATATTCTGAGAACAGAAGCCACCACAATGTAGTTTGTGGGTCATTAGGTTTTTACAGCCATTTAATTGAATAGAGGTAAATCAAAACATAACCTTTCAATGGCTTTGTATTGTGCAATGCTCTCTAAAATTACACACGTTTGTGGGGTTGTCCAAGAGCAATTTGAGCATGTGCCCACATGCACAAGAGGAATCAGTAAGTCAGATATTTATCTGTGGGGAAATAAGGAAGGAGAAAAATCTTAGGTACATCAAGCTGAGAAGCATGGTTATAAGACTTAACTATTACTGCTTGGTTTCAGTGGACAGACATTTAAACATGCCAGGACACTGGTCTGGGACAGGAGCAAATTTTCTGCAGCAGCTTGCTCATCCTCTGGTTCTGATCCTGTTCCTATTAAAGTCAGTAGAAGCTTTGCCAGATGGGACCTGGGCCTCTACCTCTTGTTTTGGTTTTCCTCTTGGAGGACAGTTTCACTATTGAAAAGTGTCACTACAGAAATGTATGCTGAGACATGAGTGTAAGGCTGTTTTCTATACACTTCAGCTTTAAGCATAAAAAAAAAAAAAGTGTTCTCTAGCCTCTCTGGAGGATTACGGCCTATGAACCACGTCAAGGTGGTTATTACAGAACCACATGTACTTTGCCTTCAAGTCTCTATATATTTATTTGTTCTCTCAGCTCTAAACAAACAAGTCACTCTGACCAAAAGTGAAGTGTGTTTGAATAAGAATTTCAGATATCAAGTGCTACATGGGGCTTTTCTGTTGGTCCTTGGAGTTGCCCTCCAGACTGGTGGTGGACTGTGTTGGTGGGCCCCCACCTCCCCTATTTGATATCCATGTCCCTACACAGGCCTCCATAGGGTAAGAGCTAAACAGTCTCTTTTCTGTGTCAGGGGGCAAAGAAAATAGGATTATTCAGAGCAAGTCATTGCTAACGTTTCTGCAGGCAGGCATGTTGCTCCTTTAGTGAGCAGGGGAGAAATTAAGTAAATTTGATACAATATAGTGTTAGGCACCAATTACCTATGCTTACCAACTGCTATGGAAAGGGGCACTCTGAAAGTCCAAGAAAGTTTGTATTAAGAATATGGAGACAAGGAGAAAGGGGGGGAAAAGTTCTATTATTGTAAAAAATGGTGAGCTAATATGATCTGAAGGAGGCTGCCATACACAAGCTGTGAACAGAACTGAATGATCAGATCTAAAGTAAACGATAGAATGTCTGTTCACACTGTTGTCCATTGATGCTAAAAACTGATCCTAGTCCAACTCATTGTTGCAATAGCAAAGTTTCCCACGGGAGTTTGATTACACCTTTAGGAAAGGTCTGTTGAGAATTAATGCAAGCAGATTTCCTCCCAGTCTGAATGCAAGTGTTATGACTGTAACAAAGGAGAATGACTTGGTGACTTCCTTACTAGACATGTGGATCACTTGTATCTTTAGAAGGGATATCCAATACCTTTCAGGAAAGTGTTTGAGCTTGACAGTATCTGTGTATGGTTTGTCATAAAGTACAATTAAGTGGATTTTGTTCACTGCCTCATTACATCTTCTGAAGGGGAGCAAATGGTTCTCTAAAGATAACTAGATCTTAAGTGTCTATGTTTCTCAGGTGTAGAAATGAGAGTACCATTTGTGGAAAGTCTGGATTAAACCTCCCTCTGTCAAACAAGGACACTCCAGAGAGTTAGATTGCATCATAGAACAGGCCATCCAAATAGCCCAAGAGAACCTGCCCCCCCTGCCACACACACACCCTTACACCTTGAAAAGGGGTGTGTGTGTCTGTCTTACACAAGGTTAAGACACTGTGTGGCATACCTTATCTAGTGCATCAAATGGCCTAAACAACTATGTGGATGAAGCCTCACAAGCAAATTAGTATGCTTTCAAATGAACTCACAGAAAAAGTGATGAGAAACTGCCTATCAGCTGTGGTTAGACACTTGTTTACAAAAGGATCACTCCCTATCTGACCTCAGGCCTCATCCCCAAAATCAAACTTGAACACTTTTTCTCCTACACACACACCCCAGCTGCCTGGGAACTTACATTCAGAACTGGTGGATGCTAAAAAACATGGACTTAGAGACACTGGTTTTATGGCTCATTCCAACCATTTGTTACACCCTCCACTGCCTAGTAGACCTTTATCCTATGACCGCCAAGGTATTAAGTACCTACTTCATTTTGAAAGGTCTCATATCAGGAAGAGGTCTAGAGAATGTAATTAAGTGTCACAGCTAAACACAAGGTAGGACAAAAATTGTTAATCATAAGGAGTTAACATGTAGGAGACCATTTAAAATGAAGTGGACACTGAACACTTCTGTGATCAGAGGACAAAGTAGAGTTACTAGGCAGAGAGGGTATAATGTTGTAATGAAACTGAGGCCAGGTCTACACTACAAAACTTACATTGGCATAACTACCTCATTGAGGGAATGTAAAAAAATCCACACCCTGAGTGACCTACTTATACCACAGAGGTGGATTAACTACACTGATGGGAGATTTCAGAGTAACAGCCGTGTTAGTCTGTATTCGCAAAAAGAAAAAAGGAGTACTTGTGGCACCTTAGAGACTAACCAATTTATTAGAGCATAAGCTTTCGTGAGCTACAGCTCACTTCATCAGATGCATATCGTGGAAACTGCAGCAGACTTTATATATACACAGAGAATATGAAACAATACCTCCTCCCACCCCACTGTCCTGCTGGTAATAGCTTATCTAAAGTGATCATCAGGTGGGCCATTTCCAGCACAAATCCAGGTTCTCTCACCCTCCACCCCCCCACACACAAATTCACTCTCCTGCTGGTGATAGCCCATCCAAAGTGACAACTCTTTACATCACCTCATATCATATGTCTCATATCCTGGGACCAACACAGCTACAAGAGCATGGCAAACAATTCTTCAGGCTGCCTTTCTAAAGTAGTTTTGGTTGGCAACCTGAATGCAACCCCAGTCATATGTGACTATGCCAGAAGATCAGTTTGTTGATCAACATGGAGAATTAGGGCCCAGAATCTTTTTTGTGAATGATCCCATGGCAGTCATGCACATCTGCCATACCAGCCCTTGCCAACTGCAACACAGTAGTATGAATAACTTGGCAAAATTAAGGAATCTATATTAGATACTTACTTCCCCAAGACATTAAAGAGGCCTACGTCCCCATTAGAGAGGCTTACTCTTAGCCAAAGTATATGGTTTTATGACCCAGATGACTTTCTAGTGGTGCAGAAACCAGAGCTGCAATCTTTCTTATGCTTCCATGGAAAACTTCTGATGAATAGAGACCTTAGTAATAATTAGGCTCAAATGAAAGCCTGGCTACAGCTAAAAGCTGTAGCCTAGACTATGTAGTACTAACATTGCCAAAGATGAGGATCATGGATGCAAAAAGTGATGAGGAGGAAAGAAAAAAAAATCCCCACAGAACATTCTGTAAATTGAAGGTTTAGGGAAGGAAACAGCTGAAAGACAGACTGATCCTGACAGTTATTTTCTCAGAGGAGCTAGAGACTTTAAAAACAGAAAGCAAATACATTTTGCATAGGCCATATATTTCAGAACACTGAGAAAATTAACCTTTCAGTCATTAACAAACAGCTTTAAGTAATAAGTTGATAATGGTCTTTAGACATTTGTGATGTCATGAAAATATTACCTACCACAAGCATTCTATGTTCTTGCCAACTCTGGCTTGTTCTAGTAGGGTCAGCATCTCTTCCCCATCTCTTGCCACAGAGGGTAATAGTCAACCATTTCAAGTAATTTCTATTAATATCAGTGAGCTATCAGTTTCCAAATAAGTTTGGGGTGGGGGACGACCCACAGCTGAATTTCCAATAATTTGGCAGATTCATTACTGAAAGCTATGTTAACTTTTTTAATATTAGGTTTCATCACTGCCTATGTGACTAAGTCATGTTGTATTGAAGGTCACTGTTCACAGAACAGATTATTTAAATGAGCAATTTTTTTGGTTTTGCTATAGCACAATCCTGGGTGCTTCTTGCTAATCCTCTTCAACCATCATTGATCTCAACATGGGGGGGGGGGTGTCACCAGAACCTTGGACCCTAACTAGCTTACTAAATCAATGCAAAATATTTCACTATAACTCTCAGTTCAAACCAAGCACAAGTTACATTGGTTGGTTTATAACTTCATCTCCCGTGGAAACCTCTTCATGCAACAATATCACAGCATTCTCCAAACTGGTTGAGATGCTTGGCAAGCTTTGCTCAAGAGGTGCCCAGGTCTAGAAAGCAAGGGCATTATAGGTTCAGATAAAAGTACATGTGGGGAAACCTCACACTGTGCCTAACCATACTGTGCTAGGCTATAGCGTGCCATCATTCTCCTGCTTTATAAACAGTAAAGCAATTTATTCTGTACTTTTAAGGAGGTAGAATAGGGTACTGTGGAAGTGAGAGAATGTACTTAAAACAAGTCAGAATTATCTGAAAAATGTAAAAGACAAAGCAATGAAGTCTAATTCCTCCCAAACCCATTTGGTTAAGTCAAAACATGTAGGCTGTCCTCCATGCATAGAATTGCAAAATATCTGCAACATTCACATCGAACAGCATATTTGTTCCCTTCTGCAAGGGACAGAACAAAAACTGCTGACCTCTGGGGAAGATAGGGCAGGCACACAAAGGAGAAAGGGAATCCACACCATAACCCCCTGTAGTCCTGCTCCAGGCACAATGCCAAGAAACATACTGCACAGCTTTCCCCTCCCCCACCCCAACCACAATGATGGCTGTATCTCACGAAAGCTTCTGCTCAAAGCAATTTGTTAGTCTAAGGTGCCACAAGTCCTCCTTTTCTTCTTGCGGATACAGACTAACAACTGCTACTCTGAAACCTGTAAATTGTGAAAGACCAGTCAGTTGGGATTTGGAAGAGCAGATTGCTTTCCTGCCATTAGCTGGGGAAGGGAGGACAGAGTCCTGATTTCAAGCTCTAGGTAAGTTAGCCCTGCCATTGCTCAGGGAGCTCAGGCCTCAGAGTAGACGTGTCCGTGTTGCACCACTGCCAGTATCAAGGAAGTGATTTGGTGCTCTAAAAGGCTTCACAGCTTTACATGCAAATGCTTCCCTCTTCACATTGTTATGCACTTTATGGAGGTGGAGGGCCCTCTCCATCTGCAGAGTTGAATACCTACTCCTTAGCTTCTCTACCAAGCCTGTCATTGTGGGTGGCACAGTGTTGTTAGTGTCTGACATGGACTGTCACTAAGGTTTGTCCTGTGCCCAGCTAGTTGTTATTGGTACAATCTCAGCTGCCTGTTAGATAGCAAGGGCTTCACAGTGGTCCACATGAGAAAGTTATGCCAGTACAAAATATAGCAAAGAATACGAGTACAACTCCCTGTATGGACACCAACATAAGTAGTGCTTTAAATTCACACCCTACCCTAACCTAAGGCAACTTCCTCATGGAGGAGATCTTAGGCCCCAGGCTTGCATTGAGAACTGTGTTAACAAACACACTTGTACCCACATGGAACCCTATTGACTTCTGCTTTGGGTCTCTGGTCTTGACCCCAGAGCAGGATCTGTTAATGGCCAACCATAAGGAAGCAGACCCAGCAAAAATGCTTGCAGTAAGAAACCAGCAGCAATTTGAATATGAACAAAGAATGGCATATATCTTCTATTGAAAGAACTAAAAGCTAAGGCAGAAGTGGACAGACTTAAGCTCCAACCTCAGAAGAACAAACAAACAGCAGGAACTGTATCATCCTGAAGAACCAGCTCCTCTCAACAGCAAAGATGGGGACAGAATCTATCCAGTTTGTAAAACAATGTTGGTATGTTGTTTGACTAAGCAGTTGTCTGTGTGTAACCAAAATTTACCCCAACACTGCCACCTTTTATGTAAATGCTTTTTACTGTAAGCTCATGTAAAGGTAACCCCATAACTTGTGCAGAGAATGTAAAAAAGTTAAGAGCTTCTCTAGGGCAAATTACAGCTTCTAACATCACACACTTGTTAATGCAGATTTTGTCAGAGGAAGATTTACTAAATCAGAGTGAATATTGTAATCCTATATGAGTTTACTGTAAGTGTGCCTTTAGCCCAAATCCATCTTGAATGGAATGGTGTTAAACATGAAATTATAGCTGGTGTAAGAAAGTTATTGCCTAAGGATCCTTTGGTTAACTTGACTGAACTGAGCTTTAATATCATCCCCAATCAGTCACAGGAAAGCAGTAATCCTGAACCTGTGTCTGTTAGGGTCAAGGATTTGCCTATGGAGGGTTTCTCCAAATGTTTATCTGTGCCAAGAAGCAGTGCATCTGTAGAAGAAATTTCTGAGTGTCTGGTATCTCAGAAGCGAATCTGATTTCTGGCTCAGGGAAGTGTTTCTCTAGAGCAAATTAAAGTTGGTGATCAAGTTAAAGCTGTAATTGAGGAAGGAAAGGGTACAGTCTTGTTAAGTGTTGGCAAGGTTAGCGTAATGTGAGTATTCTTATGCCTTTGGCATTACCAGAGTGGAGAATTGTGACAGTGAAGGAAGTGTTCCAGTGTGTTAGGAGTAATGACTTGCCCATGAAGGGAGCTACCCCAATCTCTAAGTAGTTGTCTGAATAGCCATGTGTGCTGGGACAAAGGAAAGGATATCCCAAGCTGTTTGTCTGTTAAAGGAGAATGTTTCTCCAGCTCTTTGCCATCTGTAAAAGAGAGACAGAAGAAGCCTGTCAGCCTAGGGTCGTTGACCATGAGTGGATTCTGGATACAACTGAAGCCCAGGAAGGAAGTGGTTCTAAATTTGGGTCTGCTATGAATGATGACATTGTAACTAAGTTGCATCCAGTTGGTGTCATAACTAGATCCCAGAGATCAGACAGACAGTTCTTGTGCTTTTATTTTGCCTGTTGCTAGTGTGTTGTTGGGTAAAGATAGAACATTGTAAGTGGGTAACCTAGTCAAATCATCTTCATGCTTTCCTTGTGCCCTGGCTAGATCATCACCCTGATCAGACAGTGTGGAAACTTAGAAGAAGAAAAGTCTAATCTTTTAACTGAAGTCTAGCAGTTTACCTGAAAGGGGGTTGTGTAAAAATCCTCCTGATGAGGCAGAGGTGATTCTGGATGTAAGTGAAACTCAGAAGGAGTTTGGTGATTTGTCTGCTGTGCCGAAGTAGGTTCTGGCCATAAATAAAGCTCAGAAAGAACCTGTTGCAGTGCAGGATATTGCAGAAGGAAAGGAATTTCTTGGTAAAGTCTTGAAAGTCTGTGAAAAGGAGTTGTTTCCATTGACCCTTAATGGGCCATTGTTGATAGTAAACAGTCTCTCTTTTACAGTCTCTGTGTTGGGGCCTAATGGGCAAAGTCTTTCAAATGTGTATGAATCCACTGGCCTTCCTTCAGAAAGACCCAGTGTGGATAGCTTTGAAAAGATTTCAGATTAAACTCCCTAACAATTATGTCAACAGCCCTATAAGCTTAACCAGCTTGTTGGGGAGATGTTGGAACATGAATGTCTCCATATTGACTCTTTAAGTAAGCAGTCTGACTCAAGTACGGAGGAAAGATCGGTTACTGGTTTTTCAGAGCAGAACAAGGATGATCCCACAAGGATGCAGGGGAGAGCAGGCAAACTGTCGTCTTTAGATATTTTGAATATGACTTGTAGTCTTAGTGAACTGGACATCTGATTTCATATGGAAGCGGAGGTTGGTAATGGAAGGGCAAGAGAACCTTGAATCTAACATGCTAGTAAAAATGGATGGTATCTCTTTAAGACAGATTCCAGCCTTAGAATTGGTAAAGGTTGAGGATCTGAAAACTGCTAAACAGTCTGTTGATGCAAATTACCTGACTGGGCGTGCGGGGGGGAAGAAACGGAAAGAGACGGAGACTTGCCTGTAGCGGTTAGCAAAAAAAGGACCCTCAGCCAGCCAGTGGTTTCTATTAAGCAAAAGAGCTCAGATTTTGACCCTCCAGAACAAGGAGAAAGGAAAAAAGATTGTGCTAATGGAAGCCACAGGTTAACCCTAGAATACCCAAACCCCAAGGAAGTGGTTAAAATGAAACCCAAGGTCAAGAAAAAGCTACAAAGATTCAAAAAAGGACATTGTACATTTTTACAGTTCTTGGTATCAACAATGAGTTAGTTACAATCATTAGCAATAAGTTTTTATCACAAGTGTACATTTATAATTATTTTTGTCATGCCAAGTCTTTGGTTTAAACCAATCATTCTTTAGGTCAGCTTGTTCAAGGTGAATGGTCTTTTGGAAAAGCCCTTTGATATGTTAAGAGTGGTACATAAACCCTTATGATTATGCTGTTTGGTTCAACAAGAACACTGTTAAAAAGCCTAATAATGCATAGACACATTCCTAGAAGTTTCCACTGCAGAAAGACCACTACAAGCTTGAGCTACTGTGCACAAAGGGAAACTGAGGTACAACACCTCACAGCCTTCATGGCTAAATGCCAGACTAAGTGCTCTCTGAAAAGCATTAATGGCTATGTCAAGTCAACACATAGACCAAACTATGGAATCACTAAAGTGTTTCACAAAGCATGGACTAAGTTTTTAACTTGGGCCAAAGCATACCTCAATAATTTGGCATTACACAAGTCAACACCGCTGATATCAATGTTGGAAGGTCCTTAAAGTGTATCCAGGAGCTCTAATTTTGCCCTTCTGCACCAGTCTCACTTTGGGGTTGAGACACATGGCTAGAAAGGGTTAAACAAAATAACCCTCAAAAGACGAGGTGAGATAATGCTTGTGTTTTTACATATGTATGAGTAGGGTCGACAATGTAATCAACAGTTCCTGTCTTTGCTGTATTCTGATAATCAGAGGTCAAAAGAACATACTATTCATTTAAATTAATTGTAAACATAGGATCTCTCGGTATTCATCTCTTTGAGATGTACTGTGAATGGTGGAAGAACAAGCAAATAGCCTTATGTTAATTCTTATAGCTAAATGCCAGTGATGGACCTCCTTCAAAGTCATCCTAATTACCTTATTCCCCCTGAGGAATGCCAACTTGTCAAAAGACATGAAATTGTATAAAAAAAGATCCTTGGGTCCAGATTCTGTCATCTCAGCTCTGCTTAGGCTTCATCAGGGGAAGTTTGAGTCGCAAGACTGAGGTCCTAGTTATCCTGGTACGCCCTGAATATTTGGACATTGGATGAAAACCTATGAACTAATTACTAAAAGAACTCTTTGCAACTACAAAGATCACCATCTCTGCTATGAATCTGCACATAAATGAACTGAACTCATGTCTGTATGTATATTGATCTTTTAACCATACTCTCATTTTTAATAAATTTTAGTTTAGTTAATAAGAATTGGCTGTAGCGTGTATTTGGGTAAGATCTGGAATATTCAATAACCTGGGTGGTTATGTGCCTGATCTTTTGAGATTGGTAGAACTTTTATATGGATGAAATAAGATTTACTGAAATCATCATATTTGATGTGGATACCTGGATGGGGGCCTAAGGCTAGATCACTTTAAGGGAATGTGTTGTTTGGACTTCTGAGTAACCAGTAAGGTAATAAAGAAGCTATTTTGGTGAATCTGAGGATTGGAATAGCCACCAGCTTTTTGGTGATTGTCTGCCCCATTCTTTGGGGTTCACCCTAATTGAGTGACCACAGCTGGCTCCCCACTAGGGCCCCAGTCAGACTCCAAGTAACACCATTGAGTTCAGTGATGTTCTTCCGGATTTAGAAGAGAAAGAGCAGGAACATAGTTTCTCACCACATTGTGAGCCATTTCTGATTACCAGATCAACAGTGACCTTTAGAATAGGCCATGCCTAACAGATTTCTAGGCTCAAGCTTAGAGAAAGATCTCTATCTGTCCATGCTTTAGTGGAAGATTCTGTCAGGCCACAAAAGAACCTAACATCAAATTATCAGAGTCCGAAAGGCCAAAATTTGGTTTATAGTATTTGGCTGTAATAGCCGATTCAAAAACCAAAAACTAACAGCAACATTCTCCCCTTTGGTCAATATTTTAGGTCTATTGGGTTAATTTCTGCTGTGCAAGTCTGTAGTAGCTCTGCTGAAATTGGTAGAAAAACATGGTTGCTATCTCTATTGCACATTCTGCATATGGAATTCCTGTTCCATGTACCACACTATCTCTGCAACAAGTACATGATGTTTTAGATTTATATACCATCTTTCAATACACATATTTCCTAACAGCACCCCTCTGCATGCTACAATTGCACAGGAGTAGACTAAAAGGAAACTAGGCAAGAGACTCCAGGGCAAATCCCATGATTTTTCAAAAGATGTAACTATAATGTCCATATAGAGCGGACAGGACCTTTGTTTTGAAGATCTTATCCAAATAGGCAAGAGAGCCACTGAATTGCTTATGTGCAGAATATGGATGAGAAGTTACTTGGTCAAACTCAAAGACCGTATAATTCCATTGTAGTCACAACATTAAATACGATTTCATTAAATGCTCATTTTAAAACTGATGCTTCACACTAAAAATCCACATTCTAGCAGCTTTGGTATTAAAGAGAATCTTACATCTAAAAAGTCACTGTTTGAAATTCCAGTGAAGAATGTCTGCAAAGAAGTGCCAGCTATAGAAATTAATTCAAATTAGCCAATCTGCCCACAAAAAATTGGCTCACGGAGAAGGGATAGACTACATACAAGAAAGCAGCTGAGCTAGAAAGTCTGAATGCAGAAACTGATTTTTGGAAAAGTTTTTTTTTTGGGGAGGGGTGAAAATTAAAGCAGGGTGATATATAATCTTATGCTTATTCACAATGCTTGTATCATGGAGGTCACAGATTGTGACTTGTCAGATCTCTGACATTTTCTTTGTCAGCCCATAGGGACCCCACCTCCCTCCCCTCTGCAGAACAGCTAGGGCTCTCATCCCACCACTTGGGCTTCAGTTATCCTCCAAAGTGCCCCCCCACCCCTCATTCACAGACAGAGTTATGTGAATTTTTGTTTCTTGCCTGCGACTTACTAAAAATAATGGATAATCTTAACCATGAGCTACTTTCATAGAATCAGTCTCTTGGAACTAGCAAGATATTCAAGGAAAATGTTACCCATGTGGACAAGATAAATAGCTACAGAAAATAGACCCAAATGCAGAATTAGTCCACCTACCTGTGAAGTCTTGAGAAACCTGATGCAGGTGGTGTAAGATACACCTTAGATATTAATAGGCGAGTTTTGCTACACAAAACAGGAATGATGTTGATGTGCCTCTTATAACATGTGGTCTTTTTCTTCACTTTGGTGCAGAGAGCTCTGCTCACAGTGGAGAAAAGTTTTGGTTTCACTGCAAAAGGGAAGGAGGACATGCGTCCATGCAGGGGATCCAGGACCTTGTAAACCAAGCAGCACAGATCTACAGGAAGTCAGTAAATCTGAATACTGGGGAGAGCTTTGGGAAGGGGAGTGAAGGCCATTCAGTGTGGTGATTGAGAGTCACTGGTCATTTTCCACTGTGGAAGGAGAGCATGCAAGAGATAGTGTCTACTGTACCCCCCAGAGAGTAGCAGCAAGGGATGCAAAATTACTCTACTACTGCTACTATGAGGCATGAGGGGGAAGGATACCTTTCCTCCTGGCTGCTCAAACTGTGGGCTAGGACTAGGATTTTGTTTAAAATGTGGCTAAGAGAAGAAAAGGTAGGTTATAGGAGTTCGCAGTGTGTGTCATTCTACATGGCAGCAAATCCTGTTCTCTTGCTCCTTTAGAGAAAAGGAGACCGGCACAACTTGGTACTTTCTGCAATGATCCTTTGCATTAACTTACATCTCAAGCACTTTAGAAACTTCCTCTATAGTGATTTCTGCATCTAGTTCTCCAAGAAAGTAACCAGCAGCTGCCTCCAGTGAACCTAGGAAAGGAAGAGTGCATTTGAGTATTTATTCAGTTCCAGCTGCAGGAATTTCAGGTAGGCAGAATATTATCCACAATAGAGTTTTACCATGAGTAGAAGAAAGAGTTCTACTCTTCACAAGAGTGCCATGTGATTTTTGTTAAGTGACCACAGGTATTTCAGTTTCACATCCCGTCTGACCTAGCACCTTCAGAGAATATTAGTAATTCAAACCACTCTTTTCTGCCACCTGATTTTTTGGTGTGCAGTCTCCCATTCAAGGGGTGACCAGGCCCATCACTGCTGAACTCAGAAGCATAGATGTAATCACCACCTGACTTAACACAGCTGCATAAATTGGATTCTCTCATTTAGAGAGCAATGAGTTGGCATTATGTTTAAGAGATTATTACAAACACAGAGCTAAGTTCTGTGGACAAAGCCAGAATTACACTGATTTTAATGCAGCTACTCTGATTTTAATGCAGCTGGTAACCAAGAGCAAAGTGTAACCCAAATGGTAACTTGATTTTGTTTTCAGAGTTACACTCCCCCTCCCCTCAAAGGGTCAGGGAGCTGGGAAGTGAGGGGGGGGGGGGAAAGGAAGGAGTCCGACCTAAGCACACTTTTTAAAAGAGCCTGCACCGTGAGACTGCCATTGGGAAGTATGGGTTTTAATGTTCTCCATTGTGCCTGTTTTAAACCAGTGTAATTCTGTTGACTTCTGTGAACCTCTGATTTACAATACTAAACAGGCAGAATCAGGCTCTATTTTCACATTGCTTTTGAGACTATTTAGGAAGATGACATTTGGCCTGATTTACTATTGCCCTGCCCCCTGCTGTAGTCATATGTTAGTGCTGTTTGCCTGTAATACCATCAAATCAGAACATTGCTTATGTCACTGCTAAAAAATGGCGATTGTGCACCCACTCAGTCCTTGGTGTGTAGCTAGACCTGTCAGTATGCACCATGTTTTAAAATGTCTAAAGATTATGCTGTCTACAAGTCTAGCAGCTACCTTGTTCAGGACAGACTATTACAAAGGAGATATCATGCAGATTTTACTTTTATTTTCTTAATGTAAACTAAAAGCCATTTAAGTCTGAAAGTATCTGTATGAGCAAACGTGCTCTCTGTGCTGAGCACTTTCTGCCAATTCTGGTGAGGCTTGTAGGCACCTAGCCACTAACAACTGATCTGACACTAGCAACTCATTTCATAGGACTGACTTCAGCAGCCTAACTGAAAGGTGTCACCATACAACTCAGACAGGCTAGATTTAAGCCAGCAACTTGGAAGGGAGAGCTCTAATCCATTAGCAATCTCCTGAACAGGTCTCGGATATTACTCTGCATACATGTAGCACCTCAGTTTGAAAAATGCATTATATAATTTGTCTAAATACATGGAGGTACTTTCTATAATCACTGTACTTAACTCCTCGCTCAGGGTTGTGTGTCCCTACTGTACATTGTATTTGGGCACATGGCTCCCTTTGATCTTAAAGAAAGTAGCCCATGATCCCATTCTCCAAGAGTGCTTGGAAAGTTGGAGAGAATGTTGCAGAGGACACAACACGCAGGAGGTAACTTAGAGCTCGAGACATGCGATTTTATATTGAAGACTTACATGATAAGAAATCTCTTAAAGTAGTATTAAGATGAACATTTCTATCAGCAGACAGCCTTCCTCTGTCAAGGAATTGCTCAGAGTTAAACAAATCCTGAAAGTTAATTTTAGGACCAGTTTTTAGTGTACTTTCTTATTTAGAAGAGGGTATGGGGTATTTTCCATAGGGAAGCCACAAGTCTGGAACAATACATAATCAAATATTTGAAATACAGGTCTTAAAAGCTTGTATTCGAGTTTACTTTTTATCAGCCTGCTATCACCATAAGAAGAGTAACAATCAAAAAGTTAAAAAAAGGGAACTAGCAACTGCAAACAGATTTACCAAATACAAGATACAGAGTACAATGCTGCCATCTACTGGAGTTTTGCCATTTGGTCTGTCATTGGAGGTATTTATTGGCTTCAATTTTGATCTTGCAGAAACTAGATTTTAAAGGTTTTAATGATTTTTGGAATCATGTTTTCATGCAAAGCACAAAAATCACGATCATATGCAGTAGTTCTGACACATGAATGGTTAAGTTGTTGTGAAGTCAGTATTGGTTAGGATTTTACATTTATAGAGTTATTTATAACAATGCATGTCTAAATATTAAATGTTCTCAGGAACTAGTGGCTTAAAGCATTCCTTCTGCCTGGAATATCGGCAGGAGTAGGCCCCAAGATCCTGATTTGTGATGTTTCACCCTAACTGGTTAGGTAGCCACCTTACAGCGAGCTATGATTTTGCCACCAAACCCCATGGATTCCCCTAGATGCACACAGATTTCAAGTATCACCTGCAGGAAGGCCCTGTGCTCTGGACACTGCCCATGTTCCCTGGCACATGCTTTCACTGGGCCTTCTTAAGGTTTAATAGGACAGATAATGCAGCCTAATACAGATGAGTGAGTGGCAAGATGCATGCTTGCCCTCTTCCTTTCTCAGCTCCCACCTCATTGGTGGAGGATTTGGCATGTGTGATTATATACAGCATTATTCAAATAATTAAGCCAACTCTTTCCAGTATTAAAAACCACACACATTCACTTAATGTGAGTTAGTCATGACCTAAATAGCCCAGCTATTCCTGTCCTTGCTCCGTTCCCAGATTAACACAAGTATTCTGTCCACTCAAGTCGCCTACTCTATAACAGGATACATGACTTTAGGCAATTCTATTAGTACAGAGATGGGCTTAAATTATGTTCCAAACCCCACAAATTCTGGATCTAGAGTCCAAGTTTTGACTTGGACTCCCATCTAATTTTGGAGATCAATGTTCCTGTTATAGTAGAGATTACAGCCTTCGAGCACAAGATGTTTTGAATATGAGCAGCATGAATATATATTGGTCATCTGTAGAAGATTCTCCCCTTCAGCTAAGTCAGTGGTGTATGTTGCCAATAAAGCCATGTGCCAGTGCTGTACAATTCTTTATCTGTAATGGCAGCCAGCCATGATATCAAAAGTTCCTACCAGTACAAAGAACACAGCAGCTTCATAAGAGTTAGGAAGCCTATATGTGGTCAAGATAAAACAAGAGCCTGCAACAGCACTGGATCCTTAGAAAGAGGAGAGTCAGCAACATTACAGTGGAGCTCTCTTTTTTTGGAAGGTGTATTTGAATAGAAGAGTTTTAAAGCAAGGGGACCAGATATTGATCTAGTTTTCCTCCATTAACGCCACTGAAGTTACTCCCAGATTTACACCAATGCAAGGATGTCAGGATCCGAGTCAGTTCGCCATGTTTGACTTACTATACAAAAGTCACTCTGATGCGTTACCAGATGAAGTGCCAAGCATCACGGACCTTATTATCCAGCACCTTGCACTCGACACCAGTGTAAGTGACTGAACAAAGCAAGCACAGGGTGGGTGTAAACTACTACTGGAAGAGTAGTAGTTTACACCTACTTTACATAGGTGCAAGTGCCTTAACAAGCCAGTGGAGATTCTGGTCCCTTCTATATACTTGTACACCAAATTAGGAATGTCACAGAGGCACTAACTTTAAAATAGGCTGTATAGCTGCTGGTATCTAGACATATGAAGGCAAACATTTTACTAACTATCCTGAGGCCAGATTAAACATCAATTATACCACTGTTAATCCAGAGTAACTCCAAAATGAGTCACTCTGGATTCATGTTGCATGATTTACATTGATAATGCCTATTTATCAGGAGGTTTCCATAATGCTTTATGAACTATATACCTAATTTCCGGTGTAACAACTCCTCCTGTGGAATCAGTGCATTTCTAGAGTAAAGCATGCTTATAGCTATGGCATTATTCATAAATCACTTTCTCTCTCTGTATTTTCAAAACACCAAGCAAGGTCTTGGTAAACACATTAGCCCTTAATTTCCATTGTCTGAGAAACAAAAAGTGTTAAAATAGGGCTGTCAATTAACCACCATTAACTTAAAACAAATTAAAAATTGTAATTAATTGCAGTTTTAATTACACTAACAGAACAAGTTATATTGATTTCAATTACAACAGAATACAAGGTATACAGTGCTCACTTTATTTTTCTTATTACTACAAATATTTTCAGTGTAGAAAAATAGTATTTTTCAGTTCACCTCATACAAGTACTGTAGTGTGATCTCTTTATGGTGAGAGTGCAACTTACAAAATGTAGAATTTTTTTCAAAACTGCACTCAAACAAAACAATGTAAAATTTGAGACTACAAGTCCACTCAGTCCTACTTCTTGTTCAGCCAATTGCTAAGACAAACAAGTTTGTTTACATATACAGGAGAATGCTTCCTGCTTCTTATTTACGAGATCACCAGAAAGTGAGAACAGGCATTTACATGGTACTTTTGTAGCAGGTGTTCCAAGATACTTTACATGCCAGATATGCTAAACGTTCATGCACCCTTTCATGCTTTGGCCACCATTCCATAGGACATGCTTCCATGCGGATGATGCTTGTTTAATGAGTGGTATTTTTTTTTTAATTTATGCCTAATTCCTGGGGGGAGAGTTGTAGGTCTCCTGCTCCATGGTTTTACCCACATTCTGCCATATATTTTGTGTTATATGTTGGTCAATTTAAGAAAAAAAATACAAAGAAAATACCAATGTGAGCTTTCTAAAGATAGCTACAGCACTCAACCCAAGGTTTAAGAATCTGAAGTGCCTTCAAAATCTGAGAGGAATAAGGTGTGGAACATGCTGCCAGAAGTCTTAAGAGCAACACAGCAATTCGGAAGCTACAGAACCCAAACCACAAAAAAAAAAAAAAAAAAAAAAAAAAAAAAGGGAAAAAAAAATCAACTTTCTGTTGGTGGTATCCAGCTCAGATAAAGAAAATGAATATGCATCATTCTGCACTGCTTTGGATCATTATTGAACAGAACCCATCAGTGTGGAAGCATGTCTTCTGGAATGACATGTAAATATCTTGCAATGCTGGCTACAAAAGGTGATGTTCTAAATAAAAGTGGGAAGCATAATCTCCCATAAATAATGTAAACAAACTTGTTTGTCCTCGTGACTGGCTGAGTAAGAAGTAGGACTCAGTGGACTTGCAAGCCCTAAAGTTGGGGGCGGGGGGGGGAAAAGGGGGTTAAACATAACTGAACTCAGATAATTCTACATTTGTAAATTGTGCTTTCCATGATAAAGAGATTGCACTACAGTACTTGTATGAGGTGAATTGAAAAAAAACACTTTACAGTGCAAATATTTTTAGTCAAATATAAACTGATCACTGTACACTTTGTATTCTGTGTAGTAATTCAAATCAATCTGAAATTGTTGAACATGCAAAAAATTTTTATAATAAATGGTATTCCTCTATTAACAATTTTAATCACACTATTAGTTTTTTTAATCATTTGACAGCCCTAGTTAAAAAGCCATTTATTCAGTTAACTGCATCTACGACTATGTGAAGCCAACATTTTGTACTATAATGAAACCTTCATGTAAATACAACTCCGTGTTCATTAAGATAGTGTAGAAGGAAGCTGAAGCTTATCAATAAGGCAACCCATGCCAAATCCATTCATGTCAACTGTGGTCAATAGGGCTATTAAGCTGTAGCTAGATCTTGACTCTATGAAGTTGCTTAATGCACAGAAGCAGGTTCTTTACTACAAGTGCAAAAGGCATTAGGATCCATAACGCTGGAGAGAAACACATACCTTTCCATTTTTGGAATTTAGAATAGTTGAAAGACTAGATTTGACTAAGCAAGAGATAGGTGCAACTTTTACCTGTCACTTGCAAGACAAATGTCTTGCACAAGCTCAGCTGCAGCTACTGATGCTTGAGGCAATGTGGTTATTCTTAAATCATGGAAAGGTTTAGAGAATGCACTGCCAGCATGTAAACATAAAGCCAAGTTTTTGGCTTGTTTGAGTGGGGGCAACTCTATTGACATCAATGGTGTTTTCCCTAGTTACATCACCATAAATTAATGCCATTTAAAATGCGGTCACTAGGCATACAACAGAATTTACTGACCAACATTAGATAGAGAACTAAATGCAACATGCTCCTCATCTTGCAGCCTACTGACATTTCTTTAAGTTGGGAAAACCAACATCTAATGAATATGAACAATTCCAGCTAATTGTTGCTTCAGTTTCATAAGCCTTTTTAGTAAATACAATAAGTCAGATGTTGCTAGTGTTTTATTTCAGCCTCATCCAAACCACAATGTTATTGGAAAGTCTTGGCCTACATTACTTTCTATGTAAACCTTTGAACTATTTACTTTCTTGTATTATTCAACATCTACATACTCCAGTATTTTGTAGGAATTTACTCACACAAACAGAGGAAACAAGTGGGTTCTTAAGATATTCCACTGGAAGCCAACTCCAATGGACTCTCAGGATGACGACAATACCAAAATTTCAAGATCTTTATTAAAACAAATGAAAGGATCATCAAAGCTATAACACACAGAGTAGTAATACAACTCAATGGTCCTGGGTGGTAATATGAAATAGTCTTTTCAACTAGAAAACTATCACTCACCGTTCCCTGGAGACCTAGTAGTGGGAGACAGGACCAGCCTTGTCTCTGGCATGCCCGCTGAATTCGATGGTCCAGGTTCCCCAAGTTGGTAGAGATCAGGTTTGAGTATCTAGTAGCTAAGCTATATCATTAAAGCTGAGTGAATAGCTTAACTGAAGATAGAAAGAATGACCCCTCTGCATGGTTGTTTGCCCCTTTTACACGGTCCTTGCAACACCCTGGATAGTCCTATCAGTGCCCAACCTACCATACCCAAATCTTATTTCCCCACCCAGATAAATCTTCAGGTACCACTTATTCTATAGCCTAACATTACTACATATATTCATGTGTTAATATCAATTATTTCATCCCTGAAACCATTACCTTTGCCTAAATCATGACTTCCATGTTCTGTGGTGTAACTTGTGGGCTGTTCCAGACTAATGGTAAACATTCAGTTCTCTGTTTGGTTCTCCATTCAGTTCCCCAAAGACAAAAAGGTGTTACCAATAGGCCATTTACCTATGCCAAAGATTACACTTATGCTAACTTGTTCTAGCTTAATCATACAGAATACTGGCCTGTAGGTTCCTTGCATTATGCCACTCAAAATAGTTGGCTGTATACTAGACTTCGGTAAAAACAAAACCCTAAAAATATATAATCAAACCAATGAAGAACACATTATGCAATATAGCAAGCTAGCAAACTAATCTAACCAAGCTAGCTAACTAACAGTGTTGCATTAGGCAAGGAACCCACACTGTAGGCAACACAGTATGATGGGATCATACACACCGATTATTATTTACTTCCTAGGAAAACAAAGTTACTCTTTATAACTTACAAATATTGTGTCCTATAGATCTGCCATGCCTTCATCTTCCCTTCTGATGCTCACACAGGTGAAGTTCTGCTGTATATTTTTTAATATACATTTGAACACCTTTGCTTGGGCTGTTAATCTAAAATTAATCAGTGCATTCCTGCTAAGTGAAGACCCAGGCCTCCTTTGGAGGTTACCATTGTGTGGTAATAGTCCAGATTCTGCAACTTCACTTGTGCTTATACCTTATTCCTTGAATAGATTTTTTTAAGCAATTAATAAGAGAGCTATGTTGAAACATCTACTGTCCTCTTGCATTCCCTCTGCTTCCAATGTGCCACCTAGTAGTTTTGATCTTGGTGGATAACACCAAAGGCAAGGAGTGGTTGCATAGCTTCCTAATGGTGGAGACCTAGTTACTGATTCAAAGTGTCTTGAAGTGATCAAACTATAGGAAATATTTTTGTCATTTCCTATGGGGGGGGCAAGGATCAGAACTAAGACACCCCAAAACTTGTGCTTGACTGAAAAGTGTAGCATGCACTAACTGCAACTGGGCACATTCTGTCACCCTTATTCATGCAGAGTAGTATTTTATTATTATTAAATTATTATTATAAAGAGCTATGATGCATCCAGTCTTACTGCCAACTGTTTGAATGTATTCTAGACAGTGAAACATTTAAAGAAATAGAAGTTAAGAATAGAGAGATTGTATTAGGTATCTACCAGAGTAGCATTCACACTAGCCTGTATGTATTCCAACCCAGCTATGGCACTGCACAAGGTCCCCCACACTGCTGCCTGCCAAAGATAGCCATAATCTGTGCACTATGTAGGATTGGTCATCAGGGTGCATATGCATTTGAAGTGGCTAACCATGGTTCTGGGTCCTAACTGCTGGCCTAGGATGATCACTCCAGTTTCAGCTACAAAAAAAAGTTGGCATTTTGGGAGAGCCAAGAGCAAGAAGAATCGGAACCACAAGATACAATTGGAACAATTCCTTGCATACATGGAAAAAGAGGACTCAAGTTGGCCTGTATTTACTCTAATTTGGGCTTCTGTTTTCAACCAATATTTTCTGGTGAATCCTGTCAGATACTTACTGCTGACTACTGCAGTAGATCATACTTAAAAGCTAAATTTTTACCCTGTGCAGCTCCTGGTTTCCTTGCAGTCAGATAGAATTTGATCCCAAGGTGGTGGGAAGCTTCCATCATTGACTTTGGTGGAATTGCACCCATGTATACCCATAATGAATTCCCTCTGTCAGTTTCACAGCTGGGTGTAATGAGGAGATGGGTTGGTGTACCCTTTAAGCAATGAGGCAAACACCTCCTACCTTACAATTCTTAGAAAGGCACTGAGAGGGAGTTTTGAAGCACCCAATCAGATTAGGCACTGAAGTCTGAGGCAAGTTTTAGTCTTAACCACAAGCCATGTTAATGAGCACAATCCTGAACCTAGTGAAATCAATGGCAAAAACATAATTGACTTGAATAGGAACAAGTTCTATCGGACATTTAGTTACTTTATGTTATATCCTTAGGGGAAACAGTTTTAGGAAGAAATCACTTGAGACAGAGCTGTAAACCTTAAAAGCAGCCATTTATTGCCACACACTGAACTAAACCAAAAACCAGCCAAAACTGGCGGGGCTATCCCCTAATCTTACTCAGTTGCCATATCAACAACAAGATTCTATTACCACAACCACTAAATATCCAACACATTACCTTTCATAATATTTAAGTCAAACATGCTAGTTGCAGCAACCTCTTTCATGGCTAAAGAGCCAAGATGTTTCAGGATTGATTAGGCTACAGATTAAGTAGCAGCATAAACTAGTACTACTAAATCAAGTTCACCTTTCATTTACTGGGAGTAGCTTTTTAAATACTTTTTGCATTGGTGTAGCTCATTACATAACATGCAAAATATTTTAAGAACCAGGGCCCAGATATTCTGAGGTATTTAGGCACCCTAGTTGTATCTTCACATTTCCCTCCTTCAACTGTGTGCTCAATTCTGCAGCCATTCCCAGCCCCAGCCTTGGCATTTGCAGCAATGGAGATGCTCTCACACTGCTGCACAGATATTGGTGACCACACAAGGTAGAAGGAAGGGGGAAGAGAATCCCCTGTCTCTACACTGTAGGAGAAGCAGGGGGGAATCTTGGGCCTCAGTCTAGGTTGCTGTTGCTACTCCTGTCCCTTAGTGGGGAAGGGAACAGGCTGATGACCCAGACTGTATTCTGCAGTCACCATCACAAGTTTCTGTAGAAAGAAAAGGAGTACTTGTGGCACCTTTTCTTTTTGCAAATACAGACTAACACGGCTGTTACTCTGAAAAGTTTCTGTAGGTGAACCCAATTGGCTCTTACCATTACCTTGCTTTGAGCAAAATGTGTGTTCACACCCCAGAGTCCAGCCCATTTCATTTTTCTATAAATCAGTCTTTTTAAAGCTACTATGCTTTCCTCTTGTGTTTGTACCTCCTTCTCCTCTTTCACTCCATTTCCCCCTCTGTCATTTTCTGGATATGTCTTTTCAGTGGATTTCCTTTCAGTCTCCTGTGTGGTGCTCTCTTCCACCATTACCAGACTATTCCTACCTTTCCTTATTAATTCCTCCCATCTACCTACACACTCCCTTTACTCATCTCAACCTTCACTCAGTCTCCTATCCCTCTATTACATGCTTTTAGCCGACAATGAAATCCACTCTGCCTCCTCACCACTCTTCTGTCCTTTTGCCCTAGTCACTCACCTCTCACTGCCCTTGTCCCCCATGGATAATGGTGTAGTCATGTTAGGGCACTACCATCAAGAAGAGACTCCAGAAGTTTGCCTGGATCCCCACACACTGTTCCTGTCCTCTGCACAGAGGCTTTTCCTGTTCCTTCCCAGCTGATTGCTCTCTCCTAGTCTAACAATGCTATTGGACTAAGCACTAGTGTGGAGAGCAGCTTGGCCCTTTGACAGCAATTTAGGGGAGTTTCCACTAATGCCAACTGTTCTGTATCCGATCTGCGGACAGAATGCAGTCTGTAGGGCTGTTCGTCTGACACCATCCACCAGCACTGAAGAAGTCAAACTGCTATGAAATCTTTTAGTGTTCTCATTTAGATTCCATCCATATCATTCACTTTAAGTGGCACCAAACAATACATGTAACTTGAGAGATGAGCAGGAGGGGGATGGCTCACAGAAACCCATCTATCCCTCCAATTATTAACTTGGCTTTCTATCTAGCCACTGGAATGCATGCCTATTGTTTTCTGCTGTGTGGAACAAAATAAGTGTTTGGCACAATGGCAAGTGACTATTATTTTTAGGAAGTCTGGAACCGCTGTCTCCTTCCCCTCCACTTCATGTTTGTGTATGTGATCATAGCTCCATCTGTTGGAAAACTATAGAAAGCATGGTTTGAATGGAACTAGTGCTTCATAACATAAGCCATTATGCGGAGGCCTCCGCATAAAGTGTAAGATTAGTGATATTGGATACTAGGACTTCAGGACAGCCAAAGGATCACAGACAGTAGTTTAATCTGAAATTTGTAGGGGATTTGTTAATTTTTACAATACCTAATATTGCCAGACGTGATTAAATTTAACGACAATAAAAACCTGTTTAAATCTAAGCACTTTCCAAGATGTTTGCAAGCCAAACATTTCCAGCTTGTACAAAAAGGATGCGAAACGGGAGATTGACTTGAAACAAGATCACTAAGGGCCTGTTCTGCCAACACTTGAGAAGGGAAGGGAGGGAAGTTTCTTTACTCTTCTTCTATCCCATGCCTTCCACTCAGGGCTGGCTCCAGGCACCAGCTTTCCAAGCAGGTGCTTGGGGCGGCATTCAAAATGGGGCGGCAGCCCTGCTGCTCTTCCTGCCGCAATGGCAATTCGGCGGCAGGTCCGCCGCTGGTGAGGCGGCAGCAATTTGGCGGCAGCTGCTTGGGGTGGCAAAATTGGTAGAGCCGCCCCTGCCTTCACTTCAGTGAGGCTGCTTAGGCAAGTCACTCATGGGTTACATACACCATAAAACTAAAGCTGGTTAGTCCCACTTGAGTCTTTTTAAAAAAAAAAGAAAGAAAAACTAAAACTAAAACAGCGCAGGTGGGGGGAAGACAGGGATGGGACACTAGTGATGCTTAAGTCTTGCTTGGGCTCTCTGCAAAGGGTGAATTTCACTCATGTGCTCAAGTGTTTACTGGACTGGACAAAGGTTATCATTCCCAAGATGAGTGCAAGCCAGAGAGTAAGATAGCCAGCAGAGGTAGTTTAGGGTATCAGATTTTCAAACTTCATTTTAAAATATAAGAGTACTGATCGCTTAACTGCCTTGCAAGATTTTAGCACAGAAATAAGCAGAAGCATGCTGTATTACATTTTGGTCATACACACAAAATACCTCAGAGCTGAGCTTTACTTTATCAAAACAAATGACTGACACCTGTGTGTTGTCAACAGAAATAGTAATTAGCATAGATATAAATAGAATACAGCTTTGCTTTCTTTCCAGTCTCTTGAAGCCAGCCAGCCAGCCAGCCAAAGCAAGAAGCATACTCCACACCCTTAACAAGAATGGTGCAGCTACCACAGTAGGGTGTGCTGCCAATATTCCTCCCACAGACTCCAGCTACAGCATGGCCTGTCTGTACACAGAGGTGTGCTACATGGCCCCAAGACCCTCTCCGCACTGGCGATTTAGCAGCAGGTTAAGGATTTGCACCAGGGCAACTATACTAGTGCTATAAAAACCAAAGAGACAGTGCAAACAAAACCTGGTCTGCATTAAAAGTGGCTATCAGCACAGTTACAGCACACCAGGGTGTGAAAAAGCCACGCTCTGGAGTACAGTAGCTATGCTGACCTAACCCTTAGTGTAGTAGGTACAGCTAGCTACCATCACTGAGATAGGTGACATTCTTAAAGCAACAGAAAGCCCCCTTCTATCACTGTAAGATAGATCTACAGTATCAAGCTAGGCTGCCATAACCACAGCACCAGAGCTGGGCAGTTCCCACAGAGTATGGATAACCTGACTCTCACATTTAAGGTAAGCCCCCTGTTCCTCCTCAACCACTTACCTCATTCTGACACACACATTTTTCCATTACATACTACTGAACAAGGCTCACTATCCCCTTTGCTACCTCACCACAAGCCCCCAAACACTCCTTACCTTAATTAGTCTGCTGCGGAGTAGTGCAGTGTTTTACTGGCTCCAAACTCCTACAGTCATTGAGAGGCATTAGTAGACAGGCCTGTATTGCTACCTAATGAAAGAAACACTCAGTAGACAAAGAAGGGAAGGAAACAAAACAAAACTCACAATGCTCTACCATCAGGCTGCTTCTCTGCTATTTATATTTTTGAAACCCAGCTAAACCATAGACTGCTTTTTTCACTACCTTGCACCTCATCTAGTGATTTACACCTGTGCAAAGTGAGTGTAAATGGCTACCACTCTGTACAGGTGCAAATGACTACACAAGATCAAAAGCAATGGCCAGGCAGGGTTTTAAACAGCCCTGCTCCCAACAGAATATAGTCACAAATCTATTCAAATTATTAATTATATCTGTAGTAATTTCATTCACTTCATTTTGTGAGTATGCATTTAGACATTAATGTGGATTAATGACCTATTGCATCACCAGTAGTTGCCATGATTTAGCATTATTTCCATTATAAACCCCCCTATCCTGCAAATCTGTATGCATGTGCTTAATTTCCTTACCATGAGTAGTCCTACTACCATGTTGACACCTGCATAAGTGTTTGCAGGATCAGGGCCCTAGGTTTCATCCATAAAGTCACCTCTACCACAAGAATGACATGATGCAACAATGCTGAGTAGCCTTGTTCAGATGCAAAACAAAGATAATTTCAGCATCTCAGAAACAGATTTAGCCTTTGTCTACACTGCAGCCTATGTCAGCAAAAATTATGTCACTCGGGGGTGTGAATATTCCACATAAGCATTTGTGCGCACAGCCCTCTGTCAGTGGGAGAGCTTCTCCCACCAACATAGCTTATGCTGCTTGCAGAGGTAGTTTTTTTATGCTGACGAAAGAGCTCTCTCCCTTCAGTATAGAACAGGGTTGGCCACCTATGGCATGCGTGCCAAAGGCGGCATGCAAGCTGATTTTCAGTGGCACTCACACTGCCCGGATCCTGGCCACTGGTCCGGGGGGCTCTGCATTTTAATTTAATTTTAAATGAAGTTTCTTAAACATTTTTAAAACCTTATTTACTTTACATACAACAATAGTTTAGTTATATATTATAGACTTATAGAAAGAGACCTTCTAAAAACGTTAACATGTATTACTGGCATGCGAAACCTTAAATTAGAGTGAATAAATGAAGACTCGGCACACCACTTCTGAAAGGTTGCCAACCCCTTGCATAGAGCATCTTCACCAGATGCGTTGCAGTGGTGCATCTGTATCAATGCAGCGGGGTCACTGCACCGCTGTACATATGGACATACCCTATCATTCTTTTTTTTCCCTGCCATTTTAAATTCAGATTAGCAAACCAAAGTGCTCATTAGAACAAAGAGGAAGTTCAACTAGACACCTGTGCAAAGCATACACTATTATAGAAAGAAAAGGAGGACTTGTGGCACCTTAGAGACTAACCAATTTATTTGAGCATAAGCTTTTGTGAGCTACAGCTCACTTCATCGGAGAGCTCACGAAAGCTTATGCTCAAATAAATTGGTTAGTCTCTAAGGTGCCACAAGTACTCCTTTTCTTTTTGCGAATACAGACTAACACGGCTGTTACTCTGAAACCTACTATTATAGAAGGAAGTCCTTTCTACCCTGTATTCTGTTGTGCAGCAGAAGTGTGCATGATAGCAAAGGTAATAATAAGAGAAAGGTCTGAATAAAAAAACATGGATCCAAACATCCCTATATTTTGGGTAAATTCAGAATCAGATGAGAATTTCATAGCTGTCCCCAGTCTCCGGTAGGCCAGACCAAAATCCTATGTATGAAACCTTTAAACTCCAGATGGCCTCATCTCGTAGCAGCTTCTAACAGGGAAATGGTAAGGACATTTCATAAAAGGCTATTGTAAAGTAGTTTAATCCCAAACTGTATGTTTCACAAAACCTAGGATCTGATCTTGTTCCCATTGATGCCAACATGGGTCTTTGACATTGTCTTCAATGCAAGCAATAATCTTTAGGAATGATTTTTATGTTTTCAATTTTTTTTAAGTTTGGGTTTAACCTTGACTATTGTGGCACTGGGCTAGTGCATGAAGAAAGATAAGGTGACACTGAATGCAAACAAAGAGCTATTTATGTATTATTTTTATTTGTTCGTTATATTATGGAAGCATCCATAATCCAGTCACCACCATGTCAATCTTTATCAAGAATTTTGCTATTTCCCTTTTTGACATGCCACTAACAGCAAAGACCTCCGAAGTCACTACAAGCCGCTTACAATAATTTATTTTTACATTTTATGTATTAGCTTTTTAAAAACTTTCAACATAATCCACAATTGCAGAGAATAATATCATGATTGAGTCTACGGTTGCCACCTTTCTAACCGCACAAAACTGAACACTGTAGCCCTGCCCCTTCCCTGAGGTCCCGACCCCCACTCACTACATTTCCCTTCCCTCAGTGGCTCGCTCTTCCCCACCCTCACTCACTTGCACTAGACTGAGGCAAAGAGTTGGGGTGCGGAAGGGGGTGTGGGCTCTAACTACAGGTGCAGGCTCCGGGGTGGGGCTGGAAATGAGGGATTCAGAATGTGGAAGGGGGACGGGGGTTGAGGCAGCAGATTGGGGTGAGGGAGGGGGTGAGGGCTCCGGCTGGTGTTGCGGGCTCTGCGGTAGGGCTGGGGATGAGAAGTTTGGGAGCAGGAGGGGGCTCCAGGCTGGGGGGTGGGGCCAAGGGATTCAGAGTGCGGGGGTTGGAGTGAGGGAGGGGGTATAAGACCTGGGCTGGCCGTGCGGGCTCTGGAGTGAGGCTGGGGACGAGGGGCTTGGGGTGCAGCAGGGGGCTCCGGGTTTGGGGGGACTCGGCTGGGGCAGAGGCACGGGATTACCTTGTGTGGCTCCCAGTCAGCAGCGCAGTGGGGCTAAGGCGGGGCCAGGAGGCTCTGTGCGCTACTCTTGCTTGCAGACACTGTCACCCCCCAGCTTCCATTGGCCGCAGTTCCAAGGGCCACAGCACAAAGCCAGGACAGGCAGGGACTAGCCTGCCTTAGATGCGCAGCACCGCCAACCGGACTTAACCGCCTGGTTGGCCATGCTGACCAGAGCCCCTAGAGTCCCTTTTCAACCGGGCGTTCTGGTCAAAAACCGGATGCCTGGCAACCCTAATAGTCCAGACTTTAAAAGCCAATTATTGTATTGTGAGGCTACACAATATACATCTAATTCAAATGAGGAAAAAGACAATTTATCAGTTTGCAGCCTCAGAGAACTAGTTTGCATGAACTCACCTTTATACTATAAATGAAACAATAATCTGTATTTTACATATATCATAATATATACATTAAATCACATGAATTTTTAAAAAATGCTTTACCACAAAGATCATGTATGCATCTGTTCCCAAGAAAATGTATGAATTACATCATTTCAAAAACTAATTTGGATGTATCAATAAAGGCAGAAGCATACATGAAATATACACAGACACATACAAAAATCACCTGCACGTATGTATATGTGTACACATACATATAATACATAGAAAAGTTTGTGTATTTCTACAGATACACACATAAAATTGTGTATATATAAATATATTCAGAGAGAGAAACACTTTTATCATGCCCTGTGTTTATTATATAATGCAGTGTATAGATTAGTGCTATTATGCAGTGTTACACACACATAAAATGGCTGCACAATTTAGCCGTCGCCAAGCTCAGCAGTTATTCCTAGTGCAAGCAGTAGTCGAAAGCTGCAAACACTCTTTAACACCAAACACGAAAAACGTGCGGTGCGTGTCCCAAAAGAATATGTGCTCCAGGTGAGGCTCGAACTCACAACCTCGGCATTGCTCTGCTCTGTACTGCTGTATAAGTACCGCGCGCTAACCGATTGCGCCACTGGAGCCCTGACACCATGTCTTTCCGAACGGTTTATCAATGGTGCACCCGGGGGTGGGGAGTGGTGCCTTTCACCAGTCTTATGCTCCAAACTACCGCGCGGACACTGCTGGGTGGATGGGGGGGCGGGAGGAGGAGGCGGCGGCGGCGGCGCGGTGCAGAGGCGGGCCCGGCCCTGGGCTAGCGGGGAGCGCAGCAGGGCCTGGCCGGAGAGCCAAGCAATGGGCTCAGGGCAGCACGGTGTCGGCTCCCCGCGGTGCCTGGCTGCGGGGCGCTGCAAGGGGGGGCTCCGCAGCGTGGTGTAAGGCGGCGCGGGGTGCAGCGCGGGGCTCGGCTGCGGGGGGCTCGAGCAGCAAGGTGCCCGGCTGCCCCCTTTAGTCGCGGGGTGTCGGGCCCCTGGCAGCTCTGCACCGCGCTGTAGGGCCCCCGTGCCGCGCGGGGCCTAGCCGGGCGCAGAGCAGCGGGCCCGCTCTGACATAGTTCCGGCTCCACGGGGGAAGGAGCCGGGACCTAGGTCCCGCCAGCGGCCCCGCTCCCCTGGGCAGCTCGCTGTGCTCTGCAGCGCCCCCGTTCCTGGTCCCCGGCGCGGGGCTGCCGGCAGCCTGCGGTTCCCAGGGGAAGGGCGGGCGCTCAGCCCCTTCAGTTCCGCTGATGGCTGCTCTGGCACACCAGCCTTTGGGTGACTTTCTTTCCCCGAGAGGAAATCTTCTGAAATCACCCACATCTCCCTCCCAGCAGCAGCCGCCGCCCCTTAGGGCGGGGAGCTAAATACTTCCCGGGCCCGGTCAGAGAGAATCAGTTTTTATACTTTGGGGGGTTCCCCCCACCCCCTTCTTCACCTAAAACAACTTTGCAAACGTGTGTCCTGGTGCAGGTAGGCACTGTGGGGTTGGCATGACTGCTGAGGAGCATTCCTGGACTGTGTCCTTTCCATAGCCTTGCTGTTTGCTTGGATGGTTGGTTGTGGATTTTTTTGCAGGGGGGGATATATTAGTGGGGGGGTGTTGGTTGGTTTTTTAACTTTATTTTCTCTTTGCAGTCTTATAACGTATAAGGGACTAAGCACCTGCTACTGCTCCCATTGACTAGAATAGAGAAGAATTGGGCTCTGAACAAAGAATTTCTTTGCTACATATGCAAATAAAATATTTCATTGCTGGCTTAAGGTTTATTGGCCCAACATTTGGGCAGCATTGAAGTGGCTTATGTATTTGACATTATTCTCCTTAAGCCTGAATTCAGTTTTTCTTACCAAAACAAATGATGAAACAGACTAAATTAACCACACAGTCCAGAGCAACCTTATTTAAAAAACAAAACAAACCTCACAACCAAAGATAGTGGTTCTCTCCATAATCACTTCCTGCTTCACTCTGCCTATTACAGTCCTGAAAGCATGCATTATACTGAGAATGAGAAGAATCTTGTAGTCTGAGGCACTCCTAGAGCAAGTTCACATTTTTAGTGAATTCAGTGCTAATGAGATACACAGGTACAGCAGCAGGGCAAGTCTGTCCATATCTCACAGGTTCATCTACACCAAGGATTTGAGGAAATTCTCCCATTATTGCTCTGTCACTGGTATGAAGTAGCCTTTGATATTTTTATCACTGTCTCATGTCATCTAAACCTCCTCAGAGACTCTGACTTGTCTACACTAGCACATCCACCATTGTTAGAATTGCCGAAGCTACATTGCCACTAGGTGTAAGAATGTATGTGTGTAGACAAAGTCATAGAGGGTGAGAAAGTAATCCAATCTTCTTGTTAATTGGATTCCTGGCTTCTCTGCAAAAGTAGTAATTTATGAAAAAGTCACTGTTACCAGGTGAACCTCGCAACTCCCCAAAGGCAGCTTTAATTTATGCTTCTCTTGTTTGTGGGGTGAGGAAAGACAGAGGAAGAGAAGGATACGACTAACTAGTTCATAATGCCCATTTACACGCCTTGCCATTTCATGTTCCTTTTCTGTCCCCCATAAACCTTTGTGTGATCAGAAATAAGGACATACTTCACCTTTTTGGAAAAAATAAAACATTTTAAAATAACTTCCAAGACAGATCCTCAGAAGTTGCTGGAGTTATATAAAATAAGAAGATATTTAAAAGCCTAATACTGCTCACATTCACGTCAATGACAAACTTCCCATTGTTGTTTGCAGTATTGCTGTAGCCATGTTGGTCCCAGAATAGGAGAGGGAGAAGATGGGTGAATATCTGTTATTGGACCCAGTTGGTGAAAGAGCCAAACTTTTGAGCTACACAGAGCTCTTCTTGACTACAGTGGGAGCTGGAGTAGGCTCTTAAATTACACCCCCAGAATACATGTCAATAGTTTAAAGCCCATAGGGCTAAATTCTATCCACTGTTACACCTACGCTACTCCAGCGCCTTTAGTCTTTGAGAAAGCAGGTGATACACGAAAGGAACAACCAACAAAAACACAAAATACCCCAAGCAGGGTTTTTACTCCAAAAGGGCCAGAAACACTGTGAAGTCCATTAGGTACTTCACTGCTGCTAATGATTTTATGGGGAAGGCACTCAAATATGTGGCAGTGATGGGTGGCAGAATAAAATGGTAAGATAAATAACTGTATTTCCTTCTGAGCATCTCCTCTTGGCTGAGACTAAGGACAGGTCTACACTAGGGATGCAAGAGTTTAACTGGTTAATCTATAAGCTTGATGCTTATCGGTTTCCGTTAACAGTTAAACCCCACACAGGGTCCTGGCTGCCACGCCGTGCCCAGGGTCACAGCTGCTGCCCTGCTTGCTCAGGGTCCCTCTGGCTGCCAGCCCCCATGCCTGACTCCTGGCATCCCTGTGCACCCAGCATCCCAGCCGCTGCCCAGTGCTGGGGCTCTGCTGCTGCCCAGCATCCCGGGCCCATGGCTGGGGCCCCTCCAGGCTGTTGGCCCCGCGCCCAGGGTCCGTCCCAACAGCCGGGACCTCGGGTGCACCTAGATGCTGGGCGGCTGCAGAGCCCCGGACGCAGCAGCAACAGCGGGGATCCCCAGGTGCAGGGGCAGCAGCAGAGCCCCACATAAAACGTGGGGGTGCTGCAGACCCCCCCCCCCGCACCACTGGTTCCCCGGATAAACGTTTAACTGTGTAACCGATAGAATTTTAATCGGTTACACGGTTACTGATTTTACACATTTACATCCCTAGGCTACCCTTAAAAGGCTGCAGCTGTGCAGTGAAGACGCCACTACACTGACAGGAGAGCTTCTCCCGTTGGCTGTTAATCCCACTTTGTGAAAGGCGATACCTATGTCGACCCTGAATATAGCGCTGTTTATATCGGGGATTAGATTGGCATAATTGTGTTACTCAGAGGTGTGAATTTTTCAGATCCCTGAGCAATGTAGCTATACCGATGCAAGTTGGTAGTGTAGACCTGGCCTAAGGTGTATTGATCACAACTTTGCCAAAAAGCTCTGTATCCTATTCCCACCCACCACCAGTGAGAGGTCAGTTGCAGCAATTTCTTGTTTTCGCTGTTGCCAATAGAGTACACCTGAATTCCCTTTAAGCTGTGCAGGTGTGCAGCAGGCTATCAAGGGCCATGCAAGTGGAGAGAGGCACCCCTCTGCTGGCCCAGCCCAGTCCTGCCGAAGCTGCCATCGCCGGGGAGAGGTGCCTCTCACCCAGCCCCGAGCTGTTGTGGCAGGAGAGAGCTGGGGAGAGTCCTCTCTCCCCGCCACAGCCCCAGAGCAGCCTGCACCCCAAACTCCTCATCCCCGGCCCCACCCCAGAGCCTGCACCCCAGCCAGAGCCCTCACCTCCCACACACACCAATCCTCTGCCCTAGCCCTGAGCCCCTTCCCGCACCCCAATCCCGGCATCCTCGGCCTCACCCCAGAACCCACACCCCCAGCCAGAGTCCTCAACACCCCCCCCCGCACCCCAACCCTCTACTCCAGCCCTGAGCCCCCTCCCACTCTCTGAACCCCTTGGCCCCACCTCTGCCACACATCACCTTCATATCGGGGCACATAACAGAATTCATTCTGCACATGAATGTAAAAAATTAGAGGGAACACTGGAGTACTCAGTTTGAATATATTTTTAGTAATGCTCATGACATTATTGACAGCAAAACAGCTGTATTGTGCACAAATTAGAAGCACCTTGCCTACATGAAAACAAGTCTCAAAAGGCCCCGGCTCGCTAATGAATTGGAAGTTGCAGAGGAGGCAACTGCTTGGAGAAAGTCGTATGAAACTGTCACTCTGAGTCAGTATATCAAAACAGTTGGAGATCTGCTCTTTTATTTTATTTTAAATTGACGTTTGCCACTTGCTAAGGTGTAAATACTTCATTGGTTCCCAGGCAAATGGAGCTCTGCCTGCTTGTTGTTCCTTAGTGGTAGCAATAGTGGCTGGTGTGACATGTCAAAACTCTTCATTTCTTCCCCCCATCAACAGCGGTAATGAGGAAGGCACTTTCTAATGCTATAACTGGCAAAGCCAATAGAACTGTCTCAGCTCTAACAGAGCAGTAAGCTGGCGATGTTTAATGGTTGATGAAAAAAGTGAACTACCCTTATTTGTCTCTTCCTATAACAGGAATGGAGCATCACTAACATGCAAATATCTGCTGGTGCCAATTAAACTTAGCCTATGTCTGTCATATAAAGATAATGAAACTGACATTTTCATGGCTGCTGAGCAACTGACCTCTGAATAATTCCACATGCCTCACTATGATGTTAGCAGTCTTCTGTAACAAGAAATGTGTGTGCAGAAGGTTGTGTGTTGCTCTTTTTAAATACCCATGTTTCCAAACAAGTAAATAAAGCAACCTGTCAGCATATATTGTTTCTATTTCTCCCCGTTTGGCTAATTATTGTATGTAACTTCATTTACAAAGTTATTAACCATTTTCACATCAGTGCCCTTATGCAGCCACTGTTGAGTTTTACAGAACGAGAAGCCAAAAATGGAAGCTATTATAGCAAGCGGTTAATTTAATCGTTTTTTGTAGGTACAATACTCTGAACACCTTATGCTGAAGACTCTTTGTACTCCTGATAAAGTGAGGACATGATGAGTTACATCAAAACATAAAAACAGGACCTTTTGGTGCTTGTCACTATTATATAGCAGCCATAAAATCATTATTCTATATGCCCGACTTCTAGGTGCACAAATAGGACTGGATGGTTTCCGTGCCTCCCACATGCATATATCATAGACAGTGGTAAAGTGACTGCTTTTATATTTCAAAATTTAGAGAAAAAAAGCCCACATCATTAAATTAGTAATATTTATACTATAAAGATAGTAATCTTCATTTGCCGATTATAAGTGGCCAGTATTTCCATTCCTCTTTGTAGAACAGTAGATTGAGCAGAAAATTTTCCTGACAAATTTAAATTCTCTTAAAGATGAGCATTCCTTTTCTAAGTGGCCACTGCTGACTAACTAATTTCCACTAAAAGTGGTTTTGGAAAACTAGAGCCTTCTTGTATCATTCTTTTGGGACTGGGGAATATTTGCCTGAACTGCAGGAAACTAATTGTTGGAAATTCCCTAATGCATTCTTAGCCTCTTTAATTATTATTGTGCAGCTGGAAAAAAGGAGTTCCATGCATTCAGTGTAATCTCTGTTTCAATTGCTCTTTATTTGAAGGCTGATAGGCTACAGTGGGGCTGTCTAGACTAGAATTTTTGATTCTGTTTTAACCCATGTTAACTGATTCCAAATTAAACTGAGTTAGTTAATGTACAGGAATTCCTCACTTAATGTTGTAGTTATGTTCCTGAAAAATGTGACTTTAAGCGAAATGATGTTAAGCGAATCCAATTTCCCCATAAGAATTAATGTAAATGGGGGGGTTAGGTTCCAGGGAAATTTTTTTCTCCAGACAAAAGACTATATATATATATATACACACACACACACACACACAGAATATAAATTTTAAACAAAAAATTTAATACTGGTACACAGCAATGATGATTGTGAAGCTTGGTTGAGGTGGTGAAGTCAGAGGGTGGGACATTTCCCAGGGAATGCCTTACTGCTAAATGATGAACTAACTCTCAAGGGTTAACTTGTTGTTAATGTAGCCTCACACTCTACAAGGCAGAAGGAATGAAGAGAGGGGAGACAGCATGGCAGACAGAGACACACACCCTGTGTGTGTGTGTGTGTGTGAGAGAGAGAGAGAGAGAGAGAGAGAGAGAGAGAGGTGCATTTCCCCTTTAAGTATGCTGATCCCTGTCTTAAGTACACTGCCTTGTTAATTAGATCAGCAAGCTGAGACCCCCCCCCCCTCAGTTGCTGCCTCCGGGACTGTCGTGTGTCCCTCCTGCTCTATGGAAGATGGGGTAAGCGGGGTGCAGGAGCAGGGGGGAGGGAGACACTCTGACATTAGTTCCCCTCTTCTCCCCTGCTTCCCCTCTGTTCCCCCCCCTCCCCACACACACACACAGCAAGCAGGAGGCTCTGGAGCAGAGGGCAGGAGCAGCACATGGCAGTGAGGAGAGGGACAGCTGAACTGCCAGCAATTGATAGCCTGCTGGGCAACTGCTGCACAGGGAACTTAGGGGAGCAGGGAGCTGCTAGGGGGGCTGCCAGTCCACCCTAGTTCCAAGCCCCCACCAACTATCTCCACCGGGCTGCTCTTCCTGCAAGCAGTGGACAAAGCAGGCAGCTGCCAAACGATGTTAGAAGGGAGCATTGCACAACTTTAAACGAGCATGTTCCCCAATTGATCAGCAACGTAACAACGAAACAATGTTAACCGGGACGACTTTAAGTGAGGAGTTCCTGTAATTGTAAATGCTAGTCCAAACACTCCACAAATGTTTGTTGGTGTGTTACTTCAGGCTGAATGAAATATTTGTTGGTTGCCATGACATCAACATGTATGCAGGGGTATAACAAACGTTTGTACCAGGATACTAAGACTGTTGGCTTACCCTAGGCTGAGTCCTAGGCCATGTCTACAATAGGAGTGCTTTGCTGGTATATCTATACCACTGTACTATACTAATAAAGCATTCCTAGTGCAGATGCAGCTTATACTGGGCAAAACTGTGCTTTTGCCAGTATAGCTTATTTCAGCCCCCCCCCCCAACCCCCGAGCTACTCTTTCACCCTTACCACCTTCTCTCCCCTCCTCCCTCCCTCCACCCCCAAGAGAAACACGCAATACCAGCAAAAGCCCAATTTTGCCAGTATAACTGCATCTCCAGTAGGGGCTTTGCCAGTAGAGCTGTGCTGATTAGTGATTACACCTATTCACAATGTTGACATAGCATTGTGTCCTGGACCAAATGTTTGTGGAGCACCTAGGTGAGACTTCAGACTTGTGGTACTACTACTTATCAAGTTAGCTGGCAATCAATTAACTCAAACTAAAGCAGGCCCACAAACTTTAGTCTAGACATACCCATCAGGGAGTCCTGGCTTGGAGTTATGTTGGACACAGGAAAAATGACACTTCTTGTTAGGAAGGGTTAGGTACTGAGATGTTCCCAGTTCTTAACAGGTGTATAAAGCAGCAACTTAACTGTGCATTTCCTGGTTTTCCCTAAGTTTGTGATTTGTTTTGTCTTGTAGTGCTAACATTCATTTCAGGCATATGTGGGGAGACCTTAACTGAACTGTCACTGCCCTGCTCCAAGCAATTTGTCCTGAATTGGTACTCTCAGTAGTGTCCCGCCAGAGGCCGCAGCGTTACAGGGGTCGTCCGGGATTTCAACTGGGGAGTCTCTGAAGCTCAAGATGCGCTTCCTCAGCTAGGGGAAGTAGGTAACCCACACACCTTCTGGGTGTGGTGGTGTGTCCCATCTAGTGGCACCGAGACCACTTAGAGAGAGAGATAAAATGAGTCTGCTCTACAGCCTTAGCTAACAGGCAGTTGGCTTTTAGCTCATGCTGTAGAGGCTCATGCACTAAGCTCCAGAGGTCCATGGTTCGAGCCCGCCCACCAACGACTGGGATCTGTCAGCGTTACACAGGCAGCTGCCGCCCCAAGAGGGAGAGAGCTGCCATGCCACGCCTGGCCGTGAAGAGGTGCCAAGCAGTGAGTTGACACTCTTCAGCGCTTCCTGTGATAAACTGAGAACCTTGGACAATAGCGGGGTGGTAGGAAGTGTCACACCCTTGTGTTGCCCTCAGAGTGGCCTGGGTCAGAGCCCAGCGGGAGGCCCTCAGCTCCCCCACCATCTGCTTTAGAAAAACCATGTTCACTTTTCCTCAACATACTATGGTTAGTTAGTAGTACTGCAATTTCACATTTGCATTTCTTCAGAACTCTTGGGTGAATACCATGCTATTTAATTTATCAATTTGTTGCAAAACCACCCTACTGGTCCTTACTGAATACAGTCAAGTCATGATCAGTGGCCCCAGAGCAACCACAAACATCCAGTCCTGTGATCAGTTCATCTTTACCCACCACAAGGAGGCCCACAATAGAGTCACCCCTAGTTGGGTACAAAACTTTGTGTTAGAAAAGTATCTATAATTTTTCAAAATCTCCACGGATGATTTATTCCTGGCTACGTGAGACCTCCCCCGTCTGTCTCCCAATCGGAAGTCCCCCGTACTAACCTAGTTTCTTCCCACAAGTCAGAGACAGGTGCAAAAGGAGAAACATTTCCTGCTCTCTGGTTTGGATTCAGTGAACTGTGCCAGCCCCCCACCGGTTCATCTGTTGGGCTATGTTAGCAGATTGATCCCTATCCAATCGAGGTTCTTGATTTTCTAATGTTTGATTGGGGGTTGGAAAATCCCACCATTGCGGAAGCTGGCAGAAGGTACTGTTGTGCAATAGCAGTCTTAAGTCCTTGTCATGAAGATTTTTGTAAGTGGACTAGTGTGATTAGAACAATGGTTACAGACAGCATAGCCAAAATCATAGATCTAGCCTATTTATTTTGAAAAGGTATGTGCTAATTGGAAGAGTTTTGGCTCTGTCACTTTAGAGACCTAGGTTCTGTTTCCAGCTATGTTGGAAGAGACCTTGTGCAACCTCTCTGTTTTCTTATGTGGAAGGAATGATAGTTGCCTACCCTAAAGGAGAGAGATGAGATTTTGGCCAACAATAAGGCTATAAAGTACACAAAAACATGGTCACAGAAGAGATTACTGTAAAAATCCTGTTCTGTTTCCTAGCCCAGTGCACCTTCCCTGAGTTAAAGTGTAGTTTGAATGGAAGATCTGTCTCTGTCTCATCGTACCACATGCCAGCAGGTTGCAGCAGAACATTGTACTGCAAGGTCTAATAAATGTTACTATTTCAAATGCTTGGCCTTCTTTTTCGGTCCCCTGCACGACACCTCTCTAGGGGCATTCCAGCGACAGACAGGTCATGTGAAAAATTAGTCAACATTTTTTTAAAAGCACGTGAAAGTTTTACCATTTATACCAGTATAATTAAACTGATATGTACCAGTATAAATACTTGTGCGGAAACTCTTATTTTGGGTGGCCTTTATTTTTGTTTTGTTTTGGTATAGACTAAACCACTTAAAGAGACATAAACTAAACTGGAAAAAGACACTCTTAGACTGGAATAAGAGTGTCCACACAGGGAGATATTCTGGTGTAACTGTGTTGGTTTAAAGTCACATGTTAGGGCTTGGCTACACTTGCGAGTTACAGCACATTAAAGGAGCCCCAGGCGCATTAGCTCACTACCCGTCCACACTGGCAAGGCACGTAGAGCGCTCTGACTCCGCGGCTACAGCGCTGCTGGTATTCCACCTCAGCAAGTGGAATAACGGTTGCTGTGCCCTGGCTGGAGTGCCGCGGCACCAGTGTGGACGCCCTGGTCTGTTAGTGCACTCTGATCAGCCTCCAGCAGTCTCCCACAATGCCTGTTCTAGCCACTCTGGTCGTCACTTTGAACTCTATTGCCCTGCCCTCAGGTGACCAACCGTCAGACCTGCCCTTTAAATTCCCTGGGAATTTTGAAAATCCCCTTCCTGTTTGCTCAGCCAGGCATGGAGTGCTCTCAGCGAATCTTTCCAGGTGACCATGCCTCCATGCGCCAGGCGATCCCCAGTATGGAGCAATGGCGAAGTGCTGAACCTCATCAGTGTTTGGGGGGAGGAAGCTGTTCTGTCCCAGCTGCAGGAATTACGATACCTTCAGGCAGATATCAAGGGACATGATGGAAAGGGGCCACGACCGGGACGCACTGCAGTGCAGGGTTAAAGTGAAGGACCTGCGGAATGCCTACCACAAAAACCATGAGGCAAACAGCCACTCCGGTGCTGCCCCCGCGACCTGCTGTTTCTACAAAGAGCTGGAGGCGATACTTGGGGGCGACCCCACCTCCACTCCAAGTACCACCATGGACTCTTCAGAGCCCAGTTCAACAAGGCGGGAAGAGGAGGAAAGCGGGAGCGAGGGTGCTGAGGCGGAGGAAGACACCCCGGAATCCCTTGCTTCCCAGGTCATCCTCAGTAGCGAGATATCTTCCAGGACGAACTCCTGTGGAAAATGTGGGAACAGTGTTCAGTATAGGGGCCCCCTGTCACTGTTGGCTCTCCCCAAGGCACAGAAACCCAGAGGACAGTACAGCCGTGAAACAATCAGTCACGCTTGACCCTGTGCTTACTCACCATTTTGGGGCTCCCGTGGGTTATGTGCGCTCGCTTTGGGATGGGCAAATTATGCTATTGTGTAGACTGTGCTTGCCCTTAAGTGCAGGGGAATCATTGCGCAGTCTGGTGTGAACAATGCTGCCTCTGTTAAGTGTTGCATTTTGCCTTTACAGATCTCAGCCGTCCTTGAGATCTCAGCCGTCCGTGTTATCACCAGCCGAAAGATTCCAAAGAATCAGAAAGAGCCCACGCAGAAGCAAGAAAGACACGTTGCATGAAGTGATGCAGCATTCAAGTAATGAAAATCGAAAAGTGCAGGAGTGGTGGGAGAGTGAAAGGAGGGTCCACCAGCAGAATGAGGAGTGCCGGCACAAAAGCGTGGTGCTCTGGCAGCAAAGCACGGATCAGCTAATAAGCATAATGGAGCACCAAGCGGACTCTATCCAGGCGCTCGTAGCAATGGAGGCGGAGCACTACCGCACCCGCACCTCCCTGCAGCCCTTGTCCCAAAACTCTTTCCCTTGTGCCCCCATGTCACCTCCAACCTACTTTCCCCAACATCCGGGTTCTTACCACCACCAGCTGCCTCCAATACCTGGAGCTTCACCACCCAGCCCTGAAAACTATGACCCTTACCAACTGCACTCAACCCCCATCACTATGCAGGATAGCCATCCTGAAGTGAAGCACTCCAGACAAGAAGGCTGAGTATCATAACAGGACATATGCAAATCTGTGATTGTACCATTCCCCACCCCACCCCCTTGCCCTTTCTGTTTCCCAAGCAGTTGTGTTTCTTTTCAATAAATGAATTTTATTTTCAATAAATGGATTTTTTGGCTTTGAAAACATTCTTTATTATTGCATAAAGTAAAAGATACCTTAGCCCAGGAAAGAAACAGGCACTGCAAGTCAGCATAGCAAACACAGATTCCGACTAACATTGGAACCACTGCACTTCACTCCCGTGCAGGGCACCAGACATTACTGGTGGCTTTCAGCCTCAAATTGGTCCCTCAAGGCATCCCTAATCCTCTAATAGCCCTGCTCTCTGGCTGTTCAAATTCATCCTCCAGGTGTTGAACCTCCGAGTTCCATGCCTGAGTGAATCGTTCACCCTTCCCTTCACAAATGTTATGGAGGGTACAGCACGCGGATATAACTGCAGGGATGCTGTCATCGGCTAGGTCCAGCTTCCCATACAGAGAGAGCCAGCGGCCCTTTAAACTGCCAAAAGCACACTCCACAGTCATTCTGGAGTGGCTCAGCCTGTTGTTGAACCGCTCCTCGCTGCTGTCAAGGTTCCCTGTGTAGGGTTTCATAAGCCACAGCATTAAAGGGTAAGCGGGGTCTCCAAGGATAACAATGGGCATTTCGACTTCCCCTATGGTGATCTTCTGGTCTGGGAAAAAAGTTCCAGCTTGCAGCTTCCTGAACAGGCCAGTGTTCCGAAAGATGCATGCATCATGCACCTTTTCGGGTCAGCTTGCGTTAATGCCAATGAAATGCCCATGGTGAGCCACAAGCCCCTGGAGAACCGTAGAGAAATACCCCTTCCGATTAATGTACTTGGAGGCTAGGTGGGCTGGTGCCAGAATTGGAATATGCGTGCCATCTATCACCCCTCCACAGTTAGGGAAACCCATTTGTGCAAAGCCATCCACAATGTCATGCACGTTATCCAGAGTCACAGTTCTTCTGAGCAGGATGTGATTAATGGCCCTGCAAACTTGCATCAATACGATTCCAACGGTCGACTTCCCCACTCCAAACTGGTTAGCGACCGATCGGTAGCTGTCTGGAGTTGCCAGCTTCCAGATTGCAATAGCCACCTGCTTCTCCACCATTGGGGCAGCTCTCAATCTCGTGTCCTTGCACCGCAGGTTGGGGGCGAGCTCCTCACACAGTCCCATGAAAGCGGCTTTTCTCATCCGAAAGTTCTGCAGCCACTGCTTGTCATCCCAGACTTGCATGACGATGTGATCCCACCACTCAGCGCTTGTTTCCCGAGCCCAAAAGTGGCATTCCGTGGCCGTGAGCATGTCCATGAATGCCACAAGCAAACTCATGTCATATGTGTTACTCAAGTCGATATCATCGTTGGAGCCCTCACTGTCATCATAAGGAATAACTCGACTGCCAAACGTGACGTGCTGGAGAGACTCGTCAGCATACTCCTCAGCAGTTCGGGCTCCATTCCCACTGACCAAAAGGGAAGACAGAGCTTGCGATACAAAAAACGTTGAAAGATGGTGCCAAATGTGGACGGAAGCAAAGGGAATGCTGGGATGCGAACCGATGCATCACGGGGCGTTGGGACAGGACCCAGAATGCCCCGCACTTCCTGCCCCCTTCCCACAAGCCACAGCGCCAGAGTGGGAAGAGGTGCTCTGTGGGATAGCTGCCCATAATGCACCGCTCCCAATGCCGCTGCAAGTGCCGCAAACGTGGCCACGCCAGTGCGCTTGCAGCTGTCAGTGTGGACAGACTGCCGCTCTTTCCCTACTGCGCTCTATGAAGGCGGGTTTAACTCAAAGCACTCTACATCTGCAAGTGTAGCCATGCCCTTAGTTTATACCAGTATAGCTTTCCTGTGTAGACAAGTTCCTGTGTAAGGAACACCTGGATCAAATTACCACATATTTGCACTTTACCCTTTAACATATCAATTTTCAAGCCAATCTGGCCACATATGTGCAATTCAGTGAGAATGTAAAATTCAGCTTTAAGCAGAAACCATGTTGCCACCCCTTAATATATATACATATTATATAAATATTAGGAAGACTAAGCTATGACAAGAAGAAACAAGTCCTTGTAAATTTTGTACTGTTATTTTTGTCACCAATGCAAAAATATTTTTTTAATTGGTAAAAAAAATCTATATGTTTGTTTCTTTATAAAAGTCAGTGGGAAATCCCCCAGGAACTGAGAGTGAAAACAGAACAGAAACTACCCCAGGTGTTCAGAGAATGACAAACAGATCTGTACTTACTAATGAGACCACAGTAATGCCTAATAATTCACAGCCAGTTTGCCACTTGTTGTTTACCCAACAAGCTGATAACAACAGATTGCACGCCCCCCCCCCCCCCTTCCCAGCCATAAGAATTTCATGATAGTCAAGTCACAGCCCCACATTCTGTCATCAAACTTATGTAGAATCATAAACAGAAGGTGATAAATTCAGAAGTGAGTCTACATGGAGCCTAAAATGCTAAGGACCCCTGTATTGCGGCCACTGGTTGAGCTTGCATCAGCATTAGCAACTGTGGGAATTTTTTGTATAAAGAACTCTAATGTACACATAACATAGTGATGTCCACTAGGTCTGCCCATCTAGGGAAGGACACTCCTGCTTCAAGAGAGGATGTTTTGCAACTATAACTGCTCCCACTTTTCACAGTTCTCCTTTAAGGGTTATATTTTCAAAGGCCTCAACCTAGCCACCATTTGTGCACATGAAATTCTACGTACACACAGTTTAGCACACTGACAGTTGTATGCACAAACGATAGCGCTCATACCCACAAAACCCCCTTGTACTCAGTACAAACTCTGTTTACATGCACAAATGGAATTTGTAGGCAGGATTCAATTGACTTCAATAGAGTTACTCCAGATTTACCCTGATATAACCCAGTCAGAATCTGCCTTTTTATATATAAATTCTAGTAAGTACACAAGCTAATGATAGTGCCCAAGACAAATATCTGTATTACTGACTTTGGATAATTCAGCAATAGATATCACATTCTGAAAATTTGACCCTAAGAAAAAATTACCCCCATTTTGCTTAGTCATGCACCATCTGAGAGTTCAAAAATGTACATCCCCATTCCTGATGTTTCAGGATTCAAAGGCAATACTGTAATATTTAGCAATGCCTTCTGCTATGTGGATTCAGAACTGATCTACAGTATCAGGGCCCTGTACTGTTAACAGTTAATGGAGATTCTCCTTTAGCAGCTCTGTGCTTTGGTAGCAGGACGTTCCTAACATTTCGAGTTGACATAGTAACAACTGTGTAGTTCCCAGGGAGCTGTGGATTTCTTACAATACTAACCTGTTGACATCTGACTTAAATTCTCTAGTTGCACTTGTGACAAGTTATGAGAACTAAATATCATGAACAAATCAGTGCATTATTCCACTCTTAAGTGCTTCAGGAATATCTATTTAAAAAAAATAAATCTCTCTCTCTGTCATATATATATATATATATATATATATATATATATTGTTTTCATGATAATGCTACTGACTGACATTTAACCTGTACTTTCAACAATATGATGAATAAAAATGGAATGCTTGTCTTCTTCTAGCCCTGCTAACAGACGCACACAGAGTTTATATGTTTAAACAGAGCTAAGCAAAGATCTAGATGTTTTTGAAATGCATGAGTTGATTATTGCCTAAGCTACCAGAATATAGTTTGCTCTACAAAATAACCTTTGGCTGATCGAACAAAGTAGTTCCCTTTGAAACCCCAGCCTGAAGAACTCTATCTTATCAGCCAATCACCAGAGCTTTGTGGTGGGAATAACCTAACCAGAGTGCAGGCTGCATACTTCTGTGCCAGCTCATTACCTTCCCCAAAAGTCTCATTGCTGGTGAGCCATGGAGCTGCTTGTAAATGTAAGAAAATGGATAGAAGAAAACAAAGCTGCTTTTTTGCCCCCCGTCTGCAATAAGCTTATGTAAGTAAATGAAGATCTTGTTTTACCTTGAATATTTTCAGGGATAGCTCAGTGGTTTGAGCATTGGCCTGCTAAACCCAGGGTTGTGAGTTCAATCCTTGAGGGGGCCATTTAGGGATCTGGGGCAAAAATTGGGGATTGGTCCTGCTTTGAGCAGGGGGTTGGACTAGATGACCTCCTGAGGTCCCTTCCAACTCTGATATTCTATGAAAGAATACAGTGGGAGGGATAAAAGGAACCTGCTGTAAATTTCATGCAAATGGGAAAGATTAATGAGTGTGGATAAAATTGTTCTTCCTGTCTGGGCACAGGCTTTTTTTTTAAAAGACAGAAAGTGCTTGAAAACTGTTTAATGTTTTAAAATAGATGGAGTGCTGTGTTCAGCACACTGCAATATATGGCCCTGATCCACAGTTCATTGAAGTCTACAGCACTCTTTCTACTGACTTCAGTGGGCTTTGGATTAGGCCCTATGGGAGAAAAATCTCATGGGATCACACTCGTGAATTATGAGATTCACCTAATAAATTACCACTACTTCCCCCCCACTTTGTGTTTCCAGACTTGGTGGCGAAAGCCATTCCAGCAGTGAGAGAGGGGCCACTCCAGCTCCAGAAGTGAAGGATGACCCCATTATTACAATCAAAGAATAGCAGAGTAATCCATAAAACCAGGGGGTAGGGAAGAAGAGGGATGCTGAGCGAGTTAAATTCATTACCACCACTGTCAGCTGGGGGCTCTGCGAGCTGCTCCGGCCTATTCAGTTTCCTGACTGTGACTCAGGCTATGTCTACATTAGCACTTCTGTTGTTATAACTTATGTCGCTCAGGGGTATGAAAAAACACCCCTCCGAGTGACATAAGTTTCACTGACAAAAGCACCGGTGTGGACACTTGCAGTGTGGCTGTGCCAGGGTCCAGAATTTGGCACCTTCTTCCAATCACAGTAATAACAATTATTTCTTATGTCAGTGGAATAAAGCGTAATGTGTTTGCTTCTGAACCTACAGTACATGAATCAGAAAAGAAGGGTCTCCTTAAGAAGAGTTTCCATTGCCTATCCCTCTTTTTTATATATATTATAATGTTTTTATATTATAATCCAATTTTCACATTATATTATGTTCCTTTTATTTTCTGTGATATATGTTTTAATCCATCGAAAGGAAACTGCAAATGAACAAAACTTCCAGGAACCACTTTTTTTTCTCCTACCCCAAAGGATTCCTTGTAATTGAAAGCCGAATAGCCGGTTCTGACAGTTAAGGAATGTTAATGCTTTTCATGACTGTGTGTAAATGCTTGCTTTTCTGAGTAACTATGCCAAGATACAGATTTCATGGAGGATGTGCACATTCCCTCATCTATTGAAAGTACCGTTTGATGTTCTATTGTAGACAGAAAGAAAGACAAAAATGCTCGGTCTGAGTAGATCTCATGGCATGAAAGAGCACAAGAAAGTGTCTTCTGTTTCTGATTTCTTTCATTCAATTATTAGTTTGAAATATTCATTTAAAATGAATTCTGCTATACTTTTGCAAGGTGGCTTCATTTCTCAGCTTAACAAGAGCACCTTTGAACCACAGCACCTGTGCTATTGTTGAAGTATTTTGAATATTCCTCCTTTCTGCTCTTCATCAATAAGGGATATCTACTTTGCTGTTACTGCAAACTTTTTTTCCCCCACCCCTAAACACTCTTCCTGCCTTGGGTCAAATCTCTCCGCAAAGCTTCAGAAAATTGTTCTTGTGCAGGGGAATCTCACAGAAGTCAGAATGAAAAAATCATTCCCATTAGGGTGACCAGCATCAACCCATCTGTGCCACGCTGTACCAGAGCTGGTTAAATAATGGTGAATGTTTTTGGAAAATGTTCATCTCTCAATGTAACCTCAGCCTATGGTGAAAGAGACTGAATTTGTCTAATAAATACCTATGGCTCCTAAGTTTCTCTCTGCCATTCTCCTGTCTCTATCAAAATGTCGGCAGGGCTTTTAAAAGGACTCCAGGGTCTATGGCAAAAATGGCTAGCAGATTTCTGAAATTATTTCAAAACTTTGGTTCTATCTCCACACTAAAATCAGTTGTGTGAGGTGCATTAGGTGGTGATCCTGTCACCATTTCTATCACAGTGGGCAACCTTTTCAAAAATGCCTAAGTGACTTAGGAGTCTCCTGAAACCCACAACAGCAAGTCTCAGAGACCGGGTCAACGGATTTGGGTTCATGCTACAGGGCTAAACATAGCAGCATTCCCGCTTGGGCTGGTGGCCGGGCAGAGCCCACACTTGGCAAAAGCAGACTAAGCAATTGCTTAGGCCCTGAGCAGCTCAAGAGGGCCCCCTATTTGCTTTTTATTATAAGAACTTGCCTGTTTTAGTGTTGGGGGGGGCTGGAAAATATGCCTGCTTAGGCCCCAATGGGCTAGCACCAGCTCTGACCCTGGGGTCTGAAACCTGGTGAGGGAAGGGGGTCTCAGAACCTGGGCTCCAGCCCAACCAGGAGCGTCTACACTGCTATTTTTAGCCTCGTAGCTTAAGCCCTGTGAGCCCGAGTTGACTTGCATGTTCCAACATCTCAGAAACTCTCCTAACATGACTCTGTTGAAGATGGCTGAGTGTAGGCATGGTGACAACACACTCAGCATTGAGGCCCAGATTCAATGTGAACAGATTGCTTCTCTATCTCTGTGGTAGCTCTGTGTCCCCCTGCTCTCATCCCGGAGTTGCATTTCATGGTAGTGTTGCTCCACTGCAACTGGACTACCAAGGACTTCCCAGCCAGAGCTGTTCCCAGCTCTATTCCCAGCATCCCCTTCAGTAGGGGTCTCTCTGTGGTGTAAGATACTACCTGGGAAATGTAATACCTCTGGCTGCTGACCTGGGGGAAGGGTGAGATCCACACATAGAGGGTCCCTTCTGCACATGGAACTTGGAGGTACAGTCTAGCCTGAAGGGAGCTGCCTGAAGGCTAATTTTGGCATTCGGAGTAGTAGAACTGAGAGAAAAAGTGCTCATCAGAATTCATAAGCATGGCAGAATTAGACAGAGGGCCTGATTCCCCTCTCACTTCCACCACTTTAGAATCAGGTGCAACTCTGGTGAACTCATTCCTGTGGCACCATTGTAAGAGTGGTGTAAGCGAGAGAGGATTCAGGACCAGCATTCTTAACATCAATAGCTTTCAGTAACTTTACTAGCTGTGAAGCATTACATTTTACTTACAAACTTCTAGTCTGATCAGGTGATATTGCAACAATAATAATACCTAGCTCTCATATAGCACTTTTCATCTTTAGATCTCAAAGCATGTTATAAAACCCAGGTCTCCTGAATTCCAGTCCAGGGGCCTATTCACTGGGCCATATTGCCTAAACTATTTAATAAATTAGTTATTGACTGTAAAATACTTCTAAATCCTCAGATGAAATATAGAAATGCAAGATATTCTTACTGATCTCTTTAAAATATTTTTTCCAGGCACTGTCAGCAGCTGAATGTGATGTTTGTTGGAGGACCAAACCAAAGGAAGGATTATCATGTTGAAGAAGGAGAAGAGGTAACACATAGTACATTTATGTTTTACTACTTTTATTGATCTCTAAGTTTAAGAAATTTATAAGTGATACCTGCAAATTAGTAATGTCCTGCTTAATTCTATTAAACTGATGAGTGGTCGGCAGAGAACAGAACTAGCAGTTCCATCAAAATACTTCATGAAATTGGGTCAATTTCACCAGAATTTTGTTTAGGAAAAAAATGCAAAAAAGTTCCAACAATGTCAAAATGTCCCATTGCAATATTTTCTGAATGAAACTTTTCAGTTTTTCATGTTTAAATGATGTTTTGTTTTGCATTCTGTATTTTCTATTCTAGATTATAATACAATACAACACTTTTTAAAATATCAAAATCTAAAAGAAACATTTAGAATTTCTCCCTCAATTTTCCTTTATGGAGAATTTAAATTTTTTGGTTTTCATTCCAATTCAGAATGAAAAAAATTCAACATCAGGAAATCCTTTGCACAGCTCTAGTATTTATGTAATGGGGTTCTGCTTTCTACTGACAGAAGGCATGCTTTGCACCTTGAGTAGCCATTTGCCCACGTGTGGAGTGCAAATAGACCAAATCAAATAAAAATGGCAACATCTTACACCCAAATTTGCACTGCTGTAAGCCTGGGATTTTCAAATAAACACAAAACTCCCATTACATTTCAATGGAATTTGACCACCTAATTCCCATAGTATAATGAAAATTTGAAAATGTCAGCCTAAATGACTTCACAAAAACAAGGCAGTACAGAATTAGGCCTAGCATTTTTAAAAGACTTTGTGGGAGTTTATATACTTACCATGGAAACAATTAATAGAATCATACCTTAGGTGATTTTATATTGTAATAGTAATATAGCTTAATTGTAACTGAGGTGAAAAGCACCTGTTATATATTTATAAGTAAATACTGCTGGGAAAAACTGCGTGCATTTTTCTCTATAAGAGATAAGATCCTGGTGAAAGAGGTAATCACAACTGTAGGATGTCAGGTTACAAAACATTTGAAGGAACCTCCGATCTCTATTCTGATGTTATACTACATTATTATTACATAGTATTGATAGGGTTGGGTGAAGCTAAAGGAATTAAGGTTTGGCACTGGAGCTATTGTGGTTGGCATAGGTGCTGGAACTAGGGGTGCTGGGGGTGCTGCTGCACCCCCTGGCTTGAAGTGGTTTCCATCATATACAGTGTTTACAGTTTGGTTCAATGGCTGTCAGTACCCCCACTATACAAATTGTTCCAGCACCCCTGGTGATGGGGTTGCAAAATTAAAATTAATGACCCCAAACCACCCGAATAGGTGACAACTAGGCATGTGCGATCTTGGGGGGGACGGGAATATTTCTGTATTGAAGCAGATTCTCTTGGGGTATTTGAGTGGCTCATTCCATGATGTGATCTACTTTTCTTGTGGAGTGTCCTTGTTTGGTGATGGTGGTTTGAACTGTATTCTGGTCTATATCCCGGACTTCCTCCTTGGAGCATATTCTGTGGTATCTGAGTGCTGGCTTTAGATAACAGATTTCTGGGTGTGTTTGGAGGGGTTACTGGATCTATGAAGGTAGGTGTGGTGATCCATTTGTTTCTTGTATGTAGCTGCCTGTAGAGTTCCGTTGCTGATCCTGGTGTCCAGGAAGTTGATGCTAGTGTGGGAGTGTTCCAAAGAGAGTTTAATGTACAGGTGGTGGTTGTTGAAGCTGTGGTGGAAATTCATAACCTAATTGTCACCTACCACCCCACACTGGAACCCATAAGAGGTATCATCCAACAACTATAACCCATCCTGAAAGAAATCTTTCTTGAACCCCCTCTTCTGGCCTTCAAACAACCACCCAACCTAGGGGCCACCAAATGAAATTAATGGGTAGCAGGTTTAAAACAAATAAAAGGAAGTTCTTCTTCACTCAGCGCACAGTCAACCTGTAGAACTCCTTGCCTGAGGAGGTTGTGAAGAATAGGACTATAACAGGGTTTAAAAGAGAACTAGATAAATTCATGGAGGTTAAGTCCATTAATAGCTATCAGCCAGGATGGGTAAGGAATGGTGTCCCTAGCCTCTGTTTGTCAGAGGGTGGAGATGGATGGCAGGAGAGAGATCACTAGATCATTACCTGTTAGGTTCACTCCCTCTGGGGCACCTGGCATTGGCCACTGTCTGCAGACAGGATACTGGGCTGGATGGACCTTTGGTCTGACCCAGTATGGCCATTCTTACGTTCTTAACTTCTCCAAGCTCACTGTGAGAAGCAAGCTCCCCACAGACCAGGACACACCAACTCAAAGCGGCACCAGACCCTGCCAGAACAACAGATGCAAAACCTACAGACATATCTCCACTGCTCCAGTGATCAAACACCACCCACAACAATCTTTCAAGATCCATGGGTCCTACACATGCCTATCACAACATGTGGTATACCTCATCTAGTGCAAGAAATGCCCCAATAACAGCTACATGGGTAAAACCAGACAACCCCTATGCTCTTGAATGAACTCACACAGGAAATGACAAAATGCAAAAACACCACATCACCTGTGGGTGAACACTTTTCACAAAGCGATCACTCCGTATCTGACCTATCCGTCCTCATCCTCAAAGGAAACCTGCACACCACTTCCAAAAAATGACCCTGACAGCTTAAATTAATAACTTTGCTAGACACTAAAAGTCATGGACAGATCAGAGACACTGGATTTATGACTTATGAAAACAATCTATAACCAGCTAACAACTCCCCTCCTCAGTTGCTTTTCCCCTGCCACTTGCATTTCTCCCTATGACTAGAGGGCTGTTAATGGGTCACTTTATCTTGAATGGTCCCTTGAAATATGTGTTATCTACTTATGCCAAACACTTTGTTCACCTTGTATTTAGCAGTGACACTCTGAACCCTGATCTACACCACAGAGTTAGGTCGATGCAAGGCAGCTTACATCGACCTAACTCTTTAAGCATTCTCAAAAAGAAAAGGAGTACTTGTAGCACCTCAGAGACTAACAGAGTCACCCTAGAGACAATTTATTTGAGCATAAGCTTTCGTGACCTACAGCTCACTTCACTTTAAGCATTGTGATACAGCATGGCCAAAGGGCAACAGGAGAGTGTGAGAAGGGACTCTTATTCCCTGTAGAGGGAAGAAAGTTTGCTGTAGATTAATTAAAGCACCTGAAGCCAATTAGAGCACCTGAAGCCAGTCACCTGATAAAACCCCCCTGCTTCAATCAGACAAGAGGAGCAGTTGAAGCAGAGTAGATTGGTGTTGGAGTAGAGAGCAGTTTGGAGGAGGTGAAAGAGAGCGGATTGGTGTTGGAGCAGAGAGCAGTTTGGAGGGAAGTAGAGGAGAGTTTAGAGAAGTGCTGTGGTGGGCTAAGAAGACCAAGACCCTAGGTAAAGGGACACCTGGTTTGTGCAGAGGGAGGGCAGGAAGCCCCATAAGCTGAAGGGCAGGAGAGGGAAGTAGCCTGGGGAAGGAACCGCTAGTGCAAGTGGTTTACTGCTATCGCTAGGGCCCCTGGGCTGGGACCCAGATTAGTGGGTGGGCCCAGGTCCCTCCCTCTCCACTAATCTAGGACACTAGTGGGGCAGTTAATACCCCAGTTCAGGGGCAAGAAACTGTGCCCTGAATGTCACCCCAAGAAGAGAAAGCGTGAGACCCATCATAGTAGTGCTGGCAATTTGCCACAGCACCTACACTAAAATGTCACTCCCGCTGATGTAACTCACCCTACGCTGACTTAATAAATCCAACTCCGTGAGAGGTGTAGTGCTTAGGTTGATATATTTTGTCTGATGCAGTGTCAGGGTAAACCCTGCATTGCTCACGTTGACTGCTGCTGGCTTTCTGAAGCCATCCCACTGTGCCCCACACTGACAGTTCAATTGTTGCAAGTGCTCCTGGTGAGGATGCGCAATGCCAACACAAGGAGCATAGCATGGACATGCAAAAGCAATTTAATTACTGAAGTGGACGTATGTCAACATAACTTAGGTTTACATAAGTTTGTAGTGTGGACATACCCTAAGTAAGTTTCCCAGCCCTGAAGAGCTCTGTGTAAGCTCATAATCTTGTCTTTCTCACTAAGAGAAGATGGTCCAATAAAAGATACTACCTCACCCACTTTGTCTCTTGTTTTCTGTTTTTTCTATTAAGCTGGAAAGAAAGAAACAAAACTGAACACTAGTTGTCACTCTAAGCCTATCTTTCCCGTCTTTGTACCCATCTGTCTGTATTCTCAAGCTACATATGATGGACTTGGCTTTTACAAATTGCTGAAATAGAAATGACAGGAATTAATTAATTTCAGCCAGGAAATTCAAGAGGACAATAAATAAAGCTGAGAAAAGCAGTATGAAGTTTAGCCTTTTCATGCATGAACTGCTCTCTGTCTCAGACCTTTCCAGTCTTAATGCTGAATCGCATCTCTTTGCACTGAATGCACTTTTCAAGTTACAAGATTGGTTACGTGGAAAGGTTCCTATGGTAATTAACATGAAGTTCCTTGGAAAATAGCAAATATTTTTTTCCTTCCCTAACTGTACACATATTATGACAACACAGGTAAAAAGCAATCAAATTTCTTTTACAGCAGCTGCCTATTAAATATTGTTTTAGACTACATCTACACTTGAGCTGGGGGTGTGATTCCCAGGACCTCTCATTGAGCTAGCCAACGAAAATGAGTAGTGTAGCCACAGTAGCCTGGGCAGTGGCAAGTGGCAGCACAGGTTTGTACTCAGCACAGCTAGCCCGTGTGCCTATGGCCACTGTGTGTGCTGCCATGGCTACAGCATGCTAGCTGTTATCAAACTAGCCCAAGTATGTCTACTCAAATTGGGAATCAGCTCCAAGTGTAGATATAGCCCTTATGTTCTTTCACTTAGTCAATATTAAACTAGCTTTTCATAGAATCATAGAATATCAGGGTTGGAAGGGACCTCAGGAGGTCATCTAGTCCAACCCCCAATTAAATCATCCCAGCCAGGGCTTTGTCAAGCCTGACCTTAAAAACTTCTAAGGAAGGAGATTCTACCACCTCCCTAGGTAATGCATTCCAGTGTTTCACCACCCTCCTAGTGAAAAAGTTTTTCCTAATATCCAACCTAAACCTCCCCCACTGCAACTTGAGACCATTACTCCTTGTCCTGTCCTCTTCTACCACTGAGAATAGTCTAGAACCATCCTCTCTGGAACCACCTCTCAGGTAGTTGAAAGCAGCTATCAAATCCCCCCTCATTCTTCTCTTCTGCAGACTAAACAATCCCAGTTCCCTCAGCCTCTCCTCATAAGTCATGTGTTCCAGACCCCTAATCATTTTTGTTGCCCTTTGCTGGACTCTCTCCAATTTATCCACATCCTTCTTGTAGTGTGGGGCCCAAAACTGGACACAGTACTCCAGATGAGGCCTCACCAATGTCGAATAGAGGGGAAGGATCACGTCCCTCGATCTGCTCACTATGCCCCTACTTATACATCCTAAAATGCCATTGGCCTTCTTGGCAACAAGGGCACACTGCTGACTCATATCCAGCTTCTCGTCCACTGTCACCCCTTTCCTAAAGAGACTTATGTTTTAAACTTTTATTGCAGTGAATCAGATGATTATGAACCTCAGCCTTGATATACAATAAATACAAACACATTTTAATGTGGGCTATTTAATAGGACATCTAAATGCCATATGTAGATGCTCACCTCTGAACTTAGGGGGAGGAAAATGCTCATTTACACAAACAAGTGACAAGTTGAGGCCCAGAATGTGCATATCCTATTAAGGAGCTCATGTTTAAAAGCTGGGCTCACAATCTTAATGCCAGTTTAACAGCACTATTGTATATTTAAAAATAATTTATGTTGGCACCCTATTATAAGCCACTCTGGTTATAAGGGTTTAATGTCTCAGTGATTTCAAAACTTCAGACACTGACACTTACCAGGTTGGAGGAAATTCCAGGCAGACATGTTTGTTTTGGGAGGGAAGTTAATTTTAGAACAGTTTAAATCTGTTAAGTTCATTGTTCTATGTACAGAACTACATACTCATACACAATTAGTTGACAATATCAGAAAGGATCTTCTGTGCTTCTCTAGCCCAGTGCTTCTCAGCCTGCCGGTCACATCCCCCAAGGGATTCACCAGCATATCAGGGTTTGTGAGCATGCTCCAGTTCTTGGAACTGATACTCTTAGCTTCAGGCCATTACTTGTTGTTGCATCATCCTCAACCACACTCAGAAGCATCCCTCATCTTGTATTCTGTTCCCCCTCCGATTATTTTTATAGACACTGGAGTTAAAATACCCAGTTTATCAGAGATAGGCCTGAGCTACCACTCAGACTTTAGACAAATTTGGCTCTAAACTGTGTGGCTTGAGCCCACCACGACAGCATACTCATATTTTCTCTAATATCAAGTTCCCTTTGATCTCTCTCTGCAGAAGCAAAGAGAGCAGGGCTTCATCCTGCAAACACTTACTCATATGCAGTTCCATTGACCTCAAAACCACACTCGCTCCCAAGAGAAGGACAAGGAAATTTTGGAAATCTTTATAACTTTGATCAAACCCAGCCGCACTTGGCACAGGACCAGAATGACCACAATCCGCAAGTCTGGGCAAGTTCAGGGCTAGCACTAGAGTAGACTTAGGGCTACTCTAACTTGGACTTAACCTACACTGAAAAGTTTTGCTGATATAGCTATAACCTTCTGTAACCCCCAAGGAGATTACCCAGGTTCCTGGGACCCTGTCTGCTGGCAGCTCAGGGAGAGGCACGCTGTCCCTGGTAGGGAGGGGGAGCCAAGGCAGACTCAGAGTCTGTCCAGCAACTAATAGGAGTGAGATGCCCTTCCCAGGGAGCTCAGAAAAGGGGAGAAGCCATTTTTTGAGACAGTCTGGAGCCAGCCAGGGCAAGGGCAGGACTGGTTGTGTGGGGACCTGGTGAGTCCCAGGCCTGCATACAGGGTTCCCCCTGAGAACTGGCCTCTAGGGACCTGACAGCAGATCCCTCAGCTGGGCTTTTTCTTCTCCACTGATGACTCCCAGTTTGTAGAGTCTTTTTGCTGGTAAACTTCCCCAGCCAGGCTGAGTTAGCCCCCAGCTCCCTAGGTGAGACCAGTCACCACATGGTCAGCTCTGCTCAGTCTGCTAATTCAGGGCTGCTGCCTGCTGTGAGTGTGTCTGGATGCTGGGCTAGGAGATTACAGTTTGGATTTTAGTATAGTTGTGTAATCTGCACCTTAAGGCCTGCACCCCTTTGTGGGGAGGGGAAATCTGGGACCAAAAGCAGCCTGACTCCTGCCTGAAGAGGATCCCTGCCAGCAGAGGATCATTCATGGAGTTTGTGAGTGAACCATCTTTTAGTTAGTCAGTCAGGGAAATTGTTTTGGGCACTCCCTACTTCCTGAACTCTGTCCTCAAGCCAGGGTGTAAGGGTTTGGGGATTTTATAACCTGCTGCATATTAGTCCATAGTGGAGGGACTTACCACCTCCTCCCACTTGTGAGTCCTTTGGGCTGTACTGAATCCAGTCAGCCAGACTGCTAAACCACTGCAGAGAAGATATTGTGGTCATAGGTCATCAAGGGCCTCAGCAAAGTACATGTACCAACAGGACACTAATCTTACATTTGCTACATCAGGTCCCATGACTGGGGAAAGTCACGGGTATTATCTGCCTTGGCACCGGTGATCCTAAGAATAGTGTTTAACCCTGCTATGTTATATTTGTCTCCTGTTTAATATAATTACTGGGTTGAGTACATTGTATGTATTTGTGTTATTTCTTGGGAGCCTCCAACTATCTGGCAAAGAAGTGGGGGTTACCTATGGTTAGAATTTTCCTCCCAAGCTGCCCTGGTGACCCTGCCAGGAAGGAGCGAGTGGGGTGGAGGCACCGCCAAATAAATTTCATAAGGTAAAATAAAAAAGATGCACCTTGCTGAGTGGGTAGTGGGATCCAGAAGAACCCAGACCTGTCTATCAAAACCTGTAAGCAGATTGGCATTAAAGAAGGAAACAGGGTGGAGAGGGGACACTAGACTTCTAATTTAGACATGGCCTATGTGCCAGTACAACTGCATCTACACTAGGGCTTTTGCCTGCACAGAAATGTCACCCAAAATAAATAAATCCATCCCACTTTTAGTTAACATTGCTATAGTTACAAAAGCTTCTAATGTAGACCTGGCCTTATACCCAGCTATCCATGGCTTCAAGGGGCCATACATGGAGCTAGGGATCAGCCAGCTTCAGGGGCACCCTGGCCACATCCTTTTCTCCTGGACATTTCCCCCTACACTGAAGGTGAGGTTGGGTGAGGGGTTGCATAGGAGTTGAGACAGCTCTACACACCCCACAGACTTCCCTGTTCGTGGGGCATCTTCAGGGACTGGATTTACAGGCATCCTGGCTGCTTTGTGCTGCCTGAATGGGAGCAAAGATGTAGCACTGTATCTTTTAAATTCCTCCTCCTGTGATATTTTCCAGAGTTCCCAGAAGAAAATTTCACTCTGGCATGAGATGTGGCATGTGAAAAGTGAAGGGACTGGTTTGTTTCAGGGGAAGTCAGTGGGAGATGAAGACTATGCTCATTGTGAAGCTTGACGATGGATGGATAGTTAATGATAATCAGAAATAGTTTGTCACTGGCTTCAGATTTTTATTACTACATTGTGTGTGTTTTGTTTGTTATGCAGACAGTTTAGTCAGCAAAGTAGAAAAAGGCCTGTTGGTAACTTGTAATATTTTAACACCTGATCTATCTAGCTGTGAAAATACTTTAAATAATGGGTTGTTTGTTTTTAAATGAGCGGAAACAAAGCTCCTCTTGCAATCAGTGGGAGAGAAGTTCCATTCACATCAGAAACAGCCTTCATCTTCAGAAATAGTTTCGCCGCCTAAGATTGGTGGGATAAGGCTTGGCTAGTGTCCAGGTTTCACAGGTGATTGATGCACATGAGCAAAGAAAAACATAATTTTCTCTCCCTTTCTCATCCAGTTGCTTTTCCAGATTTCTGATGGTTGAAAACCTTGGGATGAGAAAGGGAGAGAAAATTATGTTATTCTGTGCTCATGTATATTGATCAGTCACCTGTGAAGCCTGGACAGCACCCAAACTCTACTCCCACATCAGAATGTGATTTGCTCTGCAAATTCATTTAGTTCTTGATAATCTGACACATAGTACATGCCAGTTCAGGGCCCAATCCTACACGGTGCTGAGCAGCCCCAATTTCTAATCTGGCAGGACCCAAGGCACTCAGGCCCTACTCAGTTAATTTTCACGCTCAAATCAGCGATGCGGAATTCTGAATCTCTGCTACCTGCTTCGTTCTATATCACTACTTGGGTGCACTCTTTCTGGGGCTGGGCCCCAAGGTGACAGTGAGGATGACAAACTCTCTCACTTGCCTTCCCCAGTGAAACGGGGCCCAGCCAAAAAAAAAAGCAGCAGCACTGCACAGAGCAGTAGGCTCTCCGCAAAGCCTCAGCCCCCCTCCTTTTTGGAACTGAAGTGCCACCTATTTCCTTTGGAAGAGCCAGTCAAACCCTTGTACCCATGAGGTGAGAGATCGTGCAGCTGGGCAGGACTGCAGTGGCAGCAGGCATCCGTCACAGCCTCAACAATGGCTCAGTATCAACAGTGCTGCTCTTCGTTGTACTCTAGTGACTTTAGTAACTGGTGATATCACCTACCTTTGGACCGCAATGGATTAGGGTGGAGCAGAGTAAAGGAGAGGAGGTGAGTCTTGGATACTCCAGAAAGCGCAAGGGAACTAGGTCAAAACCAAACTGCCAGTCTCAAGGGGTTATTGATTAATTTTCAGAAATGCCTTGCACCTGCAGCTCTCAACAGAGACATTGGGTATTCAACACTTCTGCAATATAAAGCCATCTGGTTAAGGTCAAGGGCCACTTCTGAATTCATGATAACTCTGGGAGGGTGGCTGCGAGGGGGGAGGTAATAGGTAAGGATTAATAAGAAAGCAGGGAAGTTTTACAATAACAGGAACGGGAGAGTGTCAGATAGTAAATAAGAAAGGGCTCAAATAAAAAACACAGGGAGAAGGGTTGGGGAAGAAGATGTGTAAACTTTGGGAGACTATCAAAAACCAAATTAAATAAGAGTACAAAAATTAGAAGACTTTAAACAACCCAAGCCTACCCTTGTTTTCCTTCTCTTCTCTTGCCTGTACGTTCTAGACCATAGGCTCTTTGGAGTAGGGCTCTGTCTAGGGCTCATAGCAGTTTGGGGGACACGATATAATTAATAAAAAATGAAAAGAAAAGCCTACACATTAAACACAATAGCCTGATTTCCTTTGTCTCCCGCATGTTCCTAAGACTGGACATCGGAGTCTCTCTCAAAACAGACAAAGGTGCAGATGCTATGTTCCAAGGCTGGGCACTGAACAGATGCTCTAAGCATCCGCATGCTCAATGCAACCACGCCCACCTGCTGGAACCAGACTGCTTCCACGGCCAAAGGATTTTCTGTGGCTGTGTAGGAAGGGTTGGATTTGCCCCAAAGTATGGAGAGGTTCTACCAGCAGATGGATGACAGTGTTTCAGCAAAGGACAGTAGTCCTATATTTATTACTAGCTATTCCTATGGCTCTTGAAATGGAAGGGTCCTGGGCTGTAACTCAATGAGCCATTAAACAGAGGACAGTTATCTTGATAAAGTTCAGAAGATATAATTAGCACAGTAATGAACTGGCTAATTACTGCCACGTGCTCCTCAAAATATCAAAAAAAGAAAAGGAGTACTTGTGGCACCTTAGAGACTAACAAATTTCTCTAAGGTACCACAAATACTCCTTTTCTTTTTGCGGATACAGACGAACACGGCTGCTACTCTGAAACCAGTCAAAATATCAAATGATTTTTAGGTGAATGAAAAGTTCATTTTTTTTCTTTAAAAAGACGTTTTCCTCAAAACCATTTCAAAGAATAAACCCCAACTTGCTGTGAAACGCGTTGTTATAATAGAGACGCAAGAAATCCTTGAATTGAGTATAATGAAAAAAACAAAGAAACCCACACCACCACCACACCCCACTATTTGCAAAACAAATCTTAACAACACAGCAATAAATTCAGAGTTAAGGTTCCTAGGTATTCTATTAGGGACCCGTACCATAGAATTCAATGGGCTTTTTTTCCATTGACTTGAATGGGGGCAGGATCACAAGCAATCAAAAAACATTCAATACAGGAAAGATTCCATGATTACTCCTAATCTCAACAGGCTGAAATGCAGCCCTGTGCAGAAGGCCAGCACAAGCCCTATGCACCCACAGAATAGGGCTGAAGAGGTGCATAGGCCTTGAGCTGACCCTCTGCATAGGGTGCCAGGCATCTGGTTTTTGACCGGAACGCCCAGTCGAAAAGGGACCCTGGCGGCTCTGGTCAGGACTGTTGACTGGGACACTAAAAGACCAGTTGGCTGCACAGCAGGACTAAGGCAAACTCTCTGCCTGCCCTGGCTCTGTGTAGCTCCCCAGAAGCGGCCGGTATGTCCGGCCCCAAGGTGCAGGGGCAATCAGGGAAGCTCCAGGTGCTGCCCCCGCCCCCAGCGCCAACTCTGCAGCTCCCATTGGCTGGGAACCACTGTCAATGGAAGCTGTGGGGGTGGTGCCTGCAGGCTCGGGCAGCACGCACTGTGCAGAGCCACCTATCTGCGCCTCCGCCTAGGAGCTGGATATGCTGGCTGCTTCTGGGAGCAGCGCAGAGCCACTTAGCCCCGCTGCGCCACCAACCGGGAGCCGCCTGAATTAAGCACTGCCTGGCTGTAACCCACTACCCAAACTCCCTGCCCCAGGTTGGAACACCCTCCAGCACCCTAACTCCCTCCCAGAGCTCATACCCCACACCCCCTCCCACACCTGAACCCCCTACCCCAGCCCGGAGCCCCCTCCCACACCCAAACTCCCTCCCAGAGCCCACACCCCGCACCCCCTCCCACACCCCAACCCCGGCCCTGAGCCCCCTCCCACATCCTAACTCCCTTCTGGAGCCCCCACCCCCTCCCGCACCTCAACGCCCAGCCCTGAGCCCACTCCCACACTCCCAACCCCTTGGCCCCAGCCCCATCCTCCACCCCACAACCCTCATTCCCAGTCCTACTCCAGAGCCTGCACCTCCAGCTGGAGCCCCACCCCCTTGCACTCCCCAACTCCCTGCCCCAGCCCAGAGCCCCCTCCCGCACCCTAAATCCCTAATTTCTGGCCCCATCCCAGAGCCAGCACCCCCAGCTGGAGCCCTCACCCCCTCCCACACTCCAACCCCCTAACCCAGCCCATTTAAAGTGAGTGAGGGTGGGGGAGAGTGAGCGACAGAGGGCGGGGGCTGGATGAGTGGGGGATGGGGCTTCAGAGGAGGGGTGGGACCTCGGGAAAGGGGCATGGCAGGGGCATGGCAAGGATGTTTGGTTTTGTGCAATTGGAAAGTTGGCAACCCAACCTCTGCACAAGGGTGAAATTCACACATAGAGATATAAACAGAACAACTTTGCGATCAGGGAGGAATTTTACAATCAGGACACTTTGAGTTTTTTATTTTTAGTCGCAGCATTAAAGTTGGGAGTTAGGCACAGTTACATCCTCTGTTCCTAATGGCTGAGTGATTTCCTGGCGCTGGACATTAGCGGACCGTAGCCCTTTCCGTCTTCCTAGTCTATGTTTCCATGGTAATGTTCTGCAGCAGCACTCTGAGCAGCAGCTATCAGCAAAATATGGCTACCAAAGAGAGCACTTCGGAAATTACTATTCAATTACCAGCATGGCCAATGAACAGGCCTTTGTGATAGTCATGATCAGTCTTAAAACCCCCCCAAAAGATCTCTCTCTTTGAAGGGATGTGTTATAGAGCAATCTTCCCCTCGAGTCACTTTATGCTGTAGAATGAGCCATCGGCCTTGTGAGTGAAGGCAATTGTGGCATTTTAGACAATCACTCACTGACACCAGACCAAAGAAAAATGACGGGGGGAAGGTTAAATGGAATACAAGGACAATAAAGGGATTCAGACCATGGCTAGGTGAACATTTCAGAAGCTTCCCCCTGGGGAGGCTAGCCCCCTGCCCTGCCTCTTCTGGTCAAGGCCATGCCCCCGCTCACTGCTCTCAGCCCCTCTGTGGCCTCAGCTGGGGTGGGGTGGGGGGGCTAAGAGCTTGGCCCTTCCTCCCCATGGCTCTGGCCAGGGCAGGGCAGATATTATCAGTCAAATTAACAGCACCAACAATTGTATCCATTTAGATACCTATCTGGTTTGTGAGTCTGAGGGCAAAGGTAAGCCATATGGAAGCAGTTACAGTGGCGGGGAGGGACTGTTGGTTAAGTCAGAGGGTGGGCTCAGTGAGAGAAGTAAAGTTACTGTTTAATTTTATCAGTTTGTTCCAAAACCTCCTCTAGTGACACCTCAGTCTGGGACAGTTCCCCAGATTTGTCACCTAAAAAGAATGGCTCAGGTGTGGGAATTTCCCTCACATCCTCTGCAGTGAAGACCGATGCAAAGAATTCATTTAGCTTTTCCGCAATGGCCTTGTATTCCTTGAGTGCTCCTTTGGAACCTTGATTATCCAGTGGCCCCACTGATTGTTTGGCAGGCTTCGTACTTCTGATGTAATTAAAAAATTGCTGTTTGTTATTGTGTATTTTGCTAGTTGCTCTTCAATTCTTTTTTTGGCCCACCTCATTATACTTTTCAATTTTCTTGCCAGAGTTTATGCTCTTTTCTATTTTCCTCAGTAGGATTTGATTTCCAATTTTTAAAGAATGTCCTTTTGCCTTTAACCACCTCTTTTACTCTGTTGTTTAGCCACGGTGGCATTTTTTTTTTGATCCTCTTACTGTTTTTTTTTATTTATTTGGGTTATGGTTAGTTTGAGCCTCTATTATGGTGTTTTAAAATACTTTCCATGCAGCTTGCAGGCATTTCACTCTTGTGACTCTTTCTTTTAATTTCCATTTAACTATCATCCTAATTTTTGTGTAGTTGCCCTTTTTGAAGTTAAATGCTACTGTGGTGGGTTTCTTTGGCATTTTTTCTCTTACAAGGATGTTCAATTTAATTACATTATAGTCACTATTACTGAGCAGTTCAGCTATACTCACCTCTTAGACCAGATTCTGTGCTCCACCTAAAACTAAATCAAGAACTGCCTCTCCCGTAGTGGGTTCCCTGACTAGCTGCTCCAAGAAGCGGTCATTAAAAGTGTCTAGAAATTTAATCTCTGAGATGACATCTCCCCAGTCAATATGGGGATAGTTGAAATCCCCCTTTATTATTGGGTTTTCTGTTTTTGTAGCCTCTCTAAGCTCTCTGAACATTTCACAATCACCATCACCATTGTGGTTAGGTGGTCGGTAGTACATTCATACTGCTATACATGGAATTTCTAGCCATGCAGATTCTATGGTATAGTTTGATTCATTTAAAATGTTTACTATATTTGACTCTGTGCCCTTTCTTTCACATATAGTGCCACTCCTCCCACCAGCACAACCTACTCTGTCATTGCTATATATTTTGTACCCTGGTATAACCATGTCCCTTTCACTGTCACGGTTTCACCACATTTCTGTAATGCCTATTATATCAATATCCTCATCTAATACAAGGCACTCAAGTTCACCCGTTTTAGCACTTATAAAATTTGTCAAAATTGGGTTATCTGCCTTCACGTGGTGTAATTGAATGGGACTCTTTTTTGTTTGACTGTTTCCTTTCAGTACCTACCTGTCTTTTATCAAATTCTGTCCTTTCCCCTTCCCTGGGATATAGAGTATCCCCATTAATAAATTTTTCCCCAAAGGATGTCTCTGTCCAAACCACGTGCTCCTCTGCACCTGTCAGCTTTCCCACAACCCTTAGTTTAAAAATCCCCCTACAACTATTTTAATTTGACATGCCAGCAACCTGGTTCCATTTTGATTTAGGTGGAGCCCATCCTTTCTATATAGGCTCCTCCTTTCCCAAAACTTTCCCAATTCCTAGTAATCAAAATTCCTCCTCCAAACACCATTATCTCATCCATGCATTGAGATCCTGCAGTTCTGCCTGTCCTGTCTAACTGGCCTTTTACTTGGAACTGGAAGCATTTCAGAGAATGCTACCATGGAGGTCCTGAACTTTAATCTCTTGCCTAGCAGCCTAAATTTGGCCTCCAGGATTTCTCTCCTACCTTTCTCTATGCCACTGGTACCTACATGTACCACAACCACCGGCTCCTCCCCAGCACTACATGTAAGTCTATCTCAGTGGTCTCCAACCTTTTTTTATGCCCAAGATCACTTTTTGAATTTAAGGGCAACCCAGGATCTACCCCGCCCCTTCCCTGAGGCCCCGCCTCACTCACTCCATCCCCCCCACCCGTCGCTCGCTCTCGCCCCCCATCACTTACTTTCACTGGGCTGGGGCAGGGGTTGGAATGTGGGAGGAGGCACTGGGCTGAACCTGGGACAGGGGGTTGAGGTGCAGGAAGGAGTGAGGGGGTGCAAGCTCTGGGAGGGGGGTCAGGGCTGGGGCAGGGGGTTGGGGTGCAGGAAGGGGCATGGGGTGCTGGCTCTGGGGGGGGCAGGGCTGGGGCAGGGGGTTGGGGTGCAGGAGGGGATATGGGGTGCTGGATCTGGGAGGGGGGGCAGGGCTGGGGCAGGAGGAAATTTGGGGTGCTGGCTCCAGGAGGGGGGCACTTAACTCGGTCGGCTCCCAGTCAGCAGTGCAGCGGGGCTTGGCCCCACTCAGGCACATCGGCACCTCCTCCCCATCACGAGCCAGGCCACCCCCTCACCCTGCCAGCCAGTAGTGCACCATGTGGCCATGCTGCTCCCGGAAGGGGCCAACATGTCTCTGTGGCCCCTGGGGGAGGCACGTGGCTCTGCATGCTGCCCCTCTCTGCAGGTACTGCCCCTGTTCCTGGGAGCTGTGGGGGTGGTGCTTGCAGGCAGGAGCAGGGTGTGGAGACTCTTGCCCCTCCTCCCCGGCGGGTCCGCTGCGGGCATGCTGGCTGCTTCTGGGAGTGGCATGGGGCCACGGCAGGCAGGGAGCCTGCCTTAGAGTCAGGCCCCTGCTGCGCTGCTGTGGCTGGAGATTGCAATCAGCGGGGAGAGTCTCCAGGATCGACAGGTTGGTGACCACTGGTCTATCTAGATGCATAACCTACGCACCTGGCAGGCAGTTCACCATGTGGTTCTCCTACTCATCACAAACCCAACTATCTATATTTCTAATAATCCAATCCCTCATTACTATTACCTGTCTCTTCCTAATAACTGGGGTCTGTGCAAGAGGATACCATGACATCATCTGGGAGGAGGGTCCCAACTATGGGATCATTTCCTTCCTCTCCAGCTTGATGTCTCCTTCCCCAAGACTTTCATCCTCCTCCACAGCACACAGCTGGTCAAGACTCAGAATGGGACCGCTCTACTGTGTCTCAGCTATATATCTCTGTGCCTCCCTTAGCTCTTCTAGTTCAGCCACTCCGTCCTCCGGAGACTGTACTGAGACCCTGAGGGGCATGAGTTGCTTGCATCAAATGCACACATATCCCTCCCCTCCACAAAGCAGGTACTCATACATGCTGCATTCAGTGCAATAAAGCGGGTAGCCCCCCCACCCTGCTGATGGAATTCTGCCTGCAATATTGGTACTCTTTGAAGGTGGGGATTATTTGTTTGTTCGTTGTTTGGGGGCAGGGGGGTGAGCTTTTGGTCTAAGTTTGGAGTATATTTGTTAGGTGTTTCTGGCTCTCATGCTCCCTATCTACACTCTCTCACAAAATTCCCCTGATTGCTACCTCCTCTGGTTGCTTAGGAGCTGGCTTTTTAAACCTCTGTTCTCCCTGACTTAGCCCCGCCCCCTTGTCAAGACATCCTTAAGGACTTAGGGATCAAAGGATTGCAGGAGAGAGCCTTGTTAGTAAACTCACATGCCTTAATGTCTTTTTTTCTACATATCAGTTATTTTACCAAGTGGAAGGAGACATGTGCTTGAAGATAATTGAAAATGGAAACCACAGAGATATCCACATCAGAGAAGGGGAGGTAAACTGGGGTTTGTTCTTGTCATTATTGCATGTGTTAAATGACTCTCATAACAATTATTTCAAATCATCCTTCCACTGCATTCCATAAAATAATGATCAGGTCATGATTAATAATATTTTGAATTCAATATAATAAATTCCATTCTAAAAGGTACCAAACCACTACACAAACTATACATTGCACATAAAATTTCAGTGAAAAGCAGCAACAACTGGGATATAAAATGGCAGCCAGACACAACACTGCAAATAGTGTGGAGGAGGGAACATTTTGTCCAAGGACATTGGGGCAAATCCTTGTTCATTTATTTACAAAGTCTCCGGGTTTAACCATAGCACTAGCCTACTTAGGCAGGTAGCTGCTGGAAAACAAGTTTATTTCCAAACTGCAGTCACAGACCCACACACAGTTTGTCTTCTTTCTCTCAGATCAAGTACGTCCTATTAGTCAGTTGGGTCTGGAGAGAACCACATGCCCTGTCAGTCAATGACAAGCACTTGTCATGTTGGAGAAATAGTCATGGAGGACTAATTTAGGAATCCTGTTGTGCTAACAACAAGCTTTCCTTTAATTTTACTTACCACTGCTCAGAAAGTATAGTAACTTTCTAAATCTCAGGTAGGTTCTTCATTTTGATTGTCTAACAGCCATGAATGATACAGCTGGCAAGAGAGCAGCTCAATATCTGAGAAGGCAGTGCCCGCTGCTGAATGAAAGCTTGTCATTAACAAGACACCAGCCTGAGAAAGCTAGCAACAGCATCTATTTTGCTGCTGGTATAAACGTGCGCTCAGTTGCCAAGAAACATCATATCAACAGGAATAGAGGAAAAGTGGGAGGGTGAACAAAGGCCTGCAAAAAAGAAAAGAAACCTACATGACACTGTTATATTTATTGTTTCCAATATCTTTGTCTGGGCAGATGTTTCTCCTACCTGCCAGGATACCACATTCTCCTCAGAGGTATGCAAATACTGTGGGACTCGTGATCGAGAGGAAAAGGCTAAACACAGAAACAGATGGACTCAGGTGAAATGTAGTTTTCTACTTTGGACATAGAGCTAATCTGTTAAACTTCAAATATGAGAATCAGTTATTGTTTCACTACAATATTGTATTCTATTTCTTTCCTGGTAAATTATAAATGGAAATTTCATGTATTTATTACACACACAATTTAGAAAATGGGTTAGCTAATGTGTTCCTCATTGAAATGTTTTATACAAATCTGTCATATGTTTGCACTTACATATTAACTTTCGTCTAAGGATCTCAGAATACTTTAAAACCATGAAACAAGCAAGGTTTACAAGATTATTGGCACACTGTATCGTTAATTTCATTTAAAAACCAAAAGATAGAGAGATAGCGGAGACTTGGCCAAATTTACACAATTTCCGAGCGGCAGAGTCAGGAACAGAACGTATGTCTACACCTCTAACTACTAGACAAAAATCTCTAAATCAACGGTGGCTCAGAATGGCTCTGTGTTTTTCAGTGTTGCTCACGCTCCCATTGAAATCAATAGGAATTTTACCATTGACTTCACTGGGAACAGGATCAAGCTTTGGTCTTTAGCTCTGCTGAATTTGTTAAGTGTTTAACAATGCAAGTCACAGCAGTGACTTGGGCCAATTTAGGAGGGGATTGCTGTTACTGTCTGTATAAGACTGACGGGCGGCGAGTTGTATGGGCCCATGGTGCTGTGCTCCAAGAATATTCAGAGCATGGGGCCCGGCTCCACCAATGTTCGGGGCTGGGTCTCTTCCCTGGCCCCGCCTGCTGCCCCTGTGTGCCTCCCCCGGAGCATTTTCTGGCCCCCGGGGTGATTTACAAGGGCTCGGGGGCCTGCACCGCCCCCACCGGCAGCGCAGCGGTGCTAAAGCAGCTTCCTGCCCGCCCTCACTCCGCACGGCGCGCCACTCTAGGAAGCGGCCAGCATGTCCCTGCAGCCCCTGTGGGGGGGTGTCTCCGCGTGCTGCCCCTGCCCCAGCACAGATTCTGCCATTGGAACTGCGGCCAATGGGAGCTGCGGGGGCGGTGCCTGCGGACAGCGGCGCAGGGAGCCCCCCAGGCCCCCAACCTAGGAGCCGCTGCCAGAGGGGGGTGCGGGTCACTTACAAGAGCTGCCCGTGGTAAGCACTGTACCCCTCACCCCCCACACACCCCAACCTCCTGCCCCAGCCCAGAGCCTGCACCCAAACTCCCTCCCAGAGCCTTAGGCGGGTGTGTGTTTGAGGGGGGGGGGTGGGACATTACGACTTGGGCACCACCAAAAATTACACAAACCTGCCGCCCCTGAAGACTGACCAAGCTGAGTTTTTGGCTATTCATGTGATTTACAGAAGGCTTAAACAATAGCAGTAACAGAGTTACCAGTTTTTTCATTAGCTACATTCAGGAAAACATGACATTGAACAGCTGTGATCTTTCTATTGGGGCATGTCACAGTAGCCAAAAGAACTCCCTATAGTAGATATGCTGAGCCAGAGGAATAAATTTGTTCAACTGGGAAGTCTAGAGAATGAAAAAAGAACTGAGAATAGCACCTTTCAGAAAGTCACCTGAATCGATTCTGAGTTCCAGGCACACCCAATATACTTGAAACACTGTTCAGCTACAGCACTGTATGTTCCTTTCAAAACAGCTCAGAGTCATCTGCATTTATAAAAAATGTCACTTGGTTTATTTCCAGAAACCAAAGATACATTGAACTGGAAACACAATAGACTAATACTTGAGGAAACCTTGTATATTTGTAGTTTAAAACTGAAGTTGTTCACCAACATTAAATAGAATCACCTTTCCTGGTTAAAACGGCTGCTTCCCAGATGTAGTCTGTAAATGTTAGAGAGGTTTCAGAGTCGCAGCCGTGTTAGTCTGTATTCGCAAAAAGAAAAGGAGTACTTATGGAACCTTAGAGACTAACCAATTTATTTGAGCATAAGCTTTCGTGAGCTACAGCTCACTTCATCGGATGCATACTGTGGAAAGTGTAGAAGATCTTTTTATACACACAAAGCATGAAAAAATACCTCCCCCCACCCCGCTCTCCTGCTGGTAATAGCTTATCTAAAGTGATCACTCTCCTTACAATGTGTATGATAATCAAGTTGGGCCAGAGGGGGCATATGGTTTCTAAGAAGCTCATGTAGAGTTGTTGATTCATGGACCGATATATTCTTGCTTTCATAACCTGTGGAGAAATTAAAGGAATTAAAAAACAACATCTTGTTTGCAATTGGCAAACTAAATTGTATTCAAGTACACTTTTAAGTAAATAGCTACTCTAACAAATAATGCAGATTGCATGTTTAATGCCTGTATGGGTAATCAGCAAAACCTTAATGATAAGAAAGTGGTCATTGTCGCTGCCAACCAATGACAGAAATCAAGAGTAGGAACTTACAGTCCAGTATTTGATGCATCTAACATGGATCTCACTTTCACTATTCTGATATTCCCAGGCACCATATCCCACTTTTGAGGCTGCACTGGAATTAAGTTTAATCGTAACACTGAATTTTTCACATATTATATATTATTTTTATATAAATTAAAAGTGTCCAGGCAAAGAAAAACATTCAAGCAAAGCTAGAAATTCAAAGTGGCCAACCCCCCAGGCTATTTCTAAATCCCTGTTAAGATTATTAGGCACAGCACTATCAATAAAGGGTTTGTCTACCCTGCCTCACAGCTCGGACTACAGGGGTGTGAACAGCAATGTACACCAAAGTGGTGCTCTGTAACTCCCCCATGTGGCTGCTGTGGGTGTGAACTGAAAGGTTCCTAGTTTGCGTTAACTTAATTCTCTTCAAACAGGGGCCTTCAATATGGCAGCCTCACTCATTTCCACAAGAAACACCCAAAGAACCTAAGCAGCCTGACTCCAGGACAGTTTCCCATTCATGGATCACTAGGCACAGATAGACACTTAAATCCAGGCTACCAGGAGGTGCCTATCTCTGTGAGAGGGGCAGGGCTTAACACACACCCATCTCCTCAGCATCTCCCAGTGGCTAGCTTAGACAGCTTCCCATCTAGCATGTTGGCTTTTTGTGGATTGCTTGCTCAGGTGCCTATCTCTCACCGTTCACTGTATAGGGAAGCCAGAGACGTAACTGCTTTGTGGATCCCAGTGTTGTTCTTGTGGTTGGTTTTTGTTTTTGTTTTGTTTTTTTTTAGGTGCTTAGAAGTTAGCCACCATGACACTCAGTGCTGCAACACCTAAGTCCCTTTGTGGAGCACACTCTCGGTGACTTATCCAAGGTTGCTCCGCAAGACTGTGTTAGAGCTGAAAATAGGACCGAAGAGTCCTGACTCTCCATGCTAGCCACTAGAGAACACTGTCCCTCTAATGCACTATCCTTATTAATAAAATGTAGCTCATTGCATTAACTCTAAAGATGCTATTTTTTTAAAAAAATAACCATTATGCAAAGGAATGATTTACTAATGTTGTTACTTTGTCAGATATTATGTTGGAGAATCAACTAATGTCCTGTTTGAAAGATGGTTTTATTGTGAGGATCTTGGCACACAACTTATACCGATAATCCAAGAGTAAGTATCTATTTACTTTTCTGTTTATGCTGCATTTTGAACAATGTTAACTGTAAAAATGTTAACTGTAAAAAAAATTAACTGTAAAATTAACTGTAAAAAATAGGTTAGGTTTTCTAGCTCTGCTTGTTTGACTGTTTCTGTTTGCTTGGACTTTTAAAATATATAGCAAAACCTTAAAAATACAAAAAACAAAAAACCCCACCACAGTTCCTTCCTGAAATTAATTCTTTGGAATTGCAGGTAAGACTAAGAAGGCCTGCTCAGTTCCACTGAGATATTATTAATGGGTAATCATTGTTTTGCTAAACTTGCCTGAGCGTGTGAAAAGCAAATGTCTCCAGGCAACATGTAAACTTGTCCATTGATGTAAGTGAGTTGCTGTCTTCTCCAAAAAAAGAAAAGGAGTATTTGTGGCACCTTAGAGACTAACAAATGTATTTGAGCATAAGTTTTCGTGACCTACAGCTCACTTCATCGGATGCATGCAGTGGAAAAACAAAACAAAACAAAACAAAATCCGATAAAGTGAGCTGTAGCTCACGAAAGCTTATGCTCAAATACATTTGTTAGTCTCTAAGGTGCCACAAGTACTCCTTTTCTTTTTGCGGATACAGACTAACACGGCTGCTACTCTGAAACCTGTTTTCTCCAAATGGTTCATAAAGGATGAGCAACTAGCAGAGCAAGCTTTGTATTACAGGATGGCAAGGCAGTCTCCCAGAGCCGCAGAACATGAAGTCAGCAAAATGTTTAGTGACTATTGTGTGAATGACTTTGGGTTGGAAAGTGCCTTAGGGCCAAATCCTCTACTGGTGAAATTGGCATAGCACAACTGAAGTCAATGAAGCTATGTCTAGTTACACCAGCTGAGGATCTGGCCCTATCTATTTTGCAGATTGCTTATGGCAGTACACAACTTCATAGGCTGTGTTGCTACATAATCTCAGCCTACAAAATGTGAACATTAGGTTTTAGTGATGCTTAATGTTTCTTATTGCAGGTTTTTCAACTCAACACAATATCACACTGGAAAACCAAATCCAGGTAATGAAATGATTGTCCCAATTACAAAATTAATTTACATCAGAGTAATTAAGCAGCAATGATTTTAACTGAATTAAAGTTCTGTTTTTCCTTTCTCGCTGCTTCTGTAAATGAAAGCTACTTTGTAAGGAAAAATAGCCACTCTCTTTCCCTGCAACAGAGACAAGAAAAATGCATATCTATGAGCGGAATTAGTACCTAGTCTGCTTATGTGAGGACATCAGAATGAACTATTTAGAGAATTATATAGTGCAAGATCTAAGAAACTCTGTTCTGCTTCCACACTATTTGAGCACCATGCAAGCCAGAGTGAGATTTTAGTAAATCAAATCACCACATCGCACAGTTATTTCTCCTCCTTTACACAGGATTGTGTATTTTATCCACACTCTGAGAGTAGGGTTGCCAACTTTCTACTTGCACAAAACCAAACACCCTTGCCCTGCCCCCTCTCTGAGGCCCCTCCCCTTCTCCAAAGCCCCGCCGCTGCTCACTCCATCCCCCCTCCCTCTGTCGCTTGCTCTCCCCACCCTCACTCACTCGCTCATTTTCACTGGACTGGCTCATGGGATTGGGGTGTGGAAGGGGGTGAGGGCTCCGGCTGGGGGTGCAGACTCCAGGGTGGGGCCAGGGATGAGGGGTTTGGGGTGCAGGAAGGGCTCTGGGGTGGGGCCAAGGATGAGGGGTTTGGGGTGAAGGAGGGGGGACATGCCGCTGCTTCCAGGAGCCGCGTGGAGCCACGGCAGGCAAGGAGCCTGCCTTAGCCCTGCTGACCGTACTTTTAACGGTCTGGTCAGCAGTGCTGATCAGAGCCACAAGGGTCCCTTTTCAACCGGGCGTTCCGGTCGAAAACTGGACACCTGGCGACCCTATCTGAGAGAAAGGGCACTTACCCTCAGGTCACTCAGGGCCTGATCCAAATCCCATTGAATTGCACTGGCTTCACTAGGCCTTAGATCAAGCCCCAGTGCTGATTGCAATTGTGTTGCCCTAGAGCGGCTACTTAAGTCACTAATCTATTTTCAAGTCAAACCTCAGATTGGAGTGCAAATCTCTTCTCTTTGAGGCCCCCCCAGCAGCCCAGAGAGAGGTAGCTATGCAGACCTAACTCCCAATGCATTCAGTGCTAGGTTGACGGACGAATTCTTCTGTTGCCAAGCTATTGCCTCGCGGGGGGGTGGATTAAATACAGTGACAGGAAAACTGCTACAGCTGTAGTGCTACCATTGTGCTGCTGTAGCATTTTAAGTATAGACATAGGCTTAGAGAGTATGAAAACTTTGCATAAAGAGTATTGTATCTGACCCTGTAATGGGATGCTAAACTGTATTCTACCATTCAGCCATTAGGTGGTGTCATGTGTAACATACCTTATCTGAGCTAGTAATAGCTAGAATAAGCACTGCATTGAAAAAAGAACAGGAGGACTTGTGGCACCTCAGAGACTAACAAATTTATTAGAGCATAAGCTTTCGTGGACTACAGCCCACTTCATCGGATGCATAGAATGGAACATTTAGTAATATATATATATATAAAACACGCATACATACAGATAAGTTGGAAGTTACCATACAAACTGTGAGAGGCTAATTAGTTAAGATTAGCTATTATCATCAGGAGAAAAAAACTTTTGTAGTGATATCTTACTATAAGTAAGTTCTGTGCATCCGATGAAGTGGGCTGTAGCCCACGAAAGCTTATGCTCTAATAAATTCGCTAGTCTCTAAGGTGCCACAAGTATTCCTGTTCTTTTTGCGGATACAGACTAATATGGCTGCTACTCTGAAACCTGTCACTGCATTGAAGGATCTTATAGTGAACACATCTCTGGTGTATCCCCGGGAAGGAAACTCTGTAGTCAGTCCACATGTGATTCAAGGGCCTGACCTGCAACTTACCATGTACAAGAGCTACATGAGAGACTCAGCATCAGTACTGTGTTCTCATATACTCCTGGCAAATGGCTTTCTGACAGAGGAGGGCTCTGTGCTTTCATGGGAAGCAAATTTTGTCTTCCCAAAAGCTCACTTCTACTTACCTCATAGAATAAACAAACTAGTTTATTCTAACACTGGTGTCTCCCAGTGTCCAACAGGTACAGACTGTAGAGCTGGAATCTAAGGTAGTCTGGCCTTGTGGTTAAAGCACTGGATTAGGATTTAGAAGATGTGTTTGCAATTCCAGACCTGTCACAGGCTTACTCTGATTTTGGGCAAGTCACTTAATCTCTCTGTGCCTCACTTCCCAATCAGTAAAATTAGGATTGTTTTTCTCCTATTCTTTGCCTGTTTGTCTATTTAGATGGTAATCTCTTTAAGGCAGAGACTCTCTCTCAATTTATACTCGTATAGTGCCTATCACAACGGAGGGCCTAATTTCAACTGGGGCCTCTAGGTGATATTGTAATAAAAATAATATCCCCAATCTCACACATCATCCATCCTTGGTCAATTTAATGATTCCCAATAAACACGAGTAAGATATATTTGAGCAAATCCCTTCCACATCAGAACTGGGAGGTTGTAGCTCAGGAACAAGTGAATTATATTGAGCAGGAAAAAAAATGTAGAATACTAAATATTAACATTGGCAGTATTTTCACAGAAAGTAAGAACCACAGGCTAGACTGTCACATGCCATAATATTTCTTGAAGCTTTTGCACATAGAACTGCAAGAAATTTTACATAAATCTAGCAAGGAAGATCTTTCTTCTGTTGCTGTTCAAAAGTCCTCCAAAGCCCAGGAGGCTAGGGAGAGTTTAATTAGAGCCAAAGGAGATGTTTTCAAGAGAAAAAAAATTAAGCACTTAAGCGTATTACATTTGTTCTGAGCTCATTACATCTTTTTTTCCCCTGAATGGTTTCCCACTTGGATTTAGCAATTGAATCCAGAATACAAATATTTTCACTGGTTTTTGGCTTTGCTCTTGCCCCAAGTAAAATGCAATCAGAAAAATTCTGTGCAGAATTTCAGCCTGGTGAACAGCTCAGTGCTCCTGATCTGCACTTCTCAGAGACAGTGATAAACACAAGCTTCCAGAAACAGCTTCTGTTGTGCAAAAAAAGCCACACATACCCTAATATTTTTAGAGTTGCAGGAATTTTAGCTCCCAGCTCCCATTAAACTCAGTTGAATTTGTGTATCAAACCCTGCACAAAGCCTTGGGTAAGCTAGTAACAAAAAACTACTAACTTCTCAAGTTGTGTTCTGCTGATGGAGAATATACCCCCCCAGAGCCGTGATTTCCTCTGGGATTTATAATTTTCTCTCCTTGGTGTAATTCAAGGATCAGCATAAGATGTGTGCAGTATGCAAATCCAATTGAAGCCCCAGGTACCTAAGTGGTCCACAAATCTTGTGCTGGTCCTGGGCAAAGAGGTGAATTTCAAGCCAGGCAAGCAATCTGCATCTAAGTCAGCAGCAACAGGGCTTCAGCCAAAGCGCTCTCAGCCTCATCTCCATGAGTCCCAGCTGTTCCACAACCTCTGCAGAGAGACAGACAAATAGAAAAGGTAAAAGAAGCAAGAGAAAAATCTCCAGAGAAAGTCCTGATAGCACCTGTTTCATTCAGGAAAGCTATGAATGGAATCAATCGCTCCATAACTATTTTTGACTTGAGCTAAGTTTCTTCTTGGTTGTTTATTTATTTTGGGCCCATTTTTGGCCTCAGTTATCACTAAGGCAACCCTACTGAAATCAGGATTTACAAAGCTACATGCAAGGGTACAATTAAGCCTTTGGGATTAATTTTAAAAGAATGCCTACATTTGTGTGTGCTGTAAGTGAGAAAAATTATGTATGCAAAAACTGAGCAGGCGCCTGTCTAAATAGCCATTTTCAAGGACAATCACGTGAACTGCAATCATGCACACATTTTTGAATGCAGACCTCAGGCCTCCTTCTGTGAAACTACCTGTTACACTAACCTGAAGTTTTGCCATATGGGGATAAAAGCTGGCTTGCCCACAACTTATGTAAACAAGAACTCCTCCTCTTATTTCTAGAATTAAACATGTTTTTAAAAACCCCCTGATTTGGGGTCCAGGAAAGGTATCAAATACATTTGTTTTATGATCACAGTCATGATGTGTGGAACTGTAAGTGCCAAAATAACCATGGGAGTTTCTTCACAGGAGATTTCCAGCTGGAAGCCAAAGTGCCAGAAATCTCATCAGAGAACCTGATATGGTTACAGTGCTAGCCCAGTTTTGCAGACTCGGAAAGTTCAGATATGTTCAATAAGCTTCAGGTAGGTATCCAAGGTCTGGGTTGGTTATTTGAACCAACCCAAATTAAGGGCACATCTACAAGGTGCATTTGTCTGCACCAGAGGGGTGTAAATTCTAGTGCGCGCTAGCATGTCGCACACTAACTAGCTCATGTGAACCCTGCCGGCCTGCACTAAAATTCCCTAGTGCGCAGTAATGTAGTCCTGTTTCAAACAATATCATATTAACATGCACTTGGGAACTTTTAGTGTGCACCAGCAGATTCCACACGGGCTACTTAGTGTGTGACATGTTAATGTACACTAGAATTTACACTCCTCTGGTGTAGACAAATGTACGGTGTAGACAGGCACTTGATGTTTGCTCATCACTAGTAATGGTCAGCAATGGCTGTGCCTGAAAAGCTTCAGAGATTTGGTTTACAAAAGCATCCAAAGGTTCAGAAGCTTATCTGGTGTTCCCTGAAATAATTCACACTTAAAATCTGGGCTCAAAAATTTGTGCCAGCTGTCTCTCTTCTAAGACATTTGGTACCTGTTTCCAGGTGGGATGGAAATGTTGTCAGAATGTCTGCAGAGAATTTAGGTGCCCTAAAGTTTAAACTAAAGTTTAATGAACTTCACTAAAGATTTTATAATAGGGTTGATTTTCTCCAAATGGAACTACCTATTTTTAGTCAATATATACCAGTGCCTCAACAGCTACAAAGGGCTTTATGAGGACAGCACCATGGATATAGAAGAATATGGTACAAAGAGCCTGATTCTGCTGTCACATCACATACACAACTTGCACTGTTCCAGTGCGTGGAACAACTGCAGCATTGGCTTCAAAGCCTAGTGAGTACATAACCAAGTCTTTGCTCTTGGTAATCACTCAGCATAGCGAAAACAAAAAAATATATGAACAAGTATGAAACGTTGTGTGTTTCACTCATCAAGTTGTGGGGGGAAAGATATAATGTAGTCTAAAGCCTGATCTACACACACATTTGCACTGGTTTAACTAACTAAAGTATTCTATAAATTGACTAACTAAAAGTATTATATAAATTATAGCTGTGAGCTAAACCAGAGTAAGCCGGATTTAAACCAACATGAGTGCCCACATTACAAAGCTGCATTGGTTTAACATCCTACCTTTTGTTAATCCGGTGCCATTTTTTGTGCTTAGACAAGCCTTCATACCTTGTTGTGAATCTTGTGCCAATAGAGCATGAAATCAAACAAGTCAAGAGGAGTGCAACACTGTTCTCAGCAGACACAGCCCAGTTGTATGTTATGCAACAGACAGTGTCTGATTTACAGCAAGGCCTATTTCCAGGACATCATCCTTAGAGACATTAAGATTTAGCACACATAAGCTTAAGTGTAATTATCAGTTAATTGAAAATAAAAAATAAATAAAGAGAGCTAAATAAGAAAGATAACTGGCTAGTGGACAGTTTATTGGTTCAATTAAATGAAAACTGTACAACTTAAAAAAAGATCAAACTCCAAAGGGCAGAATTCTGCTGTGTTACCTCAAATAAATCTAGAGTAACTCTGTAGAAAAGTTCATCAGATTTGCACTTGTGTAATTCAGGAGAATATGTTAAAGATCATAGTTGAGCCAGCTGAAATATACAAAAACAAGTTTTCCTATGGAAATTATATTTTCCAGTGTTATGCTCATATATGCAAAAAAAACTATAAAGTAATATTTTAAATTGAAGTTATTATTAAAAACAGCTTGTACCAATATCCTACATTTCCCTTTTCCACACCCTAAAATAATCCCACTTCAGTCCCATACAAAAACTTAAAAAAAAATTAAAATGATCCAGATGTTGAAAACATTAATCCTGACAATCTTTTGGCTCTGAAGCAGTTTAAGATAATGATTCATTGGCTATTACACTAATGGAGGAAGGGGGGAGGAATTAAAAGGCCACCCACACATTAGGCCGGATTACTCAATTCTCTTCTGTGACCAGTTAACCCTCTCTCATTGTCTAATATATGGGCTGTGACTAAAGTGCACAGTGACTGAAGTGTGCAGATGTTTAAAAAGTGGCCTTGCTGCTGGGAACACCCAAGTCTCTGCATATTGTGCAAATCCCAGCCGAGCAGCACTCAGGTTGGGCTAGTTAAGCTCACACCAGTAATCACTTTTCAGGGGTGGATTAAAACTATCTGGGGCCATGAAAACTTCAGAGTTCCGTGAGACATTATCTGTGCAACCCCTGCCTATAATTCAGACCTGGTCTCTTTTCGCATCTTCCCCCACTCTCTTCGTTCTGCCAAAGATACTAGCCTCAGTACCCCTGTCACTTCTTTTGTCCATAGGCCTCATCTACCCTGCCCCTTCTTCTTGGAACTCCTTCCCCAAACCTGTTTGCCATGCGAGCTCTCCTAGCCACATGCAATCCCTCCTAAGACTGATGAATGCTACACAGTCAACAATAAGTAGAAGCAATGAATGGGACCATCTAAATATGTACATGCTTTACCAAGTGATCGTGTGATCTTGTTGTCCCCCTTGTCCTTTCCTTCCCCTCCCCTTTCTCTGGGCCTTATGTGCGTCTGTCCCTTACTAGTAGCGGCATGTGCAACCAAGACTATGCTTTTCTGGGCAGGGACTGTGTTGTTCCTAGCACACTTCTGGGCACTTGAAAAAATAATAAATGTCTAAATAATAAATTCTATAGGAAGGGTCAAAGTGTCTATAGATACGATAGATTTTTCTACTAAATTCTATATGACTTTTCCATTAGGCTGGCAGACATAATAGCAGATCCTGTACTAGTGCCCTACAGGGGGCATGAAAGATGTGGCCATACTAACCCCCTGTGCTACCCCTCCATCTGGCTGCACCTGATGGGGGAAGGCTGCACCATTTACAGTAATGGCACAGCATGCAGACTCACCAGCTCTAGAAGAGACTGAGTTCAAAGCACAATCTGCCGTTAAGCAAACAGGCCCTTCTTCATGGAGGCTTGGCCTCATGCCACGTTTGGAGGTTTCTTGTTCGGTTATTTTTCAGTTATTGATAAGCAAAAAAACCCTTCAAGAGTGTATTTTGCGTCCACTTGCCCACTGTTCAAAAATGGCTAAAAAGATTCACTTCAAACTTAAAAAAAAAAAATCTAAAATTCAGTTGTAAAAAGAGCTGAGACTGAATAGAGTCTGTGTCCGAGAGGAAATTCTTTTCACAAAGATATGAGCATGAGAAGACAAGGTGTTTGAAGGGAGGGCCAGATGTCAGTCTACCTGTAGCATTCTGGCTGCAAGAGCTAACAGAAGCACAGTTTAAAAGACAGAATGTAAATTACCTAAAAAGAAGGATGGGTGGGCGGGGTTAAGTCCAAAAACTGGGAGTCAGGTGACCTACTGGCTCATCCACTGACTGTATGTATGGCAGGGGCAAGCCATTTAATCATTCAATAGTGATTGAGTGGGCCACCTAAAAATCTAGGTGATGAACTGGGTACCCAAAATTGTGGCACCCATAACTAATAAGGTAAAAGTTGGCCTTAATTTTTCTGAGCCTTTGAGATGAGTGGGAGACTGTCCACTGACCTTAACTGGCTTTAGATCAGGTCTCATGTGTGCCGGTTTCCCAGCTGTAAAGTAAGGATCATGCTTACCTAAACCCCAGGCATCTGATAGGGTGTAATTCATTGCTGTATGTAGAGCCCTTGGCAGGTGCTATTGAAATGCAAAGTATTTCTATCAAAACAAGCCTATGTGTAGTTTGGGGTTTTTTTTAAACTTCTTATTTACACATCAAGAAATTCAGTAGAGTGCAGTTTTTAATTAAGAGCTAAATGGTGGCTTTGTCTCGGTCCCCAGACAAGGAGAAGCATGTTGTTGCATTGTCCTAGGAAGCAGATTGTGACTCACTGATTCAGTCTCCCTCCCAGTTTTCCCCAGCTCCAACCACGTGCCAGGCCTATACCTAGCACTGTATAGTCCCCAAGCATGTTAGTGTAGCAGAGCTGACTAGTGCATTGGCGGGGAGCCAAGGCGGCTCCACCCCTTCATCTTCCCCACCCCACCCCACCCCACCCCACCCCCGCATTGGGGCAGGGATGTAGAAGCTCTATGGAACCAGCTCTCCCCACCATGAAGCTACCTACAATATGTGCAGCCAGTATATGGGAATAAATGGTCATATTCTCCTGCGTGGACCCAAAGGATGGGCCATAATTGTCCTAAATTAAGGACATAGGATAGTAATTTTTTTAATTGAGTTACACATTGATTTACATAATTTGCCATTTGAAAACTTCCACAAAATCTTTAATCCCAAATCTCTAAATTTCCTACAGATCTCAGGATTCTGAGCCATGGGTTCCCAGAGGAGTTCCTTGAACTCAGTGCACTCTAATGACAACAACCAAACCCACACCCCAGAAAACCCCCAAAACACAGAGACCTCTTCTGTTCTGTAATACTCTCAGCTGAGATGCCAACAAGTGAGGCAGAGCACAAGCCATAATCTTAAAGAGCTCTCCTAAGGCTTCACCATGGGAACTGAGCCGTTGCCAACCTTTTGCACATATGTATTTAATGACACCATCAGAGGAATCACAAAAGTGCTGGGTCAAAATGCTCTTCCTTTTTTTGTTCAATCTTTGGTCACCAGAACCAAAGCTTAGATCAGTCACCTTGTTAGAGGAGATGAACTTACTGGTTAACTTCCTTCTTCTCTTTTCAAATGCTCCCCAGACAGCAACATCTAGAACAGACTATGCACCAGGAGAATCAATCTGCTGCCTTTTGCCTTACCCACACCCAGGGCTATTTAATAATAATAATAATAATAATTTGCATCCCTCAAGCCCCTTCCTCACAGAGATCTAAAGGGCTTTGGAGAAATTATTTAAGCCTCCCATCACCCTTGTGAGGTAGGTATTATTATCCATGTTTTACAGAAGGGGAAATCAAGTCACAAAGATAGATATTAAAGGGCTCGCCCAAGGTCCTATGCAATGTTGTTGTCGCCATGTTGGTCCTAGGATATAAGAGAGACAAGGCGGGTGAGGTAATTGCACAAGGTCATACAGCAAGTCAATAGCAGACTCAGAAATAGAACCCATGATTCTCAATATCTCGGCCTGCACCCAGAACACTAGACTACATTTGCGATATGTATTACCTGGCATTCCTGACCACAGTGATACAGACCCATCATGCCCTTAAGAGTTTGCAATGGGCCATAGCAAAACCTGGCCTAATTACTTGTTACCTGAGCAAAGGAAGACAGCACATACAGTTCCCGTTCTCACTTATTCCCTCATCTAGCTGGCTACACCTCCCTTATGGAAAGGAGAAAACATGGGCCTATTTCTTTACGTGCAACATTTATTTTTATAAATTCTCTTCATCAACCTCTTTGTCTGAATCAGAAAAACACAAGAGAAAAACCTACCATTTCATTTGTAGCATAGATTTAGTGACATGAAAAAAAATATGCAAAGACATTGTTACATGATCACTAATAAATTATTAGCCATGATAAGCCTGGAGGCATGCCACAAAAACATATAATTACACAGAGAAACATATGCCAAAGTGCTGTATTTTCAGATGGATGGTTCAGCAGCTATACTTGACATCAGTGAGATGGGCATAAATACCCTGGCCTAAGTTTTCAAATTGACGAGTGATTTTAGGTACCTCGGTTTTTGGATGCTCAACTTGAGATACTTTTAAAAGGCCTGATTTTCAGAAAGTGCTGAACATCCAGCTGCTGAAAATCAGGTCCCTTTTCAGTGATTCAGGCTGGGTACTCTAAATTACTCTAAATGTACTGTGATGGGCATGTGTGAGAGAGAGATTTATATGAAATAAGAAAGACAAGGTGAAATAAGACTAATATAGTCCAAACTTGAGTCCATATTCAGGCACTTGATGAAGTGGTTTGATTTCCAGAGTTATTGTGCACCTACAACTCCCACTGACTTCACTGAGGCTCTGATTCAGGAAATCACTAAACACATGTTTAAGTCCATCCCAATTCAGGACAGCACTTAGAAATGTGCTTAAAACCCATTGCACTGATTTAAAGGTAAACAGGTGCTCAACTGCTGTCCTGAAAAAAGAGATTTTTTTTAATTGAGGCTTTGAGAACTGAACTCTCAAGTACCTCTGATAATCAGAACAGTTATTTTAGTTGTCACCCCACTTTGAAAACGCTAGCCTAGATATTTAATTGACATTGTCAGTAAAATAATTTGTCTAGAATAGCATTTGATTGCATCAATTACAATGCAGCTGTCTCAAGTTATATACATTATTTAAAGATATTAGTGTTTATGGGAGATGTGCTTGTGCATGGGGAGTTAGGCTTACATATCTGGGCAGAGAATTTTAGGATATAACTCATTAGCAGGAACAATTAAACCTTAACATATGCGAAGTTATGGAATTATAGCGGTCACCTAAACAGATTCGCTAAAATACACTCACTCATTAATAAGAGGTGGAAGGAGATGAATGCAAACTAGAACAAAAAAAGTAATGAAATGCAAATTCTAAAGTAAAAGGGTGTGATTTCCCCATCTCCACTCCAGCACCTTTCGGCTGGGTAAAAAGGCCAGAGAGGCATAAAAACCTCTGTTCCAGCTGCAGGAGAATTGCTCTGATGCAAGCACGGAGAAGATAGCCATAAAGCTGTCTCCTAACCTCCTGCATCATGCTCTGGCACAGCAGCAATGGTTGGGGGGTTGGGGGGGGCACAGCACACAGATATGTGGAGTTTCTGGAGAGCATTATGGCCAATGCCTGCTCTCACTTAGACAGTAGGATTGCCAGGTGTCCAGTTTTCGACCAGAACACCTGGTCGAAGCACTGCTGACCAGGCTGTTAAAAGTCTGGTTGGCAGCACAACAGGGCTAAGGCTCCCTGCCTGCCATGGCTCCATGCGGCTCCTGGAAGCAGCAGCATGTCCCCTCTCCGACTCCTATGTGTAGGGGCAGCCAGGGGGCTCCACACGCTGCGGCTGTCCCAAGCACTGGCTCTGCAGCTGCCATTGGCCGGGAACTGCAGCCAATGGGAGCTGCGGGGGCGGCACTTGCAGTCGGGGCAGCATGCAGAGCTGCCTGGCCACACCTCCGCGTAGGAGCCGGAGGGGGGATGTGCTACTGCTTTCCAGTGTCTCTTAAAGCATGAGTTGGTTTTGAGATGTAGTTTCAGATTTACTTGGCCATGCAGAACACTTGGGTGCAAGAGTGAATTTGCAAGTCTTGCTTCTGGGGCCAGTGGAGAGTATGAACCAAATTCAGCTCTAGTATAGACAAATCAGTTCCCACTGAAAACTCTAGAAGATGCACCCATTGTGCCAGGGCTGAATTGGACTCTGAGTCAGCTGCATGCAGAGCTTTTTGTAATGAAACCCATAACCTGGTGAGCTTTTGCCAGGTTACAGAATCCAGAAGGCCTGCCCAAGTCTAGCCTGAGTTGTAAGTACTGCCAGGCTAGTGGTGGATGGAAGTTCTGTGAGACTTGGTTGTTTGGCATAATTTAAATCCCAAAATAGGGAAAAATTTACTGTTTTCATCAATAGTTTCATTTAAAGTTTTGGGTTGAGGTCAAGGGGATCTGAAGACTCGGAAACCAAAACAAGGTTCAGATGAACCAGAGAAAGACTTGAAGTAAAATCCCAGATCTAAATTTCAAACTCTGGATGTGACCCAGAGCCAGACCCATCCGAATCTACCTTTTGAGCCTTTTTTTTTTTTTCCTTTTTGAAGTGTTGCAGTTTTTGGATGCCTAACTTGATATACCTGCTGAGCATCTGTCTTCTGAAAATCAGGCTCCTTTCAGGTGTCTGAAGATGGGCACCCGAAAATCACTAGTCTTTGCAAATAGTGTATATTTTTTATAATGGACCGAACAAAAACCCAGTCCCAGACCCTGCTCCCTTGAAATTTGAGGTGTTAGAAATTTGGATGTAGTTTGCATCGATGCTCTTCTGTCTGTAGAATAATCCCTCCCATCCAGTCAGAGTGATGTTGATTTTGAAGGAACATAAGTGTCCTGCATTAACAATGCTATTACTGAAGCGCTGTGATATTTATTTTTAAACACACTGTTGTTGCTGTACAAATAACTAAAGAAGCTACATATCATAAGGGCCGCAATGGGAAATCAAGGAATAAATATATATAAATAACCCCACAAAAATACATCGAAAAACAGCAACTTATTAATGCAAATAATGACAAAGTTGAGGCATGTAAACCCTGCCTGCAGTAAAGCGTTGAGCATGCAGGCAGAGGGCAGCAGTGAAAGCTCTACACTAAAAACTTAAGTCGACCTATATTAAGTCGACTTACAGCCACCGTAGTAATTATTGCAGTGGTGCATGTCCACACTACCCTCCTTGGGTTGACGGTACATGCCCTCACCAGGAGCACTTCCACTGACCAAAGAGGGGCAGTGTAGGGAGCGGAGACCCCGGGCTCTCAGCTCCTTTGGCAGCTTCCTGCTCATGGGCTCCTGGTGGACTGTCCTCCACTCAGCTCCCCGTTCCCCCCCCCAGGAGTGTAGGGGGGGGAGAATCCTCTGGGGCTTCTAGGCCCCAGGGAGTTGGGTCCAGCTGCCCCAGCTTCTCGCCCCCCTCCACTCTGCCAGCTCCTCACTGGTAGCTGGGCAACCTTGTCAATGTCACAGCTCCCAGCTAGGAGTGGGGTCCATTCTTGCCCCAATTCCCAGCAAAGAGTGGGGTCCAGCTGCCCAGCTCTCCAGGGGAGCGGGGGACAGCTGGATTCTAGCTGCCCATCTTTCTTGTTGACAAGAGCACTAACAGCAGATGTAAGTAACATAGTATATACACAGACACTGTATCACCCTAACCGACATAAGCCCTATACCTTTTGTGGAGGTGGCGTTATTATGTCATCTTATTATGACATAAGCTGCCTTATGTCAACCTAACTGTGAAGTGTAGACCAGGCCACAGACTCAATGCCTGCCAGAGTGTTGGGACACTGTAGGCCAGTCATCCCTGCTGAAGCCTTTTACCATCTCCAGCATGCACACGCTTTGCACCAGTCAATGGAGAAGGAGAGGTTGCCCTACCCTGTCTCCTTTGAGGTGCAAGCTGGAAGGAAGGACAGACTGGAACTACCTTTATGCAAGGGTTTGAAGTTGTAGAAGTTTCTTGAAACCAATCCCCTCCCTCCCACTAAATCCCTTTAGCAGAGCCACATAGACCTAATCTCAGCTTTCATTGTTTAACTGAATCTGACCTGCTCTAAAAAGTGTCATTTTCTTTTATAAATTCATTCAGTAAACCTGATGTATTTTTCAATTTAGCATATTGTCACACTTTATCAGTCAAAGCTGTAAAAAGCACAGCGAGTTTATAACACTAATAGTTTAACACTAAATTTTCACAGTATGAATATTTAATAGTAATGAACTATAAAAATGGACCTAACTATTGAACTCTTCTAATGAAGCTCTTCAATATTAGGACATGTATGAAAATATTAGAGTTGATGTTCCACTTAAGGATGTGGCATTTGGGGAATAAATATACTAATGCTTTTGGCTGTCTAGTTTGAAAGTACTGTCTTCTTACATTTTGCCTGTGTGTTCCACTGCCCCCAATAAATTAATTTGTGTTTGCTACTTGTCTCATAATACCATTAGCACATCAAATGTTAAGGAAGTATCAAGAGACCAATTTGCTTAGAGATTAGTTAAAGCAAAAGAACAAACTATACATAAACATAAGCGGTCCTATCAAAACAAAAGCCATTGGGTGATAAGAGACACTCAATTCCTTTGGTTGTTAGGTTGTAATGAAATGCCTGTTTACCTTGCCTGCAATGTAGGGCTCCCTCAGTCTCTCCTGTTGAAGCTGTTCCACTGTGGATAAATAATTAAAAGTCATTGGAGCAGGGGGACTGGATGCTGGGTCTCCCACATCCTGGATGAGTGCTCTAGGTACCATGCTATAAACTCGTTCTCATGTTTGTGCACTCTCTCTCTGGCCCAAATGCCCCTAAGTATTTATCCACAATGCAACAGCTTCAACAGAGACTGCTGGAGCCCCCCCATGAGAATATCTCATTAGAATGCCCCTGAAAGGTAGATCACTGTTCAACTCTCTTCTCCTCATCAGCTGTAGGGGGAACTTGAACAAGGAGTCTCCCATATCCCAGGTGAGTACTCTAGCCATTGACTAAAAGTTACAAAAGAGGTAATCCTCCTCCTCTACTTCCCTCCCTTTCCTCCACTGTTTTGTCTGAATTCACCTGAGGGGCCAGATTCAGTAGGCAGCCTTGGAGCCTGCCTATCCAATCCCTTGAGTTCGGCGGCTGAACGCCCATCTTCCCCTGGTTTGTGAATCACTGTGGGCTTAGGCGGGGACAAGCAACCAGATGCCTAGAGCGATGCCTAGTGTGCATGCCCAGGGGCAGAAGCCCAGGTGCCTAAGGAACTATTTACTGCAGAAACATAGGTGCCAAGTAAGTTTCGGTACCTACAGAGTTCAGCGGGAGTTTTGTGAATCACAGTGGAGCCTAGAACTGGGACTTGGATGCCTAGACCCAGACTTAGGCACTGAAGTACTTTGTGAATTTAAGCCTTCCTGCCTGAAAGTAACATTATCCCCCATCTCATATGGGATTTAACTGAAACCACTGGTTAACGGCGACAGTGTGCCTTTCAGCACAGCTGCAAGCAGGGGGGACGGGCAGGGCATATAAGGTGCAATACCCCAGACTGAGCCTCTTTGGGCCTGCATCAACCCCTCAGAACTACAAGCCCTTCCCTGCATCACACTTGCCTTGGCAGAGGATGGGATAGTAATTTTGCTGCAGGCCTATACCAACCATAAGTTCTGACACCCTGTTGGCTACCACATTGGAGTCCATCAGTGGGACACTAGCATGAGTAAGGCTAGCAAAATGGGCCCCACAATGAGTGAGCAGCAGATCCTGGGTTATAATCGGCTCCTGGGCCCATACTCAGACTGACTCTTTCCATTTCTGGATCAGCTTCCACTTCTTGCTTAGAAACACAAACAAGGTAGGGGGTTTTCTCCTTGCAGGGCTCTTCGCATCTCATTTGAACCCACAAAGACCCCCAGTTTCCCTTGCTTAAACTATCTCTATGCTCACCCTCAAACTCCCAAACTATTGCCACTATTCCTCCAGGCCAAGAGCACTGTACTCCCTTTTAAGCCTCTCACTGGGAACCTTAACAACTGGAAACCAAGTGTCTCACTGCCAAGTAATGTCCCAAGAGGAGCTCAACTTGCTGATAAAACTCACTGTTCTCCTCCCATTTTAGCCTGGATTGTGAAACACTGGCACCATGTTCAGGTCTCCCACATGATAGGGAGCACTACGACTAAGCCACTTGTTGGGCTCCAGAAAGTTTTTTCCAATTAAACAGTGCCATATGTTCTGTGACATTGGAAATAACGCAGCTATCTAAATAGTGCTCAATAAAGCAGACTATTACTGTTAACCAAACAAAGCATTTAAAAATAAATTAGAACACTAATTGCACTAAGTACCATGGTGGAATGTCTTCAATTTCTCTCTGCTTTTATGTGTAGATATGAATTATAAAAATATTTTACATGCATTCCCAGCCAAAAAAACCAATGTTAAGATGCAGTTGAGGTTGAGAATCTATATCTATAATTTAAGGATGAAGAACATTACATGCATGTGGTAATTATCCCAAAACCAAGCATTATGAACCTAGGAAATTCAGAATTAAAATTAAACCTAAAAGAAACCCAAATATATTCAGGTATGAAAATGGACAGTTAAGGCACCCAGACAATGTTTACTTTGCCCTATAGTGACACCATGCAATAACCATACAAATAGAATTAATTCTTATTAGTGTTTGCGATCCCACCTTAAAGTAAACTGAGTTTCTGTCATATTTTTCCTCATAGTGTCACTCCGTTTCTAGGGGATTTTCTGCTTTGTTTTGTTTTACAAAAACAAAATTGTTCAACAACTGTGCTGGATAAGACAGAATAAGATGCCTTTTGCTAAAATAACTGTTAAGTAAAAAGAGCTTTAACCAAAAGATTCCTTCTTTTGGTGTTAGCACTAAATAATGAAGAGAAGCATTACAAAAATAAATGGTTTGCTTATAAATGGAGCTTTGTTAACCTGTTTATTTTAACATGCATTGATATAATAGAGATTTTAATTTATGTGGCAGAAGAGGATGTTTCTAGATCAAAAGCTGCTGAAAGGGGTTTTACCTTGTCCAAATTTTCTTGAGGACGACTATGGCTGCAAATATGTTGTGCATATCATGAGCCATTAAACTGTGATAGCTTCTTTAACACAGTGCATTACATTTCATGCACTGACCTTCTGGGAAAAAATGGTGGCAATTTACATTCAGGATACCATGGTGTGATAACACATTCAGTGAGGTTTGTAATTTCTAGAAAAGAGGAAGGAGAACATCATATAGTCAACAGAATGAAACTGCATTTCTAAAACTCACATTATCTGTACTGGGACTCAGGCTTTGTCTACACTACCAAGTTTTGTCAACTACACTTATATCGACATCCAAAAGTTGACTTAATAAAATCAGAAAAGCTTGTTCACACTAGCCCCCTCTGGCGACAGATGACATCCACACTGGGGGCCCCGTCATCGACAATGTGAGCAATGCACTGTGGGTACATATCCCACAGTGCAGGGCGACACCATCTGTCGCTAGGGGTTGTGGGAAGGCGGAGCGGGTCGTGACACATCTTGGGATCTGACTAAATGTCCCGTGTTGCATTGCTTTGTGTCCCAGAACTCCATGGGCTTCCAGCTTTCTTTCATGGCATTTTTACAACGGCCATTTTCTGCTGTGCACCCTGGCATCTTTGTGAGATGGGATGGATCCCGCACTGCTCTCCTATGCTCTGTTAAGTGTCATGAGGACATTGTGCATGGCAGTGCAGTTAATCGTGAAATTACTGACAGAAGAAGACTCACAGGCACCCGACATTCTGCATGATATGGATAGCAGCAACTTTACATTGCTTTTGACATTCACAGAGCAGCTGCATAGGATAGACCGTCGCTTTTGTGCTAGAGAAACCAGCACTGAATGGCGGGATCTCATCATCGTGTAGGTGTGGAATGAAGAGCAGTGGCTACAGAACTTTTGGATGCGTAAAGCCACCTTCCTGGAACTGTGTACTGAGCTGGCCCCAGACCTGCGGTGCAAGGACACCAGAATGAGAGCTGCCCTCTCGATAGAGAAGCATGTGGCAATCGCTGGGTGGAAGCTAGCAATTCCAGACTGCTACCAGCTGGTCGCGAATCAGTTTGGAGTGGGGAAGTCGACCATTGGGGCTGCATTAATGCAAACATGCATGGCAATAAATTGCATCCTGCTACAAAGGACTGTGACTATGGGAAATGTCTGTGAAATAGTGGGCGGCTTTTTTTTCTGTGTCTACTTACGTGGGATTATTACTTGAAAAAACATCCCAGAGGCATTTTCCACCCCATCTCAGAACATTCTACCTAGCAGCTCCTGCCAATAAAGTGCTGCTCACATTGGCACTTGTCGCCGGCAAAACTTTTGTCTTCCGGGGACGGGGCAGGGCGAGAGTTAACACCTCTGAAAGACAAAAGTTTTGTCAATTCAATTGCCAGTGTAGACCTAGCCTTAGAGGCACGGCTGTAATGACACAAAAGCGGTGTAGTGTAGACATAGCCTAAAGCATGCAGTGTAGCCGCTCTTTGTCTCCTGCCAACAAAAATCTTCCACCCCCAAACAGTGGGGTTAGCTTTGTCAGCAGGAGAGTGCCATTGTCATTCAATTGCCAGTGTAGACATAACCTGAGATAACTGCATTATCTCTGCACTTCACTGGGGGTTGATGGAGTCATAGATTTTTAAGAGCAGAAGAAACAATTAGATCATCTAGTCTGACATTCTGCAATACATAGGCCATTGAATTTCACCCAGTTACCCCTGTATGTAGCCCAGTAACTTGTGTTTGACTAAAGCACATCTTCTAGAAAGGCAGACAGTCTTGATCTGAAGACATCAAGAGATGGAGAATCCACCAACTCCCTTGGTAGTTTGTACCAATGTTTATTCACCTTCTCTGTTAAAAATTTGTGCCTAATGTCTAACTTGAATGTGTCCATCTTTAACTTCCAGTCACAGGTTCTTGTTATGCCTTTCTCTGCTAGATTAAAGAGCCTTTTATTACTTGCTATTGTGTCCCCATGAAAGTACTTCTACATCATGATCAAGTCCAATCTTTTTTTGATAACATAAACAGTTTGAACTTTTTAAGTCTCGCTATACAGCAGGGTTTTTTTCCAGCCCTCCAATAATTTTGGATGATTGAAGTTAATTTCAAATAACAGCAACTCAAGACACAAACCTTGAACCTCATTAGCAAAACTGAAGCTGCATTCAGCCCTCTAGCTATTTTAAAATAAACCAGTTATGAAGGAGAATTACTGGAAATTAATTCCAACCATAACTGCATGAACATCATGAGAAAGATTCTTTATTAAATTTAAGACTGTAAAATTGATTTGTTTCACTCTGGTCAACGCAACCTTCATAATGCCTCAGAACACATGGTGGAGAGGAAATGAAGAGAATTCTGTTGCTGAATATGTGAAAAACAGGCCTTATTTACACAGAGGTCATATTGAAGTCATAGAGATGAGAATCAGCCTAGCTGCATGATTTTACCTGTTTTAGGGACCAGTGTGGAAAGGGCATGAATAACCTGCTAGCAGAAAATGTGCCAAAAGCTTTGCACCCTTGTATATCTATAGCATAATTTCTGAATATAACTGCAATACCCTAACTGTGTTATGTGTTCATGCAAACCACTTTTGAAAAGAGATTGAAAGAAGACTACGAGCCCTGATTTGGATAAGGCCTACGTGCTTGGTCTTGTTATCAGTCTAAAGCATATGGGAAACATAATTCACCAGCCCTATTATGGAAAGTGCCATTCCATTAGTGCACAGAAACATGCATATATACATAACATCAGATACAAAATTAAGATTCTATAACAGCACACGTTGCTTGTCATTGGCGTCCTCATTAGCCGACATCTGTGTTTACAACTGGCTTAGGCATCTAGAACTATCAGTAAAGAGCAAGTGGAAGAGAGCTTCACTACTATTAACATTTTGCTTTGGTTGCAGATGATCTCCTGAAAGACACCCCTTTCCCACTAAATGCCACTGGAGTCATGGATCCATTTCCCTTCCAAATCTGGCTAAATGATCATCATGGAGAAATAAATCAGAAGAAATCCTTGACCATGTTTGGAGACAATTTTGAGACAGAGGTGTAGAAGCTTTTATTTTTTTCAAGAGACATGGGAAAATGTTCAAAGGCTCAAATGGCAGTCAGGTACCCAACTCCCATTAGCCATCACTGAGAATTAGGCAACCATTTCCATGTCTGTTTTGATAACCGCTCCCACATTTTTCTTACATAAAATTAATAAGTTGAAAAATGCTATTAAAATTGTTCATTATACCCCCTTCATTTCAGATAACATTCTTGGCACCAAGGCCAACTTTGATTTGTTAATCGTGTGATTTCTCTCTTAAATCATAAAATAGGGGAGGATAGGGGACTGGTTGATCCAGGGGATCAGCAGTGGAAGAGCCTTTCATGTCTAGATCACCAGTTCAAAATCAGTCCCACATAAAAGTAAAGTTGTTAGCATCTGGTGGCTATTCAACATACACAGTCCTTTACAAAGCATGTAGAAAGTAACATGTCTTCCCTGGAGAACTTAGAATCACACTCAGAGATATGAGACAGTTCCAGTGACAGACGGCATGGAAATGCTGTCAGAGAGATCAATGCAGACAGCAGGAATAATAAGGCTTTGAAGGAGGAAAAGGAGGACACACAGAGCCTGATTTCCAGCCCTTTGAAGTCAATGGGAAAAATCCTATTGATTTCAACAGGCTTTGGATCATGCCCCATGGTGCAGGGAGAGAGGGTGTTTGTTCCAAGAGTAGGAGGTGGCAAGAATAAAGAAGCAAAGCTGAGAGAGGGAGGAGGCAAAAGAAACAGATAAGTGAGAATATGGAGGAGCATAAGGAGTGGCAGGTGTGATCAGTTCTCCTTTTATCAGTAGGTATCTTTAAGAGATTAGCAAATGTAATGTGAATTCCAACAGTGTAGGTAAAATAATCTCGCATTCTAAAAACACTTCCCCTAAAAATAAAATGTTTTACATACTGTAGGAAGAGTCACATATACTTCAGTCTCTGGATAAAATCCACGACTTTTTCCCCATTTTATGTTTTAGGCTGTAGTTTATGGACAAGGAGTAAGTGAAGGAAGCAAAACGAATGCCGATATCTGGATATGGCAGCTGGTAAGTGACATGCTTACGGACTAAGTCTGGGTTTGTATTTAGATCTGGAACAGATCACTCTGTGAGAAAACTTCCTAGCCATGGGCAAGAAAAAGAAATTTTGTATTCCTTCTCTAAGAAGACTCCCTAGCCCAGGAACCACCTGTGAGTCCATTTCAAACCATCAGTCATTCATCAGTGCTTGAAAAGTAACCCTTCTTCCTCCTCTCCCACGGAATGATCAGGGGTCACTACCATCCCTCACCACATCCTGGATGGGGTTAGATTCCTGCCAGCGTCCCTCCCCCAGATCCACGGAGGACATACCATGGACTGCAGGAATCTTTCCTCTGCTGTCCCTCCCCTGGCCCTACAGAGCACCTGACCTAGTTATACACACAGTCTGCTGACCTTCCCATGGAGGAATCAGGTAGGACTCTGAAGTAGATTTGCATGGTTGTGTAACAGTTTGTCTACTTGAAAGTGAAATAGTAGAGGCACCTATTCTATGGCTCAGCAGCCCTTAAGAGCAGGGATCCTGGGACAGAAACTAACCTAAAGGATCACAAAAACAAAGCAGAGAAGATTTGCAGCCCAGCAGAAAAGAGAACAGAAGAAAAAGTTCCCATTTACACAGCAGGCTGCCAGACAGTCCCACTAGTTCCTATTCTGTTTAAATTCGCAGAGACTGACTGTCAAGGTTCCTCCCCCACTCTGAACTCTAGGGTACAGATGTGGGGACCTGCATGAAAAACCTCCTAAGCTTATCTTTACCATCTTAGGTCAAAACTTCCCCAAGGTACAAAATATTCCACCTGTTGTCCTTGGATTGGCCACTACCACCACCAAACTAATACTGGTTACTGGGGAAGAGCTGTTTGGACGCGTCTTTCCCCACAAAATACTTCCCAAAACCTTGCACCCCACTTCCTGGACAAGGTTTGGTAAAAAGCCTCACCAGTTTGCCTAGGTGACTACAGACCCAGACCCTTGGATCTTAAGAACAATGAACAATCCTCCCAAACCTTGCACCTCACTTCCTGGGGAAGGTTTGCTAAAAATCCTCACCAATTTGCATAGGTCACCACAGACCCAAACCCTTGGATCTGAGAACAATGAAAAAGCATTCAGTTTTCTTACAAGAAGACTTTTAATAAAAATAGAAGTAAATAGAAATAAAGAAATCCCCCCTGTAAAATCAGGATGGTAGATATCTTACAGGGTAATTAGATTCAAAAACATAGAGAACCCCTCTAGGCAAAACCTTAAGTTACAAAAAAGATACACAGACAGAAATAGTTATTCTATTCAGCACAATTCTTTTCTCAGCCATTTAAAGAAATCATAATCTAACACATACCTAGCTAGATTACTTACTAAAAGTTCTAAGACTCCATTCCTGGTCTATCCCCAGCAGAAACCAGCATATAGACAGACACACAGACCCTTTGTTTCTCTCCCTCCTCCCAGCTTTTGAAAGTATCTTGTCTCCTCATTGGTCATTTTGGTCAGGTGCCAACGAGGTTACCTTTAGCTTCTTAACCCTTTACAGGTGAGAGGAGCTTTCCCCTGGCCAGGAGGGATTTCAAAGGGGTTTACCCTGCCCTTTATATTTATGACACTGACCATCAAATGCTAGTTTCAAACAAAAAAAAACCTCAAAGAGAACTTGTTTGTACTGCTGCTAAATGATATAGCAGGCAAGACCCTGTTAATGCTGGCAAGAATCTAACGTCTCAAAGTACTGCTGTCTGACAGGATAGTGATGAGTCCATTTCAGTTTCAATGGGGTCCTATCAGTAATTTTTGTCAGCTCTCCATTGACTTGTGAACTGCTTTTCAAATCTCAAAAGGGATTTGAGGAATCTAAAAAAGAAACTTGAAAAATACTCCAGGAGTCCAGCCCTGTGATTTTCAGGGAGGCATATTGATCAGTGGGCTGTTAGGTTAGCTGCAATGAATCAGCCATGGGGAACCTGAGGGACTATGAAGTGTGAAGCCTTGTTTTTATTGCTGCTAACTGTCAGGCAGGGAAGATCTGCTAAAGTTTTAACAAAGGCCATGTAGAACAGAGCCATTTTCAAGCTTTATTTCTGTGGAAATGTTAGATTTTCCTCGTAGGCTTTACTTCTTACTAAGTGGTTCCTTTTTCTTTCTGCCAGTGACAGCACACAAAGAATTAAAAGCCAACTACTTGTTCTTGTCTTTCAGGAAGGCACATCTGTTGTTACTATGGATGGTAAAACACTGAGTCTAGCTGCTGGTGACAGCCTGCTCATCCCTGCCCTGTCTAGGTGAGTGCAGAACAATGGTTCTATGCATGGTTTTGGCAACAAAAGTCCCAATTCCGTACTGGGATACACAGGAGACGAGTGAGCATGCCTATTTGAGCAAGGCAGCTGCACAAAACTTCTAGCAAATAGACTCATTCACTACATACTAGGGTATGTGTCAACTGGCACATCAGAATATAGCCCCAATGAATACGGTATCTGCATAGGCAATATTACTCAAACAAAGGGGCATTGAGGAGGAAATGTGGTGGTGCTGACAGATCAGTCTAGAACCTCTCTTGAGGAGTCAGGGAGAGAAAATAGCTCTCACTAAAAGCATTGGAAAAACCAGGATACAGAAAAGACCATGAGTACAGGTAAAGTGGTGGGGAGCCAGAGCCCATATCCTTCAGAAGGTGACTTCCTGAGCATGATACCTGATCTAACTGGTGTATATGAACACCAACTATCTAGATGCCAGTTCAGGAACACAGCTTTCTCCCATGTGCATTATCCTCATGAGGAAATGGGATCATGGCATGGCCATCCCTAAGTAGGCTGCTGACAGACAAGATGTTTGCAAAGGAGAGTTGGTGAGAAGTTTTCCAGTGGAGAATGGAAAATATTTTAGTTGGAAGAATGTCATTTTCCAGCCAACTCTTGTGAAAAGTGACACAGGCACCCCAGCAGAGAAAGCACCCATCCTCAAAAAATAAAGGATAATGCATGCACATTGGTAGGTACAGCTGGGTACAGGAAGATGATAGTGATGACGTTTTTTCTTTCCTATGGAGGAACACTAGCTCAAGAAAAATCTTTCTGATATTGGATTACTATATTAACATCCTATAACACTAAAAACCTTGTCTGAAGACTTGAAACCATCTAACTGTGCACAGTACTATAAAGTCAGGCCACTTATCTAGTGAGCTTAGTCATCTTTTCAATACATTTTAAATAGGATTTAATACAGAATCATTGTGATAGATAACAGCAAAGTATACACACACAAAAATCATGTTCAATGTCAACAGTTAAGACAAAAATCTATAATTCTATTAACACACTGGCCACTTCCACCCAAAACACTATAAGAAGTTACATCTAAGTATTTCACTAAATACTCTGCCAGAGGGCCCCATGCCCCCTTTACCTTGTTTTATAACAAGTGCTACATCGAATATTGTTACCCTTTGGCATATGCCGTCTATTTGATTAAATATTTTCCCAGTAGTGTATGATCTTGTTCTATTGTCTTTATATTGTAACTTACAAAATATTTTAGTGCCATGCAGATTTTTTTAATAGTAACTATAAGTACTTAGATTTATAAAAATGTGAGGTATAAAAGTGTTAATAGATCCTCGATTTCATCTCTTTACAAACTCAGGCTTGTTCTAGATTTGAAATCATTTTGATTTGACCCTATAACATGCTGTTTTCCATGACTGTTGTTGGCCTCATTTTATTTGTCTATTATAGCAGAGCAAAATCTAAAGTGACAGCTTTTAATTTTGTCCTGACAATACAGTGCTGTCTCCAAATTATTCTCTATAAACATGTGATTCTTACACTCACTCACTCACTCCTCCCTCTACTGTACCCTCCTACAGTTTTTGAACCCACCTGTCTTAAATTAGCCCCTAATCCTGCAATCTGATCAATGAGAGTGGGTCCATGTAGAATCCAATTGAAGTCAGTGGGATTAAGCCTGGTCGAAAAGGTCCACCCAGGCAGATCATATCGGATTGGGACCTTTAAATGTAATCTCTCTGGGGCAGGGGTTCTCCTACTATACATATGGACTGCATTTAGCACAACGGGGCCATGATCCTGACTGTGGCCTCTGGTCAATACTGTAATAGACATTAAATAAGTAAGTATATGAGTAAGAGAGATGGCCCTAAACCGCAATACCAACTGCAAACATTCCTGAACTTTTAGGTGTTTGAAATCCTGGTTCAGATCTGGACTTTTTGAACTAAATTCAGTGCTCAGTGGAGTTACTCTGCTGCTACCCCCATGTAACAAAGCAGAATGTAGTCCTTTCTCTACTTGAATATTTCATCTTGTTTAATTTGTGTCTGGCTTCCTAAACTCACTTCTGACCTCTCTTATATCAGTGTCTGTGAAGAGAAACTCCATTGAAGTTGATGGTATTATACCAGCATGAGACCAGTATAAGTGTGATCAGAACTAGACCCCATTATTTTCCCCTACATTACAAATACATTAATATTTACATTATATAATCTCTCTCTCTTCATATTTTTGAAGGTACCACTGGAAGAGAGAGGAAGGATGCATTGCTCTTTACATTGCTCAAGACCCAATACACAAAAGACCCTATGCCTAATTTCTGGGAATGTAAACTAAACACTGGTGATCAAAAACTTTATCCCACATAGATCATTTTAAAGATGGTGCTGACAGGGCTACAGTAAACAACTGTAAACTGAATTACATGTCTAATAAAAAGGTTACAATTAAATTTTGGTTTCAAGCAATAGATCCAATTAAACATAAAGCTTGCATACGATATACTGCACGATAAACTGACAACTATGAGCTATTTGGTTAAAACGCAGAATACTCATTATTCCAAAAGAAATGTGAAACTGATTTAAGTAATGCAGCCAAATATACAGATTTATATACTTGATCTTGAAAGCTGAAGCTAGACAAATTCATCCTGGATATAAGGTGTACATTGTTAACAGTGAGAGTAATGAACCACTGGAACATGTACCCAGGGTTGTGATGGATTCTTCATCACTGGCAATTTTTAAATTAAGACTGGACGTTTTTCTAAAAGATTTGTGCTAGGAATTATCTGGGGGAAGTTCTATGGCCTGTGTTATACAGGAGCTCAGACTAGATCACAGTGGTCCCTTCTGGCCTTGGAACCTATGAATCTGTGAATCCCAATTACAGCAAATTAAAGACCTTTCCAAATAGGAGTCTCTTCTAGTAGCTGAAGGACTTCAGTGGGACGACTCATGTGAGTAATGGTTCCCCACTGGGACCCATAGGTGTGGCCCAATGTGACTACATTAAAGGATTTAGAGCGAGACCATACCTTTAAGTTACATTCATTTTGTGAGCTCAGGGGTGCATGTGTGAGATATGCAGCTGTCACATACACAGTCCTGTACAGACAACTGCAGTGGGGTGGAAATGGGGCCATCACCCAGTCCCTACTTGCCATTTTGCAGCATAAGAAGGGGCTGGTCCTTGTACTCCCCTAACACCCCTTCAGAGACTGCAGTTGTAGCTGACCCTCAGTGTTTATGTTTTCAAGTAAATTAAAAGAGATCAAAAAGATAACAGTACAGCTTGACCTGAGCCTATGAAAATCTGGTAGGGAACATATCATGCATATCACGTAATACTTCATACAACATACAGTATTGTATGTATATCAACTGATATTGTGGCAATATGACTCTAAAGCACACAGATAGGTCTGGTTGTAGTTCTCCAAATGCCAAAACCTCATTTTAAGGTGACCAGCTATTCCTTCGAAAACCTGAAAGGGATACCCCCTGCTAGTCCCCACTTGATTTTTACTTTGGAAATATCTGGCATGACAAGTGGTTTTCACTGGTTTCCTCTGGGGTCTCAAAGATTTTACATGGGCCTGCATATTGGATCCTTTTACTACTGAAACATTGAAAAACAAGTTAGTTAGAAAGGTGGTGTTACAAAATCTTAACATTTGTATGTTTGTGAAAGTCTAAAATTACTGTAGCTTGAATATTTCCAATTATACTAATAATGTAAATTAAAAACAGACTGTTCCTGCCTATAGATTTTCAGTATTTCTGCCTACCACCTACAGGGCTTATTAAACTGAGCTGTCATATCTCTTTTATGCTATTATTCATTCCTTTGGGGAGAAGATGTCAGATGGAATGACTTTAATCCTTAACTCTTATGGAATGCTCACTCTAGAAGCTTTTCCATTGGAGAGTACAACAGAACTTAATTCCCACTCACAACTGTGAGACCCATTGTGAATAACTGAATTTGGCTAATTAGGGTCCAGTCCTGCTGTGCTTGCACATGTGAGTAACTTTAACCATATGAATAATTCCCATTAAATTCACAGGAACTACTCATGTGACTAAAGTTATTCACATGGTTAAGCGGCACTATCTCCTCAGTGAGTAAGGGACACTCCTGCTCCTACTGAGGTCAATGGGAGTTTTGGCACCATCTTCAAGCAGGACTAGGATTAGGGTCTGACCCATAAGGTGTTGAGTATTGAAGTCAGCAGGGGCAGAGGGTGCTCATCACCTGGCAGGATCAGGGCTTGAGTGATCAAACAACAAGAAAAAGAAAGATAATCAATAATGTATGCTTGAGCCTGCTCAAGCCTGGGAGAAAGATTAAACCCTGTATGTACCTTCTTAGATATTGTAATGTTTTAAATTGTTTTCATTATAGTATTTAGAAATAACTTCCTTATATACTTTTGTCTTCTTTTATAACAACAATGGAGCCAGATCCTCCACTGATGCAAATTAGCATAACTTCATTGAAATCTGTGGAGTTATGCCATTTATACCATTTGTCCAATTAAGTCGTAATTATATAAGTGCTCATGGCATCACTGTGGTACTAAACATGTTAAAATGTGGGGACAATTGGAAAGAGTGCTGATTGGCAAGATTCTGCTGAACGTCGGCATCTGATCATAACAAACAGCCTGGTCCCACTAAGCAACCACTGCGATAAAAAGGAGTAATCCCCAGCACAATAAGGAAGTCACAAGTACTCACCAATGTTTTCCAGTCTATTGGAACAGGCATAGTGAGAAAATTTTCAGTGGGAGAAGCATATGTTTGGCCCAGTGAAATTAAAGTGCAGTACAGTTTTAACCAATAAAAAGAAATCATTCTCTATGCAACATGTAGAATTCACTGATAAATAGTGGAGCCTGATTTTAAAAAACACTGGATAATTTTATCATTAAGAACATTTTTACTTGAGCTATGACTGGTTTAAGAGTAACCAAACCTCATGTTTCAGTGCATAAACTGATCGCTTGTAAAGGATCAGGAAGGAATTCCTCCTCCTTGAACAACAATACAAGCAAGGGTGAATTTTACTGCTTCCTCTGAAGCAGGGGTAGTCAATAGGCGGACCTTGGGCCAAATCTGGACTGCCAGATGCCTTTGAATGGGCCCCAAAACCTTTTTATTTACTACTTATTATCATCATTTTTTTAATTTTCTTCTCTGGAGTCTGGACCTTGACTATACCTTGACCAAGAAATTTGGACCTTGACAAAAAATAATTGACTATCCCTGAATAGTTCTGAAGTGTCAGGTTCCAGGCCCTACCAGAAGTAGGATATCAGACCAGTCAGCTCAGCGTTCAGAAAATCTGCCCTGTAGCAGAACCTTTGTCCTCCTACACACTAAGAGTGGTAAGTTTACTCACACGTGGTAAATAGATCTTACTCTGAGGTTATGTCTACACTAGAGAGCTTATAGCAGCACAGCTGTACTGATGCAGCTGCACAGCTGTAAGATCTCTCGTGTAGCCGCTCTATGCCAACGGGTGAGAGCTCTCCCATTGACATAACTAAACCACCCCCAATGAGTGGCGGCAGATATGTTGGCAGAAGAAGCCTGTCGGAAGACATAGCACTGTCCACACTGGTGCTTATGTCGGTGTAACTTATGTTGCTTGGGGTGGTGTTTTTTCACACCGCTGAGCGACATAAGTTATACTGACATAAGTGGGAGAGTAGACATGGCCTAAATGTTGCACAGTGGAAGAAGTAGCCTCCCATTTTATAGTTTAAAATGCTCATTGTACAGTGCTTTCAGCTCCCCACCACCCACACTCACTTTATGGAACAGATGCATAGAAAACAAACTTCACATTCAAATAAAGAGAGAGATAAATTGAGTTATCTATGCATTTTAAGAGGTTCCTACAAAATGTCATGTGTTCATGAAAGCTTATACTTCCTACATGGATTTTTCAGGGTTTTTTGTGGCTACCAACCTAGACTCCATTTGAAGGAACAAATTCAAATTAGTTCCAGTTGTTAAGATTGTCAGTCATGGTTTATTTCTAACTGAAGACACAAATAGTGATGGAACTATTCCTTAACAGCACAACCTTCAAAATAAGAGCTGGTCGGACTCGAAGTAAAACAGAGCTGATGCATAAGATGAATTGACTTAAAATGAGTAACTAAAGGGCGAATTAAATTTCATACTGTATATTAGAAACAAAGGCAGGGCTGCAAAGACAGGGTGCAAACAAGCTAGCTAGTGGAAGTACAAACTGGGCTAGCCAATCAAAGACATTCAGCAAGTCTGAAGGGACAATCCAAAACCCACAGAAGTCAACAGCAGGGCTCCCACTGATTTTGTTGAGTTTTTGATGGAGACCTGACTCAGCAAAGTTAGAAAAAGGAAATAGGTTAGAAAAGGATTCAACATATTGTGCTTGAGCCTGCTAGGTGCTAAGCACCCTCAACTTCCATTGTCATCCATGTGAGTTGAGGACATGTAGCACTTCACGGAATGCTCAGCACCTTTGCAGGATCAAGCACTGAAATAACAAAGTAAGTCAATGCACTGTTGATCTCATATCCTTCCTCAGAGCTCCCTAGTTCTGGGTTTATTATCTCTAGAAGGAGGCCCTGTGAGAGTTTGTCTTTTGACTTGGTATTGGTCAACATTAACTACAATCCCATGACCTTTAATAGTCTTAGTTTCTGCATTTAAACTTAGTCATTTGGGTAAAAAACCATACTTCAAAATGCTACCTATACTGTGAAGAAAAAAACCAGAAGCCATGTAATCTATATTCAATAATAAGTTATATCAAATAGCATATCACACAAACTGATTTCAAAAGTGTGAACTTGAAGGGTTTGATGTTCTCTTTGTTTTCTAACAGTTAGTCAAAAGTGCATGTACCTGACCATTGAGGCAACTTGTGGGTGGGGCACAAAGTAGCAGGGTAGGATTTTTGGAATGGTTTTACTGGTTTGGGGAAGCAGTGTTGTACTTTGGTTACAGCAAAAGGCTGAGAGTCAGGACTCAGGAGATCTTGGTTCTGTTCCCCACTCTGTGACCAACTGAGCGGGTAGCCCTGATTTTGCAAGTGCAGGTACTCCACCCATACTGCGGTGGACCCTGGTGCATTTCTGAATAAAATTCTGTCCACCATGCAGTGTGACCCCAAATGTATAGTGCATGTGAGGTCAAAAGTGTGGGAGCACCATTCCCCCATGTTTCTGCCCCTGCTTACAGAAAGATGATATTAATGTAAAGTATTACCACCATTACTCAGAAACAGCTAGTACTTGGCTTGGAGTTGCAATTAAAAATTTGAGAATATCCTTAGTATATCAGAGTAGTACAGAATGATTGTAATTGTATAGTTCTCATCAAGAGCAATAATGCATTCATTCAGAAGATATCTTAGTTTGATTGCTGGATTGGAAAAATAATTTAAAAGACAGAAAGCCTACTGTGTAAAATATAAAGCTTGTAACAGATAAAGCCTGTGCGTTTCACTTCCAGTAGATACACTTCCACTTGTACACTACTTGTACTTTAGGTTTTATAGTTTGGGGACAGATCTGAAACATCCAGTAATGCCAGACTTAATTTAAAACTTGGCAGATGCTAATGTAAAGCTTGAAGATTCAATTTATAATTTCAAGAGGTTAAGAGGGGGAAAAAACACCAAAAAAACAACTGAAGCCATTTATAGTTAATAGACCTGGCACTGTTTTTACTAAGAATTCCAAAGACAGCAGTGCATTGAAAAATTGAACTGGTGATGTAGGAAATAAATTTTGATCAGGAAATGCAGACTCAATAAAGGCTCCAAATTCCTTTACAGATGGCAGTTGACTCCAGTTAAGATCCATCATATTTTTGATACTAGGGAGATGCTCTATTGGAGGCACTGAGGGGAAAGGGGAACATACTTGCACATGTGGTAGTTGTGTCCAGGAATTAGATGGTTTTGGGCGGAAAATATTAAAGAGATTCATTTGATAACAAAATGTCAGCTTCCTAGAGATGCCCAGCCTGCTTACTTAATGCTCCAGTAAAGGATCACCATTTTAAACAGAATGACAAATTAATTCCTTTCTTAGTGTTAGCAGCTTAGCTATGTATTGCACATTGGTGGAAAAATTGGACCCCCTTCTCCTACAGAATTGTGACAGAATAAAATACAGACTGTTCTTGTAAGGGAACAGCTTCCATACCAACCTTCCATGTCAAGTACGTACACAAGAGAAATGCCGAAAAGAGCACAGGTATTTAGAAATTTGGTCACTCTTTCTAAAGTACTCAGAGGAGGATAGCTCACTAGCCAGCAAATCAGAATTTTTAGCCATATTCTTTGACTATTAACTTGATTCTGAACAAGTAATGTAAGATGTAACTTTGCCATAATAAAAAGTTAAGAACACAAAAGAAACAATAGAATGGATACATTTCATTAGATGCAGAGGTTCCATCAATTATAATAGTGCCATCGGTATCTGTGTCTTGGCACACAATACACAGTGGAGGTAATCAAAACACAGTCCTGCTTTGGACTGTAGGACCACTGATAGTCTACCTCTTGGTCTGGCAGTACGTTTACCACAGGATGACTACACTTGTTGTGACCTTTCCTGTACTGAAGAAGAAAGTCCAAACAGGAAAAACCCAGTGGGCAATTATTGGGTGAACACCACTATTTTAACATCAGGGTGAGTATCTGAACTGAGTTTTCAGAGTTCGATCGCCCTCCCCCAGGTCATTCTTACCATTCAGTCTGGGAAGGAGTTGGTGAGTGTTAAATGAAATAGAATGTGTCTAAAATAAAAGCTTCATAAACAAAGGTTTGAACTGAATCCAAGCCCTAGGTGTTGGCTTACTCCCAAAGCTATGAAGCTGAACTACATCATTCAAAACAAATAGCTTCGAAGTGTGAATACACCTGTTTGATTAAACAGTTTGTGTGCTCATTTCAGTGCTGCTGGCTGTACTGACCTTGTCTTTCAACAATGCATCTGTGGGCTAGAAAGGAGGAGAGCTTGCTAGCAGTTGGAGCCGTAGGAAAGAGAAAATGAGCAGAGATTTCAGTTATCACTTGCAGCCATGAACCAGCATGGACCTACAACAGCAAACTGAAGGTGTGACACAGGGAGATACATGCTAGAGGTGATGATAAATTAAAACACTGTGCTATTCACAAAGGACCTGATCCAAAATCCACTGCCATTGACATCATTGTTTTGAATCAGGCCAATAAGAGGAAACAACAAGAGAACTGATCCTTTTCCCTCTTTTGCAAAGAGAATCAAAGCCACGATCATCGAAAGACAGAAATGTAGGGCTGGAAAAAAAACACAAGAGTTCATCTTTTCCACAGCCCTGCGCAGAGGCAGAACCAAATAAACCTAGACCATTCCTGACAGGTGACTGGAGATTTTAAAGAATGGGTTAGACAATGATGGGGATTCCACAACTTCCCTTGGAAGCCTATTCCATAGCTTAACTAACTTTATAGTTAGAAAGAATTTATTAATACCTATCTTAAATCTCCCTTGCTGCAAATTAAGCTGATTACTTCTTATCCTTCTTTCAGTGGGTATGGAGAACAATTGATCACTGTCCTCTTTATAACAGCCCTTGATGTTATATCCCTTGATCCTCCCCCCCCCCGCCCCCTTCTCCCCTAGACATCTTTTCTCAAGGTTAAACACGCCCAGTTTTTTTAACCTTTCCTCACAGGTCAGGTTTTCTAAACCTTTTGTTGTTTTTGTTGCTCTCTTCTGGACTCCCTCCAATTTTTCCACATCCTTCTTCAACTGCGGCACCCAGAACTGGACACAGTACTGAGGCCTCACTAGTGCAGAGTAGAGTGGGACAATTACCTCCCATGCTTTACATATAATACCCTTATTGATAAACCCCAGAATTATATTTAGGTAACTGCATTACATTGATGATTCATTCAATTTATGATCCACACTATCCCCCAGATCCTTTTCAACAGTACTACCACCTACCCAGTTATTCCCATTTTGTATCAGTGCATGTGATTTTTGATTCCTAAGTGTAGTGCTTTACACTTGTCTTTATTGAAAGTCCTCTTGTTGATTTCAGACCAGTTCTCCAGTTTGTCAGGATAGTTTTGAATTCTAGACCTGTCCTCCAAAGTGCTGGCAAACCTCCCAACTCGGTGTGATCCACAGGTTTCATAAGCATACTCTCCACCCCACTATCCAAAGTCATTCTTGAAAACACTGACCAGCACCAGGCCCAGGACAGATATATCCTCCCAGTTTGTCAGTGAACAATTGATCTCCCTCTGAGTATGTTCTTTCAGTTGTTTATGCACCCACCTTATAGTAATTTCATTTAGAGTCTAGACCACATTTCCCTAATTTGCTTATGAGACTGAGTCTCTTTCAGGTATCAGAGTAGTGGCCGTATTAGTCTGTATTCGCAAAAAGAAAAGGAGTACTTGTGGCACCTTAGAGACTAACCAATTTATTTGAGCATAAGCTTTCATGAGCTTATGCTCAAATAAATTTGTTCGTCTCTAAGGTGCCACAAGTACTCCTTTTCTTCTTTCAGGTATGCTTCCAGTTTAGAGGGCATAGGTCATCTATTCAGTGACCAGAAACAAACACATATGATTTGGTGAAAAATTTGAAATGACAAAATAAAAACAAGCCCAGACATTTTGCAGAAAACCCATGAAGATTCCTATTGTTCATTTTTTACTGTTCAGCAAACATTTTCAAATACTAAATACATTTGGTAACATTTGTATTGATTTTCAAAGGGGACACAACCAAAAATTGATCAAAATTCAATATACTGTTTGCTGAATACTATTGGACCAGCTTTACTGTTAAATCAAGACAATAAAATTACAGCTCTGGACTTCACATTACTTTACTCCATCAATTTGAGATCAAAGGATGGAGAGGTGTGAGGTGGGGGGATAAGTGTTGGCTGCTGGTGACAGATGATTTATAAACCGAGTAGTAAACCCTACTAATAATAAAACCTACTCTTTTAACAACACTAAGCATCACTGCAAATGCTTAGCAAGGTGCGTTCGTCCCTGAAGAGCGTACAAGTCTCCATCAGCGGTCTGTCTCAGATGGACTCACTGAACAGAGCTCCGGGCTCTGCAGACATGTGGCTTACCCTGGAGGAAGCGTGAGACCCCTTGAGGGTCTGGCACACTGAAAAGGTTCCTCCCAGAGACTGCTCCAAAGATAGGGCCATAGCTCTGATCCCTTGGATCTGTGGCAATCCTTTACCCCGCTTTCCTGTTTGGGTGCCACAGTGTGTGCCATACTTTGTATATATGGCATTCTGAGTATCTTCACCTAATCATTAGTTTCTCTAAGTACCAGTAAGTTTTGTGCCAGAGCACGTGTTTTTAAGCTTTTTCCTCAAATCACATTTGGTGCATTATAATTTAATAATAAGAGATAGGAAGAATTGATAGCAAAGGCCGTATTTATTTTTGGCAGACATAGGATGTATTTTGAAATGTTTTGATGGAGCAGTTACCTATGTGTTCTCTGGGGGCTGGCTGCATTCCATCCACATGTACTGCTGGACAAGAGCAAAAGCAGAGAACTTTGCTGAGCAGCATGGCAAGGTGACTGCAGGGTGCTCTCCACCTAAAGGACCTCTGAACCTCAGAAATATGTCATGTGGGGCCAGGAGGGGGTTTAACCTATAAGAAATTTGCAGTGAAAGATTAACTTACTTACCTCGTCTCTCCCATATCCTGGGACCAACACAGCTTCAACAAGGCACATTCTCCCTGCAAGCTTCCATTCCTTCAGCGGGAAGCAAGATGCAGGCTCAGAAAGCCTGGCATGGGAGCCTATGCACACACTGTGCTGGTGAAAGATGCCAGACTGACAGGCATGGAGAGGGAAGTCCTTTTTTTATCCACAGAACAGGCAGTGTGGGCTTCTAAGGATGCATCTACACAGGGCTTAAAAAACCTGCAGCGGGCCCGGGTCAACTGATTTGGGCTCGAGGGGCTTGCCTGTGGGGCTGCAAATTGCTGTGCTGTTCAGGGTCAGACTGGAGCCCAAGATCTGGGACTCTGCGAGGGGGAAGGGTCCCAGAGCTTGGGCTCCAACCCAAGCCTGAACAGCACAGCAATTCTTATCCTGAGCCCTACAAGCCCGAGTCAACTGACCCGAGCCAGCCGTAGGTTTTTTATCCCTGTGTAGACATACCCTAAGTGGCAGTGAAAGCTTCCCCACACCTACCAGTGGGCCGCCCCCTGACCATGAGGGACCTGCCATTAGTACTGTCCTATGCTCATTTGATCACTGATCTCTCAGCTGAGGCTGTCAACAAGTGTGCCAGGTTTCTATGATGTGGACAACTGTCTGCTGGGAACTGGACTGAGACAAACAAATTAAATTTCACACGGACCAGGGAACAGCCATCTTCAGCTCTCCTTGCTCACTAGAATGTGTATCTTTCACAGGCATCAGGAGTCACATTGTTTAAAAAAACCTACAGAAACAGAATAAAATATTCTGAGAAACTGGGCTTCTTGGTTTATTTTCTACAAGTATTTACACATCATTGTAGTGTTTCATTTAAACTATTTATTTTCCATACACACCTTTTTAATCATTTTGCACATGAAACATTTTCTTTTGTATTGATATTGGACCAAATTCTGTTCAGTTATAATGGTGTTACCCTAGATTTACATGACAGTAATTGAGAGCAGAATTTGGCTCAAACCCCTCACCCTCCCCAAACACACACACACACACACACACACACAAGTACAGATAAACAACAACATAATGATTGAAAAAGCTCAGCACATGGAGACAAATTAGATTAAACAAACACAGGGTACATCAAATTAAATGTGCTGTTTCTAATGTCCTGTGTGCTGTAGCTTTACTCTAATTCCAAGCCCAATACAAGACAAAACTAAAGCAGCCTGAGTATTGCTATATTATGAAATCTCTGGTTACAGCTACATTTGTCTTTGCAGCACTACTAGAAGCTATTAACCTTGCTCAATGGAAGTGACAGCTTCCAGGATGGTAAGGAGACTGACTGTCTGGACACAGAATCATAGAAGATTAGGGTTGGAAGAGACCGCGGGAGGTCATCTAGTTCAATCCGCTGCTCAAAGCAGGACCAACCCCAACCAAATCATCCTATTCAGGGCTTTGTCAAGCCGGGCCTTAAAAACCTCTAAGGATGAAGATTGCACCACCTCCCTAGGTAACCCATTCCAGTGCTTCACCACCCTCCTAGTGAAATAGTGTTTCCTAATATCCAACCTAGACTTCCCCCACTGCTCCTTGTTCTGTTATCTGCCACCACTGAGAACAGGCTAGCTCCATCCTCTAAAGAACAAGTTATGACAGCAATGAAAATACAATTAAGAAACTCATTCTTGTCCTTTTGGAATCTGGTTGAGTGCTTTGTAATTAAAACTTGAATGATGAGGTCCAAAGGAATTACTTTGGTTAACTCTCTTTAATTCCTGTGTGTCTGAATTAGGTACTTAGGATACTTTGAGGTCTTTCCTCCTTTAAGGTTTTATCTTGCACCACTGAAGTCTATAAGAGTTTTGCCACTGACTTCACTGGATCAGGTTTGTTAAAGAAGAGGCAATATACAAGGACGGAATTTGATACCAATAATGTGGCCCATATTGATTTTTATAGAAGTCCGACAAACAGAATGTAAAAGTACAACTTGTGAAAATTATGTTTCAGTGAATTAGGAGTAAAAACTAGCTTCCTTAGTTCACTTATAGGGTAGTCTTCAAATAAATGTAGTCCCTAAGATCTGACTTTCATTTATCCTACTTCAAGGTCCTTAGAAAAAGATGTTGGGAAAGGGGCAAGTATGTCTTCCACATACATATCTCATTTCTTACCTGCCCCCCACTTGGGTGTCTGACCTTGTGTTTGGGAAAAGAATAGAAATTATCCTGTTTGAAATTATCTGCCATGAGGTCTTAGTCAAGCAGGTTCATGCTGTGTGGATTTCCATGGCAACTACTGAACGTCACGCAAGTGTGCAGTTCTTAAATATAAAGTCCATGGAGATTATTAGGTACAGTACTAACTCCACAAACACCACTCCGGCACTGGGGATATTCCACAGTGGCTGGATAAACTGTTGTGTGTCTCCTCTATAGTGGCTGAGTGGAGAACCAGGTCCTGTTTTATTACAGACTTAGGAAATTTATCATGCTTCGCAAGAGACACCATTATATAGCAAAAATAACTGCCTACATTCTCTAGTTACAGTCCATGAGCCATGCTCATGAAAGAGACAAAGAACCAAATGCTATAGAGCATTTCTTCTAAGGCTGTGTCTACACTAGAGACTGATGCACCTGTGCCGCTGTAAGATCTCTCATGTAGCCACTCTATGTCAATGGGAAAGAGCTCTCACATTGACATAATTAAACCACCTCTGCCGAGCGGCAGGGAGAAGCTCTCTCACCGACACAGTGCCGTGCACACTACCACATATGCCGGAGAAACTTATGTTGCTCAGGGGGGTTTTCACACCCCTGAGTGACATAAGTTTTGCCAACATAAGTGGTAGTGTAGACATGGCCTAAGTCCATTGCAATTTGGGTGCAGGGGAGCCACAAAGGTTCATGAAAGTTCAAAAAGTTATTTGTCCAAAGTATCTGGAAAATAAATACTCACCAATACATGAGCAGGAACCGGAGCAGTTCACAAATAATTTGCTAACTAAAAGGGGGCTATATTCGTTATAAACATTGGGCTAGAAGCCAGCATGCCTCACCCCCTGCCCCTGTGGGTGTAGAGACAGTGTAGCCAGCCCCTACATCATCTCCCACTGCAGCCTCCATTGTAGTGGGGATTTTTGGGGATGGGGGGCAAGAAGTAGGCATGCTCCAGCAATCCTTGTGTTGTCCAGTGGTCACTAAGGGCTTATCTGTGTGGTGACGAAATTCACACTATAGGTGGCGGTAGGGTGTATTTCTTAAGCACACTAATGTGTTGCATATTAATCATTCCACGTTGACCCTGCTGGCATTCACTAAAACAGCAGTTCTCAACCAGGGGCCTGAGGCCCTATGGGGGGCTGCAAGCAGATCTCAGGGGGTCTACCAAGCAGGGCTGGCATTAGACTTACTGAGGCCCAGGGCAGAAAGTTGAAGCCCCGCCACCCCAAGCCTCGCCCTCCGGGACTGAAGCCTGAGCAATTTAGCTTTGTGGGGTCCCTTGTGGTATGGGGCCCCGGGCAATTGTCCTGATTGCTACCCCCTAATGCTGGCCCTGGCTTTTATATGCAGAAAAACAAGTGTGTTGTGGCACAGGTGGGCTATGGATTTTTATAAAAAAAAAAGGAGTACTTGTGGCACCTTAGAGACTAACCAATTTATTTGAGCATGAGCTTTCGTGAGCTACAGCTCACTTTATCGGATGCTGTAGCTCACGAAAGCTTATGCTCAAATAAATTGGTTAGTCTCTAAGGTGCCACAAGTACTCCTTTTCTTTTTGCGAATACAGACTAACATGGCTGCTACTCTGAAACCAGAGTTTTTATAACATGTTGAGGAGGGCCTCAGAAAGAAAAAGGTTGAGAACCCCTGCACTAAAGGTTCCCTAGTGCACTTTAAGTGCCTTAAAGCATAGTAGGGAACCTTTAGTGCATGCCAGGGTCTACACCAGGGGCGGGCAAACTTTTTGACCTGAGGGCCACATTGTGTTTCAGAAATTGTATGGCGGGCCGGTTAGGGGAGGCTGTGCCTCCCAAAACAGCCAGGCATGACCTGGCCCCCATACCCTATCTGGACCCCCCGCCCCGCTTCTCACCCCCTGATGGCCCCCTCGGGACTCCTGCCCCATCCACCCCCGCCCCCAGCTTTGTGTCCCCTGACCACCCCCAGATCCTCCGCCGCTAACTGCCCCCACCCCTAACTGCCCCCCACTACCCCATCCAACCACCCCTCCTTCCTAACTGCCCCCCCCCGGGACCCCTGCCCCATCCAACCACTCCTCCCTGTCCCCTGACTGCCCCTGGAACCCCAGCCCCTGACTGACCTGCCTCCCCATCCAACCCCTCCTCTCATTCCTGACTTCCCCCCCAGGACCCCAGCCCCACCCAAGCACCCCTTCTCCCTGACTGTCCCCAGAACCCTTGCCCCCATTCAAACCCCCTGTTCCCTGCCCTCTGACCACCCCGACCTCTATCCACACCCCCGGCCCCTGACCACCCCCCGAACTCCCCTGCCCTCTATCCAACCCCCCTCCCCTGCTCCCTGCCCCCTTATGGTGCTGCTTGGAGCACCGGTGGTTGGTGGCGCGGCTGCTCCAAGAGAGGCAGCCGCGCCGCCCGGCTGCACTCAGCCACGCACCACGCAGCGCAGAGACCAGGTCAGGCCAGGCTCTGCAGCTGCGCTGCCTCAGGAGCTCACAGCCCCGCCACCCAGAGCATTGCGCCGGCAGCTCACTGCTGGGGAGGGGGAACAGTGGGGGAGGGACCGGGGGCTAACCTCCTGGGCCAGGAGCTCAGGGGCCAGACAGAATGGTCCCGTGGGCCGTAGTCTGCCCACCTCTGGTCTACACAGACCAATTAATGCACAACAAGTTAGTGAGCTTTAGAAATCACACTCCTGGAGTATGCATTGACATACCGCATAGACAAGCCCTCAGTGATTGCAACAGATCTGCTTCATTCTGGTTCCAACTGGGCTGCGCAAAACAAGAACTTCACTACACCTTTCCCTGGCTCTGTCTAGGAAGTTTAGCCCTCAAAGGCACAGTCCTACATACTACAATCCCCACGTGGCAGATGGCCCCTTGGGGAACATAGCCAAATGGCATAGATTCAACCTAGGGCTGCTGTAATTTACAATGGGCCAGGACTGACAGAACAAGCTCCCAGATCAGGTAGATGCAATATTTATTTATCAACAGGAAATCACAGTTAAACAACTCTAACCTACATTGCACTCTATAGGGATCATTATAGACACAAAAAAAGCAGTTTACCTTTACACAGACAGCTGAGAGAGGGAATTTTATAGCAATAAGTAAAGCTCTACAGAGTAACTTGGTTTTAATATTCCCTTTAATTCTCACATCTATTTCAGGCCTCCATTAAAACTGCATAGCATTAATTTATTCAGGAAAGCATACTAGTCTCCTCCCAGAAATTCTCTCCATTAAGTTGACATTACTGTCATTTTGTGGAAGGCCTGAACAGATGTCCTTTTTCTGCTAAGGGTTATTATTCAAACAAAGTTAGCTTCACAGAGGGAAAGGCAGATTTTTACAGTTAAAGTAAAAAGCTCCTGGAAACAAGTATTCTCTGTGGGGCTCACAATACATCCCCTCACCCTCTTATTTGCTCAAACAATGGCAAAGCACCATGCACAAATAACGCAAAGGATATGGAACTAGTCACAAAAATTTAAGGGGCCAACTTGAAAGAAATGGGTGAGCTCTTCAGCTGACACTACACATCTGGGGTAAATCAGCATAAGTATTGAGTTCATGGCACTATATCAAATTACATCAGCTGAGGATCTGACCCTGTGTGTTTTTAGTGAGGGGAACTCTGTATTTTAACTCTGCTGCACTGGAGGAAGGGGCAAGATGTAGGGCTTGCTCAGGGGATGTCAGCCTTCTCCATGCAGCCACAGGAGCTCTTTGGGCATTATCATGGAAGGCAAAGGGGAGATTGGGCTGAGCTAGGGAGGAGCAAAGTCAGAGCTTGTGCAGCCACGTCTGTGCCTACTTATTGGCCATTGCCCACCATGAGCAGAGAACACAGGATCATTAGTTGGAGAACAACTCCACTGCCAGGGTGTAGTCCTTCCTCCTGGCTCCCACAGGGAACCCCTCTGCCTGTCAGGCTGTGCACCATTGTCTTCAATGAAGGCATTGCCTGCATAAGGACTACAGGACCAAGTCCCTACACATCTTATAGAAGAATCGCCATTTCCTGCATTCCATACCATACAGAGCATGCAGATTAGGTATGCATCAGCATATCTGCATGCCCATAGGGCTCTTGCATCAGGAGTCTCTGTGTTCTTGGAGAAAAATAAAGTTAGCCCTGGTCTACAGTAGGACTTTAGGTCGAATTTAGCAGCGTTAAATCGATGTAAACCTGCACCCGTCCACACAATGAAGCCCTTTATTTCGACTTAAAGGGCTCTTAAAATCGATTTCCTTACTCCACCCCGACAAGTGGATTAGCGCTTAAATCGACGTTGCCGGCTCGAATTTGGGGTACTGTGGACACAATTCGATGGTATTGGCCTCCGGGAGCTATCCCAGAGTGCTCCATTGTGACCACTCTGGACAGCACTCTCAACTCAGATGCACTGGCCAGGTAGACAGGAAAAGAACCGCGAACTTTTGAATCTCATTTCCTGTTTGGCCAGCGTGGCAAGCTGCAGGTGACCATGCAGAGCTCATCAGCACAGGTGACCATGATGGAGTCCCAGAATCGCAAAAGAGCTCCAGCATGGACCGAACGGGAGGTACGGGATCTGATCGCTGTTTGGGGAGAGGAATCCGTGCTATCAGAACTCCGTTCCAGTTTTCGAAATGCCAAAACCTTTGTGAAAATCTCCCAGGGCATGAAGGACAGAGGCCATAACAGGGACCCGAAGCAGTGCCGCGTGAAACTGAAGGAGCTGAGGCAAGCCTACCAGAAAACCAGAGAGGCGAACGGCCGCTCCGGGTCAGAGCCCCAAACATGCCGCTTCTATGATGAGCTGCATGCCATTTTAGGGGGTTCAGCCACCAATACCCCAGCCGTGTTGTTTGACTCCTTCAATGGAGATGGAGGCAATATGGAAGCAGGTTTTGGGGATGAAGAAGATGATGATGAGGAGGAGGTTGTAGATAGCTCACAGCAAGCAAGCGGAGAAACCGGTTTTCCCGACAGCCAGGAACTGTTTCTCACCCTGGACCTGGAGCCAGTACCCCCCGAACCCACCCAAGGCTGCCTCCTGGACCCAGCAGGCGGAGAAGGGACCTCTGGTGAGTGTACCTTTTAAAATACTATACATGGTTTAAAAGCAAGCATGTGAAAGGATTACTTTGCCCTGGCATTCGCGGTTCTCCTAGATGTAGTCCTAAAGCCTTTGCAAAAGGTTTCTGGGGAGGGCAGCCTTATTTCGTCCTTCATGGTAGGACACTTTACCACTCCAGGCCAGTAACACGTACTCGGGAATCATTGTAGAACAAAGCATTGCAGTGTATGTTTGCTGGCATTCAAACAACATCCGTTCTTTATCTCTCTGTGTTATCCTCAGGAGAGTGAGATATAATTCATGGTCACCTGGTTGAAATAGAGTGCTTTTCTTCAGGGGACACTCAGAGGAGCCCATTCCTGCTGGGCTGTTTGCCTGTGGCTAAACAGAAATGTTCCCCGCTGTTAGCCACAGGGAGAGGGGAAGGTTGAGGGGGTAGTCACGCGGTGGGGGGAGGCAAAATGCGACCTCGTAACGAAAGCACATGTGCTATGTATGTAATGTTAACAGCAAGGTTTACCCTGAAAGAGTGTAGCCACTGTTTTATAAAATGTGTCTTTTTAAATACCGCTGTCCCTTTTTTTTTCTCCACCAGCTGCATGTGTTTCAATGATCACAGGATCTTCTCCTTCCCAGAGGCTAGTGAAGCTTAGAAAGAAAAAAAAATGCACTCGCGATGAAATGTTCTCCGAGCTCATGCTGTCCTCCCACACTGACAGAGCACAGACGAATGCGTGGAGGCAAATAATGTCAGAGTGCAGGAAAGCACAAAATGACCGGGAGGAGAGGTGGCGGGCTGAAGAGAGTAAGTGGCGGGCTGAAGATAGGGCTGAAACTCAAATGTGGCAGCAGCATGATGAGAGGAGGCAGGATTCAATGCTGAGGCTGCTGCAGGACCAAACCAGTATGCTCCAGTGTATGGTTGAGCTGCAGCAAAGGCAGCTGGAGCACAGACTGCCACTGCAGCCCCTCTGTAACCAACCGCCCTCCTCCCCAAGTTCCATAGCCTCCACACCCAGACGCCCAAGAACGCGGTCGGGGGGCCTCCAGCCAACCAGCCACTCCACCACAGAGGATTGCCCAAAAAAAAGAAGGCTGTCATTCAATAAATTTTAAAGTTGTAAACTTTTAAAGTGCTGTGCTTAAAGTGCTGTGTGGCATTTTCCTTCCCTCCTCCACCACCCCTCCTGGGCTGCCTTGGTAGTCATCCCCCTATTTGTGTGATGAATGAATAAAGAATGCATGAATGTGAAGCAACAATGACTTTATTGCCTCTGCAAGCGGTGATTGAAGGGAGGAGGGGCGGGTGGTTAGCTTACAGGGAAGTAGAGTGAACCAAGGGGTGGGGGGTTTCATCAAGGAGAAACAAACAGAACTTTCACACCGTAGCCTGGCCAGTCATGAAACTGGTTTTCAAAGCTTCTCTGATGCGTACCACGCCCTCCTGTGCTCTTCTAACCGCCCTGGTGTCTGGCTGCGCGTAACCAGCAGCCAGGCGATTTGCCTCAACCTCCCACCCCGCCATAAACGTCTCCCCCTTACTCTCACAGATATTGTGGAGCACACAGCAAGCAGTAATAACAGTGGCAATATTGGTTTCGCTGAGGTCTAAGCGAGTCAGTAAACTGCGCCAGCGCGCCTTTAAACGTCCAAATGCACATTCTACCACCATTCTGCACTTGCTCAGCCTGTAGTTGAACAGCTCCTGACTACTGTCCAGGCTGCCTGTGTATGGCTTCATGAGCCATGGCATTAAGGGGTAGGCTGGGTCCCCAAGGACACATATAGGTATTTCAACATCCCCAACAGTTATTTTCTGGTCTGGGAATAAAGTCCCTTCCTGCAGCTTTTGAAACAGACCAGAGTTCCTGAAGATGCGAGCATCATGCACCTTTCCCGGCCATCCCACTTTGATGTTGGTGAAACGTCCCTTGTGATCCACCAGAGCTTGCAGCACTATCGAAAAGTACCCCTTGCGGTTTATGTACTCGGCGGCTTGGTGCTCCGGTACCAAGATAGGGATATGGGTTCCGTCTATGGCCCCACCACAGTTAGGGTATCCCATTGCAGCAAAGCCATCCACTATGACCTGCACATTTCCCAGGGTCACTACCCTTGATATCAGCAGATCTTTGATTGCGTGGGCTACTTGCATCACAGCAGCCCCAACAGTAGATTTGCCCACTCCAAATTGATTCCCAACTGACCAGTAGCTGTCTGGCGTTGCAAGCTTCCACAGGGCTATTGCCACTCACTTCTCAACTGTGAGGGCTGCTCTCATCTTGGTATTCATGCGCCTCAGGGCAGGGGAAAGCAAGTCACAAAGTTCCATGAAAGTGCCCTTACGCATGCGAAAGTTTCGCAGCCACTGGGAATTGTCCCAGACCTGCAACACTATGCGGTCCCACCAGTCTGTGCTTGTTTCCCGAGCCCAGAATCAGCATTCCACAGCATGAACCTGCCCCATTAGCACCATGATGCATGCATTGGCAGGGCCCATGCTTTCAGAGAAATCTGTGTCCATGTCCTGATCACTCACGTGACCGCGCTGACGTCGCCTCCTCGCCCGGTATCGCTTTGCCAGGTTCTGGTGCTGCATATACTGCTGGATAATGCGTGTGGTGTTTAATGTGCTCCTAATTGCCAAAGTGAGCTGAGCGGCCTCCATACTTGCCTTGGTATGGCGTCCGCACAGAAAAAAGGCGCGGAACGATTGTCTGCCGTTGCTCTGATGGAGGGAGGGGCGACTGATGACACGGCTTACAGGGTTGGCTTCAGGGAGCTAAAATCAACAAAGGGGGTGTCTTTACATCAAGGAGTATTTCAGGCAGGACTTCACGGAGGGTTCCAATAAGAAATGGTGCACCTAAGTTATCGTTCTTATTGGAACAAGGAGGTTAGCCTGGCCTCTGATTGATACATGGCTAGATTTACCTCGCTGCACCTTCTCTGTGAGTGACTGCAGTGTGACCTAGAGGAATGAGTCCCCTAGACAGGGGAGGAGGCAAATGAGTACAAAACAAATCTGGTCTATTTCTTGTTTTGACCCACTCCATCTTTCTTTTACATCTTTGGCTGGCAGCAGACGGTGTAGAAGGACTGCATGCCATCCACATCTCATGGCTGCTCGGCAGAAGATGGTACAGTACGACTGCTAGCCATCCTCATCTCTTGCCTGCCTGGAAGAAGATGGTACAATACGACTACTAGCAATCCTCATCTCCTGCCTGCCTGGCAGAAGATGGTACAGTATGACTGCTAGCAGTCCGTATCGCCTACCCGCTCACCATAAGATGGTTCAATAGGACTGACTGCAGGACTAAAGAGAATGACCTGGTCAAGTCACTCCAAATTTAGTCCCTGCGCCCATGTCTGCCCAGGCGCTCCCAGCCGACGTGGCCAGGAGGACCTCGGACATGACGATGACGGCTACCAGTCGTACTGCACCGTCTGCTGCCAGAAGGCAAGGGGTTGCTGCTACTGTGTAGCAATGCCGTACCGCGTCTGCCAGCACCCAGGAGTCATAGGGTGACGGTTACCTGAGCGGGCTCCATGCTTGCCGTGGTATGGCGTCTGCACAGGTAACTCAGGAAAAAAGGCGCGAAACGATTGTCTGCCCTTGCTTTCACGGAGGGAGGGAGGGAACGGGGGCCTGACGATATGTACCCAGAACCACCCACGACAATGTTTTAGCCCCATCAGGCATTGGGATCTCAACCCAGAATTCCAATGGGCAGCGGAGACTGCGGGAACTGTGGGATAGCTACCCACAGTGCAACGCTCCGGAAGTCGACTCTAGCCTCAGTACTGTGGAAGCGCTCCACCGAGTTAATGCACTTAATGCACTTAGAGCATTTTCTGTGGGGACACACACACTCGAATATATAAAACCGATTTCTAAAAAACCGACTTCTATAAATTCGACCTTATTCCGTAGTGTAGACATACCCTTAGTCTTCTCCTGGTGCTCAGGTTTTGGGGCTCAAGTATTAAGAAAAGAGCTTTGCAGGAAAAGCATCCTGCATCATTTGAATGATAAAACCAACAGCTCTGTGGTGCAAAGCCCCATTGTGCTGGTCTCTGTACAAACATCATAAGAGACAGGCCCCACCCTGAAGCTTACAGCCTAAAAAGACAAAACAGAAAAAGGGAGACATGACAAAAGTCATGTCAGTTGTGCACTTTTGAGGATCCTATCTTTTGTGTTTGTTTTTCCTTTCAGGAAGGGTGTGGCTTGTCTGTGATAATGATGGGGGGGGGGAGTTTAGTTTTGGATGTGTAATACCTATTCTGAACATTTATCCTATTCTGAACATCAGTGACTACTTGCCCTCCTGAGTTAAAAAGAGTCATCTTGTATTACAAATTTGTTTCTCTGTTTTGGATACTGTGAAATTGAGTATCTGACTGGGGAGAACGTTTTCAGTACACCAGAAATGAGCAACAAAGACATTCCTGCCACATTCATTGCTCTCCCATCAAGATCTTGTCAGCTGATATCTAGTGTCTGATTAGTGATATTCTGAGATGGAACAGCGCCATGGGGCTTATATAACTCCTTCCATCTACATCATAAGTGTTTCTGATGTCTTTTTTCCCCTTCTCAGCATCTCTCTCTTTTTTTTTTAAACACAGTTTTCACAACTGTCACTGTGGTTGTCTGATCCATACATTGAGTATACTTGGTATTGTAATTGTATTTGCCTTAAACACCTCTAAGGACCAGTCCTTATTCAGGCTCAATAGTTTATTCCAAACTTTCTCTATTAACCCTTTTTCTTCAACAAAAAAACTTCAAAAACAGACTCCAAGGAGAGACTGCTGAATTGGAATTAATTTGCCAACTGGATACAATTAATTTAGGCTTGAATAGAGAGTGGGAGTGGTTGAGTCATTACACAAAATAAAACTATTTCTCCTTGTTTATTCTCCCCCCCCCAGCCCCCCACTGTTCCTCAGAGGTTCTTGTTAACTGCTGGAAATGGTCCACCTTGATTATCACTACAAAGGTTTTCTTCCCCGCCCCCCCACTCTTCTGCTGGTAATAGCTCATCTTAAGTGATCACTCCCCTTACAGTGTGCATGATAAACACCCATTTTTTCATGTTATGTGTGTATATAAATCTCCTCACTGTATTTTCCACTGAATGCATCCGATGAAGTGAGCTGTAGCTCACGAAAGCTTATGCTCAAATAAATTGGTTAGTCTCTAAGGTGCCACAAGTCCTCCTTTTCTTCTATTAACCTTCTAACCTTATACACTTTTAATGCTATCACCACTTGGAACCTGGCATTCATTGCTCACTTATGACTCCCAACTGACTTCTGTATAAGGAATGTATAATGAGGCTTTACCCAGGCTAATTTCAAGTGATCCATTACAAGACAATTCCACATCCATCATTACTGGGGAAATATTCTTGTTATATGAGGTAATTTTAATTTTTTCCCATATTTTTGATCTCTCCGGATCCATTTCTATAATTTCTCTGTCCTCCCTGGTATTTGCAATGCCTCTCGATATGATTTAGTCTGCCAATCGAATGTGCAGGTTATTCTTTATATTATAAATAAAGTTGTTAAATGTCTTAACAATAGTGCCTTTCTTTCAAGGATCTAAAAACCTTTGTAAAGGGGAGGGTAATTAATACTTATCTGTTACATATGGTAACTGTGTTAAATGAGTTGCCCAAGGTTACAGTGACTCACTGGCAGAGTTTTGAGCAGAACCTAGATAACCAGACTACCAGTCCCCTGCTCTAATTATTAGGCCACTCTTCTAGTCTAATGAACACAGCCTTACACTGATCGCTGCAGCTCACTACATTCCTTTTCCTGTCCCCCCATCCCCATGCATCAATACATGACATTTTTCTTATATGATCTTTCTAGCAGTTGCCATCCATATGATCACTCATATCCAAGCCTTTTTTGAATTCTTATTTCCAGTAAGATTTTGAAGGACACTATATCAACAAATGTTTCACTGAACTCCAGGGGACTGTTTCTGCTCTTAGCTACACTACCTCAATTGGGAGTAACTCCACTGATGTCATGGAGTTGCTCTGGATTTACACCCATATAAATGAGAGCAGCATGAAAAATGATGAAAGGTGAGATTTTCTTCTAAACACTTCATGAGCTGGGACTTACCAATCATCATGAGACTCCATCTGCAATAACATCATGAGACTGCAATAACATTGTGAGAGGATCCTTTTCCTGATCGCCATCATCGAAGGTAAAATTGGTTATGCTAATATTTAACCCTGCCCCCACTAATTTATAATTTTCCAGAGGAAATTAACAAGCCACCTGCCATACCATATCCCCATTTTACCAGGTCCTTATCATGCCTGTCTTCATTTTCTCTGGAGAGTACTAGCCCTCCCAATTGCGGTAGCTGTACAACCATTAAGAGGCAGTATGCATTAGTAGACTGTATGCACAAGTTTCAGAGTAGCAGCCGTGTTAGTCTGTATTCGCAAAAAGAAAAGGAGTACTTGTGGCACCTTAGAGACTAACAAATGTATTTGAGCATAAGCTTTCGTGAGCTACAGCATCCGATGAAGTGAGCTGTAGCTCACGAAAGCTTATGCTCAAATAAATTGGTTAGTCTCTAAGGTGCCACAAGTACTCCTTTTCTTTTTGCAAATAGAAGTTAGGAGCCTACCCTCTTTTGAGCGTTCAGTCCCGACTGCTCAACTTGTCACCTCTCATTGCCTCTTCAGCAAAGTTCATTGGAATTGTTAAGCAAGGCCTTCCCAATGTAAAAAATCTTTAATGACCATCTTCGACTTCGCTGTGTGTCTGTCCAACTCATCCCTTGTTTTAACCCCTATACATTTCCCACAAGCAATAGCGTTCTGGTTTCTGGAAGATCTCAGTTTTTTCAGTGAATATCACATATATTAGCAAGCTTGCCTTTACCCAGAAATAGAAAAGCCTTTTTGATTTTCAATGTTTTACAAAACAAAAACACGTTATGGTGCTATAACAGGCTGCAAGCGTTGGACTGAATCATACCAGCCTCTTAGTAAGTGTTGATCCTGTTGGAAGGGGGTTATCTGGGTTCTGCCAGCCATGAGGCAGGTAGCTCTTTATTCCCTCCATGTATAAAGGAGGTGGTTCTCTAGAGATGGGATCTACAGTGTGTGCTGAGAAGCCCTAAAGTAGGAACCCTAGGAGCAGCCAATTCTGAAGGGACGGTTTGAGCTGAACCTTGTTGTTATCACACTGTTAATTCCTTTGATAAAGCCGAACTTCAGGTTTGACTCTGCACTGCATAGCATGTGCATTTTCTTTGAATAAGTTGGAAGAGGCACCTGCTCAGAAATTCCCCATGTAAAGCTCTGTTAGATGTGGGGTCTATAAAACCAAAAGAATCCTCAGTTTTGATAACTCTCATGGCATTTAGTGTTTTGCTTAGAGCCTCAGCTTCTTGAATCCTGTGTTTACATTAGAATCTCAGTTTTCATGAAAAAAGAGTTTTTAGTCCTCATGGATTCAGAGACCATTTTGGAAATGAACTGTAAAGGCTTAAAAACCAAAAGGCAAAAGTTAAAAATATTAAATTCAGGGTTCTTTTTAACATCTTGTGATCTTTAGGCTAATCTCGTGATGCTAGGGCCTGACTCCTTATTTTTAAATGTTTGGGGCTGGCTATGCTGTATCTTTATTTAATGTCTCTATAGTTTTAAAAAAATTCCAAATGGAGGAATATCAGGAATCCATAGAGAAATTACTTTTTGTGGGGTGGAGGAGCTCGGCCTACTCATCTCCTGATACTGACACCAGTGAAGGCGTAACAGACAAGGAGACAGCTAAAGAGATGTTTAGCAAAGACAAAAATTCCCAAATGAATATGAGCTAAAAGTAGCTAAAGGATAATTCATGTTAATGCTGAATTATAATGAATAAATCAGACATTAGTAAAGTAATTCCAAATATAGCACTGAAGCTCCAGAGGCCATATATCAATATTTCATTCCTCAAAGGGCAATTTGATCTTCTTTCAAAAGGGAGTCTAAAACCACAAACTGTTAACCCTAGCTAGGGCTTTTCAGAATCTTGCTGTTCTGCTTGTATCAACACTGCATGGACTTGGAAGTGTTCCTATTAGTGATGTTCTGAGAATGATACTGACAGATTATAATACATCTGAGATCAGATTGCAATCCCACCAACCCCATACATTTGGAGTAATACCCATTGAAGTCAATGGAGCTAGTGTGGATTTATATCATTGCAAATGGTGGTCAGAACCTGATTTAGGAAGTACAGGGCCCAGTCTTACAAATCCTTACTTACAGTACCAGAGTACCACGTGTGCTGTCCCACTGAAATGCAGCCAGAGCTCAAATGTTGTACCAATAAAATAAAAACCAGCAGGATCTTATTAAAGGGAAAAAGGCAAAATACCACATTTATTGTGAATACAGAAAGAATCATAGTAAGCAGTTAGTTATAGCTATAACATGCCATTCAATCTCATATTTAGTCACACATTCATTCATACAAACACACACACACACACACAGGTTCTGCAAGGTTGTTATCATAGTTACCAGCCTTAGAGTTGCTCATGCCAAGCCACTGGCCAGGTGGCCTGGACATGAGGAGGGAGCAGGGCCTTGTCAGATGCTCATCTGATGCTCCTGGAAGTTGGTTTGCAGAATCAGACCCCAAAGTTCTCACTTTTTAGAGTCTATTTTTATAGGAATTTCTTCCTATGCCAGTCTATGGGAATTGCTTCATCCTGCTGTTGCTGAATCAATCAGCAGATAGCACATTCCTGACGGCTCCAAGATGTTATCTTGTTCTTTGGTTCTCCCATTCTTGAGGCTGTTGGGTGGATTCCAGTCTGCCCTCCGGATGGGGTCCTCTGGTTATTTCCACTTGACGCCTTCTTCAGCCGATGGACACTGGATTCTTAGGCTGGCACCTCCCTGATCATTCAGTTATTATCCACACCAAGCATCCATCCACATACATCCTCTATCTCTATTTTAATGACAATTGTTAATACAACAAAAGGGTGGGGAGTCTCTGGGTGCTGTTTCTGTTGTTAGAGTATTGTTTTGAGTCTCTCTCTCTGTGAACTGCTTTGAGAACAGACTCTGTCTTAGAATGTACTAACACAGTTAGCAGCTTGCAAGTTTCACACATAGAGGGAGAGAAACAGTACCAAAAACCAAGAGACCTCTTAATTAGTAATACCCTGGAATTTGAACTATGGGGAATCAAACTCATTTGTGATTTTAATACAGAACTTCTTTAATATGATCCAACACTCTAACCAGCAGTGCCTGTTCCCTAAAGGTGGCAACAGGCAGCATCATCATTTTCCATTCTCCCAGCCTCTCTCAGACCACACCTACCTGCAACCCAGCTAGTGTGGGATGGGAAACTCATTCCAGCAGGACTGGGCCCCTACAGAGTATTTTAATAGGAAAAACAGGAGGATTTCCCAGGTCATAGTAAATCAGACCCTAGAAGGCATTCGCTGGAAATGCTGCAAATTATGACAACTTGGGTTAGTACAAGAGAGAAAAAAAGGCAAACATTTATTTTAAAAAGATCATTATTAAGCTTTACTCATGTTTTCTTCATTAGCAGTTACCTTGGGTAACGGAACTATATACTTCTTGGGTGAAGTTCATCCCTTCATAGAGGGCCTATGCACAATTTAAGTCCTCCAAATTATGCTTAAGCTGCTCTCAAGGGCTGCATAGGACTTCTACGGGCCCTTTGTAGGCGATTTTCCCTCTCATGCAGAAAAAAACCACAACTCTACAATATTTCTTATTACCACCTGCTCTGCTTTTAGTAAAAGCACAGAACTATGGGACGGCACACTCCAAACTAATGAGTGCCAAGTAGTTGCCATATAACCTGGAGATGTCCCATGAACCATTATTCAAATGTGTGAGAAAGCATTTAGCAAAAATCTCCTCTACATGTCCAAAGTGTATAGTGGACATAAAACATCTCATTTAAAGTGTTTCATCTTGTCCTGAGCTTCAGGAACAGGGGTTTTGTTGTTGTTTTTTCACACCCTAAAATTAATGTTTTGTGATTTTCTCTTAAGAAGTCCACTTTCACACTAAAAAGAAAACAAACAAACAAACCCCAGGCTGAAATCCTGGACCAAATGAAGTCAAAGGTGAAACCCCAACTGACTACAGTAGGGCCAGGATTTCACCCCAAATCTCCATGTAGCACCTAGACAATTTCATTCATGGTTTTCCCAGAGAGCCTTAGCACCATGCTAAATGCTCTCCACTTCCAATACTTTTTATAGACGTTCAGAAAGTGTAGCACCCCTTTGACAGGGTTCCCTCACTGATTACAGCACCTCCTCCTGGCTGTCCTGGGGATCAGCTCTGCCAGGTGCTTTGCCCTCCTTAGTGCTCTCTCTACCCATCTTCTTCTCTGTCTGCAGCCTCTCCCCCAACCAGCTTCCAGCTTGTGGCTTGGCTCTCCATTCAGGGGTCACTAAGTTCCTCCCTTTCCAGGGAAATCACAGTCCTTCCGGACCAACTGTCCGGCTGATGTCTCCAATGTCCTGTACCACTACCCAGAGGCTGGTAGGGGAACCCAGGACTGCCCTCTACACTATGTTCCAGCCCCAGGGCCCTATCACATGCAGCCAAGGCCTGTGCAGTCTTAGTCCTTGCTGCTGTTTCTCTAGGATTCTTCCTACAACACTGGCTCTCACCCTCACTGGGTACACCGGCATCCCAATTCCGTCCTCTTAGGGAGTAACTGCAGCCTGCCTTTCCTTCAGCCCCTCCATCCCCGTCCCTCACTACTTGCGGGTCTGGGTTTTTTAAAGCCCCCTCCTGTTCCTGCCCAGCTGCCCTGCCTCCTTGTTGCCTATATCTCTCCCCCTGGAGAGTTTAATTGGTCTGTTTAATTGGTCAGTTTAATTGGTCAGTGTTTAATTGGTCAGTGTTTAATTGGTCAGTGAGGCTCACCTGGCCTAATTTTCCTCTCAGGGCCAATGTGGGGAATACACCACATCACAACCCCATAGGACTGGGCCCAAAATTTGTGTGTGGCTGTGGTGTATCAGAGAAGTAACTATGAATAGCATGATGTGTTCACTTTGGTCAGATCAAAATCAGAATACTCACAATTCTTTAACGGCAAGAGAGAGTTTAAGTAAAGGACATTAATGAGTTATATGGCATTTACAGACGTTTTCACATTTAGAATTTTAAAAATTAGACCCTAGAAGCTCCATAACAATGGTGATAATGAAACATTCATTACAGGAACTCTGCAAACAGCCTTCTTTATTGGAAAATTTGGCAGGTCAAGCAATTTAAGTGCCTGAACCTTTGCAAGTGCCTTCTAAAGAAAAGAATATAATATTAATTACTTGTCAGTACTTCCACTGCACTCTCTCTCTCAGAAGATCTTAAAGCATTTTGCTAACAATGAAGTAAGCCTTATATAATTCCCCATCACTGTCATTCTTCAATCTTGGTAAAAATTATCATCCCCATTCTACAGATGGGAAATTGAGACATTATAGGGATGTCTACACTGAAAAAATAGGTATGTTCTTAACTCAGGGTAGCTAACTTGGGTTGAAATAGCATTGAAGACCCAGCTACGTGGCTTTTAACTCAGTTAGCAGCTTGAGTTCAAACTTAGGCTCGGTATAGGCTTTATATCAAGCTGCTAACCCAAGTTGCCCAGTTAAGAACACATCTTTTTTTGCAGTGTCAATGTACCCTAAGAGTTTAAGCAACTTGCATAGGGTCCCACAGGAACTCTGTGACGGGGTAAGGAATAGAAGACAGATCCCCAGTCCTAGGTCTTATCCACAACACCATCTTTCTTCACAAACATTTGAAGTCAAAGACCAGCATGGGGTTGGGTGGAATACTTCTGCAAGTCACACAGTCCCTCTAAGGGCTATCTAAACTGCCTTTTGGCAACAAAACAGCAAGAGCGTACACACTACAATGGGACTTTTGTAGCGAAAAATGCCCAATTTTGGCGACAAAAAACTTCCACCCCCGGAGAGACTTTTGTCTTTTCCCCTCCCTTTATTGTCGACAAAGAGCCAGTGTAGACACTGCTGATTGTTTTGTCAACAGAACTGGCTTCCGCCAGAATCCCACAATGCCTGCCCTGATTGCTCTGCTCAGAGTTTTGATCTCCACTGCCCTGCAGGCATGCGCCCCTCCCCTTTCAAAGCTCCGGGAAGTATCTGTGTGCTGCTCCGTGTGGGGAACGGAGAAAGAGCAAATTATTGCAATGCTCCTGTTCTGCCTGGCACCAGGAACACAGCAGCTGGCAGATTGCTGCTACAGGGGGAGAGGGGCAGACTGCTGTGCTGCTTTGCCATTCCTCAGCACGGAGAGCTCACAGAGCTCCTCATGCTGCTGCTCTCGGCAGCTGAGGGGGCTGTGGGAGAACTGGGAGAGAATCCCAAGATGCGCAGCGATCGGCTCTTCCTTCCCGCAACACTGCGCTGGGGGATACGTACCCACGGTGCATTGCTCCCTCTGTCAATGACGGTGTCCCCAATGTGGACATGACCTGTCGACAGAGGGAGCAAGCGTGAACACCCTTTGGCGATTTTTGTTTTGTCGACTTTTGGGTGTCAACATAAGTTTTGTCAACAAAACTTGGTAGTGTAGACAAGCCCTTAGAACGGTTTCACTGGGGGGATGGTAGGGAGAGTTTGTTTGGGTCATCTAGGGGGATTATTTACATTTTTCTTGTCTTAATGTGTCTGCAGCCCTTAATTCAGCATATGGACCTTTCTGTTTCCATTTCTTGATGAAACAAGAGATACCAAAAAGTGCTTAGCACTCTCAGGCTAGCTCTCATGTCCAATATGTGAAAGTTAACGTGAAGCCTCTTCACTGGAGTAGCTCATGATGCTGAAAAGAGGGAAGCAGCAAAAGATGAACAGCTAGAAGAGGCAGAGGAAATAGAGGCTCGGGTAAGAAAGGTACAGAAAATGACAATGCTGAGGAGAAACAACATTATATTGGCTGAGGGAAAGTCCTTACTGGAAACCAGAGGATAAGCGTGGAGATCTGGAGATAGTTTGGGATGTGTTGGTGTTTGAAATAGTAAGCTACAGACGGTAGGAAGCAAAGCAGCTCAACTCCATGTTGCTCAAACTCATTTTAAATAAGGAGACAAAAGCCTGGCCCTGTAAGAGAAGTACCCAAGGGCCATGATGAAAGAAACCCATTACCAGAAGGGTGCCGCCATAACCACTAGTGTAATTGTGCAGTTCATACAAGGTACTGGGAAGGAAATGATTACACCAGATGAAGGCACAACCAGCCAGCTGGAGCTCCACAACCCCTGACCAACACCACACCCACAGAGTACAGCTGGAATCCTAAGGGGAAAGAGGCAGCTGCCCAACCTAGCCACTGCCTTTTGTTCCATGGAGATGCCAAGAAGGCTCTGTACATGCTGTGAAGCCACAAAGATTGCTGCTTTATGACTGCTTTTTGTTATTCACTTAGAACTACAAAGAACAGAATTTTCCCAATTCTGCAGCGGTTGGGAGGGGACAGCAGCTTCCTCCACAGAGGAGCCACAGAGCAATTTGAAGGGGCCATGTGTAGTAGGTACACAAATGCACTAAAAAGCAAAGCAGCTTTCAATTCAATAGACAAAATTAGACATCAGTCTATATGCATTGCCCTGCTATGATCTAATGTACTCTAATCTGCTCCTGAATTAGTGTAATTGAGTCAATTAATTAAATTAATAGAAATAGCTACAGAGAAAAATGTATCCCACTGGTGAACTGAAGACCATTTTCCTCTCACATAGGGTTTGGTTCATGCAAACCACATGGTCTGTAAATGCATCAAAATGGCACCACAATACAGCTGAAATACAGCCTGTAATTCACAAGAATATGAACCTCTTTCTAAATGTAAGAGCCAGTGCAGGGTTCTGCAGCAGCAAGTGCAAGAGAGGACATGCTGCTAAACTGAGCTGTAGGGCCTGACCCTTAGTCCAATGAATTAAATGGCAAACTCAATAACTTCAGTGGCATTGGATCTGACCTGTAAAGAGGGTCCAGTTGCTACAGCTGGATTTATCACTTTCCCGGTTTAATAGATATTTATTTAATTGTTCATTTGGATTCGCTCCTCCTCTTCTTAGAGGCTGTTCTTTGTAAAGTCAGTGGAGCTACACAGGCTCAAAGCAGAGTCTGACCCATCATCTTGTGAGGGTATGTCTACACTGGCAGAGTTACAGCGCCGGCAGTTACAGCACCGCTCAGAGAGCGCTGAAGGGAAACCGCAGTTATGTGTTCACACTGTCACCTGCCTGTGGAATAGCGTGTTCACACTTGCAGGAGTATTCAGAGTGGTGCACTCTGGGCAGCTATCCCACCAAGCATCTCTTCCTCTTCTGCTGCTAAGAGTTGTGGGAAGGTGGAGGGGGTCAGGTGGCATCCTGTCCCAATGCCCTGTGATGCATTTGTCCGTATCCCAGCAACCCCTGTGCTTCCATCCGCATTTGGTGCCATCTTTCAACGCGTTGTGTACTGCACGCTCTGCTGTGCCTCTGCGGTCCGCAGGAATGGATCCCGCACTGCTAACCGATATGTTGCTTGCTCTCACAAACACGTCATGAGTAGCAGTAGAGTTATTCCTTAAACTACAAATTCAACTGTAGTTTGACATTGATCTCGCCAGGCGTAGTAGCTACGACACGAGATTGCTTGTGGCATTCACGGAGGTGCTGACCACAGTGGAACACTACTTGTGGGCTCAGGAAACAAGCACTGTGTGGTGGGATCGCATCATCATGCACGTCTAGGATGACAAGCAGTGGATGCAGAACTTTCGGATGAGGAAAGCCACATTCATGGGATGGTGTGATGAGCTTGTCCCAGCCCTGCAGTGCAAGGACACGAGAATGAGAGCTGCCCTGCCATTGGAGAAGCGGGTGGCAATTGCACTGTGGAAGCTGGCTACTCCAGATTGCTACCGATTAGTCACTAACCAGTTCAGAGTGGAATAGTCGACCATTGGACTCATGTTGACAGAAGTGTGCAGGGCCATTAATCATATCCTGTTCCGAAAGACCGTGACTCTGGGCAACGTGCATGACATTGTGGATGGTTTGCACAAATGGGCTTCCCTAACTGTGGAGGTGTGATAGATGGCACACATATTCCAATTCTGGCACCAGACCACCTAGTCACAAGTACATTAATTGGAAGGGGTATTTCTCAATGGTTCTCTAGGTGCTTGTGGATCACCGTGGGCGTTTCATGGACATTAATGCAGGCTGGTCCAGAAAGGTGTGTGACACATGCATCTTTCGGAACACTGGCCTGTTCAGGAAGCTGCAAGCTTTCTTCCCGGACCGCAAAAATCACCATAGGGGAAGTCAAAATGCCTACTGTGATCCTGGGAGACCCTGCCTACCCCTTAATGCCGTGGCTTATGAAGCCATACACGGGGCACCTTGACAGCAGCAAGGAGTGGTTCAACAGGCTGAGCAAGTGCAGAATGACTGTGGAGTGTGCTTTCAGCCATTTGAAAGCCCACTGGCACTGCATATAGGGGAGGCTGGACTTGGCAGATGACAATATTCCTATGCTTACAGCCTCATGTTGTACACTTCATAATATTTGAGAAGGCAAGGCTGAAAGCTTCACTCAGGGCTGGACCGCTGAGGCTCAGCGTCTGGAGGCTGAATTGGAACAGCCAGAGACCAGGGCTATTAGCGGGGTGCAGCGCGTGGCCATAAGGATCCGGGATACCTTGAGGCAGCAATTTGAAGCTGAAAGCCACTAACGTTTGTTGTTATGCTTGGAAGTGCAGTGCTTGTAATGCCAGGAGGTGATTGTGACTGATAAATAAAGACTGATTTCAAACCAACGCAATTCTTTTATTAAAAACAACCACCGGAGGAGAGAGACAAAAAACACATCAGAACTGAAGGGGATGGGGGAAGGGAGGGTCCCAGGAGGAGGTGGGGTTCCGGGAGGGTTACAGATCTGTGTATGTCAAGGGATCATATCCAACCTTCTCCTCTGGAGTACAGTGCAGTGGGTACTGTACTTCAGCACAGCCAAACTGCAGAGGGATGGGTGTTGAGTGCCGTGGGTACTGGGAATCCACAGGGCTGGACTGTGACGGGGCAGGAGTGGAATGCTGCGGGTACAGACTGGAGCCAGGAGGCTGACAAGAGTGTGTTGGGGGTGTCTGGGGGGCACATGGGAAAGAGTTTTGCGACAGGAGCTGCAGGGGAGGGTGGGTGCGGAGCTGCTCCTTTTGCAGTGCTAGTAGCACTTGGAGCGTGTCCGCTTGGCGCTTTATAACGTTTAAGAGCTGCTCCGTGGCTTCATTCTGGCGTGCCGTGTTCTCCTTACGGTCCCTCTTCTCGCTGTCCCGCCACTCCTTCAACTCTTATTTTTTGGCCGCGGAGTGCATCAGGACATCACGCAGAAAGTCCTTTTTAGTTCTTCATGGCTAATTTCTAATTCTGCGCAGCCATTCAGCTAGCGATACCAGAGGAAGGCTGGGCTCCAAAGATCATCTCTGTGAAGCCAAAATGCAACGTTTTACAGAAGTAGTATTGTTTGCAAAACACAGAACACTGATTCAGTGATTTAAAAACACAGCCACTATGCACATACCTATCACTAATTGGCTGACCCCAGGTAAGCACACCTGAGCCACAAGACGCCCAAAATGGTGAGTAACTGCAGGGGCAGGGGAAATCAGTGTTCCAGGACTGTACTGTACACTGGGCACATGGCTCTTGGGGAGAGCCAGCACTGTAAGGGGGGGGGGGGGGCTTATAATCATTCCTGTCCCCACATTTTCCACAGGCTGTGTTCATTATGGAAGATATTTTGCTGCTGAGGGTGAGCAGGGAATCAAGGAAGGGTCTTCTCCAAGACTGCAGCTTCTGCCCTGGCCTTTATGCGGCTTGCCTGTGTGCAGCACTGGTCCTCTCACCCCCACCTCGTGACAGCAGAGTGGCGCGGGAAAGTTACCCTTAATGGGGCACGAAACAAAGCAGCTCTGCCAAAGAACTTGCAGCAGCAGATTGCCCAGTATCTCTCTGAGAGTTTCCTGGAGATCTCTGAGGCAGATTCCCTGTGAAGTGAGGGAGTCATTCAACAGCCTGGTCCGCCACTCAGACTAGGTTAGTGGTGGTACGCACATCATACAGACACAAGCCTGCTTTCTGCAACCCTCCTGTCCCCAACACCTCACTTCAGCAATTCCCCAAATCAAAGCCACTTACCAGGGGCCTCCTCTCCTGTTTGTGCTTCACCAAGATCCGACAGCTGTGACTGGCTAGCCTCCTCCGGGGTAGAGAAGAGCTCCTGGATGAATGCATCTCTGACCCCTGAGTCATCCTCTGCCTCTCGGTCCCCTTCCCCCTCCACATCCTCATCCAAGATTTCCTCCTCCTGGCTCAGTCCACTCTTGACTGACATGCGAGCCACCGAAGTATCCACAGTGGCCTTCGCAGTGGAGGTGGGGTTGCCACCGAGGATTGCGTCCAGCTCTTTATAGATCCGGCAGCTCGTGGGCGCAGCACCAGAGCTGTGGTTTGCCTCCCGCACCTTGCAGTAGGCGTTCCGCAGCTCCTTCACTTTGACCCTGCACTGCAGTGTGTCCTGGTCATGGCCCCTTTCTGTCATGCGTCGTGAAATCTGTCCGTAAGCATCATAATTCCTATGGCTGGAGCGCAGCTGGGACTGGACAGCCTCCTCTCCCCAAATGCTGATGAGATCCAGCAGCTCGGCATTGATCCAAGCGGGGGATCACCTGGTGCATGGAGCAGGCGTGGCCACCTGGAAGGATGCGCTGAGACCACTGCATGCGTCACTGAGCAAACAGGAAGGGGACTTTCAAAATTCCCAAGGAATTTACAGGGTGGGGATGACAGTTGGTCACCTGAGGGCAGGGCAGTAGAGTTTAAACTGATGACCAGAGAGGCGAGAACAGGCATTGTGGGACACCTCCTGGAGGCCAATCGCAGTGCTGTAATCGACCACGGTGTCTACAGTGGCACCATGGCACTGTACCCCCGGCGCACAAAGCTGCAGGCCTCTCGTTGGGGTGGGTTTTTTTACAGCACTGCAACTGTGCAGTTTCTGTGCATGGAGTGGTTTGGCAGTGTGTACCCCTCGGGAGTTACACCACAGAAAGCTGCTTTACTGCGCAGAAAAGTGCCAGTGTAGACAAAGCCTGAGTCTATAAAAGTGATAGAAAAATGACAATTCAAAAGTACAGTAACTCCTCTCTTAACGTTGTCGTTATGTTCCTGAAAAATGCTACTTTAAGCTAAACGATGTTAAGTGAATCCAATTTCCTGATAAGAATTCACGTAAATGGGGGGGTTAGGTTCCAGGGAAAAAATTTTCACCAGACAAAAGACTACATTTTTATATATATATATATATATATACACACATACACACACACACAAGTTTTAAACAAGCAGGTTCATACTGTACACAGCAATGGTGATTGTGAAGCTTGGTTGAGGTGGTGGAGTCAGAGGGTGGGATATTGCCCAGGGAACACCTTACCGCAAAATGATGAACTAGCACACAGGTGCCAACTTTTTTCTGCACAGATGGCTACTCGTGCCCCCCGCACCTTCGCCCCTACTCCACCCCTTGCCCCAAAGAACCCGCCCTAACTCCGCCCCTCCCTGCCCCTATTGGACTCCTCCCCAAATCCCTGCCCCAGCCCCACCTCCTCCCCCAAGCATGCTGCGTTCCCCCTCCTCCCCACTCCCTCCCAGGCTTGCCGGGCGAAACAGCTGTTTCACAGCGCAAACGCTGGGAGGGACGGGGGAGAAGCAGGACATGGCACTGCGCTCAGGGGAGGAGGCAGAGTGGAGGTGAGCTGGGGCGGGGCAGGGAGCTGCCGGTGGGTGCAAAGCACCCACCAATTTTTCCCGGTGGGTGCTCCAGCCCCGGAGCACCCACAGAGTCAGCGCCTATGAACTAGTGCTCGGCTGAGCCCTCAAGCGTTAACACATTGTTGTTAATGTAGCCTCACTCTACAAGGCAGCAGCAATGAAGGGAGGACACACAGCATGGCAGAGAGAGACAGAGACACACACCGTGTGTGTGTGTGTGCGGGTGAGAGAGAGAGATGCACATTGCCCCTTTAAGTTCGCTGACCCCACTCTAAGTACACTGCCTTTTTAAGTAGATCAGCAAGTTGAGACAGCAGCCGCTGCCAGCAAGCTCCCTCCGTCCTGACCCATGTCGTGTCGTCCCCCCCAACCCGCTCTGTGGAGATGGGGTAAAGGAGTGGGACATTAGCACCCCTCTTCCTCCCCCCCCCCCCCCGCACAGCAAGCAGGAGGCTTCCGGGAACAGCTCCAAGGCAGAGGGCAGGAGCAGCACATGCCAGTGAGGGGAGAGACACCTGAACTGCCCAGCAATTGATAACCTGCTGGGCGGCTGCCGCACAGAGAACTAAGGGAAGCTGATAGAGGGGCTGCTGGTCCACCCTGGTTCCGAGCCCCCACCAGTTAGCTCCACCGGGCTGCTCTTTCTGCAAGCAGTGGACAAAGCAGGCTGCTGCCAAACAAGGTTATAAGGGAGCATTGCACAACTTTAAAAGCGCATGTTCTCTAATTGATCAGCTACCTAACAACGTTAAGTGGGATGACGTTAAGTGAGAAGTTACTGTATCTTGATACCTGATAATTACCGATGACTAGTACTGTAGCGCATAATATGTACCTGATGCACTCCTAGGCTGTACCGTCATCATTTAGTTATTGTTCCTGAAACATATTCTAGAAGAGCTCAGAGTATTTAGATGAAAGTATTTAAAACACCTGTTGGCACATTTAAAAGAATAATTACAACATCAAAAGAATTAGAAGTGGTGAAATACTAATATAAATAACGATCTTCTGAGTGCCTTCTTGGCTGGAGGGACAGGAAACTAACTCGTACCAGATGTGCCCTTGTGACACATGGACAGAAAGGGTTAAACATTCACAAAATAAATAACCCTCAAAAGACATGTGGGGAGATAATGTTTGTGGTTTTGTGTATTTACATATGTATGAGTAGGGTCGACAATATAATCAACAGTCCCTGACTATGCTGTATTCTGATAATTCAGAGGTCAAAAGAACATCCTAGCATTTAAATGAATTGTAAACATGGGATATCTCGGTATTCATCTCTCTTTGAAATGTACTGTGAATGGTGGAGGAACAAGCAAATGGACTTATGTTAATTAGTATAGCTAAGTACCAGTGATGGACCTCCTTCAAAGTCATCCTAATGACCTTTTGTTCCCTGAGGAACTCCAACTTGTCAAAAGACATGAAATTGTACAAAAGATCCCGGATTCTGTCATCTCAGATCTGCTTAGGCTTCATCAGGGGAAGTTTGAGTCGCAAGACTGAGGTCCCAGTTATGCTTGTCCGCCCTGAATATGATATTTGGACATTGGACTGTAAATTATGAACTATTTCTGAAAGAACTCTTTGCAACTACGAAGCTCACCATCTCTGCTATGAATCTGCACCTAAATGAATTGAACTCATGTCTGTATTGATCTTTTACCCATACTCTCTCTCGTTTTTTAATAAATTTTAGGTTAGTTAAGAATTGGCTGTAGTGTGTATTTGGGTAAGATCTGAAATATTCATTAACCTGGAAGGTAATGTGTCCAATCCTTTGGGATTGGTAGAACGTTTTCTTTTACATGATGAAATAAAATTTACAGAAATTTTCATCATATTTGACTTGGATACCTGGATGGAAGCTTGAGGCTGGATCACTTTAAGGGAATTGTGTTGTTTGGACTTCTGAGTAACCAGTAAGGTAAAAAAGAAGCTGTTTTATGCTGACTTGGTAAATCTGAGTATTGGAATATCCACCAGCTTTATGGGGATTGTCTGCCCCATTCTTTGCAGTTTACCCTAACTGAGTGACCATAGCTGGCTCCCCACTCGGACCCCAATCACAGCCCTAGAGTGGGGTATCTAAACAGGACAGATTCTAATGTATTAAATAGATCACAACTAAGAGTGACTCAGCCGGTCGTGTGTGGGAGGAGGGTTGGAGCAAGCTAACCTGCGTCCCAGCGTAGGTGGACCCAGTGGAGGTCAGTATTAGGCACAAAATCTATGGAACACTGTTAATGTGCGTGTGTGGTCATTCCTTAGCATCTTTTCCTCACCAGTGGTTTATACAGTGAAATCAATATGAAACAAAAACTCACTGGCAAAAGTAGCTGAAACAGAGTTAAGCATTCCCTTCCCATTGAAAGTCAAAGTCGCCTTTGAAAATCCCACCCATTGCTGCTAATTAAAGCCCAGGTGATAATATGTCAAAAATCCATCATAAAAGTTCTATCGGTTCTATTGGTGAGATGTTACTGGATTGCCATGTCAAGACTGTAAGATCTATATGCGAGGGACCATCTTTTGGTTATGTTTGTACAGTGCCTAGCACAATGGGTTTCTGATCCCTGATTGGGGCCGCTTAGTGCTATCACAAGACAAATAAATAATATAACTGGGCAATAAGATTTCAGAGACCACAGCTACTTGGAAAGTGTGAAGAAAAGAGATGAAAGCAATCAATTTCCAGTTACAGGTTAGCTCCATGCTTACTGAAGTGAAACAGAACTAAGAAATCTTAGTCAGTGAGATGGCCCTGCAATTAAGCAATAGTGCAAATACAAGACATCCTGCAGAAGCAGCGGCGGATTAATGATTTTGCTGCCCCTAGACCCAGAAATAATTGCTGCCCCTCCTCCCCCAACTCACCTCCACTCCGCCTCTGCCTCCTCTACGCTGAGCGCGCTGCTGGGTCCTGCTTCTCCCCGCTCCCTGCCAGTGCTTGGGCACGAAACAGATTCGCAAAGGAGCGGGGAAGGGGGGGAACACGGAGTGCTCAGGAGAGGGGGCAGGGCTGGGGCGGAGATTTGGGGAAGGGGACCAATAGGGGCGGGGAAGGGGTGGAGTTGGGGTGGGGCAGGGGACAGAGGAAACAAACCAGCACCGGGCAAGCAGCCTCTGGCTGCTATTATAAATTTGCCGCCCTAGGCCTAGGCCTTGTCAGCCTAGGCGTTAATACGCCACTGTGCAGAAGGTGTGCTGTATTTTCTGAGAAGGCAATTTAAACTCCCTAGGGTGGGAAGAGCAAGTGGCAGATCAGCATGCCTACCTAATTAAGAAAGATTAGCTGATCGGAGTTGAGAGTGCTCCACATTTTGCAAAGTTGGTCTCATTTGCAAAGAGCTTCAAAATGTGGCATCTTTGAAACGTTTCTCCTACTTGTAAGCAAGGTTTTCTACACAAACCTTTATAGATTTACCTAGGAAGTAAGACAGCATTGGCAGTATCCCATAAACAATGCCCTTAATTAAATACAAAACAAAACAGACTAAAGAGCTGCATAAACATTGACATGTCACATGTGTGGTGTTGACCCCAATTAACAGTGTGAAATGATCTTTGATGTTTAACAAATAAGTTTTGCACTCATACTGTAACTAGCTTTCCTTCTGGTACAAGAGTAGGGTTTGGAATATTACAGACAGAGAAAGCTGACTCACAGTTGTTGGCACAAGCAGATATTTGCAACTGCTAACCTTATTCTTGATCTTTGTATTATAGTCTTAAAACTATCAGAGTCACATAATCTCAAAATATTGTATGCAGTACCATTCCTGAAAGGTGCTATGGCCTCTAATCCCTGCCTTATCCCCTTCACTTGCTGACCAGTACAAAAAAACATTGTTGGATTGTTCTTAATTTCAAGCCATACAGCAAATTTACCATACGTCTGCAAATTTTTGAGCGCTTAGCTCTTTATAGAAGGAGTGTACTCTCTACAGATTGGAAAAAACTCTAGAGAGTACAGAATATAATGACTAAAAAAAAAAAAGCCTGTTCCATAATGTTAAACCTAGAAGCCCCCCCCACCCATGTTGTGAATGGCATGGAGGTCTGAAACTGAACACAAATTATCAGAATGATTGGCCACTTCTCCTTTTTTCTTTCTTGAGAAAAATATAAATTATTTAGCACCCCTATTGAAAAGTTTGACCAGAGAGACCAAGGAACTGATGGGCATAAAATGTGAGCTGATTCGTGTAGACTGGAAGGTACAGACAGGCTTGCACTGCCATTTCCCATAGCTGCTCCTGTCAGGAGAGTGGATTCTTCATACCCCTGAGCAACTCAACTAAGTTGATCTAAATTTTAAGTGTAAACCAGGCCTAAGTGTTTGCAGGATGGGGGCCCTAAACCAAAACCTGTTACCAACCATTAAATATTTGACATCCTTGATCAAATATGTAGATGGGGTGAGTTTCCAATCCAGGGATGTTTCATGTATTAAATACACCACACCCTTGGCACCCTTGTTGGCAGACTCAGATGAGAGGCCAAGGACTTTGAGTTTGACCCTGAAAGACGCCAAGCACTTCTGGGAAGTGCTGAGCACTCTCGGCACCCATGAAGGCCCCCTGGAGTTGAGGGCTCTCAGCATTGCACAGGAAAGCTCAGCATCTTGCAAGGATGTGCCATAAATGGGCATGGAGATTGAACATCCTTCTCACGCCTAATTGTGGTCCTTTTGAATAAGGGTTTACTATATGCAAACTGGTTAGAGCGTACAGGAAACTTTCACTGCCTTTGCCTGTGCTGGGAAGTCTCCAAGGCTGTCAAGTTTGGCAGCTTTCCGAGTACTAAATTCACACACACACTTTTCGAAATAAAGACTCCATACGGTACAAAATATGTGCAGCATGGGAAATGGCAGTGCAAGCCTGTCTGTACCTTCCAGTCCACGTGAATCAGCTCACCGACATGTACATTTTACGCCCATCAGATCCTTGGTCTCTCTGGTCCAAGTTTTCAACAAGGGTGCTAAATCCAATTAGCATCAAGAGTGTGACGGCAATTTCTGTGAGCGTGGAACTGCCATCAGATGGTCACTGACTTTCAGCCAATAATTTTCACTGTAACAGTTGGACTTTTGGTTTCTTTCTGAGCAGATGAAGTTATTATTCAATATTTATGTTACAGTAGTGCCAGAAGCTCTAAGCAGGATTGGGATCCATTTTACTGGGTGCTGTGCAGATACATACAATCCCTGCCCCCAACAGCTTAGTCTACGGCCAACATTCTCGTGGCTGTGCTTACACTGAGTAGCACCTTACTCCACCAGCAGTCTCACTGACTTACTCTTATGGAGTAAGGTAGGTACTGCTTGTTATGGATAAGGGAATTAGAAAGACAAGTGACAAGCAAAGTGTCAGTGGAGAAGGAATCAATCGGATATATAGTTTTTATATGCATCTATTATTTGCATTTTCTTTCTGCTAATTACAAATATAGAACCCTCTCCATCTGCCCCTCAAACCATCATAAATTGTTTTTTAACCACTCAAATAGATCGTGGAGGAATTGTTTTTAAATGGTTTAATCTTGGGGTTTTTGGGGGGAGGTGAAATGCTATTGAAAGAAACCTACAAGTGTGGAGCTGTTTATTTCCTATTCCAATTGATTAAAGTATGACCTCATTTTTTATTCTGCCTTCATGCTTTTAATAAACCTGTGCCCTGTGGTATTACTGACTTTTACAAATCAGTTTCTCAGCCACACATCAATCTTTAAACAGTGCATTAAAGTTTTATTCTTCCTGAACAGGTAATAATTTTTCCACTTACTCTTCTGATTATTTTGGTCAAACTAAATTACAGCTCTCTTCCCTAACATGAGCTCTGGCTGATTTTAAATACATCACAAGTGCCTGGTTACCTTGTCACATCAGGAATTTATATATATATATTTTATAGGTTTTAAAATGAACTGTATAATTCAATTAAGGAAAGTTAATTTAAACCATTTAAAATCAGTTTTATCAGGTTTTCTCCATAGCTTTTATGAACTTCAGCTGTAATATATAAATATCACCTTTTAAAATAGAATAATGAACATTAATTTGCTTTCAGCTGCCATTACATAAAATACAACAAACCTTTTAACACAGAGAAATGACTTGGCACATCATGTGAAAGACTCACTTTGAAAACTATTAACTGGCTTATGAATAAAAGTTAAACAAAACAAACTGCTTTGAATTAATTCAAATTGAAATAAGAACTATAATTGACTTTCTATATTACAATACTTCATAAGAAGACAGCGATGCTGGAACTAGGGGTGCTGCCCCATCCTTGGCTTGAAGTAGTAATAACAAACACCAAATACATGGTTTCCATCATCCATCGCACTATAAAAATGGCTCCAGCACCCCTGTAAGAAAAATGGTTTGTAGTTCACACACTGACACCTGGGAGTTCTGGATACAGTTCTTCTTGGCTCTGCCACAGACATCCAGTGTGATCTTGGCATCGCACAAACTCTTTGCCACAGTTTTCCATCTGTATCATAGGGATAATGGTAGTTCCTTTCTCCCACACTTTGTTTTTTCCATTTAGATTGTAAGGTCTTTGGGGTAGGGACTGTCTCTTACTAAATGTATGTACAGTTCCTAGCACAATCAGGCCCCAATTTTCACTGGGGCTTTTAGGTGTTACTGTAATACAAGTTAATAACCTAAAATCTACAAGACCTTTGTGGCCACAATTTATATTAAGGTTCCATTTCTAAATACTTTTATAAAGAGTAAATAAATGATTAATACATGTTTTTAAATAAATGAGTAATACATTGTTTAAGTCCAACAAGTCAATAGGCTGCTTCTAACCATCTATATAACATCTAACCAGAAAGGTTAGATAGATGGTTAGAAGCAGCCTGTTGACCTACTCGACTCAAACAATATATTACTCAGTTATTTGAAAAACATATGCTCTGCGTTTATTAACTGTTTCTACACTATTTTTAAATGAAACCTTACTATAAAAAGAGTGAGCAATCGGGGGTTATTTGTTCGTAATGGATTTCATACTGAAATACAAAAACCCCTGTCATAGGATCATCATCTCCCAGTAAATCTTCTGGAGTTGGGTAGCCCTATAGCTGCCCCACCCTCCGTTTCCCATGCTCAGGGCTCCTCTAGAATACTTCTCCAACAAATGAGGCTGGATCATGTGATAGATTAATTTAATAATAGGGACATCTTAAGTCACAGAATAAAGTTCAGTACTGTAACTTAAAAGATTCTGGCTCTGCCGCCTTCTGAGCATCCCAGCTCTTCATCAGCCTCAGTTGTCCCCTTCAGGCTCCCAAACTCACCCCTACAGTTCCCTACTAGAGTTCAGAAGCCCAGAGGACACAAGAACAAATAATATCCCGCTGCCCTGAGATTCATAAAAGTCTCACTTCCGTCCTGGGCTTTTTCCAAGCTGCCCACCCTTTGTATGGACAGTGGACACAGGAGCGCTCCCCTGGGCCTGGCTCTAGCTCCAGAGCTTCCTCCACTACCAAGGTATCCTGGTTTCTGATCCGTCTCCCCATTCCCATGGGCAGGCAGTGAGCCCCACGTCTATTCTCCCTGTCCCTTCCTGACCAACTCTCAGAGTTGGCTCACCCCCAAGCTCCCTCTTCTCTAAAGCCAAGGGGCCTGCTCTTAAGCGCAACTGGGAGTCAGCTGACCAGTCTCACGTCCACTGGTCTCTCCCCTTTAAAGGTCCAGTATCACCCTGTGACAACTACCTTGTGCTTTATTCACCAAGCAGAGAGGTTTTGGAACAGCCTTTCCAACCAGCTCCCTGCAATTTAAAAAGTGGGCTGATGAGATCATCAGCTGCAAACTCTCCTTCCTCCAAACCTTGTTTCCAAAGAAGTATTTGCAGAAAAAATTAAGGCAGCTTTCCTTCTGGCAGGGTGCAATCCTTGAATTTTGAACACGACTGTCTGCTTGACATTTATAATATATAATTAGGAGCAGTTGTCATGTTGTTATGCTTCTTCTCCCATATGGCACAATACTCCACCATCAGAGACTTATAGTTCATGACACCCACTTCAGCTTGTGCATGTGCAGCTGCGTGGCCATACGGTGGTTCATCCTCACTAAAATATATTTTCCCATTCTGGTTTGTGTAGGTTAGATAGTGACTGATTTATGCTTCTGGTTGGGTAGTAAGGTTCACAAGGAATAATGCACAAGAGGGGTGCAGATGCAAGTTATCAGCACACCTCGCTGCACAGTGCAACACAAGAACACCGCCTATGTTCTAACAGAATGAAAGCAGTGTTCCATGCTACAGGGCAGTGTTGCCCTGAGCCACAGCTCCCTTAATGGTTTCAGTTCAAGAGACGACAGAATTGAGCCCAAAGTGGCATCTTTGGATATAGGATTCAGAGGGCCATATACTGCCCTTGAGCAGTGGCAAGATTTCTGTAAAGTCAGGGGGAGTACATTATGTACATACATATTGATGGCAGTATCCTTAAGGATTGTAAAGCCTTCTGAGGAATTTTTAAGATGATTTTCTACCACTTTCATGGTCTAAGACTTCATCTAGATATTTATGCCACAGTAGATTAGATTGATCAGCGATTGATCAGCTGCTTGTGATCAGGGTTGCAATCATGAATGAGCACACATGATAGTTGTGATATTAGAATTCAGAGCTTATGAGATGGTGCTTCATGAAGTACACATACACGCATGTTTAAGTAAGCCATAATACAGCCATTTGGGAGGAAGGAGAGTCTTATAGTCAAAGCACCAGGCTGAGGGGTCAGGAGACCTCAGTTCCTTACTCAGTTTTACTACAACCTCCTGTGAGACTTTGGACACTGCAATCACTTCACCTCTATTTCCCTGTTAAATGAGGTACCCATCTCACAAGAGTATTGGAGACTTAAATCCTGGCATGAGAGAGAATAAAATAACCACAGTCACTGAGACAGGAACACACATGAGATTAAAGCTTGTTCAATATGAACCAAGAGCCAAGGATTGTAATTAAGTACCAAATAAATAAATACCTAAAATAATAAAATCAATTCTGTCGAAAGCTACTGTCAAACAAAAGGAGGGATAATACCAAGCTCACAATCAATACATAACTTTATAACTCAAGCAATTGTATTTCCATACAATCACAAGCCCTAAAACCTCACTGAATGCTGAAGAAGCCAGTGAAGGCAAAACCTTGGTATGCAGAAAATGTGTTTCTAGTGAGTATGTGCCTGTATAGACTACATTGAATTGAACAATGTATCAGCAACAATTCATTCTACCTGAAGAACAAACCAAAAGTTACTCTCCTGGTGATCTTCCAGAAAACACCATCCTGGCCACTATTGATGTAGAAGCCGTCTACACCAACATTCCACACAAAGATAGACTACAAGCCATCAGGAACAGTATCCCCGATAATGTCACGGCAGACCTGCTGGCTGACCTTTGTGACTTTGTCCTCATCCACAACTATTTCACATTTGGGGACAATATATACTTTCAAGTCAACGGCACTGCTTGGGTACCCACATGGCCCCACAGTATGCCAACATTTTTATGGCTAACTTAGAACAATGCTTCCTTAGCTCTCGTCCCCTAACACCCCTACTCTACTTGCGCTACACTGATGACATCTTCATCATCTGGACCAATGGAAAAGAAGCCCTTGAGGAATTCCACCATGATTTCAACAATTTCCATCCCACCATCAACCTCAGCCTGGACCAGTCCACACAAGAGATCCACTTCCTGGACACTACAGTGCTCATAAGCGATGGCCACATAAACACCACCCTATACCAGAAGCCTACTGACTGCTATACTTACCTACATGCCTCCAGCTTCCATCCAGGACACACCACACGATCGATTGTCTACAGCCAAGCTCTGAGATACAACGGCATTTGTTCCAATCCCTCAGACAGAGAAACACCTACAAGATCTCTATCAAGCATTCTTAAAACTACAGTACCCACCTGCTGAAGTGAAAAAACAGATTGACAGAGCCAGAAGAGTAGCCCAGAAGTCACCTACAACAGGACAGGCTCAACAAAGAAAATAACAGAATGCTACTAGCTGTTACCTTCAGCTAAAACCTCTCCAGTGTATCATCAAAGATTTATAACCTATCCTGAAAAATGATCCCTCACTTTCACAGATCTTGGGAGACAGACCAGTCCTCGCTTGCATACAGCCCCCCAACCTGAAGCAAATACTCCCCAGCAACCACACAACAAAAACACTAACCCAGGAACCTATCCTTGCAACAAAGCCTGATGCCAACTCTGTCCACATATTTATTCAAGTGACACCTAATAGGACATAGGACCTAATCGCATTAGCCACACCAACAGGGCTCGTTCACCTGCACATCTACCAATGTGATATATGCCATCATGTGCCAGCAATGCCCCTCTGCCATGTACATTAGCCAAACTGGACAGTCTCTATGCAAAAGACTAAATGGACACAAATCTGAAATCAGGAATCATAACATTCGAAAACCGGTAGGAGAACACTTCAACCTCTCTGGCCACTCAGTAAAAGACTTAAGGGTGGCAATTTTGCAACAGAAAAGCTTCAAAAACAAACTCCAACGAGAAGCTGCTGAGCTTGAATTAATATGCAAATTAGATACCATTAACTTGGGTTTGAATAGAGACTGGGAGTGGCTGGGTCATTACACATATTGAATCTATTTCCCCATGTTAAGTATCCTCACACCTTCTTGTCAGCTGTCTAAATGGGACATCTTGATTATCACTACAAAAGTTTTTTTCTCCTGCTGATAATAGCTCAGCTTAATTAATTAGCCTCTTACAGTTTGCATGGCAACTTCCACCTTCTCTGTGTATATGTGTATATATATATAAAATCTTCTTACTATATGTTCCATTCTACGCATCTGATGAAGTGGGCTGTAGCTCACGAAAGCTTACACTCTAATAAATTTGTTAGTTTCTAAGGTGTCACAAGTACTCCTGTTCTTTCTCTTTTTTTTTGTATAGTTAAAGCAGTACAAGCCGCCTAGCATGGCACAATTATAAACACGCTTATACCAGTATAGCTTATTCCCATATGAGAAGGGGAATAAAGTATACTAGTATAAGGCACTTTTATATTGGTATATCAGCCCAACCCCTCATATGGATGAAGTTATAACTATCAGTTTTAAAAAAAGAAAATCGCACCCCTATCTGATCAGCACAAAAACTGTATGCAGGACAAGCCTTCAGCATTCGATCTTTGCAAAGCCTTAGTGATGTGTATTTAAAGGGTTTGACTATTGAAATCAATAGGAGCAAGTACATCTGAGTGCAAAATTTGGCTGTCAAAATAACAGACTCGGGTAAATGCCCCATATTTTCTAATGCAATCCCTTGCCAAGTCTAAGTGATATCTGAAGACATTATTACATCAAATAAACTTTTATAGGGCACCATGTTCCTGATAATAGATAACTTTTTTAGGTACATACTTTAGTAAATTGATCGGTCATGCATGTGAACATAAGAACATAAGAACGGCCAAACTGGGTCAGACCAAAGCCTATCAAGGTCCATCAAGACCAGTATCCTGTCCTCTGACAGTGGCCAATGGCAGGTGCCCCAAAGGGAATGAACAGACAGGTTATCATCAAGTGATCCATGCCCTGTCACCCAATCCCAGCTTCTGGCAAGCAGAGGCTAGGGACACCATTCCTGCCCATCCTGGCTAATAGCCATTGATGGACCTATCTTGCATGAATCTATCTTGCTCCCTTTTGAACCATGTTATAGTATTGACCTTCACAACACCCTCTGGCAAGGAGTTCCAGAGGTTGACAGTGCATAACATGAACACCTCAGTTTATACAGCCTGAGTAGTATATGCAACTCTTCCTGACTGAAAACTATACCGTTTCGTATATACAACTCTCCCTATTCAAACTAGGCAATTTGATCTCTGTCACTACAGTAGGTAATTTGGGTTCTGCCTGTATCTAGGAAGATAATGTAGCTCACATAAGTGCATAAACATGGGGAAACTGAACAAGGGGATGATAGATAGACAGACAGACAGACAGCAAATTCAGAGCCAGGCTGTGGCTTTAGAATGTACTAATATATTAGGCATGGGGAAGCAGGCCAGTGCATTGGGGGCTGTGTAACTGGATATATTGCACAGGCAGAGAACACAGGTTTGCTTCTGGGAGTGCTAGAGGAACAAACATGGGAGGTGCGGAGTCTAAGGCCTATAAAAGTGTGCAACATGGACTCCCCGAGACTGGTAATTGAAACAAAAAGGGCCAATAGCCAAGCCTCCTTAAGGGCGCCTCTTGCTAGTGTGGGTGCTAATACACCAAACTTTGAATCCCGGGAAATTCCAGCTGCCCCTGCATAGGTGTGCAAGGGGAATAACCCTCTGTCCACTAATGCAAGAAAAACCAGACTATGGCACCTTGTCACAGGCGTTACCCTTATGGCAGCATTCCTTAACCAAGATCTGTTTTGGAAACAGGAGGAATTACAGGTGAAAGGAATTAAAGGAGCTAGAAAACAAAAATCAGCAAGTAAGGAAACAACTGGCAGGGCTGCAGTTAGAGGAGCACATTACCACTCCTCCCACCAGAACCTTCCAAAGAGGAAGTCATATCGGGAACTAAGTACTAGAAAAAACAGGAAGTCATGAAATCCTTTTAACAGCAAGGAAATAAGGAAAGAACTACTCTAGGGGCAAACAATAATTACTCCCTTGGGCTAGACGGTTTTTCCAAGGTAGCCATGATGCCTCAGACTGACACTGTAACTAGCCTTGGAGCAAAGAGCCACACACCAACCACACTAGTGGAGCAATTTTTTTTTTTTTAAACAAACATACAACAGATCCAGTCAGTCATAAAAACACAACAAAAAGAAATGTCTGCTGCAGTTTCCACGGTAGGCATCCGATGAAGTGAGCTGTAGCTCACGAAAGCTCATGCTCAAATAAATTGGTTAGTCTCTAAGGTGCCACAAGTCCTCCTTTTCTTTTTGCGAATACAGACTAACACAGCTGTTACTCTGAAACCTGTCAAAAACACAACAAAATCCTAAACACTGGCTTCATGCAGCCGACTATAGGCTCAATCATCCCTTCTCCAGAGAAAACCAGTGCAAGGGGGAAAATTACTTAGGGAACCTCCTTGGGGAAAGAGTAACCTCAGCTACCCATAGGGCAGGAGACACATCTACTCAACAGCACAGAACCTGTGGGTTGATGGGGAATACTGTTCCAACCCCATGGTTCCAGAAGCACAGAGGGTAGAAAGCCACACTGTACTCCTTCCCCATTATCCTGTGGAACTTTGCATCCGTTGGTTCCCCTGCTATCATAGGGCAGACATAAAGCCCTCTGCTTAACACCACAGTGCAGAAGCAAGCGCTGCACTTTCTCTGCAGAAACTCCAGTGCAGGGGATGTTCTGAGACAGGGTGCATGCAGCCCTAGCTGGTTCTCACCCTGACAATTCTCTGTTGCTGCAAGCACTATGTGGATGATGGCAGCAGGGAGATGCATGTTAGAGGCGTTCTCTGGGATGTCGTAGCCCGCAGCACAGGCCCAATCCATTCTTGGCAAACCCTGAACAGAACTGGCATAAGCCACCACCCATCATTCCCTGTTACTGGCACAACGACAAATTCAGCAAATGAAGAACTTCCCAAGGTAAAGGATGTTAAGGGGTAAACCACGGATCACCATTCTGTGAGCTCAAGAGCCTCTCTGCCCCCTTTTTAGTCTCCTTTGCTCCCCACTATAATGCGCACAGAGCCCTAAAATGTTATAGAAACTAAAAAACTACACATCCCAGACTGGAACAAACCCTCACAAGAACCAAGGACCATCACAGACCTCACAGCTTTCTGCAAGGGCAAGACACGCTTCCTACTGTGCTCTCTCTTCACAGAGCAGCACGTAGATATGAAACATACCAAAACGTTACACTACACTGCATACACAATTCTCTTCTGGGATGAGGACAAAAGAACCAGACGTGACAAATATTAGCAATGCTGCTTAATGCACCTATGGAAGTTGCTCAGACATTACGGTGATGACAGCAGTACAAGGGCCTAAAAAGAATACAGCTGAGGAGCTGTACAGGTTTCAAATGGCCCATCTTTCTGAACATCCTTCCAACAAGTATTCTCTTGAAACTGACAAGGAACATATATTTGCCCCCAAAGTGTACCTGGCTTTATCCTTCCAACTGGTGCACACAAAGCAACTGTGAGCAATTCAGTAGGTGGCTCTTTCGGCTCTGAGTTTGTACCAAATCAATGCCCCTCCTTAGGAGGCACTGTGCTGCATATCAAAACAAAGTCCTGACCATTTGGGGGCTATAAGAATAAGAGTGTTGAACCCTCATGACCTGGACAGTTTCCAGGCTTCCATTCTGCCTCCCTCAATGCCGCCTGTACAATATTTTGAATCAGGTACAGTCTTCTTCCGCACATCCTGCTCAGTAACAATTAGCTGTTACTATTTCTCACCACAGTTTCCGCCTTTATTTGCTGGCTCTTGTGACTCAAGCAGCAAAGTCTAAACGTACTATTCCTCTCATAGGATTAACAAGCACAAGAGTCAAAGTCAGAAACTTCCAGGTCATAGAACTCACTGTCCTACTTCAGAGGCACCTCTTGAGACTGGTCCTTTCTCTACACTGAGATCAGACAGGCCTCTTTTTCAGGTTACCCTAATTGACCTTTTCAGGCTAACAAGGCCAGATATCCTGAACAGATGAATCACCAGTGCAATGACTGTACTCCACCAGACCCAGACAAGCTGGTGAGGATGGAACACCCCCACCCCCCACCGCGTCCCCCCCAGCCTGAAGGCTGTGAAAATACCAGCAACTTTCTTAAGGCCTGTGTTGTTTAGCCCACTATAGAAGTTGGATACGGTGCTTATAGTCACAAAGAGGACTCCCTCTCCCTTACCTTCCCCCCCCTCCCCGAACTGAAGGGCTTTTGACTCCCATCACACACCTCTATTTATGAAACTACAGATTTAGGCCATGTCTACACTCCACTGACACTTATGTCAGCAAAACTTATGTCATTCACGGGTGTGAAAACACAAACCACAAGCGACATAGTTTCACCACATAAGCACTCATGTGCACAGCGCTGTGTCAGCGAGAGACGCTCTCCAGCCGACAGAGTAACCGCCGCTCACTGAAGTAGTTTACTGTGTCAGTGGGAGAGCTCTCTCCTGTTGGCATAGAGCAGATACACAAGCAATCTTACAGCAGCACAGCTGCATTGGTACATCTGTGCCACTGTAAGTTCACTAGCGTAGACATGGCCCCAGTGGACTATTATCAGATACTTCAGTGCTAGAAATAAAGGAAACAAAATCATTCTCTCTCACAAATGTGCAGTAAATATGATGAACTTCTCTGATGACACAAAATTTAGAGAGAATAAAACCTTATTGTGCTCTGTTGGGTCACCATGACCCTCTCTCTCACACGGCCAGACATAACATTTCAGTTCAGAAGGCAATTTGCCATACAGTATCTGCCATTAGGATTCATGGGCAAAGATTTAATCAACTCGATCATTGCCATCCACCCCCTTCTGTCACATCCAATGTCAGTTCATTTAGGGGCAACCTCTTTATTTTCAATACTGGAAAAGAGGGATGTAAATATGACAGAATTAGCTATTTTTTAAGTTTTCTGCTTTTTGGCACTATGGGCAAATTTACTTTAGCCTAACTTGTAGGATGGCAGTTTATGAAAAGGAAGCCAGAAATAATGAGAATCTAGCCTTGCAGCATGCCTGCAAAATGTCCTGAGTGCCATTGCCAAAGGGCATGAGAATGTCTTTTTGCAGGATGCACTTTGGGTCTATTTCCAAGGGCAGCTTAGTGGTTAGCTTTTTTTATTATTATTTTTCTCTGTTTAAAACAAAAATGTTTTAATAGTCAAGACGTCTTGATAGTCAAGATATGTAGTATCCTGAGCCCAGTTCTGGATTTTGCTAGTACTTCCATTAGATCTAATATCTGTCATTTCAGCTGCTTGCCAATCACACACTCCAGTCCAGATCTAGATGTGTGCACTTCATTAGCCTAATTTGTTGCAAGCGTAGCTGGAAATGAAACCCTCCCATTCTCATATTTTTGTAAGTGAGATTTTAGAAATTCAGCATGAGTCAAGTTCATCCATGCTTGTAGCTCGGTTGACCATGTGAATTTACACCGAGAAAGAAGGTGGCCTGGTGTATTTTAAAAATAAGAAGATTTAAAATATATATATATATATGTCAGGCTTCCTCCCTGTTAAACCTTCTGGTTTAGCTTGATAAGCTCTTGCTGTGTGATGCAAACTTCCCTAAAAGCAATTAACTTTTGTAAGTCTTTTGAAACTTCTGGGGTGGTAAAGGGCAAAAGGCACAAATACTCTAGTAATTTTTAGCTATGACCTGTTCTGAGCAATTGTGTGGTTTAATTGTTCTGCTGCTCCTATGCCAAATGCTACTACTCTTACCTTATGCTTACATAGCATTTTCATGGGTCTCACAGTGCTTCACAAATTAAATACGCACAACCGCACTGAAATGCGGACACTTCTGGGGTGAGGGCAGGCCCCAACTCTCATGCAATGTTTTAATGCACTACATAATAAAAAGGAGGAGACAGACATGGGGCTACAGGCATTGGAGACAACTCCTATCCCCAAAGTGTCATGGAGTCTTTCAATTAAACCTGAAAATCTGAGGGTTGTGTTTTTTTTTTAAAGATCCACACAAAATAAGATACCTAGTTCTTTCTCTAGCAGATGAATTGAGAGGAAAAATTAAATGGACCCTAACATGAGTTAAAAGTGTTGCTTCAGAGAGTAGGGACTAGATATTTGTCTCCTCAATGGACTCTGCTTTTCCAAGTAAAGGCTGGTCGTATGATTAATGTGCTGGACCTCAGGAAACATGAGATCATTCCCACCTACTCCTGTGTTGCTTCATTTCTCTGTGGCCTTAGCTCCCCATATGTAAAATGGGAATAATAATAAATAATAATTATACATAATAGAAAGCTCTTTGCATAACACAATAGTGCCTTGATCTCATCTAGTGCATCAAGGCACTACAATTGATAAGAAGGGACAGCTTGTTTAACCTGCGACGAAGAATTCTGACTCTGCTTCACTGAAGACAGATTGACCAGGGATAAGCTATCAGACAGGTCATAGCCAAGGCTCTACATTCTCTACAGCAAATTAGACCTACATTTTGCAGCATTCTGGTGGAAATTCTGTAGCAGCTTCAAATAAAGTCAATAAAGAAACTTCCATTTTTAGATTGAACATGTTTCCAACATGCTGCACATGGTTCACTGACAGTGTGTAACAGGGCACAGATTCACCACAGCAGGACCTCCTGTTGGTTGGGGAATCAGCTATTTCAGTGGCATGCCTTTGCTAGTGATGTCTCACCCTCTGTTACTTTCTGGTCTCCACCATCCTCACCTTTGGATCCCCGTCACTCCCGGACTGAGGCATCCACCTCCGGACACTACCCTCCAGCTGTGCCCACTCCGATGGCTCTCCCCACCCTTGAGGGGGACCAGCAGCTTCTAGTTCTATCACTCGCCTCAGTAGCTCACTGCAGTCCTTAGTCTAGCGAACTGCAGTCTGGCTTCGCCACTTTCATCACTTGCAAGTGTGGGGGAGGCGGGGGGAAGAGGAGAAGGGGGTCCCAACCCAGGGACCCTCTAGTGACAGCTACTTACTACCCTCCTCCAGCTCTCCTCTACTGTCTACTTCCCTGGGCCACTTCCCCATAGCCCCAGCACCTTCTCTACCCCTTTTTGTCAGGGCCCCAGTCTGGCAGTCATCAGCCTAGCGCTTGCACAGCCTCTGCTGTCCCTGCCTTAGCTGTATCTCTAAGATCTAGTTCTTCTCCCTTTGCCCTCTATGGAAAGACTCCCCTCCTTTCCACCCTGCAGCCTTCTTATAGGGCCCAGCCTGGCCCTGATAGGCTGCTTTCAAGCCTCCACTTGATTGGCTCCCAATAAGCCATTCCATGATTGGCTGGGGCTTTGTATAGCCTCTCTGGCTTACTCTAACCCTGTCCACGCCAGAGTGGGGGCAGCTGCCCCAGTACACAGTGTCTAACTGCGTCAGAGAAGATAGCCAGGGTGAAGCTGGAAGATTGGCAGCTGTTGGAAGGGGACCTTTGGGGCTTTGGCACCTGGGCTGGCAGTTTGGACTGTGGGATAAGAAAATTAGCTGGAAGCGTGTGCTAAAATTAACCGCAGTGAAATAGTGAACCCCACTGAATTGGAATTGTCTCCTTTGGTGTTAACAGCACAAGAAATTGAAAGCAAATGGGCAGATCTCTCCTCTCAGGAGGCTGCAGAGTCAGGAAATCATTGCTACATCAGCGTAACAGGCTTGCTCTTGGGCTCAAAGCAAACCGCTTCTGGGCCCCCATTTTGAAGACAAAAATGTTTTTTATTTAGTTGTCATTCCCATTAGGCAGGGCATCACCTCCAGCAGTCATACCTAGCCACAACTCAGTCACCGGCAGCAAATCCAAACAATTTCACATTGGGCCTAACTTCCCTTCCCTCAGAGAGGCTCTGAAAGGCAGCAGTCTCTAAGCAGTTCCTGGCCCAAGCAGCTCAGACTCTGTGGGAAGTCTACAAGATCAGCTCTCCCTCCCAGCCATCTGTGATCTGAACCCAGCTCTCCCCTTTTAAGCCTTCCAAGAGCCAGCACCTATTTCAGGTGTAGTGAGGTGGGGCTAACTGAGCTCATGTAAGCTGGTTAACTCTTTCCTGACCAGTGTGGGGTGTCTAGATGCCATCACAATCAGTTTTATACTCATTTCACATTTTCAAGACTTTGTTTACATCCTTAATGTCTAAAAACACTTAAAAATGAAACTTTAGCTTCTAGAGCACAAATCTGAATTCCACAGCAAATTCTATGACCACGGAGTCACAGTAGAGCTGGTCAGAAATTTTCTAAAGGAACATTTTTCCATAAGAAAATACCAATTTGTCCAAACTGAAACGTTCCATGGGAACATATTGATTTCAACGAAATTCCAGTGAAACTGGGGAGATTTCTAATAGAACCCTACCTGCTAGACCAAGTTTCTTTGGAAACCTGTCTGGTTTCCTGCGAGCTTGTCTGCCCAGCTCCTGGCAGCCCACCATGGAATAGGAACTCTAGTTTGCTGCCAACTCTAATATGCAGGCATGATCCAGGTACCAACTGGCTTCATGAAAAAGTGGTCTCATCCAGGCTTGGTTGAAAACACTGGCGAGAACTTCAGGTGAAATAAGCTTATTTCAACAGGAGGTTAACTTGTTCACGAAGTTTAGTCTCTAGAAAGGTTTCAGAATGGTAGCCGTGTTAGTCTGTATCAGCAAAAACAACGAGGAGTCCTTGTGGCACCTCAGAGACTAAACAAATTTATTTGGGCATAAGTTTTCATGGGCTAGAACCCACTTCATCAGATGCATGGAGTGGAAAATACAGGAGCAGGTATAAATACATGAAAAGATGTGATTTGCCTTACCAAGTGTGAGGTCAGTCTAACAAGATAATTCAATTGACAGCAGGATACCAAGGGAGGAAAAATAACTTTTGAAGTGGTAATGAGAGTGGCCCATTTCAGACAGTTGACAAGAAGGTGTGAGTAAAAAAAAAAAAAAAAAGGCAGTTTCCACGGTATGCATCCGATGAAGTGAGCTGTAGCTCACGAAAGCTCATGCTCAAATAAATTGGTTAGTCTCTAAGGTGCCACAAGTACTCCTTTTCTAGTAGGGGGAAATTAGGTTTAGGTTTTGTAAAGACCCAACCACTCCCAGTCTTTATTCAGGCCTAATCTAATGGTGTCCAGTTTGCAAATTAATTCCAGTTCTGCAGTTTCACATTGGAGTCTGTTTTTTTGTTGAAGAATTGCCACTTTCAAGTCTGTTATTGAGTGACCAGGGAGATTGAAGTGTTCTCCTATTGGTTTTTGAATGTTATAATTCCTGATGTCAGATTTGTGTCCATTTATTCTTTTGCGTAGAGACTTTCTGGTTTGGCCAATGTACACGGCAGAGGGGCATTGCTGGCACATGATGACATATATCACATTGGTAGATGTGCAGGGGAAGAAGCCCCTGATGGTATGGCTGATGTGGTTAGGTCCTATGATGGTGTCTCTAAAAAGCGTGTTATGATTTTGTTTTGTATGTAATTATTGGTTTCCTGTTTCTATTCTTTGATAATAAACTTATTCTTGTTTCCACTATAAATATACCTAAGTTCTGGGGGGTAAAGTAAAGTGGTGATCTTGAGTTGAATCCTACAAGCTAGTATGTACTGTTCTTTTGGGAACAGCGGGCTTGGTAATTCTGTGAGTATCTAGTGAATCAGGGAATGCTCCAAGAATTCGGGGGTTGGAGTGTGCCTATAACTACCTATACAGAGGGAGCAAAGCCTGTGGAGGCCTGGAAAGTAGTGTTTGTGCGGCTAGATGCTACTGATTTCCACTACAGGCACAGACCAGACTTCTTCACACAGAGGGCAGGTGGTGGTGAGGTGCCTCACAACTCTCCAGGGAGCATCACAACGGGTGCTTGTATAGGTTGAGTAGACAGTAGACAGGAATTGTTTACATCAGACAGGAAACCGAAAGGCAGCAAATTTTAAGCTTATAAGACAATGATTGCCCATGGAACTCATTGCCACAGATATCACGGAGTCCAGCTGCTCAGCAGGATTCCAAAAAGGATTCAATATTTCTGTGTGCAGTGAGAACACATAAAATTACACTATTAAGAATTTAAGAACTGTGTTTAGGGCAAGGATTCTTGCAACAAATTTTTTTGTGACCCCAGAGTGCAGCCACCAGCTGTCACTGGTGGCCGCACAGACACTTTTTTCCTAAAATACTTAATTAACTTTAGGAAAAACAATTAAATATGCACAGATTCACATTCAAATCATTGTAATGTATATTTGTGTGTGTGTGCGGAGGAGGGTGGGAGGGGGTTGGCAGACTCAATAACAAAAATAATGCTGCCTCCCCATCCAGGGCTTAGAGGGTATTGGGACTTGCTGTGAAAAGTGATATTTGCTTATGTGTTCATATCACAGCACACTTAGTAGCTACCTGGGAGACTATGAAAAGTGATAAATGATATTAACAAACATACAAGCATCACTTTTCACAGATAGCTAGTAAGTCTGCTGTGAAAAGTGATATTTGCAGGTTTGTTAATATCACTTTGCTCAGCAAGCCCCAGAACCCATTAAGCCCTGGATGGGGCAAGGGCGGGAGGCAAAGGGGGAGGCAGCAGGGGCTAGAGGCGATGATGGAATGGATGCAGGGACGGGAGAGGGAGCAGAGGCCTGGGGGGTGGGGGATGGATACAGGGCTGTGGGAGGCAGCGGGGGCCTGGGTGGATATTGGGGTGATGGGGGTGGGTGATGAGCCCCACTGTTGTGTGGCCAGAGCCAGGGCCTGGTGTCTGCTGCCATGTGGCCAGGGCTCAGTGCCCACGGCCAGAACCCAGAGCTGGGTGCCGGAGCCCAGGAGTGCATGGCTGGAGTCAGAAGTCAGCACCTGCTGCTGCGTGGCTGGAGCCAGCCCTCGCTGCTGCGCGGCCAGCATCGGGGTTGGCACTCAGGGCCAGTTCCCTCCACTGCTCCTGCAGCCTTGTGCCCCGCCTCTCTCCCAAGGCAGTTCAGGGTGTCGCATCCAGGAGCAACAAGGAGAGAGGGGCCGATGCTTTGCCCCAGGAGGCTGTCGTGGCCGCATTTGAGAAACTTTGGTTTAGGAAGACTGGTGTGGAAGATTTATAAAATCATCATGTTTCAGGATATAAGCCAACAACTACTGATGGGAGATAGAAAGGAACTTTCTCCATGGGCAGGTTATTCAATAGCTGCCTTTGCAGGTTTCTTGCACCTTCCCCTGAAGCAGCTGGTACTGGCCCCCCTCAGAGATAGGATACTGGATGAGATAGATGACTATTCTGATCCAGTATGGCAGTTCTTTTGCCCTTATGTTCCTATGGCAAAAATCACATGCAAAGAATAATGAAAACTAAATCCTTATGTTGTACTTGCAAAATAATAAACACACTATATAAAACATACAGATTTGGTTGGGTGTCCTGTACAAAGGGATCTGTGATCTTAGACTAGTTCTTAGTGGATGAGGCAGACAACTTCAGATGCAATCTAAATTTTGCTTCAGTTTAGTCCTAAAACAGCACTATCAGCTTTGTTCTCCATGACAAAGCTGTACCAATGACCAGAAGGTAAGTATTTCACAATCTATTGATAAGATTATATCTCTAGACACTTTCAGAGGTGTGTCATGTTGGTATTGACCTACTTTTTGCATACAAACAAATGCCACTTCTTGAAATTTCACTGTGTTTCCTGTATTTTCAAAGACACTTGGCAAGTATTTGCAGGCATCTCAACTCACCATCCAACTGTGGGCTGCAGAAATTTAAAAAACAGCAAGAGCTCCAGATTCGCAGCAGTGACCAACATGACAACGGATGGAGTTCCCGCAATTGCAGTGATTATTGCTTCTGTGCTTGGTGTGGAGATTGTCATAGGACTTGTTGGAAATGGCATTGCTTTGAGCATCTTTTGCTCCTACAGGAATCTCTGGCCATCAAGCACCGTGTATTTATTCAGCTTGGTCATTGCTGATTTCTTCCTGATCATCAACTTGCCATTTCGTATCCACTACTACATGAAGAATGAAGTCTGGGTCTTCACAGAGACATTTTGCAGTGTCAGCCTATTCATGTTGTCAATGAACAGGACAGCAAGCATTGTATTTCTCACAGCCATTGCAATGGACCGCTACTTTAAAGTGGTTCATCCTCACCACCAACTGAGTAAAATATCAACATCCTGTGCTGCAAAAGTGGCAATTGTACTTTGGATCATAGTTATACTTGTGAACAGTCATGTCTTTACCTTGGATCATAATCAGAGTAAGAACAGTGCGTGTCAAAGTTATAACCGTCATCTTGAACCACAGGCAGCAGCCACATGGCATTCAATATTATTTTTTCTTGAATTTTTTCTGCCTTTAGGCATCATCATGTTCTGTATTTTCAACATTATCTTGAAGCTAAAGCAGAGGAAATTGGCTAAAAGGAACAAGGTCCAAAGATCTGTGAAAGTGCTGACAGTCATCGTTTTGGTATATACCGTCTGCTTCTTGCCTACTATTTTAATTGCGGCAGTTGGGCTCGTTACTCTAAAAGTATCTCCTGAACATATTGGCACTATTGACCAGTTATTACGTGCCTCATTTGCCTTTACATACCTAAACAGTGCACTTGATCCAGTTCTGTATTGCTTTTCAAGCCAAGTATTCCTAAATAGATGCAAAAAACTGTTTCGCCAGGCTGGATGTTTTAAAACCTCTGTGACAGAAGGAACCAATGAAAGTTTATCAAGATGTTCTGAACATAGAATGAAGACCCTCCAACCATCAACGGTAAGGAAATAGAATAAGTACATGAGCCTAGGCTTGCTGTACTACAGCCAATACTTGTACAATAAGAGGACATTTTCCTAAAATTGGTTGAGTAATAGTCTCCATAGAAATTGAGCAAGATCTACAATGCCTGGCCTGTGTTTAGGAGTAGCTGAGTGCACACAGTTCCCAATGACTTCAAGGGGAATTGAGAGGGCTCAGTACAACTCCTCTGAAATCAGGCATCATGTATATAGCACGTGAACTGAAGACAGTTAAAAGGGCTTAGTACTGTTTCCATGATCTAGTGCTATGAGTATGGGATAGAGTTATGAATCCTTGGTTTTATTCCTGATTCTGCATTTGTCTAACTGTATGACTTGGGCAAGTCATGTGGACTAAAATTTTTGAACTCTGTGTTTAGGCCCCTAAATAGGGAGTCTGATTTTCTGGTGTATGGAGTGTTCTTAACTCCCTCTGAAATCAATGGAAGTGATAGGTGCTCAGATCTCTGAAGATCAGGCCATTTATTTAGGTGACTTACTTTAGGCAAGCAAATTTGAAAGTGTTGCCTTTAATTTCTCTGTGCCTCAGTTCCCCATATGTAAAATGGAGAATACTACTGCTTCCTTACTTCACATAGGTGCTATGAGGTATTTGACATTTTCCAGAGAAAAGTGCTACAATATTTTAATGTATAATAGTGGTAGAAGTAGTCTAATTGCATATGTTGGTCCAGATTCCCATCTCAGTTATACTCATCATCATCATCCATTCTCTGCCATAGCTTTGCATGGTCCTCTACAGAGACTTTTTAAAAAGACCTGAGACCAAATTTTCAAAAATGCTCAGCAACCGAAATGGGGCCAAATTTTCAAGAGAGCTCAACTCCCATTTAGGTACCAGAATAAATGAACAGGTTTTCACCAGTTCTGGGTGCTCAGCTCTATTGAAAAATCTGTCCAGAAGCATCAAAATGAGAGTTGCTGGGAGCTGAGCACTTTTGAAAATCTGACCCATAGTCTCTGCCCCAATGAGTTTACTACCTAAGTTAGCCAAACCTAGATGTATGGAGTGAACTCCTGGTCCCAGCAAAACCAATGGAAGGTTTGCAATTGCTGTCAAGGGAGCCAGAATGTCATCCATGAAATGGAAATAAGTGATGAAAAGCAAGGTGTAAGAAGTTCTTTGAATTAGGAGTGTTTAAGACATTTGGCACACAAAAAAGCAGTGTCCTTCCAGGCATAGGGAGCAGTGTGAAAAAAGGCACTGAAGCAGGAATGGCAAGAGGAGACATAGCCACAAGGTGAGAGGAGTGAGCGGCGCACAAGGTGGGAGGTGTGGAGTAATGGGTGAGGAAACAGGAGCTACTCCAGATTGACACCAGTGTGATAAGATCAGAAACTGGCCTATCATTTTCACGAGGAAAATTTTACCTGGTTATAGCAGTAACAGAAAACAATCAGATCCGCTTGGTAATCACTAACCCAGCCAAAATTTCCAAAGAGATAGTAGGGGAGCAATGCACATGCCTTTGATGAAAGCCAAGTAACTAAACCCCTAGTTTCATAGATTCATAGATATTAGGGTCAGAAGAGACCACAATGATCATTTGACTCTAAATATTTGGGGATAGAACTAAGTTCTATATACCACCTAGATTGTAAGTGCCTAGATCACAGGCCATTGTTTTCATGATAATTTAAGCTTACAAAAATATTTGTAAATAAAAAGGCCTGTTTCTTTTAGAAGCATATGCTATGCCATGAGTTATCATTTTCTTTGGGACATAATGGAGAACTGTGAATGTGATTTTTATTGGCATTCCTAACATACCCAGTGATAGCTTCAAAATGTTTTCCTCAGTCAGCAGTCAGTGCCTAACTCAGTGGCTGGGGTTTTATTTTGAACAATTGTTTTGAACAATTGTTTACTCTCCAGGACATTCTTGTAATTTTCTGTAAGGAGGGAGGTGGGTTAACATCAGTTTTCACGGGTGGGCCTTTTAAAGGATGTCACGCCACTAGATCACCACAGTGTTCTGAAAGTTTACCTGGGAATAAGCATGTTTTAACATAAATAGTAAATTGCAATAAAATTACTGATCCAGCTCCTCTATGGGTGTAAATCAGTGTTGTCAATGGAGCAACACCAATTTACATTGGCTGAGGATCTGGGCCAAGTCCATAGCTATATTTGGCATTTTTAGCCCTATCATAGTGCAATGCACAACACCAACAGTTGACTAACTTCAGCTGAGGAGTTCACCAGCTCATCCCAGGGCTGAATTTGGCCAAGTGAATCTAGTGATTAGAGGAGGTGACTGAGGAATTGGGACTTATGGGTCTTCAAAACTACCACTTAGTCACTGTGTGACTTTAGGAACAGTTACTTAGCTGTTGTGTCTTATTTTAAGCTTTTATAAAATGCATGTAAAAATACTTGTGTGCCTTACAGAGATGTTGTGAGGGTTAATTCATTGATTGGTTGAAAAGCACTATATAGTTTCAGATGAAGGGTGCTATCTTAGTACAGTGTAGTTATTCCTACTGTAAGAGTTCAATGTCAACACTTCAACTTTTTCATCCAGCTTTAATTCTCATTTAACAATTTTCAGAGGAAACTTTATGCCATATCTAAACAAAAGGCCTGATTCTGATCCCACTTACACTGGTGTAAAGTTGGTGTAAGGCCAATGATGTCAATGGTGTTTCTCCTAGTTTACATAGACACAAGTGAGATCAGAACCAGGCCTGGAACATTTAATGATTAAAACTGAAAAGCTCTGTTAGCATTAAAAAATCAGTATAAAAGCAAGTTTTAGATTTTGTGGTCAGTCCTACATTCCCTGGGTGTTCAGAGCGACCATTGAATTCCATGGGAGCTTTAGGAGAACAAGGAATGTGGGATTACATCCTTCTTTGAGATGAAAAACACCCCTGTGCAGAGGGCCAGCACAAAACCAGACACAATCATAGCATCAGTGGCGGATTAACCACTGGGCCAATGAGGCCCATGCTCGGGGCCCCTGGAAAAATGGGCACCCCTGCGCTTTGACCTGCTCCTCCCACCCAGTGCTTCTGCTGGGGAGCGGGGGCGGGGGCTTGCCCAGTTCCCCCTGCCTGCCCAGCGCTCCTGCTTGGGCGTGGGGCAAGCCCCCACATCCTGACCCAGCTCCCCAACAGGAGTGCTGGGGGACAGAGAGAAGGGTATGGAGGGGACTGCAGGCGGGAGGGCCCCCACTTGCTCTGGCCCAGGGCCCCACAAACTCCTAATCTGCCTCTGCATAGCATGATAGTTTATACTCGTGCTGTTAATTCCTTTGATATGTTTTGGGGGGAAACATTCAAAGCTGTTAAGAACTGTTCTCTGCTCCCCACCATTAACTCACTGTCAAAATGTATTTATGTCTTTACAATGATACCTGAAAGAGAGACTGCTCCATTTACCAAGTAGATCCAGAAGAGGACACCTAACTGCTTCTCCCGAGAACCACCACTTAAGCCATGGCCTAGTCTCCAGCAACTTGGCACCAGTGCATAGCGGATTTGAAAACAACTATCGGGAGTTGCAGGGGAGTTACCAAAGAAAGCCTGCTGAGACATATTGCAGGCAAGAAGAAGTGGAAGGCTGGCGCAGACCAGAACTAGATCAGTCTATACTAACTCCTGGATGCTTAGCCAAAATAATTCTAAATAGTTTTTCATGGAATGGGTTATTTCATCATGTAAATAAACATATTTGTCTCTTGAGCTGTATATAATTTTGTAATTTAAAATTCACTCAAGTTATTTAGTATGAAGTGGGTTTTTTGTTGCATAAAGGTACTAATGTCTCAAATCCTCCCCTTTGATGCACATTCCCAATGAAGTCAATGAAAAGAGGCATCTGTGCATTTTAAGATTTGATTTTAGGATTTGATGGACTTGATTCTCCACTTTCTTGCACCTTGTTTAATTATTTATTCCTGCACAAAGTGGGTATAAAATTCTACCATGAGAGCTGATCAATAAATGAGGAAATTTTTCATGAACATTTTTGCAAATATTTGTTCCTTTTTTCATTAAAAAAAAATCACCATTCCCACATTCCTATCATTCTGAGCTCATGCTCAATGTGCATGGTAATCAAGGTGGGTCATTTCCAGCACAGATCCAGGCTTTCTCACCCCCCCCCCCCCCGGGAAACACACACACACACACACATAAACTCACTCTCAATGAGCTATTGTCAGCAGGAGAGTGAGTTTGTGTGTGTGTGTGTGTGTTCCCGTGGTGGTGGGGGTGGGGGGGGTGAGAAAGCCTGGATCTGTGCTGGAAATGACCCACCTTGATTATCATGCACATTGTAGGGAGAGTGGTCACTTTGGATGAGCTATTACCAGCAGGAGAGTGAGTTTGTGTGTGTATGGGGGTGGGGGAGTGAGAAAACCTGGATTTATGCTGGAAATGGCCCACCTTGATTATCATGCACATTGTAGGGAGAGTAGTCACTTTGGATAAGCTATTACCAGCAGGAGAGTGAGTTTGTGTGTGTGGTTTTTGGAGGAGGGTGAGGGGGTGAGAGAACCTGGATTTGTGCAGGAGATGGCTCACCTTGATTATCATACACATTGTGAAGAGAGTGGTCACTTTTGATGGGCTATTACTAGCAGGAGACTGAGTTTGTGGGGTGGGGGGGCAGAGGGTGAGAAAACCTGGATTTGTGCTGGAAATGGCCCAACTTGATGATCACTTTAAATAAGCTATTATCAGCAGGACAGTGGGGTGGGAGGGGTTATTGTTTCATGGTCTCTGTGTGTATATAATGTCTACTGCAGTTTCCACGGTATGCATCCGATGAAGTGAGCTGTAGCTCACGAAAGCTCATGCTCAAATAAATTGGTTAGTCTCTAAGGTGCCACAAGTACTCCTTTTCTTTTTCCAAATAGTTGTATTACTGTTTTTTATTATAGCCTGTAGAGAGATTAGCTGGGGCTCGTCTCTCTCTGGGGTGGCGGCAGGGGTGAACGGAACCCCAGGCCGGCAACAGGCTGAACGGGCCAGTGGTATAAGATCAGCATTTTAATTTAATTTTAAATGAAGCTTCTTAAACATTTTGAAAACCTTGTTTACGTAAGACAATAGTTTAGTTATATAATATATAGACTTATAGAGAGAGACCTTCTAAAAAATGAAAGGTTTCAGAGTAGCAGCCGTATTGGTCTGTACCTGCAAAAAGAAAAGGAGGACTGTGTGCACCTTAGTAGTCTCTAAGGTGCCACAAGTCCTCCTTTTCTTTTTGTCTTATGAAAGGAGACTCAAGAGCTTGGCTTGTTTAGCCTAACCAAAAGAAGGCTGAGAGGAGATATGATTGCTCTCTATAAACATATCAGAGGGATAAATATCATGGAGGGAGAAGAATTATATAAGCTCAATACCAGTGTAGACACAAGAACAAATGGATATAAACTGGCCATCAGGAAGTTTAGACTTGAAATTAGACAAAGGTTTCTAACCATCAGAGGAGTGAAGTTCTGGAACAGCCTTCCAAGGGAAGCAGTGGGGGCAAAAGACATATCTGGCTTCAAGACTAAACTTGATAAGTTTATGGAAGGGATGATATGATGGGATAGCCTAATTCTGGCAATTAATTGATCTTCAACTATTAGTGGTAGTTATGCCCAATGGCCTGTGATGGGATGTTAGATGGGGTGGGATCTGAGTTACTACAGAGAATTCTTTCCTGGGTGTCTAGCTGGTGAGTCTTGCCCACATGCTCAGGGTTTAGCTGATAGCCATATTTGGGGTCGGGAAGGAATTTTCCTCCAGGGCAGATTGGCAGAGGCCCTGGGGGGTTTTCGCCTTCCTCTGCAGAGTGGGGCATGGGTCACTTGCTGGAGGATTCTCTGCACCTCAAAGTCTTTAAACCATGATTTAAGGACTTCAATAGGTCAGACATAAGTTAGAGGTTTGTTACAGCAGTTGGTGGGAGAGATTCTGTGGCCTGCGTTGAGGTCAGACTAGACGATCATAATGGTCCCTTCCGACCTTAAAGTCTATGATTCTATGATTCTAACAGTGAGCCCAGGCCCTGGGTCCAAAGGCCTGGGAGAGGGGGAGACTGCCACCCATGAGTTGGGTGGCAGGGGGGACGCAGGCCCTCCCACTGCACTGTGTCCCAGCCCGGGGCCCTGGCAGCAGCAGAAGACCCGCTGCTGTGTCAGTGGGAATCCTGGCTGCAACACACTGACATGGGTTCTGGCAGTGTAGCAGCCAGACTAGGGTCAGCTGTCCCCGGGCTATTTCCGGACTCCCCATCTTGAGGTAGCTGGGTCAGGGTGGTGTCCTTAGGGGGGTCCAACACCGTGGGTTTCTTGGGATTCCTGGTGCAGGGCAGGCTTGGCCACTCCTCTGGGTAGCTGGCCTGGGGCAGGCCCGGCAGCCCTTGGGTCCACCGCAGGTCGCTGGGGCTTCCCAACCAGGAGGTAAGCATCTGGTCTCCCTGGCGGCAGCTCTCTCATTGAGCTCTGGGGTCGGGCCTTTATACTTTCTGTGCCACACCTGACCCTCTGGGGGGTAGGATCAGAGATCCCTGGCTCCACCCACTCTGGTGTCCGGAGCGGCTCATCTCTCTCTGGAGCGGCGGGGACCCACACCACCTCAATTCACAGCCTCTCTTTATTATTGCTGCTTTTATCTGAGATATTTCCTTTGACTTATTCCATAAACCTGGATATATTAGACAACATAATGTTGTGCTACATTCTTTACTCCAGTTACACCAGAAGCAAAAGGTAGAGGTTGCTCCTAATCGTCTGATCCAAAGCCCATCAAAGTGCATGGAAATCTTTCCATCTAGTTCAAGGGCCTTTGGATTAATCTCTTTCACTCTAGTACTGTTTTATTGAAACAACTTATAAAGCCAGATCAATTATCCCTCCCCAAAATTGCTTGGGACGGGAGATGTCCACACTGATTTTATGTTCATGTGTTGTGTTCTTATTAAACAACAGCCGCAGTGTGGACTTGATGCCATTTCTTGTTTATGCCTGACAAACTGCTTAACAGATTCTTGCAGGTGTGCTCCACTGAATACTAGTCAGCCAGATATACTAGGATGTGCACAAATTGCCAAGGAGCATAGTATAACAGCCAGACCTGAGCAAATAACATGGAAGGAATGATCTGTTTGAGAATTTCCCACAGCTAGGTGCAATATTAGATTCAAAACTACTCAATATTTAAGTTGTACATGGAGTACTTTCTGTGGCTATTTATCTGTAACTCATTCAGAACAAAAAGAAAAGGAGTACTTGTGGCACCTTAGAGACTAACCAATTTATTTGAGCATGAGCTTTTGTGAGCTACAGCTCACTTCATCGGATGCATACCGTGGAAACTGCAGCAGACTTTATATACACACAGAGGTCATGAAACAATACCTCCTCCCACCCCACTGTCCTGCTGGTAATAGCTTATCTAAAGTGATCATCAAGTTGGGCCATTTCCAGCACAAATCCAGGTGTTCTCACCCTCCACCCCCCCACACACAAACTCACTCTCCTGCTGGTAATAGCCCATCCAAAGTGACAACTCTCTTCACAATGTGCATGATAATCAAGGTGAGCCATTTCCTGCACAAATCCAGGTTCTCTCACCCCCTCACCCCCTCCAAAAAACACACACACAAACTCACTATCGTGCTGGTAATAGCTCATCCAAAGTATGAGTATGGATGAGCTATTACCAGCAGGATAGTGAGTGGAGAGTTTCATGATCTCTGTGTGTATATAAAGTCTGCTGCAGTTTCCACAGTATGCATCTGATGAAGTGAGCTGTAGCTCACGAAAGCTTATGCTCAAATAAATTGGTTAGTCTGTAAGGTGCCACAAGTCCTCCTTTTCTTTTTGCGAATACAGACTAACACGGCTGTTACTCTGAAATCATTCCGAACAGTTCTTTCAGAATGCTTGTGTAAGCTGGTGAAGCAATTCAAGACAAAATTCACAGGGTCAGCTAATCAGATCTCCTTTTCCAGGAAGAGCGTTGACTCCTGGTCACAGATAATACTTTAAAAAGGAACAAAAAATAGTCTTCAGGTAGCACCTTGTGTAGTAAATTATATCTGACAAAGCAGTCTAGATTCTGAGTCGCAGCCGGGAATAAGTACAATTACCTCTACACTTCCGCCAACCCTGGGCCATTCTGCACTAGACTGGTCCACAGTGACAACTCAGAGCAGCCATAAGGCTATTCTAAGTTGCACCAGCTTCTAGTGACCCCATGAAGTCATAACAGCTTGCTGGCCATCAGCTGCAGCAAGGAGCGGGGTTGCTACAGCAGTTCTGCACCACCTGAAGATCTCTCTCAGGCAGGTCAGGATCTGGCCCATGTGTGACCAGAGTCCCAGGGAGCCTCACTGAGGTTACTCAATTAGGGTGAACTACAAAAAATGGAGCAGACAATCCCAAAGCTGGTGGATATTCCAATACTTAGATTTACCAAGCCAGCACAAAACAGCATCTATAACACTGTATTGGTTACCCAGAAGCCAACAACACAGTTCCCTTAAAGTAACCCAGCCTTAGGCCTCCACCCAGACACCCAAGTCAAACATGATGAGGATTACTGAAAATCTTATTCATCATATAAAAAAGTTCTACCAATCCCAAAGGATCGGACACATTACCTCCCAGCAGGAGGGCGGGGGGGGGGGGAAACCTTTTGTAGTGATAATCAAGGTGGGCCATTTCCAGCAGTTGGCAAAAACATCTGGGGAACAGTGGGGGGTGAGGGAGATAAACATGGGGAAATAGTTTTACTTTGTGTAATGATCCATCCACTTTGAATGCATCCAATGAAGTGAGCTGTAGCTCATGAAAGCTTATGCTCAAATAAATTGGTTAGTCTCTAAGGTGCCACAAGTACTCCTTTTCTTTTTGCGAATACAGACTAGCAGGGCCACTACTCTGAAACCTGTCATAGTAGAGATGGTAAGTTTTGTAGTTGCAAAGAGTTCTTTTAGAATTAGTCCATAGGTTATAGTCCAATGTCCATATTCAGGGTGATCCAGGTATGACTGGAGATCTCAGCCTTTTGACTTAACCATCCCCTGCAGGAAGCATCAAGCAGATCTGAGATAAAAGGGATCAAGACCCAAGACATTTTCTTACAGTTCCAGCCCTTTTTTGACAGCTCAGAGTCCTTAGGCGAACAATAGGCAATCATGGAGACTTTGAAGTAGGCCTATTTCCTACGCATCACAGTAATTAGCTACACAGATTAACATAAGGCAATTGCCTGTTTTCCACCATTCACAGGTGACTTGCTATACATTTCAAAGAGAGATGGATACAGTGATATCACTATGTTTACAGTTCATTTAAACGTTAAGATGTCCTTTTGATCTCTGAAGTAATAGAATACAGCATAGACAGGGACCGTTTGATTACATTGTTAACCTCTAATAATATATATGTAAACACACAAAAACACAAACATTATCTGCCAGTGTGTCCCTAAAGGTTGAATCTGGGTCAATTAGCCTGCAAGTTGCTTAACCCCTTCTGGCCATGCATCATACTTTGTATAAGATTCGTTGCAATTATATAACAGTGGTAGCAACAATGATTTGCATGGTCATACTCTAATCAGATAACGTCACACCATGTAAGTGCATAGTATGCGCAAAATGCCACCAAAGCAGAATTCTCTATTTAAACCAGCAGTTGCTTTTACACCCACTTTGTACTCACGTAGATAATTGCACAACTGTAGAGAATCAGACTCTGTCTCTAAATGACCAGATCTTGACACATACCCACAGACTGCATGCATAAATGATCAGACAGTTCCTCCCCCTCTTGCAATGGCCATGTATGTAGATAGCCAGAGCTACCTTTGACACAGGCTGCACCTCCGTCACCTCTTCAGGGCTCCATTTAAATCAGAGCTCCTGTGTGTAGGCTGCCTGTAACAGAGACAGAGAAAAAATCCTCATTTTAAAGAGTTGTCTGGAGTGCTTTTCTTTATTAAATATTTCTGTATAAGTACAGGACAGAACACAGCTTTCTGGAGAATATATTTTCAGGATGTATATTCATTGGGATTTGACTGTGTCACAGGCTATAATAATGAAAGGTGTCTTAGATAAGAAGGATATGAGCTCCTGCTACTGTGCTAACAATGACAGGTTTCAGAGTAGCAGCCATGTTAGTCTGTGTCCGCAAAAAGAAAAGGAGTACTTGTGGCACCTTAGAGACTAACCAATTTATTTGAGCATAAGCTTTCGTGAGCTACAGCTCACTTCAGGTTTTTGAAGTGATAAGCACCCATTTTTTCATGGTCTGTGTGTATAAAAACATCCTCACTGCATTTTCCACTTTTATGCATCCGATGAAGTGAGCTGTAGCTCACGAAAGCTTATGCTCAAATAAATTAGGTTAGTCTCTAAGGTGCCACAAGTACTCCTTTTCGTTGTGCTAACAATGTCCTTTCCCTCTAGGGCTGTGCTCAGGAACTGTAATATGTTCATTCAATACTGCAACATATTGAATAAGAGCTGAGCTGACAATGTAAAAGCAATCTATTAATCTTCCGGACACCTAACAAATAACTTTCTCTCTTTAATCTATAAATGATGACTGTTGTATTTGTTACTAAATTACGCTACAGCTAATCCACAGACTCCAATTGTTGTTCAGCTTTTGGTTTTGTTCCTTTTTAGACCCATTTTTCAGATTTCTCCTTCTAGCTGTTCTTTTGACATTTTCTTTACAGAGGGATGACAGAAGAGCTAGGCAACTGTTTTCAGTATAGGTTATACATTCATTACTACTTGTATTAAAATGGTACCTGCAGGTATCCGTACAGGTAGGAGCCAGTCCCTGCCCCAGAGAAAGTATACAAGGAAAAAGAAGAAAATTAAAACGGAAGCACAAAGGGGTGAAGTGACTAGCACAAGCAGTGTCAGTGGTGGGTCAAGAACACAAGTTTCTAGAATTTCAATCTAGTGCTTTATCTATTGCACTACATGGCACCTCAGGACTAAGCTTGATCTGCTACGCTGGCTCTCCTTGAGTAGTACACTGAGTACCACTGAGAAGTTGCATAGACTGACAGACTTCTCAACATGAATAAGGATGCAGAATTAGGACTTCAATGAATTTACTCTTTTTTTATGCTTGCAAATTATGTAGACAGCCCTTAGAGCAGCTCCAAAGCTGTTCTTTCCTGCAGCCAATGGCTGTAGGGGCTGAAGATGGGCAGTGTGCTCTGTACCTGGTCATCTTTGTTCTGACATACCCCCTATGTGAAGGCGGGGACACAAGTTTTGTAGAGCTTTTCCACATCTGTGATTGGCTGTGCCTGTATGGCAGCTTTCCCGCTCGTTTCATGGTGCCTGAGCATTGCAAGGAAGCCTGAGCCAGGGCCCAGGATTGAGAACACAATGAGCAGATTTGATCCCACTCTAATACATTAATGGCAATAGTCCATTGAAAAATATCTCTTCTCTTTGTTGCATCTGTCTCTGTGTAGGGATTTACATGTGGCATTATCCTAAAAAGCAACATGGATCATTTAGCTGCCCAATTTGGTATTCTTTGCAAGAGCCTTGCTGAGCCACAAGAAGGAAGGCATGCAAAGGGTATTGTGACATGGTATCTGAAAGGATGCATGTGGCTTTTATACAGTCAGATACTATCCAAAATTATTTCCAGAAAAAGGAACTACAGTAAGTGGAAATGTAGTTGAAGCAAAATATTCTACTAATCATTACACAAACTAGTCTATTGCACCCAGTTTTAGTTGAATGCCCTTGCCCCTTTAGGCCTGCCTCAATGGTAAAACAGATAAAAGCTTCAAAGGGAAAAGAAACAAAACTGCTGTTTGACTACTATGGAGAATAGTCTGACAGGATAGATGATCAGTTGGGTTTCACAGGACAGCCGACCCCAACCATCCAAAAATCGTGAGTCAGGCTGCCCTAAAGTGATGATATTAGTTGAACAATAATAGGATCTCAGAAATTAATACATTGTGGGTGTTTGCCTTTTGGTTTGTGAGCCTTTAGGGGACCATATTTTTAAGCTCATCTCTGAAAACATGAGGGCTAGAAACTTTATTTGTTTTAATTAAAGCTGCACATGACTCCAGGAGCTGGGGTTTTAAGAAAAAACACCTAATATCATGAGACTCACGCTGAAATCGTGAGAGTTGGTGACACTGGATTTCCAGTATGCTACTTAGTTTTGTATGATTTTTAACTTTTTTTTCCAGAAGTGCTGATGGCCACCTTGCTGCTTTAGGGAAAAACTCTTCAAAAGATAAAGTTAAATTTTAAATTATTAAAAATATGTAGGCCTACTCTCACAGCAAGAGCTCTCTTTGCTGTAGGCTCAATGGACTTGATACCATTATACGTATGACTTTGTTTCTGGCTTCACATGAATATCACAGTCCATTGCCAGCCAGTAACGTTCTCTAAAGGAGGACTGTTGCTTCAGTAAAGTGCCCTGTAATGCATATTGTTTCACATCTTCCATCTGGAAATGAAAAAGTGGACCGTATAATTTCATGAGTCATAGGTCCTGATCTCAATACAGTACATGAGAGCTGCTGTTTCCTATGCCTGAACTAGAATGACTAATTAGACACTCTAAAAACAGGAGAAAGACAATAATGGGTCAGGTCCCCAAAAAACAATGATTTTTTTAAAGAAAACCTTTGGGGTTCTTTCTATGGATTCTTTATATTTGCCTTCTGCTTTTTGAGCCTTCCGGTTGCATGAGAGTCACATATTCAAGCTTTTCTCCATAATAATGAGGCTAGAAATTTAATCTTTTACAATATATATATATTAATATCCCCACATAATCACGAGACTCCAGGGATTGGGGCTTTAAGAAGAACATCCAATATTGTGAGAGTAGCAATAAAATTGTGAGAGTTCTCAATGCTGTTTATGAACTTCTGACTATGGAGCTCCAATGACAAATAAACTGTTCTACTTACTTGATGTTTATGCCTTTTAATATGATGTTATTGCAATGACAACATTGATGAGTAAACACCATTTCAAATAATGAAGTAAACTGAAATAGCTACGTAAAATTGTTTCCGTATATTCCAATTTCTAATTTAAGTCCCAGGTATCTCAAAATAATTAAGGGCTTACATAAAAACATTAAGACAAACTGAAATATAAAGTTCTTTCAATGCATTCTTATCTTCATATTGTTTAAAATTAGGAAAGGATTTAAAAGGGATAAAATTATAGACCAGTGATTAACATTCATGTTAAATTTATAATGTAATGAATTAAAGTGTACTATTTTCCACTTAAATTTCAATAAGTTTCAGAAAAATAAGAATATTTAAACTCTGGCATTTTACCCAAATGAATTCATTCTCAAACTAATGAGTAGCTGTTACTTAAATGGTTTCAAATTCAAAGATCAAAGATGAAATATAGAGGATTTTTTTGTATTTTATACCAAATTAAGACCAAGAGGAAAATAGCAAACAACTGAGATAAACACAAAGCCTGTGTATATAACAGGGAAAGATTTTTTTAAAAATCCTAATCAGCATCTGATATTCTAATTAGCCTGTAAATCCTAAATACTAGGGACGTCAACTTCAAGGAAACCACTCTCTCTTTGTTTCCGGAAGTATAGTATTAAGACATGCAGTCTATATCACAGGTGTGTGAAATACAATGAAAGGCAGAGCTACTTCAAAGTTAAGCTCCTCCCTCCCCAATTTCATGTCAATTCTTCAGAACTGCTTTTATCCTGAGGTAAAATCCAAAACAATCAAATTTTTCCAGTGAAATTCAGCCACTTCCCTAGCAAAAGCAGTCCTGTTTCTGCACAAAACTGAATTTCACTCAATACCAGGAGTGCAATACATGCTACCACTAGTCAGTTAGATAGGGGATGGGAGTAGGGATTTTTCATTACTGATAAGGTAATTTTGTTTTAAGTTAAAATGTTTCCGTCTCAGAGGTCAGTTAGTTCAAGAACATAAAAACCTACACAAATACATTTTGTTTTGGCTCAAACACGAAGAACACTTCTAATTTCTAAGACAGAGATCGCCAGCCACTGTACCGTACAACGCGATTGTGTCTATATTTTCATGTAATGGAAGTAAAGTGACTGTAATATGTTGTTGTGTCATTGCATAAATATATCCTGCTTTGAAAATGAATGTCTTGGCTTTGCCTTAACATTTATTAAGCAGCATGAGGAGTAAGCCATTATCACTGAATAACATGGCATTATCTCTCCACTAAATTATGGAATTCTTGTCTAAACAGTTTCCTCACAAATAAAGGAATGGCTTGGTCTTTCAATTTGCTGAGCAGCACCTTGCAGGATTGGTCCTTAATGTTTTTAAATGTCCTGAGGTTTCTGAAAACACATTTCCTATTGTGACTTTCTTTCTTGCAATCAGGTTGCAGGAAAACCAGAATTGTAAAGACAAGAGCTAAGATATATGCAGAAGTCTATCTTTCCTTTAATGTTCACCATAGAGCAGCCAATAAATACAAAGCCATATGCAGCCCATTACGTAGTTCTTCTCCTCACTTCTTCCCTGAGGCCTCCTTAGCTCTGATGTCATTTTTCCCTGTAAAGATGGAAAGTGTTGAATTCTTTAACGTAGCAGGTACAGTCCAACAAGGGATCCCAGCATTTAGAGGAGAATGGGCATATGAGACACCCAAATTACAACCAAGGCAGTATTTCTGAGTCAAAGTATTTTATTTTCAGCAGAAATATTTCACATTTTTTTTTTACTTTTTGCTGAAAAGTCAAACAATTCCACAGAAAATTTTGCCAAAAACATTTGTATTGAAATTTTCTGTGGGGGAAAAAAGCCTTGGAAGTGGGGATTTCCTGTACTCTTGCCAATGACTAAATGCAATCAAATGAACATTATTCCCTTTACAAATGATGTGGCCTTTCCCGTAGAATTATCTGCTGCTCTGCTGCACTGAACTTCAGAACTTTGCAGGCTCCCTCCGACACTCAGCTGTATAAATCAGTGTAGTTCCTTTGACTGCAGTGCGACTATGTTGATATTATGGCAACTCATCAAAACTGTTTCTCTTTCTTCCTCCATGTCCTCTATGCTGCATCTCTGACTCGATCTTTTAGTCAAGTGTGAGGTTCCCATCACTTTAATTTTCCATGAGTTCTGTTAATAGTAAAGAGGTAGAGATTTTAAAAACAACTTCTTTAAAGTGAGGAATCCATAAATTTCCTAATTAGAATTCCTTTTGATTGGGGCTACTCTGCAGTCATAATCCTGCCTTGAGTATAACTCCTGGGTTACAACTGTGGGGTAGATGCAGTTCCTCTCTTTTACTAAGAGTGAAGTGGATTCAGCGAACCCAAAAGCGGAAGGGCATTTTTTGATCTCTATGTCCCGTTAGCATAATACCAAATTTGCAGAGTAACAGTCCCATAAGTGATAGGTTTCAGAGTGGTAGCTGTGTTAGTCTGTATCAGCAAAAACAACGAAGAGCCCTTGTGGCACGAGAAGGGCTCAGTAACGCTGGGCAAGCAAACCGCACTGACTGAACGTTTGTTGCAGGGGAGAGGATTCCCATTCATAGCTGTAATTTACTCCAAACTCCATTTTGCTTTGTCAGAGCTTGCCAGATTCCAGCTGACAATGGAGTAGAAACAGGACAGAAGACTGTCCACCCTTCCTCCTCCTCCTCCAGTATTAAAATGCTGGCTCTCAGGCCGATTTTCATAAGGGGCTATGTGGCCTCCAAAACTCTGGAGGCTTCTCTGATAGATCCAGAAAGTACATAACTATAATAACTCTTTCAATGTAACTTCCCACCTCAGCCACTCCCAGCAGAGAGCCCCAGCAATGGCAACCCCCTTTAAAGCCTTTGGGGTTTTCAAGTGGAAATTCCCAGCTGGGCTCTGCAGAGTGAGCACTTTGTAGATAAGGAAGAGCTTGCTATAAAGGAATGCTGTGTTTTGCTGAGAATTCGCCTCTTGATGCTCTTTGCCTCAGCGCTATTTTTTGGTAGCATTCTCCTTGTAGTTCTGAATGTTTGCACTGCAAAATGACTTTGCTAAAGCATAGTTTCTTCCAGGGCTATAGCCACTATGTGACAGATTCCTGCTCTTTTCTCCCCTCCCGTCCCTAGCTAAGGGTCTGAGTCGTGCCCCTGCTGGAGTCCCAACGCAGATAGACAACAATTGTTTGCTATTAGTGCATAACAGTTATATTATTAGATCATGATTAGCTGTCATTAGAATTGAGGCCAATCCAAAGCCCCAGATCCAAACACTCCCCGTCTCTCCCCACCTACATTAGGGAAAATCTGGAGCTGGAGCCAAGCTTCATGGCTGGCCTCTCTTTCTGTTTCTCTGCTTGTTTCTGGCATTTCTAATGAGCTTAACACCATAGCATCCAGACACCAGATCCAGAGGCTGAGACTCCAATTCAATTGCTCTGTAAAGCAGCCTGCTCTTCCCAGCTCCTATGTTTGGCCACCTCTACCTGTGAGCTTTAATGGGATAGCTTTTGATTTTTTGCATGCGTTAGATCAGTTTTCTATGTCGTTTTGTCTTTGGCTCTCATTATTGTGGGCAGGCTTTTGTGCAGCACACCGTGTCTAGAAAGCATTCAGGCACAGGCTCCGACTGCTTTGTTCTGGTCGAGGACCTGCAGTGACTTGCTCTGTGCTCCCAAGAGCTTACCCTGGGCTATAGTCTTCCCACTGAACAATGGCAGGAAGTACCCAAAATAAGTTGTATGGCTGCAGGAAGTAAATCTCTGCTCACCCTGCAGGTTTTCTGTCACTAGGAATGTGTTGGTGGAGAACACAGGAGGAAGTGGGAAGAGAGGGGGAAAGAGACCTTTTCCTCTGCCCATTTTCATATTTAAACTAGGATATTGTACTATCAAAGGAGAGAGAAAACAGAGGGGGAAAACCGTATTTATCCCTCTGTGTCCCCTTTACTTTTCTCTCTGAGTCCTAATCTAGCTCTTTCCCAGCCAGTATGAAGGGCGTGGGCGGTGGGTGAACCCCTCGTTCAGGGAGGCTAGCCTCTGCCCTGCCTCTACCGCAGTCCCCCTGGCCCAGATCCAGAGTAGCCCTGAGACTCCCACCATGGCCCAAGCTGCTGGCTGGCCCAAGCTCCAGGCCAAAGGCCCAAACTGAGCCCCCATCGGTTTCCGGGGAGAGGCGGAGCAAGGGCATGGCCTTCGGGCGGAGCGTGGATAGGGCCACGGCCTGGGTTTGGGGAGGCTTAGCCTCCCCTGGCCTATTATACCCACTGCCCAGGGAAGTCAAAAGGGAAAGGACCACCTGGTGAATCACCAGTACAGGACTAACTGTTGAGGACATGAGTTTCCCTGGGAGGTTCCCCATACAGTTGAGTCATGACTGTAATGCAATGGCATGACTGCAATGCTCATTAATATAGACACTGGATTTATGTCTCACTACAACAATCTGTAACCCACTAAACCTGGCCTGTACTTGCCAGGAGCATCTCTGGAGCCTTTTTTAAACATTGATGTCATATTAGCTATCCTCCAGTCATCTGGTACAGAAGCTGATTTAAAGAATAGGTTACATACCACATTTGGTTAGTAGTACTGCAATTACACATTTGAGTTTCTTATGAACTCCTGGGTGAATACCATCTGGTTCTGGTGACTTATTGCTGTATAATTTATCAATTTGTTCCAAAACCTCCCTACTGGTCCTTACTGAATATAGTCAAGTCATGATCAGTGGCCCCAGAGCAACCATGAACATCCAGTCTAGTGATCAGTTCATCTTTATCCACCACAAGGAGGCCCACAACAGTTGGGTACAAAACTTTGTATTAGAAAAGTATCTATAATTTTTCAAAATCTCCAAGGATGATTTGCTCGTGGCTATGTGAGACCTCCTCTGTCTGTCTCCCAATAGGAAGTCCCCAGTGATAACCTAATTTCTTTCCACAAGTCACAGACAGGTGAAAAAGGAAAAACATTTCCTGCTTTCTGGTTTGGATTCAGTGAAATGTGCCAGCCCCCCACCGGTTCATCTGCTGGGCTGCGTGCGTTAGCAGATTGATCCTTATCCAATCGAGGTCCTGGGGTTCTCAATAACCAAGAATGTAAAACAGGTAATGATGTGTCTAATGCAGGGGTTCTCAAACTTCATTGCACTCCGATCCCCTTCTGACAACAAAAATTACTACACGACCCCAGGAGGGGAGACCTAAGCCTGAGCCCTCCCAAGCTCCACCGCTCCAGGTGAGGGGGAAAGCCAATGCCTGAGCCCAACCACCCTGCGTGGGGAGGCCAAAATCGAAGCCCAAGGGCTTCAGCCCCAGACAGAGGGCCTGCAACCTGAGCCTGGCTGCCCAGGGCTGAAGCCCTCAGGCTTTGGTTTCGGCCTCAGGCAGTGGGACTCAGGCTTCAGCTTTGGCCCCAGACCCCAGCAAGTCTAAGTCAGCCCTGGTGACCCCATTAAAATGGGGTTGCAACACAGTTTGGGGTGCTGACTCACAGTTTGAGAATGTAAAGTGCTACCCTACCCACCACTTTAATACTCTCTCCCCTACCTCAGTAGGTTTTAACCAGCGACACTAACATTCCAGTCATACATATCGTTCCACCGGGTTTCCCCATTTCCCCTCCCCAGGGAGAATTTCCAACTCCTCTTCCTTATTGCCCAGATTCCAGTGCCAAGAGCAGTGTTGCTTCCCTTCATGAGTGATATCTTGCAGGGCACATACACCGCAGCCCGGCATTCCCCTGAGTCCACACTTGTGTTACTGCAGGATGGGTTATCTGCAAGCCAGGGAGAGACTCCATCTCACGTGTCCCTTTCTTCCCTCCATTGGAAGGTGCCGGGGGAGAAAGAGAACTTGTCCCCAGGGCTGAATGGGATTGCTGACATTGCAGCATGGGATTGCTGGCATTGCAGCACACTCTCCAGGAACCCTCAAGCCTTCCCTATCAGCTCTGCAGCATCAGAACAGCAGAGCCTGGATAGGAGCAAGAGAAAGGCCTGTTTTCCACAGAATCCTTAGGCCTAGAGCATTTAGAGCAGAAATCCCTGTGGGAGTTAATGTTGCTCTAAAAAGAGCTGCCAAGGGGTGTGCAGCTTCTTGACAACACCACGCAAAGCGATCTGTTTGTAGAGATGCATAAAGCCCTGCACTGATTTCTCTGAGAGGATTCCCCCGAACCTTATTCCTTACCTCTCGTGACAGGGCTGTGTGAGAGCTTGTAGAGAGCCAGAGGCAGCTTTCTAGAGGGGTAATTCAGAAATTCCCTATGGAACCTATGGGCTGCGGCCTACTGCAGGAAGGAACCAGGTGCTTGTTGGAGTGACTCTAGGAGGAATGCTCTGGGCTGGCTCTCTGATCACCTCTTCACTCTGCTTCTTCCCACACCCACCTTTGGGGTAAGTCCATCACCTCCTCCTTAGTGCGTGTGGGCTGGAAACCAGATATGGCAGTAGAGAGGTTGCCCACTCAGCCCACGCACAGGAGGATCCATTGCAGCTCAAGTCCTCCTGCTTGTCAGAGGAATGCATGACACTGAGCCTGGACTCTGTGACTGCATTAGTCACCAACAGGGGAGTGTGGCAGGAGAGGACAGATAACATGTCTACAAATAGTTTTTTCTGGACTGCTGAGGTGGGGGGAGAAAGGCCAGATTACTTCTGGTTCTTTAGGACTCTGAGGAAGCTCTGGGATCTGGAGAGAGGTCTCTGGAGCCTTGGGATGTGCAGGTTTGGAGACATGTGGCTCCTACCTAGTCCAAAGTAACCTGTTATGCTCCCCCACAAGAGCCATATTAACAGGCAACACTGCAAGTGGCCCCCATGCCTCTCTATTTCTTTGGCCACAGTTATCATGTCCTTTTTCTAGTCTAGCAAAAGAGGACAAGAGCTCACTCCTGCTACCACCTCAGGGATTTGTTGGGTTGAGATCAGCTGGTAGAAGCATGCAATAGCAACAGAATCTGGGATTCCAAACCCCTAGAGTGACCTCTTACCTTTATAGACCTGCCCTTTCATCATACACAGCTATTTTAAAGTTTAGCGTGATAGTAAAGAGACCCATTTTCAACCCTTCACCACACAAGACAAAGGCCGCATTATGCATCATTAACTATTTATTTCTACTCTCCTGGCTCCCAGACTGCTTTTCCTCCCTACTGCTGCCAGCCACCTTCCAGTTCTCCCTCTTCTCTCCCCTGCTCTGCTCACTTGATTGCAGCAGCTCAGCGGATGGTCCAGCTTTGCTCTTTCACTTCCATTCTTCTTCACTTCTTTGGATAGCTGCATTTGCCATTGAGCAGCCTGATGGAAATACCTGAATCCTCTGTCTAGGCACGCAGGCCCAGCAGCTAAAGCCCAAGCCCCACTGAGAGCAGGGGGAGATTAGCCTGGAGTGTCAGGAGTGGAGGATTGGCCCATGGGGACCCCAGGCACTGCAGCTGCTGCCACCTACATGGTGAATCCTCCAACCCATCACCAAACAGCTCTTCCACATTCTGCAAACTGGCCTCTCCTACCTAGGAGAACAGAAACCCTTTGTTAGATCAGGAGAGTCTCTTCAATGCAGCTCTTTTTCCACAGCTCCCAGAGGGTACAGTGAAACACCTGCAAGTCTCTAGGAATCTCTCAAGGAGTTCCCTGTTCAGTCACTTGGCACCCACTAGCAATCGTCTCTGACAGCGGCATTGCAAAGGGGAGCTCAGCAGATGGTTGGTCTTGTCATTTAAGGCCTAGCTGTCAGAGTCAGGGCTTCTGGGTTCTCTGGCTTTGGAAGTGGGTGGAGGCTAGTGGTTGGAGCTGGACTAGTATCAGTACCATGCTTCCTTCCTGCCTCTGGCAGTGACGTTCTGGGTGACCTTGCAGCCAGTTGCTTTCCATCCCTGTGCACCATCTAACAGAGATAATACTGACCCCTCTCAGAGGGGCTGACAGGGGTCACTACCATAATGACTCAAGTTAGAGTGAGTTCTGTTCTTGGCAGCAAAGCACCCAGATTCAGTCCCCATGGATGCCCAAGGTGTCTATATGTGGCCATGGTTTGACTCACCTAGCATTACAGGCTGTTTAGCCTGGTCCCGGCCATGCATGGTGCATCTGCTCCTGGCCCTCTCTGGTGCACAGCTCCATCACACACAAGAACATGGGCCCACCAAGGACAATCTATCAGCTCCCATCTGGTGTTCATCTCCAAGATGGCCGGTGAGCCCTAGTCAGCCCATAGAAAGACAGGGTGGTGTTCTTTGGTGGAAACTGCTGGAGCTTCAGCCTCTGCTCCCACCTCCACCCACACGCTAAGGGCTTCAAAAGTGATTCCTGATCCCAGGTGAACAAAGTAGCTGAGCTGAGGCCAGGGTGGGTGGAATTACTGCTGGGACGGAGCCTAAGAGAAGAGCAGATTTCTCCTCTGCTCTAGGGAGATCCCCATAGGAAAAACAGCTGGGGTGGGGGTAATACAAGCACTACCCCTCAGCCCTGAATAGCAGGCAACTAGGACTTTGGGAGCCAAGGGACTGGTGTATCTTGCTGGAGAGCAGAAAAAGGCACTGGAGAAATTGTACAAAAGTCAATGTCATGGCTGGGTCAAGGGCAGCGAGACCTACTGCTCAGAGCCAGAGTCCTCACTCATATGACAGGAGTCAAGAGTCAGCTGGGTCAGGATACTGGAGGAACAGAAGCAAAAGACAAACTTGCGATCGCAACCACAAATCAGATGCCAGGAAATCACGCCTAGGGAGCAGAAGCAGAAACAGGCAGCACATGGTCCAGAGCAGGGAGAGGCCCTGTTCCTGCTGCTGCCTTATGCAGGGTCAGAGGGCCAATTAGCTTCTCTGGGACTCCTCCAATAGGACCTCAGGAGTGGTGCCTCAAACTGCGGCTGAACTTCATGGGTCCTAGGTAAGCAATTTTCAGCAGGCTTCCAGGTGGAGGGTTGGAGTGTGGCTGCTGCCATGAACCCTGCAGACCCGTGTTGAAGACCCCTGGGTTGTGACAGTGGGTGATCTCTGCCCGCTCAAACCTCCTACAGAAAACATTATCCAGGATCCTGGACACATCCTCTGAGAATAAAATGAGGAGATCATGATGAGAAACACGTCTCTGTACCAGGGCTGGGATCCAGGGATAGGGAAAGCTCCCAACCAGGATATGTAGCAGGAGCCCCCTGTTTGTTGCAAGAGCCACAAGTGGCAGGAAGAGTGAATGGTTCTTACCTCCAGGAGATGCATGGGATCTTCCATCTGAGCCTCAAGGAGACCCATGTTGCTTCGTTTGACAGGATGAGATCACATGTCCCCACTGCTCCCTGAGCTGGGCTGGCTGCAGGATACATCTGTGTGAGAAGCTGGGACAGAGCCTGAAAGACAGATGTGACAATCAGGGTTCTGTCACCCCAGCGGGGAGAACAGAGGGTCTGAACCTTAAAGAATAAGCAATTGAATCAACGGATTCAATGTAGAGTTACTGTGCCCTACAGGTACATCCTAAGGTCCTTTCATGGATTGGTAACTGGCTAAAAGATAGGAAACAAAGGGTGGGAATAAATGGTCAGTTTTCAGTATGGAGAGGGGTAAATGCTGGTGTCCCCCAGGGGTCTGCACTGAGACCAGTGCTGTTCAACATTTTCATCACTGATCTGGAAAAAGGGGTAAACAGGGAGGTGGCAACATTTGCAGATGATAAAAAAGCTACTCAAGATAGTGAAGTCCCAAGCAGACTGCCACGAGCTACAAAAGGATCTCACCAAACTGGGTGACTGGGTAACAAAATGGCAATGTTCGGTGTTCAAAATTCAATGTTGATAAATGCAAAGTAATGTACATTGGAAAATACAATCCCAACTCTACATCTAGAATGATGGGGTCTAAATTAGCTGTTACCACTCAAGAAAGATCTTGACGTCATTGTGGATAGTTCTCTGAAAACATCCACTCAATGTGCAGCGGCAGTCAAAAATGCGAACAGAGGGCAGAGGCCTGTGTGGAGCAAGAAGGGCAGGGATTTGGGAAGCAAGAGCAGAGGACCAAACACTTTCTTAATATGGGTCAGAATGATTCCCATTTCAAAGATAGAGAAAGTGAGGCACCAGGTGGGAGAGTGACCTGGCCAGGATCACATTACTGCTCAGTGGCAGGGCTGCAGTAAACCTGTTCCCTGCTCTCATCACTGGACCCTGCTGCCCCTTCTGTATGACCCCTCCAGCCATCCTCTCCCATAGGCCATCCCCACCAATCTCCAATAACAGGCTGTTTCCATAACGGAAGCAGGCTTGTAACAGAGTTCACTCACCAATAGATGCCCCTTCCTGGCAAGGCCTAATGTCACAGCTTTCTTGCAGGGCTAGCACCCCCGTTGATAGTCGCTCGGGCACTCTGGCAGTTTTTTGGCTGGGAACTTAGCCCTTCAGCCAGGTGACCGTCTTTTAAATCCACTCCTTCCTGGGTCACGCTCATTCCAGACTAAAAGTCCAAAAACATCTTTAACAGAAACAAGGTCTTCCGTCTCTTTGCGAGCTCTTCCTCAGGCTAACTCTGGCTTGGCCTGCCCTTGCTGGCCTTGGTAGCCCTTTCTATGGCCTTGTACATCCTCTTCCTTAGGGACCATGGGAGAACCAGTCCTACCCTGAATTCTAGGTTCTGCCCCAAGGCCCTCTACTGAACAGCTAGGCTTGCTCCTGTAGCTTTGCTGCGGTTTTCCCTGGTTTCCCCCTCAGGTGGAGCTCACTCTAATCCATTTGACCTAATTCCAGGCTTTATAGCCCACAGGCCAAGCCCCCCGGTTATATACCCTCCTCCTTAGAACATGGCCCACACCAGGGGGCAAGTTCTATTCTTGTCCAAGCTTCATCCCTCATCATCTCGTCGCTGTCACCAGCTGCGCGCTTGTACAGCCTGCACGCACAGTGTCTCTAGCTCGCTCACCAGAATGAAGAGGCCATCCTTCTCTTCCACAGTATCCCAGCGCTCTTCCTGCAGCCACTCCTTCTCATTAACAACTGCTTGCAGAGCCTGTTCTGAAGCCTTTAGCTTCTTCTGTAGCCTTTTTGTTACTGCTGCTGTATACGCCGAAACCTTTTCCCATCAGGGTCGGAGAACCCACCAAGGACTGTTCCGCCGTTGTGTTTGTCCCGACATCAGTCTGCTTCGTCTCTGTGCCAACCATTTTGTCATTCACCTCTCTGCAGCATCCAACAGGGTGTATTAGTCGTGGGTCTGCAAAGTCCACGACTATCCCTGCCACCTCCACGTTGCCTGCCTCATGTGGGTTTGTGTCAGAGGACACCTTCTCCTTTCTTTCTACCTTCTTGGGCCCTGGCCCCTCGTTTTGCCACTCAGCAATTTCCTAAGCAGGCCATGTCTTTTGATATGGCCTGCTTCTCTGCACCCAAAACAAAGACATCTTGTCCCCATCTTGGCATTAGGCCACACTTGTACACTCTCATGCCCTGCTCTCCTGGGCTAACCTTCTCAGGACAGCCCAGGCATGCTCTCCTTGTCTGTTCTTTTTGTCCATGGGCAAAGCAGACCCTGGGTTGATTTCCCTTGGCAGGATCTCTCACAGGCATTGCTGCTGCTGCGTCTGAAGCTCCACCTGCACTTCCTTCTGCCTCTGTTGGTTTTCTAGGAGCTGCTGGAGAAACCCCTAGACCTGCTTTGGCTGCTTAACCAGTCCCTGGAACTGAAGTGGGAAATCTAGTGACCAGTTTGGTCCCTCGATACACCCGCTTGGGAGGACAGACCTGCCTTCAGCAACCAAGACTTCCATCAGCTCACACGGATCACAGGGGGAATTCAGTCCTCCTGACTATGCCAGTCGTAAATGAATCTACTCATCGTTCCATGCCCCCTGGTGGCCAGGCCTGGCATCACAGCCCTCTTGCTGGGCTGGCGGCCCTCATCGATGGTAGCTCCAGTACCATGGCAGTTTCTCTGCCTGGTAACTCAGCCCTCTGGCCAGGTCACCACCTTTAATCCACTCTTCTGGGGCCCAGCTTGTCTCACACTAAAAGTCCAAAGAGGTCTTTCCACAGAGAGAAGACCTTCTGCCATCGCTGGGGCTCTTGCTTAGCCTGCAGCCCCATTGCTGGGCTTGGTAACCCTCTCTGGGTGCTGGTCTTCTTTGGGGCCAGTAGGGGAACCCAGTCCCACCCTGACTTGGGAGTGGCCCAGGGCCCTGTACCCAACAGCTAGATCTGCTCCTTTCTCTTTGCTGCAGTTTTCCCTGGGCACTTCCTACTTCTCTTCTCAAGTTCCCATCTAGGCTTTCCTTCCCACCTCATTCTTATTCCTGTGGATACCCCAGTTGGGCGGTATCAGCACTGCAGTCTGGCTCCTTAGGGGGAGGTACATGGTGCCTCTCAGTTAGGGCTCATTCTGTAATCAGCTTGGCTAAGCCCCAGGCTGTGCAGCATAGGGGAAAGCACCCCGTTACAAGCCTGCTCTGCCCATTCCTACTGGGCTGGGGTCCCTGCTCCCCATTTCAGACCTGGTTTCCAGAGGGGCTGAGTAGACACAGGCCCCACTGCCTGGAACTGGAGTTTGCTTGTTCTGGTGACTCTGACATTCAGGCCCTTCATCATTCAGAGGCTGACAGGTGTGGTGAGGGGGCTGGAGAAACCCCACTGCTGAGCAGAAGGAGGTCAAAGAGTTGGGATTCTGGGAGCTGAAGGGTTCATTTGCTCTGCTGTGGGAAGTGGAGCTGGAGACCGGAGATGCCATGTGAACGAGACTACCTGATGTTCTCTTCATGCCTGAGGGGCTGGAGCCTCCTGCTGGAAGTGCTTTAAGGAGTCCAGGTTCGAAGACATCTCTGGGGAGTCCCTTCCTAGGAACAAAACCAGGGTGGTACAATGATGGAGATGTCTCTGTCCCAGAGCTGGGAGCCAGGGACGGGGGAAGCTCCCAGCCAGGCTATGCATTGGGGATCCCATTTCTCCCCCAAGAGACCCACGCGCCCCAAGGAGTAAATGGCTCTTACCTCCATGAGGGAGTGGGGTCTTCCATCTAAGCCTCTCTGAGACCCAGCATCACTTGGTTTGATGGGAGGAGGTGACCTGTCCCCACTGCTCCCGGAGGTGGCTCAGCTACAGGATGCACCCCTCTGGGAGGCTGTGCCAGATCCCAGGGCCTTGAAGACATCTGGGAAGGAGGCTCCTATTCATTTCACACCTAGAGACCCCGTAGAAGGGCCAAGGGGAGAATAAAGGGCAGGAGGTGAAGCTAGCCCTGAGCCTCCGTCTAACCCCCACCCCCTCAAAAGTGGAGCTTTCCGAGCTTCAGTGGGGCTAGGAGCTGTAGCCCTGACACAATGGCCCTTCTGCACCATATGGGGCAGGGAGAGCTCTGCCTGGGAGCAGGGGGAATAGGATGGGGGTCAGGCCAAGGAAAAGGGGGAGGGGAATGGGTGTGAGGGGAAGAGTAGCTGCCCCAGATGAAGGAATTTGGGGGGCCGAGGGAAAGACCTTTCTCCACAGAGAGGGGAGAGAGTTTCTGTGAGTTCCAGGGTCTCCATTTCCCCTTCCACTAGCTCCCCATTTACAGTGAGCCAGAGCAGTACCTGCAGCAGGGAGCTGGAGTTGCTGGTGGCCTCAGCGGCACAGCCCCTGCAGTGCCTCAGGAACCTGGTGCAAGTGCCGGATGATGCAGAGCTGGCACATCACATTGGCCGTGACGTCCTTCTGCTGCAAGGGAATGAGAACCTGTCAGAGACTCAGATGCCCCCGAGGAATCAGGGGGGATTAAGGGCACCTGGAACCAGCAGCATTTCCACCCAGCACCTGCCCACCTTTAAGGGATGGATTCACCCTCCTGACCACCAGAATGGAGTCTTGTCCTTTCTAGTGCCCTCCAGTGCCAACCCCCCTCCTTGTGTAGGGTGAGCTCCTGCCACCTTCCCGTCAGTGCCCCTGAGAGCAATCCACAGCTCAAGTTCTCAGAACCCTCTCCTCCACCCCCACTCAGGTTGGGCAGGGAGGAGGCTCTAGCAGGGGTGGGGGGAAGGAGGGATTCTGGCAGCAGTGAAGTTGGATGTGGAGAGGTTGAGACCTTTCCCCAAGTCATCCCAGCCACTAATGCTGAAGCTGCAGGATGGCAGCCCTGGTGAATGGGGCAGATCAGCAGCCCCTGCTGACTGAATCCTCCTGTTCTCTCTAGAGCGGGTCCAGCCCTGCCAGCAGCAGGACAAGCTTCCCCCATCCATGTGCCTCAGCCCTGCCTGGTCTGTCACCATCACCCATCAGTCCTTGGCCTCCCAGGCTGCCAGTGATGGGAGCAACTCTAGGTGGTGGCTCGGGTGACACAGACACTAGGCCACTGGGAACTGATGCAGCCCTATGGGACACGAGAGGCCCTTAGAGTGCATTTAGGGGACTCTTCTGCCCTTCCCAAGAGCAATAGCATCGTGTCCTAAGAAAATAAGTCCATGATGAGGTAATGCTTGTAATTAATTAGCCTTGCCAAAGAGCTGGGTCGGAGCTGCTCTGGGGACAAGCTGGCTCCCTCCTGCTCATGGAGGTGGATTCATCTCCCTTCCCAGTAGCACCTGCTCTCACTCTCATTCCCCACCAGGCTCCTTGCCGCCAGGACAGTGAATGGCCATAGGATGGGAATGAGGCCTGGGCCCCGCCCCAATCTCCTGAGTCTAATGAAGCTGCTTACCTTGTCCCCCATTAGCTGCTGGGCTTCCCCCAGGAGGGAGTAGGTGAGGAGCAGCCCAGCCCGGCTGACACGCAGCAGGGGGTCGTGGATGGCCAGCACTGTGTTAATAATGTGTTCCAGTGTCTTTCTAGGTATGGAAGTGAGGTTGGCTAGTCTATAAGTTCCAGGGCTCTCTATGTTTTTTAAAGATAGCTACTGTCTTGTTAATGGATGGGAAGATGTTCTTTTTTGGGGATCTCAGACAAGAACTGGGGCACAGCACCTGGTTTGTTAAGGTCACAAAAATGGAGGCAGGAACCTCTTCGCTCCTCCTGGCAAAGAACCTGAGGTACCTAAAAGACTCACATCCCTGAATGGGCTTTAAAAAAGACAATGGTTAAAACTTGGCCCCGACCATTTCTTGTTTCCGCAGACTAGACATTTTAGCAAAGTTTTGAATTCCTTGGTGCTCAACACCATGAAACTCCCCTTTCTCCTTCACAAAGGGCTTTAATGCCCCTTATCTCACCCAGGTTCACGACTGCCCAGAGTTCGTGAAATGTTCCTGTTCCCATTGGACAGATGGGGAGCCTGAGGGACAGAGAAGGGAAGTGGCCTACCTAAGGGCCTATACAGCAAGGTGATGGCAGAGCCAGAAAGAGAAGCCACCAGTCCTGACTCCTGTTCTAACAGACAACAAACCCCACACAGGCAGGGAGAGAGCCCAGGAATCAAGATAGTAGGGAAATTTCACTGAAACTGTTTTTGTCAGAAAATCCCATTCAGACTAAAGCAGTTTGTTTCTTGAAATCATAACAAGTGGGATGAAAATTCTTCGCAAAAATATTTTGTTGCAAAACAAAAGCATCTACCGTTTGTCACAGTGTGTTAAATTGTTTCCTCGCACACAAAGAGGAGACACTGAGATCTCAAAAATTAGATAAGATGCTTCAGTCTGAGCTAAGTAGTTGCTGCTCTTAACAATTTCAAAATAATCAAATACAAATAAAATAGAATATTTCAGCTATTCTATTATGTCATAATCTGATCTGAGTAAACGTGATTGAACACCTCATATTATGCACTGCTCCTAGTGATACCCTCCAATGGATCCCGATCCTCCACCCACCGTGAGGTAGGTAGGAGTGGATTGTTATCCCTACTTGAAAGAGGGAGAAACTAAGGCTGAGAAAGGAGAATTCACTCGTCTTAGGTCACACAGCCATTCAGTGGCAGAGTTGGGAATAGGACCCAAGAGCCTGACTTTCAAAATAACCATCGGATCTTGAATCTCATACATTGAATGACCTGAATAAAGTGCTCTCAAATGAGCTCCAGACCAACAACAGTTCATAGTAATTATTCAGCAAGTATTTTAGGAGAACTGGAATGTTAGAGAGAATCATGAACTGATCAGAGACAATTAATGCAGAGAAGCAGCAAAATTCATCAAACATATGACTGGTTATGACTTATTTACTTGGTTTTAAAAGAGAACAACAAGGATCTGAGTCTCCTCCCTGTCAATAACCCCCTGGTCAGCCAATCAGGGTAGAGACTGAAGGGTGGGAGACTGAGGGTGGGGATCACTGTCCAACCACTATTTCAGCCCCACATTTTTGGGTGGATCTTCCACAATGGGAGCTGCAAAGCACACACACACACACCGCCAGACAGACAGACAGACAGACACACACACACACCCTCCTGGTGGTGGGAGGGGAACAGGGGAAAGGACAAAAGAAGAAGAGAAAGGAGGGAGGGGTGGAGGAAAAGGTAAAACAAAAAAGACAAACCCCAATGTCCCCAGTGATTCTAAGGGACAAAATCCTAGGTGGGGAATAAAATTCTGCTACTTAAACTAGTGTTTTCCATGCCTAGAATTCATCTGGCACCAGATGGCTCAGACTGAACAGGTTCCATACCTCTCGGAGACTCTTACCTTGTAAACAGGGACGTCTGTTTTTGAGTAAAATCAGTAAAAGGAAAGAAGAAAACTTTAAAGAGGTTCCTCCTCGCGCTCACGTATGTAAACCCTAATGCTCTCTCAGTCCTCAAAGAGAGACCTCTAGAAGGAGACTTGCTGAAGCAAAGCCACAGGGGTCTCTGAGGTTTCCCTGGCCTTGCGCCCCTGTCCTGCCTGGCTGATGTCAGCATCTCTCTGTGAGGTCACCACGTCCCCACCACCTTTGACCAATAGGCTGAGGTCCTGCAAAAGGCCTTTGTGATGCCACTGCCACACCCACCCCTCCCCAGCCGTGCTAATGTCCTGCCTCTGGCAAGACACTTTGGAGGTTTGAGCCACTCCCTATGGATCACCCCACTCAATGAGTGTTCATTCTAGGAAGCAAGCCGGCTAGACAGCAAAACATCAGAGGCTGCTCCCAATGCAACACTCAGTTTTTCAGAAATGAGTAGACTTTATGGCCAGAAGAGACCATTAGGGCAGTTAATCTGACCCCCTGCATATCACAGGCCTCCTGTATACCACAATAGCTACTTTTTGGGCAAACACATTCCATAAAGGCATTTAGTCTTCATTAAATGACATCAAGAGATGGAGAATCCACCACTTTCCTTGGTAGCTTGCTCCTGTGGTGAATCATCCTCGCTGTTGAATATTTGTGCCTTATTTGTAATATGAATTTGTCTCTTCTCACCTTCCAGCCATTGGGTCTTGTTATGCCTTTCTCTGCTAGATTAAAGAGCCCTTTAATACCCAATATTTTCTCTCCATTAAGGCATTTCAATATTTCAGTGAAGTCACCTTTCAATCTTCTTTTCATCAGCTAAACAGGTTGAGCTTTTTCAATAGCTCCCTAGAAGGCATTTTTCTCCAGCCCTCAGAACATTTGGTGGCTCTTTGCTGCCCCAGCTCCAATTTTTCAACATCTTTTTCAAATGAGGACACCAAAACTGGAGGCAGTATTCCAATAGCAGTCTCACTGATGCTGTGTCACCTCCCAATCCTCCTCACGGCTCTGCTCCTACATCGAAGGATGGCTTTAGCCCTGGTCACCACAGCATCACACTGGGAGCTCATGCTGAGTGTCTTCTCCACTATGGCCCCTAAATCCTTTTCAGAGTCACTGCTTTCCTGGATACACTTCCCCGTTCTGGGGGTGTGGCCGGCATACGTATAGGACCTTGCATTTGGCTCTGGTCAAACTTGTTTTCTTTGAATGGGCCCAGCTTGCTGCATGAGCCAGATCGCTCTGTATCACTGCCCTCTCCTCATCAGTAATTACCATTCTGCCTGTATTTTGTCACCCACCAATCTTATCAGCAGGGATTCTATGTTTTCTCCCAATTCATTGATAAAAATTATTTTAAAAAATTAGTCCTTGAGAGCTTCTTCAGACCCTTAGTACCCACTCCTCATAGCACAGCGAGAAAAGGCCATCCAGCCCTGCTGGTACATAAGGGATAAGCACAGAACAAACACACGTTTAGGAGCTTTGTTGTCCATAGTCTCTGAACAACATGTGGGGATCAGCAGCTTACAAATGCACTACAGACCTGTAGCGTAGACAGGTCCCAACTGTGTCTCGGTTTCCCACCCTGTAAAATGGGGAGAACAAACAAAACCTTGATCAGCTCTATTTGATAGCTGGGAAAACGGAGGCACCCAGCAGTGAAGAGACTTGCTCATGGTCCCAAAGCCAGGAATAGAAAACAGCAGGTCTTTTAATAGCCAGTCCTGGGACCTCGCCCCAGTTATCTTGGCCTCACTGCTCTAACTTTATTCACAGCCTCCACGTCTTTTCCTCCATGTCTCTTAACCCCACGTCATTGCAGGAGAAAGATTTTTGGTTAGCCAGCTGGCTCTAATGCAGTGGTTCTCAAATTTTAGTACCTTTGCCTTTCACATAGCACGCCTCTGAGTGTGACCCCTCCTTATAAATTAAAAATACTTTTTTATATATTTAACACCATTACAAATGCTGGAGGCAAAGTGGGGTTTGGGGTGGAGGCTGACAGATCGCGACCCCCCAGGTAATAACCTTGTAACTCCCTGAGAGGGCCTGATGCCCAGTTTGAGAACCCCTGCTCTAATGCATGTGGATGTCGTTCCAAAAGATGTGCTCTGGCTCAGTCCCATGTTATGGTTGGCTGAAGGAACCACTTGGTGACATTCTAGGGCCTGAGTTATACAGGAGGTGCGACTAGATGCACATAATGGTCCTTTCTGACCTTAACATCTATCAATCTGTACATTTTCTGCTGCTAAGAAGATAACTCTGGACCTATTTTCTCTTATTCACTTTTGATTGGAATAATTTAAATCCAGGCCAAAGGATTTCCTCTTCCATTGTATCTTCAGCACCTTTGAGAGCAAACAGTTACTGTTAGTCCACAGGTTTCCAGTTTCAATCTGTCCCAGGGTGAGATGTCCAGGAAAGGGGTTGGAGCTTAACTGCACCTTGCTCAGGTTATGCAGCTCCCTAGTGTGAAGGGAATAAGTGTGGGGGTCATGTGACATAGGCATGGAAGTTTGAGGAAATGGGGGAGAGGCTGGTGTTGGGCAAGGAGGGCAGGGATTTGGGAAGCAAGATCTGAGGATGAAACACTGTCTAATTGTCGGTTAGGATTATCCCCACTTCAGAGAGGGGGAAAGTGAGGCACCATTTGGAAGTGGGACCTGGCCACTTGGGCTGAGCATCTGAATAATCGCTAGAGCAAAAATATAAAAGCCATTAAGTGTCAGAAGAACATTCATCAGGGAATTGGAGAGTTCAAGGCTGGCCAGAAAATGTGTAGTGTATGGCATAAACTAGTATACGCTCTGCCACCTCACTGGTTTTGGAGACAAGAGTACGTCTCTTGGAGAGAGGGGTTAGAGGATCTTTCTCTGAGACAGTTGGGAACAGAAACTCTATCTGCAATTTTGCTCATTGGCTCTGCCGCAGACTCCACCCTCCAACCATTGTGAGCCAGGCCCGGGAACACCATTCCACTGTCACAGTTACATGGACCTGCCCATCTGCAGACATTGCAGCCGGCACACGCACTGGTGCTGGTGCTGTGACATGAGCTGGATGACCCACCCTGCTGGCCCCATATCCAGCATTCCCTCCCTGAGCAATCGGCACTGCTCCCCTGGAGCAGTCTCTCTTCATGGACCCTGTCCCTTTCCTCCTTAGCTCTTTTGAAAGCCCCTATCTCCAAAAGCTCCTGCATGGTCCTCCTCCTTCTGGCCCACTGCTGGCCACTTGTAGCACCTGCAGTCCCAGGCAGCAGGCTTGACCCAGCAGGTGTGGAATTGTCTTCCAATGGAATGAAACAGAGGGTATGTTAATTGTATTGCTATGGGGGAAGGGAGAAAGAATCCCCCACTTTGCTTTCGGTCTGTCCACAAAGCCATCATTTCCAACGTTGTGGAATGCTTTGATATCATTCATAAATTGTCATGTACATTCCATCTCACTTCTGCCCTATGCAGGTGTGTGAGTAACACTGATTTTACTTTAAATCAATACCAAAGAAATTAAGAGGCTGAATCTGGATGAAGTCATGTTTGGGGGACATTTACCAATACTGACTCTGATTTTGTTTCATGCGCCATGAAAAACTTCCAAACATCACCTTCCAGGAAGAGAAGGAAATCAGGACCCAAAGTAACAGAGTTAAATGGGTCTGCTCTATAGACTTAGCTAATAGCCAGCTGGCTTTTAGCTCATACTGTAGAGGCTCATGCACTAAGCTCCAGAGGTTCCAGGTCCCATCCTGCCTGCTAACAACCAGGGTCTGTCAGTGTTACGAGTTGGGGGGTTGTGATGTTATTGACATGAACTGTGACCGTATAGATCATTGTTGCAACCAAGGTCCTATAGTTGCACCAAATCTTGTACAAAGGAGGTCAAGTGAGGTGTCTATGACAAGGTTGTAATTTGCTGGTTATAATTATGCTGTCCATACATGTGTATCATTTTTGTATTTGAAGTTGTGAGTATTGGCTATGTACTTGTATCTCAATATGTTTGATTCTAAGTAGCATTAGTGAAGCATTTGGTCAGCTTCTTGAGAAAGGAATTTTCAGATTAAGTGCCCAGTCAAGAAACACTTAACTGACAATGCACCTTGGGAGACTCCAATCCACATATGAGAAGCCTTCCTGGGAACGTTCAAGGTAGCATGTGAGCAATGGCTGCTCTACCTGTAAAGAACCGAGTCATGCATGGACACGTGACTTGCCCATGTGACTCCAAACTCCATCTTGCTGCTGTGATTTTCCACAGTAAGAACAAAGGGTTCCTTCCACATGGCAGAGGATATAAAAGGCCCTGGAAATCCCTCCATTTTGTCTTCAGTCCTGTTTCTTACCTCTGAAGGAATCTTGCTACAAACTGAAGCTCTGAACAATGGTCTGAATGACCCATCCAAATCTGTGGATGTACTCCAAAGACTTGATTTGTGCCTGCAGTTTTTTCCTTCACCGCTACAAGCCTGAACCAAGAACTTTGCCATTGCTGTATGTCATTGATTCCTTCAACAATTTTAACTCTCATCTATATTTCTTTCTTTTTATGAACAAACCTTTTATGTTCTAAAGGATTGGCAACAGTGTGATTTGTGGGTAAGATCTGACTTGTCTATTGACCTGGGTCTGGGGCTTGGTCCTTTGGGATCGGGAGAACCTTTTTCTTTTCCTGGGATATTGGTTTTCATAACCATTCATCCCCATAAGGAGTGGTGCTGGTGGTGATACAAGGGAACCGGACTATCTGAGGGAATGACTTCTGGTTAGCCAGTGGGGTAAAACCAAAGTCCTCGCTGTTTGGCTGGTTTGGTGTGCCTTAATAGTAAATGACACCTTCGGCTGTGACTGCCCTGCTCTAAGCAATTTGTCCTGAATTGATACTCTCAGTAGTTTCCCACCAGAGGCCACATCATTACAGGGGTCATTCGGGATTTCAGCTGGGAAGTCTCTGAAGGTCAGGATGTGCATTCTCAGCTAGGGGAAGTGTGTAACCCACACACCTTCTGGGTCTGGTGATGTATCCCATCTAGTGGCACCAAGACCACTTAGAGAGAGAGAGATAAAATGAGTCTGCTCTACAGCCTTAGCTAACAGACAGTTGGGTTTTAGCTCATGTTGTACAGGATCATGCACTAAGCTCCAGAGGTCCCTGGTTTGATCCCACCCACCAACGACTGGGCCCTGCCAGCATTACAGAGGCAGCTGCCACCCCAAGAGGGAGAGACCTGCCATGCCACACCCGGCCGTGAAGAGGTGCCAAGCAGTGAGTTGATATCCTTCAGAGCCTCCTGTGATAAACTGCTAGCTTTGGACAATAGCAGGGTGGTAGGAAGTGTCACACTCTTGTGTTGCCCTCAGTGTGGCCTCGTCAGAGCCCAGTGGGAGGTCCTGGACTCCCCCATCATCCGCTGCACCCTTCCTCCTCCCCCACCCCCTGCATGTCGAAGGGCCGAAATCCCGATCACGAGGCAACATCCCCACAAGCGAAGACCATCACAAAGCATCTGTCTTTGAAAGTTTGCAGAGGATGCGGGGGCAGAAAGGGGAGAGAGGATGAGGGTGGCTCTTGGGGAGGGTAGGAGACATATGGGAATCTCTTATTTACCGCCATCAACCCAATGATCAGACCATTGATGCCTAGAACATTCCCTGACGTTTTGTAATTGATTGGATCTAGATTTTAAAACGCTTACCACATTTACAGATGGAGAAATGTCAGCGAGTTAAGTGGAAGGCCATTGCAAGCTCAGCTAATTTTGCAATGTGGCTTATGCCCCATCTAACAATCTCCTTAAACAATAGTTCCCAATTCTCATTCACATTGTTCTGTTTAATGTTTTTCTCCCAAACACTTTCAATAATCATTTTGGTCAGCTTTGGAAAGTTAGCCCTTTCAGTGCACCAAACATAAATATTGCCTGGTTGGGACTGCCCTCTATTGGTCATAAGAACAGCCATACTGGATCAGACTCATGGTCTGTCCAGCTCAGAATCCTATCCTCCCACAGTGGCCAATGCCAGATGCCCCAGAGGGACTCAACAGAACAGGTAATCATCAAGCGATCCATCCCCTTTTGCCCATTCCCAGCTTCCAGCAAACACAGGCTAGGGACACTTCAAGAGCATGGTTTTGTATCCCTGCCCTAGGTTTCCCTAAGTTGACTGTGTGTTGTGTGAAGAAATACTTCCTTTTGTTTGTTTTAAACCTGCTGCCTATTCATTGCATTTGGTGAGCCCTAGTTCTTGTGTTATGAGACGGAGTAAATAACACTTTCTTATTTACTTTCTCCACACCAGTCACCATTTTACAGACCTCTATCCTATCCCCCCTCAGTCATCTTTTTCCAAGCTGAAAACTCCCCCCAGTCTTATTAATTTCACCTCATACAGAAACTGTTCCGTACCCCTAAATCATTTTGGTTCCCCTTTTCTGTACCTTTTCCAATTGCAATATATCTTTTTCAGATGGGGAGACCAGCTCCAGTATTCAAGGTGTGGGCATACCATGGATTTATAGAGAGGCAATATTACATTTCCGTCTTATTATCTATTCCTTTCCTAATGATTTCCCAACATTGTGTTCGCTTTTTTGACTGCCGATGTGTACATTGACTGGATGTTTTCAGAGAACTATCCACAATGACTCCAAGATCTCTTTCTTAAGTTGTAAGAGCTAATTTAGACCCATCATTTTAGATGTAGAGCTGGGATCATGTTTTTCAATGTGCATTACTTTGCATTTATCAACATTGAATTTCATCTGCCATTTTGTTGCCCAGTCACCCAGTTTGGTGAGATCCCTTTGTCACACTTCGCAGTCTCTTGTGGACTTAACTAACTTGAGCTGGTTTGTATCATCTGCAAATGTTGCCACCTCACTGTTTACCTCTTTTTCCAGATCACTTAGGAGTATGTTGAACGGTACTGGTCCCAGTACAGACCCCTTGGGAGGGGCGGAGGGGGGACGACACTACTATTTACCTCACTCCATTCTGAAAACTGACTGTTTAGTCAGACCCTTTCTTTCTTGCCTTTCAACCAGTTACCTATCCCAGCCCTGGTCTACACTAGGACTTTAGGTCGAATTTAGCAGCATTAAATCGATGTAAACCTGCACCCGTCCACACGATGAAGCCCTTTATTTCAACTTAAAGGGCTCTTAAAATCGATTTCCTTACTCCACCCCTGACAAGTGGATTAGCGCTTAAATTGGCCTTGCCGGCTCGAATTTGGGGTACTGTGGACACAATTCGACGGTATTGGCCTCCGGGAGCTATCCCAGAGTGCTCCATTGTGACCACTCTGGACAGCGATCTCAACTCAGATGCACTGGCCAGGTAGACAGGAAAAGAACCGTGAACTTTTGAATCTCACTTCCTGTTTGGCCAGCGTGGCAAGCTGCAGGTGACCATGCAGAGCTCATCAGCAGAGGTGACCATGATGGAGTCCCAGAATCGCAAAAGAGCTCCAGCATGGACCGAACGGGAGGTACGGGATCTGATCGCTGTTTGGGGAGAGGAATCCGTGCTATCAGAACTCCGTTCCAGTTTTCGAAATGCCAAAACCTTTGTGAAAATCTCCCAGGGCATGAAGGACAGAGGCCATAACAGGGACCCGAAGCAGTGCCGCTTGAAACTTAAGGAGCTGAGGCAAGCCTACCAGAAAACCAGAGAGGCGAACGGCCGCTCCGGGTCAGAGCCCCAAACATGCCGCTTCTATGATGAGCTGCATGCCATTTTAGGGGGTTCAGCCACCACTACCCCAGCCGTGTTGTTTGACTCCTTCAATGGAGATGGAGGCAATACGGAAGCAGGTTTTGGGGATGAAGAAGATGAGGAGGAGGAGGTTGTAGATAGCTCACAGCAAGCAAGCGGAGAAACTGGTTTTCCCGACAGCCAGGAACTGTTTCTCACCCTAGACCTGGAGCCAGTACCCCCCGAACCCACCCAAGGCTGCCTCCTGGACCCAGCAGGCGGAGAAGGGACCTCTGGTGAGTGTACCTTTTAAAATACTATACATGGTTTAAAAGCAAGCATGTGAAAGGATTACTTTGCCCTGGCATTCGCGTTTCTCCTGGATGTACTCCCAAAGCCTTTGCAAAAGGTTTCTGGGGAGGGCAGCCTTATTGCGTTCTTCATGGTAGGACACTTTACCACTCCAGGGCAGTAACACGTACTCGGGAAAGCATTGCAGTGTATGTTTGCTGGCATTCAAACAACATCCGTTCTTTATCTCTCTGTGTTATCCTCAGGAGAGTGAGATATAATTCATGGTCACCTGGTTGAAATAGAGTGCTTTTCTTCAGGGGACACTCAGAGGAGCCCATTCCTGCTGGGCTGTTTGCCTGTGGCTAAACAGAAATGTTCCCCGCTGTTAGCCACAGGAGGGGGGAAGGTTGAGGGGGTAGCCACACGGTGGGGGGAGGCAAAATGCGACCTTGTAACGAAAGCACATGTGCTATGTATGTAATGTTAACAGCAAGGTTTACCCTGAAAGAGTGTAGCCACTGTTTTATAAAATGTGTCTTTTTAAATACTGCTGTCCCTTTTTTTTTCTCCACCAGCTGCATGTGTTTCAATGATCACAGGATCTTCTCCTTCCCAGAGGCTAGTGAAGCTTAGAAAGAAAAAAAAACGCACTTGCGATGAAATGTTCTCCGAGCTCATGCTGTCCTCCCACACTGACAGAGCACAGACGAATGCGTGGAGGCAAATAATGTCAGAGTGCAGGAAAGCACAAAATGACCGGGAGGAGAGGTGGCGGGCTGAAGAGAGTAAGTGGCGGGCTGAAGATAGGGCTCAAACTCAAATGTGGCGGCAGCATGATGAGAGGAGGCAGGATTCAATGCTGAGGCTGCTGGAGGACCAAACCAGTATACTCCAGTGTATGGTTGAGCTGCAGGAAAGGCAGCTGGAGCACAGAATGCCACTACAGCCCCTGTGTAACCAACCACCCTCCTCCCCAAGTTCCATAGCCTCCACACCCAGACGCCCAAGAACGCGGTGGGGGGGCCTCCGGCCAACCAGCCACTCCACCACAGAGGATTGCCCAAAAAAAAGAAGGCTGTCATTCAATAAATTTTAAAGTTGTAAACTTTTAAAGTGCTGTGTGGCATTTTCCTTCCCTCCTCCACCACCCCTCCTGGGCTGCCTTGGTAGTCATCCCCCTATTTGTGTGATGAATGAATAAAGAATGCATGAATGTGAAGCAACAATGACTTTATTGCCTCTGCAAGCGGTGATTGAAGGGAGGAGGGGCGGGTGGTTAGCTTACAGGGAAGTAGAGTGAACCAAGGGGTGGGGGGTTTCATCAAGGAGAAACAAACAGAACATTCACACCGTAGCCTGGCCAGTCATGAAACTGGTTTTCAAAGCTTCTCTGATGCGTACCGCACCCTCCTGTACTCTTCTAACTGCCCTGGTGTCTGGCTGTGCGTAACCAGCAGCCAGGCAATTTGCCTCAACCTCCCACCCCGCCATAAACATCTCCCCCTTACTCTCACAGATATTGTGGAGCACACAGCAAGCAGTAATAACAGTGGGAATATTGGTTTCGCTGAGGTCTAAGCGAGTCAGTAAACTGCACCAGCGTGCCTTTAAACGTCCAAATGCACATTCTACCACCATTCTGCACTTGCTCAGCCTGTAGTTGAACAGCTCCTGACTACTGTCCAGGCTGCCTGTGTACGGCTTCATGAGCCATGGCATTAAGGGGTAGGCTGGGTCCCCAAGGATACATATAGGCATTTCAACATCCCCAACAGTTATTTTCTGGTCTGGGAATAAAGTCCCTTCTTGCAGCTTTTGAAACAGACCAGAGTTCCTGAAGATGCGAGCGTCATGTACCTTTCCCAGCCATCCCACGTTGATGTTGGTGAAACGTCCCTTGTGATCCACCAGAGCTTGCAGCACTATCGAAAAGTACCCCTTGCGGTTTATGTACTCGGCGGCTTGGTGCTCCGGTGCCAAGATAGGGATATGGGTTCCGTCTATGGCCCCACCACAGTTAGGGAATCCCATTGCAGCAAAGCCATCCACTATGACCTGCACATTTCCCAGGGTCACTACCCTTGATATCAGCAGATCTTTGATTGCGTGGGCTACTTCCATCACAGCAGCCCCAACAGTAGATTTGCCCACTCCAAATTGATTCCCAGCTGACTGGTAGCTGTCTGGCGTTGCAAACTTCCACAAGGCTATCGCCACTCACTTCTCAACTGTGAGGGCTGCTCTCATCTTGGTATTCATGCGCCTCATGGCAGGGGAAAGCAAGTCACAAAGTTCCATGAAAGTGCCCTTACGCATGCGAAAGTTTCGCAACCACTGGGAATCGTCCCAGACCTGCAACACTATGCGGTCCCACCAGTCTGTGCTTGTTTCCCGAGCCCAGAATCGGCGTTCCACAGCATTAACCTGCCCCATTAGCACCATGATGCATGCATTGGCAGGGCCCATGCTTTCAGAGAAATCTGTGTCCATGTCCTGATCACTCACGTGACCGCGCTGACGTCGCCTCCTCGCCCGGTATCGCTTTGCCAGGTTCTGGTGCTGCATATACTGCTGGATAATGCGTGTGGTGTTTAATGTGCTCCTAATTGCCAAAGTGAGCTGAGCGGCCTCCATGCTTGCCTTGGTATGGCGTCCACAAGGAAAAAAGGTGCGGAATGATTGTCTGCCGTTGCTGTGACGGAGGGAGGGGCGACTGATGACACGGCTTACAGGGTTGGCTTCAGGGAGCTAAAATCAACAAAGGGGGTGTCTTTACATCAAGGAGTATTTCAGGCAGGACTTCACGGAGGGTTCCAATAAGAAATGGTGCACCTAAGTTATTGTTCTTATTGGAACAAGGAGGTTAGCCTGGCCTCTGATTGATACATGGTTAGATTTACCTCGCTGCACCTTCTCTGTGAGTGACTGCAGTGTGACCTAGAGGAATAAGTCCCCTAGACAGGGGAGGAGGCAAATGAGTACAAAACAAATCTGGTCTATTTCTTGTTTTGATCCACTCCATCTATCTTTTACATCTTTGGCTGGCAGCAGACGGTGCAGAAGGACTGCATGCCATCCACATCTCATGGCTGCTCGGCAGAAGATGGTACAGTACGACTGCTAGCCATCCTCATCTCTTGCCTGCCCGGCAGAAGATGGTACAATACGACTGCTAGCAATCTTCATCTCTTGCCTGCCCGGCAGAAGATGGTACAGTATGACCGCTAACAATCCGTATCGCCTGCCTGCTCACCATAAGACGGTTCAATAGGACTGACTGCAGGAGTAAAGAGAATGATCTGGTCAAGTCACTCCAAATTTAGTCCCTGCACCCATATCTGCCCAGGCGCTCCCAGCCGACGTGGCCAGGAGCACCTTGGACACGACGAGGACTGCTACCAGTCGTACTGCACCATCTGCTGCCAGAAGGCAATGGGTTGCTGCTACTGTGTAGCAATGCCGTACCACGTCTGCCAGCACCCAGGAGACATAGGGTGATGGTTACCTGAGTGGGTTCCATGCTTGCCGTGGTATGGCGTCTGCACAGGTAACTCAGGAAAAAAGGTGCGAAACAATTGTCTGCCCTTGCTTTCATGGAGGGAGGGAGGGAAGGGGGGCCTGACGATATGTACCCAGAACCACCCGCGACAATGTTTTAGCCCCATCAGGCATTGGGATCTCAACCCAGAATTCCAATGGGCAGCAGAGACTGCGGGAACTGTGGGATAGCTATCCACAGTGCAATGCTCCGGAAGTCGACTCTAGCCTCGGTACTGTGGAAGCGCTCCGCCAAGTTAATGCACTTAATGCACTTAGAGCATTTTCTGTGGGGACACACACACTCGAATATATAAAACCGATTTCTAAAAAACCGACTTCTATAAATTCGACCTTATTCCGTAGTGTAGACATACCCCCAGAGAGGACCTTCCATCTTATCCCATTTTGCTTCAGAGCTTTGGTGAGGGACCTTGTCAAAGGCTTTCTGAAAATCTAAGTACACTATATCCACTGGATCACCTTTATCCACATGCTTGTTGACCCCCTCAAAGAATTCTAGTAGATTCGTGAGGCATGATTTCCCTTTACAAAAACCACGTTCACTCTTCCCCAACAAATGGTGTTTATCTATGTGTCTAATAATTCTGCTCTTTACTATAATTTCACCCAAGTTGCCTGGTGCTGAAGTTAGCCTTAGTGGTTAAGTGTTTTGTGCTGTGACTGTAGAGGAGTTAATTGCCCAATTCACCTTGAATGTGTTAATTCCTTATGGGTTCCACCCTTGTATTGAGCTGTGACACTGAGTACCTCTCAGGGCTCATGTTTGGGGAAATAGGAGGCTTAGGGCAGGGCTACACTGGAAGCTTCAAAGGGCTGCCGCAGGAGCACTCCCCTCGGCACCGCTTTGAAGTGTGCATGTGGTCGCCCACGAGCGCTAGGAGAGAGCTCTCCAAGTGCTCCTGGTAATCCACCTCCACGAGGGGATTAGCTCCCAGCGCTCGCAGCCTGTCTACTCTAGCGCTTTAAAGCTCTCTGACTTGCTGCACTCAGGGGGGAGTGATTTTTCACACCGCTGAGCCAGCAGGTTAGAGAGCTATAAAATGTAAGTGTAGCCAAGCCCTTATATTTTCTCTCAGCTGGAAGAAAGAGAACTTCTGACTTCTGAAGCATAGGCGCTGACTTTTGGTTTTGCTGGTGGGTGCTCTTCTGAGGACCTGCCCCCACTCTGCCCCCCCAAGACTGCCCCTGCTCTGCTTCCCCCCGATGCCCGACCTGGTCCAGCTGCCCAGTGGGGGCTGGTACTCTCAGTCTCTCTGTGCTGCGAGGGGGGGGTGTTTTTGGAGATGCCTCTGAACCCCCTGCCAGATGCAGAGAGCCGGGTAGCTGGTGGCCTCCCTGTAGATGGCTGCCCACGCCAGCAGCCAGGTGCCGGCTCACAGCACAGCCAACTGGAGAGGGCTTCCGTCCCCCCAAGCCACCCCTACCCCTACCCCCACCCGAGTAGAACCCCTCTTTTTTGAAATATACTTACTGGCTGCTGCTGCTGCCTTAGTTGGGTGAGGTCAAAGCCAGGCTGGGAGCTGCAGAGCCACACAAAACATGCCTGCCCACAAGAAGCAGGTAGGAGGAGGAGGTAGGACAGCACCAGTGCTGGGTGGTGGGGTCAGTCAACCCCTGCCACAGGAGCAGGGTCCCGATTGCCGAAACAGCTGATTGGCTGGCGGCCAAAACAGCTGATCAGCCTGGCCAGAAATAGCTGTTTTGGCCATGCTGCTGGAAACAGCTGATCAGTGCACAGCCGGAAACAGCTGGTCAGTGGCTCCCAGCCCTGCCAAAACAGCTGATCTCCCCCCACCCCTACAGCCCCGCTGAAACAGCTGATGGAGCCCCTGGGCCCCCAGGCCCCATAAACAGCTGATTGGTGCCGGTGGGTGTTGAGCACCCATGGAGTCGGCGCCTATGTTCTGAAGTTTATTCTTTCAGCAATTCATTTACATTTAAAAATCAGATATTCAATTTACTGCATTTGTGAAAATCAAGCTAGCTGAAATAATGTATCTTCGGGGATGTGCAGAAAGAAACCATGCATCTGAAGTGGCAGTCATCCTGAAGAATACATAAGTGCGCTGTTATGAATGTCATAATTACAGTTCAGACAGCATGACAGAAATATATGCAAGCTTGTTCACATTGTGAAGCTTTCTCATGTTGCTTTGTAGATAAAGTTGGCCCCTTTTGGTCTGAACAGGCTAGTTTTGTTGGGAATGGAGCAATGTCCTGAGGGGATAAATGTTAAGTCTCGACCTGAGTTTCAGATACTACAGGACAGGCCTAACAAAGAAAATAACAGAACGCCACTAGCCGTCACCTTCAGCCCCCAACTAAAACCCCTCCAACACATTATTAAGGATCTACAACCTATCCTAAAGGATGACCCAACACTCTCACAAATCTTGGGAGACAGGCCAGTCCTTGCCTACAGACAGCCCCGCAACCTGAAGCAAATACTCACCAACAACCACATACCACACAACAGAACCACTAACCCAGGAACTTATCCTTGCAACAAAGCCCGTTGCCAATTGTGCCCACATATCTATTCAGGGGACACCATCACAGGGCCTAATAACATCAGCCACACTATCAGAGGCTCGTATACCTGCACATCCACCAATGTGATATATGCCATCATGTGCCAGCAATGCCCCTCTGCCATGTACATTGGTCAAACTGGACAGTCTCTACGTAAAAGAATAAATGGACACAAATCAGATGTCAAGAATTATAACATTCATAAACCAGTCGGAGAACACTTCAATCTCTCTGGTCACGCAATCACAGACATGAAGGTCGCTATCTTAAAACAAAAAAACTTCAAATCCAGACTCCAGCGAGAAACTGCTGAATTGGAATTCATTTGCAAATTGGATACTATTAATTTAGGCTTAAATAGAGACTGGGAGTGGCTAAGTCATTATGCAAGGTAGCCTATTTCCTCTTGTTTTTTCCTACCCCCCCCCCCCAGATGTTCTGGTTTAACTTGGATTTAAACTTGGAGAGTGGTCAGTTTGGATGAGCTATTACCAGCAGGAGAGTGAGTTTGTGTGTGTATGCGGGTGGGGGGGATGTGAGAAAACCTGGATTTGTGCTGGAAATGGCCCACCTTAATTATGCACATTGTAGGGAGAATGGTCACTTTGGATGAGCTATTACCAGCAGGATAGTGAGTTTGTGTGTGTGGTTTTTGGGAGGGGGGTGAGGGGGTGAGAGAACCTGGATTTGTGCAGGAAATGGCCCAACTTTATTATCATGCACATTGTGTAAAGAGTTGTCACTTTGGATGGGCTATCACCAGCATGAGAGTGAATTTGTGTGGGGGGGTGGAGGGTGAGAAAACCTGGATTTGTGCTGGAAATGGCCCACCTGATGATCACTTTAGATAAGCTATTACCAGCTGCACAATGGGGTGGGAGGAGGTATTTTTTCATATTCTCTGTGTATATATAAAGTCCGCTGCAGTTTCCACGGCATACATCTGATGAAGTGAGCTGTAGCTCACGAAAGCTCATGCTCAAATAAATTGGTTAGTCTCTAAGGTGCCACAAGTACTCCTTTTCTTTTTGCGAATACAGACTAACACGGCTGTTACTCTGAAACCTGAGTTTCAGATTGTGTTTCTGACTGAGATTCAGGAGATGCTGGGGCCATCCAGGCACTAGCCTGGGCAGTGGATCTGTGACCTTCCTGGATGGCGAAGGCCAGTGGGGAAATACCTGGTTGGCTGTTGAATTAGAGTGTGATGTTTGGGAGAAGGAAGAAGTGGCTGCTTTCGAGGAGCTATTTTAAGGGCCTGTTCAGGAAACTCGCTCTTGACATTGATAGTCCTGCCAATTATTGACCTGTTTCCAACTTTCCTTTTCTGGGGTTGGAGAGGTGGTTGAGAAGTTGTGGCAGGTCAATCCAAGAGTTATCTGGATCCTCAGATCGCCTGGATTCTAGTCAATCTGTTTCCATCCCTGGATATAGCACAGGAGGAACCCTTCGATGATGCAAGTCAATGATTTCCTTCTGGAAAGGGAAGAAGTGGCCGCGCAATGATCCTCTTATCTGCTTTTGATTTCACTGAGCACACAGTTTTGCCGATGCACTAGTAATCCCTAACATGAATTAATGGAGTTGCTTCTGCATAGTTCCATCCCCTTCTTTGTGAGAGATCCTAGACAATTGTTTTGGTCAATTGCTCTTTTGTCTGGAAGGCTGTCTCACGTGGAAACAACGAGGAGTCCTCGTGGCACCGTAGAGACTTAGGGCTTGTCTACACTGGCAATTAACAGCGCTGCAACTTTCTGGCTCAGGGGTGTGAACCCCTCCCCCGAGCGCAGCAAGTTGCAGCGCTGTAAAGCGCCAGTGTAAACGGTGCCCCAGCGCTGGGAGCTGTGCCGCGACCACACAAGGCATGTTAAGGCTTGCGTGTGATGATCATAGAATCATAGAATCATAGAATATCAGGGTTGGTAGGGACCCCAGAAGGTCATCTAGTCCAACCCCCTGCTCAAAGCAGGACCAATTCCCAGTTAAATCATCCCAGCCAGGGCTTTGTCAAGCCTGACCTTAAAAACCTCTAAGGAAGGAGATTCTACCACCTCCCTAGGTAACGCATTCCAGTGTTTCACCACCCTCTTAGTGAAAAAGTTTTTCCTAATATCCAATCTAAACCTCCCCCACTGCAACTTGAGACCATTACTCCTCGTTCTGTCATCTGCTACCATTGAGAACAGTCTAGAGCCATCCTCTTTGGAACCCCCTTTCAGGTACTTGAAAGCAGCTATCAAATCCCCCCTCATTCTTCTCTTCTGCAGGCTAAACAATCCCAGCTCCCTCAGCCTCTCCTCATAACTCATGTGTTCCAGTCCCCTAATCATTTTTGTTGCCCTTCGCTGGACTCTCTCCAATTTATCCACATCCTTCTTGAAGTGTGGGACCCAAAACTGGACACAGTACTCCAGATGAGGCCTCACCAATGTCGAATAGAGGGGAACGATCACGTCCCTCGATCTGCTCGCTATGCCCCTACTTATACAATATGATAATGGGTAGGGCTCATTTTTGGTTTTATGTCTAATGTTTCTAAAGTTCATGCTTCAGGGTTTCAGCCAGCCACCGGCAGGGATCAGGAAGGGGCTTTTCCCACCAGTGTATTTTGGGATTCTTTTTTGTCTCCTTCCTCTGAAGCATCAGAGTTGATCATGGCTGGAGATGGGATATTGAGTGGGGTGGACCAGGGCTCTGAGGTGGCACTGAGCAGTCTCTCTCTCAGGTGCTTGGCTGGCTGTTTCTTGTTCACATGCTCAGGGTCTAACTGATCACCATGTGTGGGGTTGTGAAGGAATTTTCCCCCAGGTCAGACTGGCAGCGAATTTGAGGGTTTTCTGCCTTCCTCTGTAGCGTGTGGGTATGGGTCACTTGCCACGATTATCTGGGTAGATCTCACTTAATTATTTCCCTGCCATTGCAGGGGCCTCAGTCACTGGTGCACCTCGCCTGTGGCATATAATAGTCTAGTCTCCTGTGGGCTGTAGTGCTGTGTTTAGTGAGCGAGTGCTGGGTGGTGTTGGTGGTTTGTGATATGCAGGAGGTCAGACTAGATGATCTAGTGGTCTCTTCTGATCTTAAACTCTATGCAGATGACACCAAGCTTCATGTCTCTGTGCCAGTTTAAGCCATCTGGTGCAGGAGAGTGACTAATCTAGTGTCTGACTAGGACTAGCTGACACAGTCTCAATCCAGATAAGGATGAAGTGAAATCAGTAGGGTGGAGAAGCACCCAGAAAGTGCGTGATGATTATTTTAGCAACCCTGACTGAGGGTGTGCACCTGCTTTTATCCAGCTTCACAGTGTGGAGATCTTGCTATATCTTAGTAAGCTCCTAGATGTTCAGTTGGTAGCTGTGGTCAAGAGAGTATGAACTTTTCTTTCAGTTCTGGACTTTGCCACAGTCATCCAAAGCTATGTTCCTTCAGAACCAAATTTCTGTTATGCATTCTGCATGGGGCTATATATCTGCTAACTACATCTAGTGCGAAATGCAACTGCCTGCTTGTTTCTTAAGTGATGTATCATGCTGCCCTGCTGTTCTCTGATCTGCACTGGGTGTCAATAAGATTCTGTGTGGAATTCAATGTGTGCATTTCCATCTATGGATAATCACTTCAAAGAAGTGGAAATAAAGACATGAATTAAATAAAGCAGTGTGAGATTTTTTTTTTTTTTGTTACTTCAGAGAAATGTGAACAGGAACTAAATAATTCACTGTTATTTTATTAACTTCTTTAATTTTCTATTCTCTTTCCAGTTGGAATTGCAGTGGATCTGATTCATGTTAAGTTCTGTTTGTTTGATTAGTCTTTCGTCATTTTATTTACAAGAGCCCTAGGCAACCACAAACAGCAAAGTTGATTTTTGAATAGTTTGTTTAGTAATAACTTGAAAATTCCTCATGTGAGCTGGAAAAAATACCATTCAGCTCTGCTTATTAATGATCCTGCAGGGTTGCTCACATTATTTTGATTCGGAGGATAGGATTAAAATCAAAATGATCTGGACAAACTGGAGAAATCCAAAGTACTCCATTTAGGAAGGAACAATCAGTTACACACATATAAAACGGGAAATGACTTCTAGGAAGGAGTGCTGCAGAAAGAGATCTGGGGGTCATAGTGGACCACAAGCTAAATATGAGTCAACAGTGTAACGCTGTTGAAAAAAAAGCGAACATCATTCTGGGAAGTATTAGCAGGAGTGTTGTAAGCAAGACACGAGAAGTAATTCTTCTACTCTACTCCGCTCTGATTACGCCTCAACTGGAATATTGTGTCCAGTTCTTGGTGCCACATTTCAGGAAGGATGTGGACAAAACAGAAAGAGTCCAGAGAAGAGCAATAAAAATGATAAAGGTCTAGAAAACATGACCTATGAGGGAAGATTGAAAAAATTGGGTTTGTTTAGTCAGGAAAAGAGAAGACTGAGAGAATCATAGAATCATAGAATATCAGGGTTGGAAGGGACCCCAGAAGGTCATCTAGTCCAACCCCCTGCTCAAAGCAGGACCAATTCCCAGTTAAATCATCCCAGCCAGGGCTTTGTCAAGCCTGACCTTAAAAACCTCTAAGGAAGGAGATTCTACCACCTCCCTAGGTAACGCATTCCAGTGTTTCACCACCCTCTTAGTGAAAAAGTTTTTCCTAATATCCAATCTAAACCTCCCCCACTGCAACTTGAAGAGGGGACATGATAACAGTTTTCAAGTATGTAAAAGATTGTTACAAGGAGGAGGAAGAAAAATTGTTTTTCTTAAACTCTGAGGATAAGGAGTAATAGGCTAAAATTGCAGCAAGGGAAGTTTAGGTTGTACATTAGGAAAAACTTCCTAACTGTCAGGGTGGTCAAGCACTGGAATAAATTGCCTAGGGAGATTGTGGAGTCTCCATCATTGGGGATTTTTAAGAGCAGGTTAGACAAACACCTGTCAGGGATAGTCTAGATAATTAGTCCTGCCACAAGTGCAGGGGACTGGACTAGATAACCTCTCAAGGTCCCTTTCAGTTCTATGATTCTATGATTTTTGGTCCCTTTAAATTTGTTCTGACAGGGAAAGTGCCACTTGCTGAATCACCAGCACAGGACTAACTGTTGTGGGACTCAGAGTAACAGCCGTGTTAGTCTGTATTCGCAAAAAGAAAAGGAGTACTTGTGGCACCTTAGAGACTAACCAATTTATTAGAGCATAAGCTTTCGTGAGCTACAGCTCACTTCCTCAGATGCATATCATGGAAACTGCAGCAGGCTTTATATATACACAGAGAATATGAAACAATACCTACTATGCAAGGTAGCCTGTTTCCTCTTGTTTTTTCCTACCCCCCCCCCCAGATGTTCTGGTTTAACTTGGATTTAAACTTGAAGAGTGGTCAGTTTGGATGAGCTATTACCAGCAGGAGAGTGAGTTTGTGTGTGTATGGGGGTGGGGGGATGTGAGAAAACCTGGATTTGTGCAGGAAATAGCCCAACTTGAATGTCATGCACATTGTGTAAAGAGTTGTCACTTTGGATGGGCTATCACCAGCAGGAGAGTGAATTTGTGTGGGGGGTGGAGGGTGAGAAAACCTGGCTTTGTGCTGGAAATGGCCCACCTGATGATCACTTTAGATAAGCTATTACCAGCAGGACAGTGGGGTGGGAGTAGGTATTGTTTCATATTCTCTGTGTATATATAAAGCCTGCTGCAGTTTCCATGATATGCATCTGAGGAAGTGAGCTGTAGCTCACGAAAGCTTATGCTCTAATAAATTGGTTAGTCTCTAAGGTGCCACAAGTACTCCTTTTCTTGTTGTGGGACTGTGTTTCCCTGGGAAGTTCCCCATGCAGCTGAATCATGACTGTAAACTCACCCAACCGCGGGACTGCAATGCTCATTAATAAAGACACTGGATTTATGGCTCACTACAACAAACTAACCCACTAAACCTCTTTTGTGCTACCACTATAGAGGTAAAAAGAAAAGGAGTACTTGTGGCACCTTAGAGACTAACCAATTTATTAGAGCATAAGCTTTCGTGGTCAAGGTTCCTCCCCCACTCTGAACTCTAGGGTACAGATGTGGGGACCTGCATGAAAAACCTCCTAAGCTTATCTTTACCAGCTTAGGTCAAAACTTCCCCAAGGTACAAAATATTACCCCCGTTATCCTTGGACTGGCCGCTACCACCACCAAACTAATACTGGTTACTGGGGAAGAGCTGTTTGGACGCGTCCTTCCCCCCAAAATACTTCCCAAAACCTTGCACCCCACTTCCTGGACAAGGTTTGGTAAAAAGCCTCACCAATTTGCCTAGGTGACTACAGACCCAGACCCTTGGATCTTAAGAACAATGAACAATCCTCCCAACACTTGCACCCCCCCCTTTCCTGGGAAATGTTGGATAAAAAGCCTCACCAATTTGCATAGGTGACCACAGACCCAAACCCTTGGATCTGAGAACAATGAAAAAGCATTCAGTGTTTTACAAGAAGACTTTTAATAAAAAATAGAAGTAAATAGAAATAAAGAAATCCCCCCTGTAAAATCAGGATGGTAGATATCTTACAGGGTAATTAGATTCAAAAACATAGAGAACCCCTCTAGGCAAAACCTTAAGTTACAAAAAAGATACACAGACAGAAATAGTTATTCTATTCAGCACAATTCTTTTCTCAGCCAATTAAAGGAATCATAATCTAACACATACCTAGCTAGATTACTTACTAAAAGTTCTAAGACTCCATTCCTGTTCTGTCCCTGGCCAAAACGACTACAGACAGACCCAGACCCTTTGTTTCTCTCCCTCCTCCCAGCTTTTGAAAGTATCTTGTCTCCTCATTGGTCATTTTGGTCAGGTGCCAGCGAGGTTACCTTTAGCTTCTTAACCCTTTACAGGTGAGAGGAGCTTTCCCCTGGCCAGGAGGGATTTCAAAGGGGTTTACCCTTCCCTTTATATTTATGACACGTGAGCTACAGCTCACTTCATGTAGCTCACGAAAGCTTATGCTCTAATAAATTGGTTAGTCTCTAAGGTGCCACAAGTACTCCTTTTCTTTTTGCGAATACAGACTAACAGGGCTGTTACTCTGAAACCTGTCACTATAGAGGTGTTAACTGCCCAATTCACCTTGAATGGTCTCTTGCAACATGTGTTAATTCCTTATCTGTTCCACCCTTGTTTTGAGCTGTGACACTGAGTACCCCTCAGGGCTCATGTATGGGGAGAGAGGAGGGTTGTATTCTCGCTCAGCTGGAAGAGAGAGAATTTCTGACTTCTGAAGCTTATTCTTTCAGCAATTCATTTTTAAAAATAAGATATTCAATTTACTGCTATTGTGAAAATCAAGCTAGCTGAAATAATGTATATTCTTGGATGTGCAGAAAGAAACCATAAATTTCACGAAAGCTCATGCTCAAATAAATTGGTTAGTCTCTAAGGTGCCACAAGTACTCCTTTTCTTTTTTCATAAATTTGCAGTGGCAGTCATCCTGAAGAATACATAACTGTGCTGTTTACAAATGGCATAATTACAGTTCAGGCAGCATGACAGAAAAGATATGACAGGTTTCAAAGTAACAGCCGTGTTAGTCTAGAAAAGATATGCAAACTTGTTCACATTGTGAAGCTTTCTCATGTTGCTCTGTGGATAAAGTTGGTCCCTTTTGGTCTGAACAGGCTAGTTTTGTTGGGAATGGAACAATGTCCTGAGGGGATAAATGTTAAGTCTCTGCTTGATTACCCGCCGCCCATGTTCTGAATAGATGCAACCCATTTCAGAATGCTGCTTCAATGGTTTCTTGGAATTTTAAAATTCCAGGTTACTTTAGCTGGACATACAACAGCTTCTTTTCATTTCAAGCATTAGGTCATATTTGCACTCGGTAGGCAGATAGCTTTTTCCAAGATATAGGGGTCTTCTCTCTCCTCCATCAGTATGGGTAAAATCTATTGATGATAATGACAGTAATATGTGTACATTTTAATGCATGTGTGGGCTGCCATGTCAGAGTAGTGGGTCCCCAGTACTGAACTTTATCATGGGCCGCTCTTCAAAACTCTACTTGGATATCTGAGAAATAAGAGTCACAGAAAAGCTACTCTGTATAGCATGTTCCTCCTCCCACGGGGGCTAAGTTCCACATTACATGAATGAATAAAATTTTGTTAATGCAACTCAGAATACTTAGCATTAAGTAATCTCTCATGAGGGGGAGCCCAGAGCTCATCTGTGGCCCAGTAGTCAAATGGTAGCAAGGTACATCTGCCGGCTGTACTGGAGGAGGCCACGTGAGCACAAAGAGAGAGAGTCCTTAAGTCATCTGGCTAAGGTTCCATGAGGTAGGGAGAAGGTGTAAGGCTCCACTTTCCTAGTCTCGACAAAAGAAAAGGAGTACTTGTGGCACCTTAGAGACTAACCAATTTATTTGAGCATGAGCTTTCGTGAGCTACAGCTCACTTCATCGGATGCATACCGTGGAAACTGCAGCAGACTTTATATATACACAGAGAATATGAAACAATACCTCCTCCCACCCCACTGTCCTGCTGGTAATAGCTTATCTAAAGTGATCATCAGGTGGGCCATTTCCAGCACAAATCCAGGTTTTCTCACCCTCCACCCCCCGACACAAATTCACTCTCCTGCTGGTGATAGCCCATCCAAAGTGACAACTCTTTACACAATGTGCATGATAATCAAGTTGGGCTATTTCCTGCACAAATCCAGGATGCACATCGTGCACATTGTGTAAAGAGTTGTCACTTTGGATGGGCTATCACCAGCAGGAGAGTGAATTTGTGTGGGGGGGTGGAGGGTGAGAAAACCTGGATTTGTGCTGGAAATGGCCCACCTGATGATCACTTTAGATAAGCTATTACCAGCAGGACAGTGGGGTGGGAGGAGGTATTGTTTCATATTCTCTGTGTATATATAAAGTCTGCTGCAGTTTCCACGGTATGCATCCGATGAAGTGAGCTGTAGCTCACGAAAGCTCATGCTCAAATAAATTGGTTAGTCTCTAAGGTGCCACAAGTACTCCTTTTCTTTTTTCAAATACAGACTAACACGGCTGTTACTCTGAAACTAGTCTCGACAGCTTTTTTTCTAGCTTCATACCACAACTCTACTGATCCCAAAGAGCATGGGAAGAATATGAATGAATAACCACCCTTTTAATCCTGATGAAATTCTTAACTGCTGTTATCCTCTACATGTTACAGGGGAGGAAAACATGGAGACACTCTCCACCTAATATCCAGATATGGGGGTCCTGCCTCACCTAGGAACTATTACCTCATGAGTAAATAGTTGCAGAGGGGCTATTGGGCGTTACCTTGAGGGGAGTCTTCCATGGATTTCCCATCATTTCACTCACCTTCAGGTATTGGAGGAGAACTGCGGGAAACTCACAGACTGTACCGTAAAGGGCTGTGTAACTGTTGTGTATTAACACTAAGCCTAAGTACCCAGGATCACTTTATATTATTATTTTTTATTACAAATATTTGCACTGTAAGAATGATAAAAGAAATAGTATTTTTTTAATCCACCTCATATAAGTACTGTAGTGCAATCTCTTTATCGTAAAAATGCAATTTACAAATGTAGATTTTTTTTGTTACGTAACTACACTCAAACAAAACAATGCAAAACTTTAGTGCCTACAAGTCCACCCAGTCCTACTGCTTGTTCAGCCAATTGCTAAGACAAACAAGTTTGTTTACATGTATAGGAGATGCTGCTGCCTCCTTCTTATTTACAATGTCACCTGAAAGTGAGAACAGGCATTTGCATGGCACTTTTGTAGCCAGCATTGCAAGGTATTTATGTGCCAGATATGCTAAACATTCATATGCCCCTTCATGCTTCTGCCACCATTCCCAAGGATATGCTTCCATGCTGATGATGCTTGTTAAAAAATAATGTGTTAATTAAATTTGTGACTGAACTCTTGTGGGGAGGATTGCATGTCTCTGGCTGTTTTACCCACATTCTGCCATATATTTCATGTTATAGCAGTCTTGGATGATGACTCAGCACACGTTGTTCATTTTAAGAACACTTTCGCTGCAGATTGACAAAACGCAAAGAAGGTACCAATGTGAGATTTCTAAAGATAGCTACAGCACTCAACCCAAGGTTTAAGAATCTGAAGTGCCTTCCAGAATCTGAGAGGGATGAGGTGTGGAGCAAGCTTTCTGAAGTCTTAAAAGAGCAACACTCTGATGCAGAAACTACAGAACCTGAACCACCAAAAGAGAAAATCAACCTTCTGCTGGTGGCATCTGACTCAGATGATGAAAATGAACATGCGTTGAGCCGCACTGCTTTGGATTGTTATCGAGCAGAACCCGTCCGCAGCATGGACGCATGTCCTCTGGAATGGTGGTTGAAGCATGAGGGGACATATCAATCTTTAGCGCATGTCTGGCATGTAAATATCTAGAGACGGAGAAGGGGTTAATTAAGCAGATAGGCCACACCTGAGGAGAATTAGGTGGCCTAAGTAACCTCAGATTGATGATGGAGCCCAGCTAAGAAGGAACAGGTGGGAAAGGCTGAAAGTTGACAGCAGAAAGGTGTTGCAGTGAGGGAGCCTGCAGCCACTGTCTGGGGAATAGAGAGGTAAAGGAGGAAACCCAGAAGTAGAGTAGAAACCCTGGGGATCCAAGCCCTGAGGGAAGGATTTACCCAGAAGGGTGGTGGAGTTGCCAACTTTCTAATCTCACAAAACCAAACACCTTAACCCCATCCCTTCCCTGACTTCCCACCCCCACCCCCCACTCCCTTCATTCCCCCATTGATTCGCTTTCCTGGACCTTCACTCAGTTTCACTGGGCTGAAGCAGGGGGTTGGGGTGTGGAAGGGGGTGAGGGCTCTAACTGGGGATGCAGGCTCTGGGGTGGGGCCAGAAATGAGGGGTTCAGAATGCAGGAGGGCTCTGGGCTGGGGCAGAGAGTTGGGGTGTGGGAGGGGGTGAGGGCTCTGGCTGGGGATGCGGGCTCTGGGCTGGGAATGAGGGGTTTTGGGTGCAGAAGGGGGCTCCAAGGTGGGGGTGGGGGCTGAGGCCAAGGGATTCGGCATGCGGGAGGGGCCTTTGGATTGGGGCAGGGGTGTGGGAGAGGGTGAGGGCTCTGGCTGGGGTGTGCAGGCTCTGGGGTGGGGCTGGGGATGGGGGGTTTGGGGTACAGGAGGCGGGTTCAGGCTGGGGGGGGTGGGGCTGAGGGATTCGGAGTGCAGGAGGGGGCTGCAGGTTGAGGCAGGGGGTTGGGGTGCAGGCTGGGGTATGAGCTCTGGGATGGGGGTCCAGGCTCTGGGGTGGGGCCGGGGATGAGGGGGTTGGGGTGCAGGAAGGGGCTCTGGGTTTGTGGGGGGATCGGGATGGGGTTGGGGTGTAGGCTTACCTTGGGTGGCTCCCGGTCAGTGGTGCAACGGAGCTAAAGCAGGCTCCTTGCCTGTCCTGGCACTGTGCTGTACCCCGGAAGTGGCCAGCAGGTCCAGCTCCTAAGTCGGGGGGCCAGGAGGCTCGGCGCACTGCTCTCACCTGCAGGCACTGCCCCCCTCCACGTCCAGCGGCCAATGGGAGTTCAGAGGTGGTGCTCAGGGCGGGGGCAGCATGCGGAGCCTCCTGGCCCCCCTGCCTAAGAGCTGCACCTGCTGGCCACTTCTCGGGCGCCGCGTGGTGCCAGCCAGGATAGATAGGGACTAGCCTGCCTTAGCCCTGCAGCGCCGCCGACCAGCCTTTTAACAGCCTGGTCAGCGGTGCTGACTGGAGCTGCCAGGATCCCTTTTCGACCGTGCGTTCCGGTTGAAAACTGGACACCTAGCAACCCTAGGTGGAACAGAAGCTGCAGAGAGACAGAGTAGGAAAAGGCTCAGGGAAATGGCCTTGGGGACCTTGCAGACTTGACTGCTAATTAGAGAATTCCTGAGCTGGAACCCAGAGTTAGAGGGTGGGCCTGGGTTCCTCTACCAGCCACCGGGGAAGGCAAAATAGTCAGGGCAGTGAGGGAGAAGCCTGCCATTTTTGATTAAGAGACTTTGATAACCCCAGGTGGAGAAAACATAGTAGAATCATAGAATATCAGGGTTGGAGGAGACCTCAGGAGGTCATCTAGTCTAACCCCCGCTCCAAGCAGGACCAACCTAAGTTCCCTGTAAACTGTGCGGCCGTGCAATAGTCTATTTAGCACCACACAAGTGCTTCGGGAACCTATCCAGGGACCTGTCACGGCCGGTGGAAGGGTGCCTCTCCTCCAGATCCAACTCACCCCGCGGCCTGGACCTGCTGTGGCTGGAGCAGCCTGGACCCAGCTGCAGCTAGATTGGGCCCAGGCACAGCCCCAGGTGCAGTCGGGGCAGCGAGGCTGGAGCAGCACGGACCCAGCTGCGGCCAGATCAGCCCTAGGTGCAGCTGGGGTGGTGCAGCCTGGGCTGGACCGACCCCAGAGTGGCCTGGACCCAGCTTCAGCTGGGGCAGCGCGGCCCAGGCCGCCGCAGGCACAGCCAGAGCAGCCCATCCCCAGGCGTGGCCCGGCCACAGACGCTGCCCGGGAGGCCCTCCCCAGGGCTGGAGCTGCTGGGACCGGAGGAGGGGTGCCTATCCTGCAGCTCAAGCCCCACAGCTCCCGTGGCAGGGGACAGGCACCTCTCCCCCACCAGCCCAGGTGCTGCTGCGGGGAGAGAGCGCTGGGGGGAGTCCTCTCTGCCTGCAGTATCCCCGGAACACCCTCCTGCACCCCAAACTGCTCATTCCTGGCCCCACCCCAGAGCCCACACCTCCAGCTGGAGCCTTCACACCCCGGCACCCCAACCCTCCGCCCCAGCCCTGAGCCCCCTCCCACAAGAACCCCTTGGCTCCACCCCCACCACATGAATTTTGGTATGTGCACCAATATGAAGGTGATGTGTCACACATCACCTCCATACTGGTGCACATAACAAAATTCATTCCGCACATGGGTAGCAAAAATTGGAGGGAACACTGGGACCAACCCCAACTAAATCATCCCATCCAGGGCTTTGTCAAGCTGGGCCTTAAAAACTCTAAGGATGGAGATTCCACCACCTCCCTAGGTGACCCCTTCCAGTGCTTCACCACCCTCCTAGTGAAATAGTGTTTCCTAATATCCAACCTAGACCTCCCCCACTGCAACTTGAGACCATTGCTCTTTGTTCTGCCATCTGCCACCACTGAGAACAGCCTAGCTCCATCCTCTTTGGAACCCCCCTTCAGGTAGTTGAAGGCTGCTATCAAATCCCCCCTCACTCTTCTCTTCTGCAGATTAAATAAACCCAGTTCCCTCAGCCTCTCCTCATAAGTCATGTGCTCCAGCTCCCTAATCATTTCTGTTGCTCTCCGCTGGACTGTCTCCAATTTGTCCACATCCTTTCTGTGGGGCGGGGGGGGGCAAAACTGGAGGCAATACTCCAGACGTGGCCTCACCTGTGCCAAATAGAGCGGAATAATCACTTCCCTCGATCTGCTGGCAATGCTCCTACTAACGCAGCCCAATAGGCCATTAACCTTCTTGGCAACAAGGGCACACTGCTGATTCATATCCAGCTTCTCGTCCTCTGTAATCCCCAGGTCCTTTTCTGCAGAACTGCCACTTAGCCAGTCGGTCACCAGCTTGTAGCAGTGCATGGGATTCTTCCGTCCTAAGTGCAGGACTCTGTACTTGTCCTTGTTGAACCTCATCAGATTTCTTTTTGGCCCAATCCTCCAATTTGTCTAGGTCACTCTGGACCCTATCCCTATCCTCCAGTGTATCTCTCTCTCTCCCCAGCTTAGTGTCATCCGCAAACTTGCTGAGAGTGCAATCCACACCATCCTCCAGATCATTAATGAAGAAGTTGAACAAAACCAGCCCCAGGACCGACCCTGGGGCACCACACTTGACACTGGCTGCCAACTAGACATGGAGTTGATCTGTACCCATTGAGCTCGACGATCTAGCCAGGTTTCTATCCACCAGGCTGGAGGGTCAAGCCACGAAGATAGAGCACCCTGAGTTTCAGAGAAAGAGAGGAAGCAGCAGGGAGTACAAAGGAACAACAGAAGGGGGCCGCGGAGGTGCCCTAGTGAAGAGTGAACCCTGTTACACCTACCTATATGTTTATATGAAGTTTGGCTACACTTTTAAAACAGGTTTCAGAGTAACAGCCGTGTTAGTCTGTATTTGCAAAAAGAAAAGGTGCCACAAGTACTCCTTTACTTTTAAAACAGAAGATTTTGGATGTAATTACACTCATTTCTGGTGCAAATCAGGAGTAACTATTTGAATCCAGTGGAGCTGTGCTAATGTATAAATTGTGTAAGTGATGGCAGTGTGAGCCGTCAGCCCCATTTTGCTTACAAATATGTCAGATTCTGGGCATTACTGCCTATTTCTTGCTAGTGCAATGATAACACTGATGTGTAAACATCATTTCAAATAATGTCTGACCCTTGTAGATTCTGCTGGCGTGTACTAAAAGTTTCCTAGCGCACGTTAATGTAGTGCTGTTTCGACAGTACATTAACACACACTATTTATGTTGCAGATTATACGTGAAGAGATTTCACTATTTACTAATTTGCTTCATAGTCAAAATATTTGAATAATTGTTTCTAGGAATATATTTCAGCCTATGGATTTGTTGCAAAACATTTGACATTACTTTGGGCATCATTCACTCTTTGCACTGTGTCACAGTCCTAGAACACATATTTCTGCTTCAGCTCCATGACTGGATGACACCCAAACCTACGAAAATCTCTCAAAGTGGCTGTGGAAACACTTCCAAAATGAACACACATTGGCACGAGGGAAAGAGACACTTTCCCTTTCTGTGAACATTCTTACACACTAAACTTTACTCACTCAAAGGTTTCACCAATAAATAAATAAATAAATAAAATTGACTTGTATGGAAGAAAACTTATGGAATTTAACGGAATTAATATTTATGAATCCTGTTTTGCTGTATTCAAGCCAGCGGTACAGGAGGGGGCAGGGTTATAAGAACTAGTCCCAGTCATTGTCTCTCAATGGAAGTTTTGAATGTATCTTTTATGCTTGGTTCCCTACAACTAAGGTGCCACAAGTACTCCTTTTCTTTTTACAACTATAAAGTAGTCACCATTTAATAGTCAACAGTTGTTTCTACAAGTGGGTGAATAGCAATAAAATTATTACAAGTGTGACAGAAGTTTCTGATTGGAATTTTGCTTTAACAGTTTTTGTAGCCCCTTTTCATTTACTTTTTCCAAACATCCATATCAGTGAAGTGTTGTTTATAAGGATATAAGAATATAAGAAAAGAGTGAATTTTGGTCCCATGACCAAGATTCATTTAAGGGAAAACAATGATTTGTTTTGAATAGCTTATAAAGGTTCATTTATCTAGTTGGAACTGAGACAAAAATATGAGCTAATAATATGATCAGCCACCCAACTCTGGTATCAAAACATGAATACTGGAAAGACAACTTAGTGGGGCTGGTCAGGACAGGTGGAAGCCTCATTGTTTGAGTCCTTTAAAACTAGATTGGATTGTTACCTATTGAGGGTCGGAAGTCATTTACTAGCTACATATTAATTCCCTTTTTTTAAATATTAATTTGTATTTCACATTCAAGCAGAGGCTGAAATATTCAGAAGCTTGTATTGCCTATTGTAAATAAAATGCACACAAAGGCCTTACAAATGTGTCCATTGGCAGATCTCTGGTCCCAGGCAAAGCCCCATTACTGGATCACAGCTCTCCTGTCATTGAGAAGTTCCTCACTGTTGCGGTTATGATTTAGGATGGAGAGTCGGAAACTGATCCCCGCTGAAGTCAATGGGATTTCTGCCCTGGACTTCAACTGGAGTAGGGTCAGGTCCCTAATCCAAGCTGTGTTTAACAGCAATTATTCTGGGACGCTGGTAAAGAATTTTTCAGTGGTAACTCAAATGCATAATACCACAAAACTAAACAGCAGCCCGTTTGGGATATCGTCTTACTCCCGCTCCACACAGTGTGTGGGCTTTTCTGTTATGTGTTCTTTGCTTCCTAAGGTTCTCTGAACATCCCCCACCCATACCATGTGGGTACGCTTTACTCCCAGGAACCAGACCCTGACTCCTTAAAGTCCTTGACCCTGGGCAACGCTGAAGTTGAGAGCTACACAGAATTTATGAAAAAGGAAGAATAAAAGATAAAGAAAATGCAACTTTGCAGAGAGACACAGATGGCCTGATTTACCATTGCCTTACAGTCATTTAGCCCAGTGCAAAGTGGGTGCAAAATGCTGCCATTTTGATGAGCTTTGCCTTCACACCCACTTTGCACAGCTGTAAATAACTATACAAGGGCAGGGCAGTGAAGAATCAAGCCTATGCAATTTTTCACCAGTTTGTAAGATTAAAGCTACAGCTGAGGAAAACTAGGGCAGATCCTCCCATTTCCCAGTGGAAAAAGGAGCCACAAGAAGCCTACCTGAGCTGCCAGAACCAGATCCTGAGGGGTACTGAGCACTCTGAACTCAGCTACAGTCAGTGAAACTTGATGGCATTCAGCACCTTCAGGATCCAGGCCCCAAAACCCACAGGTCTCAACAGTGCAGGTTAGGAAGAACAGCTAAGAAGTGTGACAGCCACCATCTTAGCTGATACACTGGGGATTGAACTGGGAACCACGAGAGCTAAAAGCATGAGCTGCTACTGCTTGAGTAAAAGAGCCAAAATTTTCTAACTGAGAGTACATCTACAGTGAAAAAAAAACCTCCAACAAACTCTGCAGCAGTGAGTTTGTGCCTCCCTCCTCACCAGGTTTCAGAGCCCAGGCTCCAGTCCAATCCCAAATATCTGCACTGCTATTTTTAGCCCCATAGTAGAGCACCATGAGCCCAAGTCAGTTGACCTGGGCTCTGAGATGCCCTGCCATGGATCTTTTTTTTCCTTTTTTTTGGCAATATAGCCACGTACCCTGAGGCTGTAACAGACTCATTTTATCTGCAGATGAGGCTCGAATAGAGGAATTGGAACACACCCTCACCAGTGAGTTATAGGAGCACTACAGCACAAGGGAACAGCACATATGTTGAAACAGAGTTTGTTGCCTATTTATTTCGATTTTCTGTTACCTTATACTAAATTGATTACATTCAAGAAGTATATGTCCCAACTCAGAAGAGAGCTATTGCTCAAGATAGCAAATATCCCATTACAGGCAACAAAGTGATTTAGCATCTTTTAAACCAGCTAGGGCTATAAGCAAGCAATGCAGTAAGTAGATAAGAAAAAATGGCAGACAGAGAATTTGTATGACTTATGCACTTTAATACAGCCAGGTCGAAACTTACAGCTGGCTTGACCTTCTTTTTCACCACAAAAAACCTGCCCTCTCAAATGATCCAGTTCTCGTTGAAGGGGGGTGTTTTTTGTAAAATGGACAAATTCTAAGTGTTCTTGGGACCCCCTGCTCAGGTGGAAGAAATCCTGACCCCTTATGAATTAAATATGAGAGTGGAGAAGTAGGAACATGCTGTTTCCCCACTTTGAAGCTCTGATCAAGTCCCCCTCGCTTTAGCAACAAATCACTGCTTTTCCGATGGTAGTCTAAGGCCACTTAAGTTTTAAAAAATTAGATAAAAAAACTAAAAAGCCATAGATGGCCCAAGAGACTGGTAATGGGATATGGAGCCTGCCTTTCACCTCTAGGTAATCTGTTTCATTTGATTCCACCATCTGCTATGTGATCAGTGGCCTATAAAATATTAGTTGGGCTTCACAGAATTCAGGTAATTCCTATTGATGACAGTGGGAGTTAATTGCAATAAATGAATTAATAGGCTCTTAAGTGTTAAGATACAAGTAGCACCCTTTCTCAGCAGACACACAAAGAACAGATTTCAGAGTGGTAGCAATGTTAGTCTGTATCAGCAAAAACAACGAGGAGTCCTTGTGGCACCTTAGAGACTAACAAATTTATTTGGGCATAAGCTTTCATGGGCTAAAACCCACTTCACCGGATGCATGGAGTGAAAAATACAGTTAGCCGTATATATATTACAGAACATTGAGTGTCCAGGGAGATTGAAGTGCTCTCCGACTGGTTTTTTGAATGTTACAATTCTTGATGTCTGATTTGTGTCCATTTATTCTTTTGCGTAGAGGCTGTCCGGTTTGGCCAATGTACATGGCAGAGGGGCATTGCTGGCACATGATGATATATATCACATTGGTAGATGTGCCGGTGAACAAGCCCCTGATGGTGTGGCGGATGTGGTTAGGCCCTATGATGGTGTCCCTTGAATAGATATGCAGACAGAGTTGGCAATGGGATTTGTTGCCGGGATTGGTTCCTGTGTTAATGTTTCTGTTGGGTGGTGTGTAGTTGCTGGTGAGTATTTGCTTCAGGTTGGGGGTCTGTCTGTATGCGAGGACTGGCCTGTCTCCTAAGGTCTGTGAGAGTGCAGGATTGTCCTTCAGGATAGGTTGTAGATCCTTGATGATGCGCTGGTTTTAGTTGGGGGCTATAAGTAATGGTTAGTGGAGTTCTGTTACTTTCTCTGTTGGGCCTGTCCTGTAGTAGGTGACTTCTGGGTACTCTCTCTTCTGGCTCTGTCAATCTGTTTCTTCACTTCAGCAGGTGGGTATTGTAGGTGTAAGAATGCTTTATAGAGATCTTGTAGGTGTTTGTCTCTGTCTGAGGGGTTGGAGCAAATGCGGTTGTATCATAGAGCTTGTATATGTGAAATATACATTTGGAGACAATGTATACCTTCAAATCAGCAGCACTGCTATGGGTACCCGCATGGCCCCACAGTATGCCAACATTTTTATGGCGGTCTTAGAACACCGCTTCCTCAGCTCTCGTCCCCTAATACCCCTACTCTACTTGCGCTATATTGATGACATCATCATCTGGACCTGTCATAAATATAAAGGGAAGGGTAAACCCCTTTGAAATCCCTCCTGGCCAGGGGAAAGCTCCTCTCACCTGTAAAGGGTTAAGAAGCTAAAGGTAACCTCGCTGGCACCTGACCAAAATGACCAATGAGGAGACAAGATACTTTCAAAAGCTGGGAGGAGGGAGAGAAACAAAGGGTTTGTGTGTCTGTCTGTAGTCGTCTTGGCCGGGGACAGAACAGGAATGGAGTCTTAGAACTTTTAGTAAGTAATCTAGCTAGGTATGTGTTAGATTATGATTTCTTTAAATGGCTGAGAAAAGAATTGTGCTGAATAGAATAACTATTTCTGTCTGTGTATCTTTTTTGTAACTTAAGGTTTTGCCTAGAGGGGTTCTCTATGTTCTTTTAATCTAATTACCCTGTAAGATATATACCATCCTGATTTTACAGGGGGGATTTCTTTATTTCTATTTACTTCTATTTTTTATTAAAAGTCTTCTTGTAAAACACTGAATGCTTTTTCATTGTTCTCAGATCCAAGGGTTTGGGTTTGTGGTCACCTATGCAAATTGGTGAGGCTTTTTATCCAACATTTCCCAGGAAAGGGGGGGGTGCAAGTGTTGGGAGGATTGTTCATTGTTCTTAAGATCCAAGGGTCTGGGTCTGTAGTCACCTAGACAAATTGGTGAGGCTTTTTACCAAACCTTGTCCAGGAAGTGGGGTGCAAGGTTTTGGGAAGTATTTTGGGGGGAAGGACGCGTCCAAACAGCTCTTCCCCAGTAACCAGTATTAGTTTGGTGGTGGTAGCGGCCTGTCCAAGGGGTAATATTTTGTACCTTGGGGAAGTTTTGACCTAAGCTGGTAAAGATAAGCTTAGGAGGTTTTTCATGCAGGTCCCCACATCTGTACCCTAGAGTTCAGAGTGGGGGAGGAACCTTGACATGGTGGCACAGTGGTGGGATTAACCTGAAATCATTTTGAGATCCAGTTGAGATTTTTTGAACTAGAAATACAGATTTTAAAAAGGAATTTTTAGGAAGTCCAGAAGGCAGCTTTGAAACTGAAAGCAGCTTGGTTTCTCTCTGCTTTGTGGCCAAGCAGAGACAAAAGGGGATTATCTTGTGAATTGCAGGTTTTCTTGCCTGGAGGCAGGGTACTTAACTCCTGCAGGGAAATTCACAGTCTTCCAACCCAGAGGTTTTTTTTTTTTCTTTTCTTCCTAAAAGTAAATAGGGGGTGTGTGCTCTACCCATTTGCCTGGAGACAAAAGTGGCAGGGTTTTTTTTTTAGGATTTTGATTTTTTTTTGTTTTACAAGGAGCACAGGTTTGAAAAGAAATTTTTTTTTTCTTTGGGCTGGGTAAGCAGTTTTCCAAGTAGTTGGAGGTTTTTTGCTTTAATTTGGGCCCAGAGCAGAGACAAGGGAATTGTCTTTTTCTGTAGGCTGACAATCACTATCAGAGAATAGGTATTCTATTCCAGCACAGCAAAATTTTACAGCCAAGTTTTGTTTGTTTATTTCTAAACCTCGGGTGTAAAGTTAGTTAAAAACAGAGAGGTTAGAATGGCCAAATCCTCAGCTCGACTACAGCTGGAATTAGCCAAATTGCAGGCTGAGGAAAAACAAAGGGAACATGAAAGACAGATAGAACTCATGCGGCTGAAGGAGGAGGAGAAGGAAAAAGAGAGGAAGCATGTGGAGGAGATGGAGAGGATAAAGGCCCAGCAGAATATACCAACAAACCCTAGCAATCCTTCTCCAGGTACCACTTCCCATCCCAGAAAGTTCCCCACCTACAAGGCAGGTGATGATACTGAGGCCTTCTTAGAAAACTTCGAAAGGGCCTGCCTTGGGTACAACATCTCTACTGACCAATACATGGTAGAGCTGAGGCCGCAGCTCAGTGGACCCTTAGCTGAGGTGGCAGCTGAAATGCCTAAAGAACACATGAACAAGTATGAACTGTTTAAATCCAAGGCGAGAGTCAGAATGGGGATAACACCCGAGCAGTCTCGTCGGAGGTTCAGAGCCCTAAGGTGGAAACCAGACATGTCATTTACCCGACATGCCTACCACATTGTAAAACATTGGGATGCCTGGATATCAGGAGCAAGTGTTGAATCTCCAGTAAATTTGCCCTTCCTAATGCAAATGGAACAATTCTTAGAGGGTGTTCCTGAGGAAATAGAAAGATACATCCTAGATGGGAAACCCAAAACTGTAATTGAGGCAGGAGAGATTGGAGCCAGATGGGTGGAGGTGGCAGAGAAGAAGAAAACTGGTCGCAGTTGGAGCGGAGACCAGAAGGGACCACCCCAGACCACACCCTATTACCGGGGGCCGCCCAAAGCCCCACCTACCTCCCAAAGAACCCTCCAGACCCCTTATCGTCCCACCACCCCGTTCTCCAGCAACCCTCCTCGCCCCAGTGACCCGTCAGCTGGACGATGTTTTAAGTGTAATGAGCTGGGGCATGTAAAGGCCAACTGCCCCAAGAACCCCAACAGATTACAGTTCATTGCACCGGAATCACACCAGAGGTCCACAGGCCCAGATACCTCCCAGATACCCTTGGAGCGGAGGGAAACTGTGAGTGTGGGTGGGAAGAAGGTCACCGCGTGGAGGGACACCGGAGCACAAGTGTCAGCTATCCATGCTTCCTTAGTGGACCCCAATTTAATCAACCCAGAGATCCAAGTGACGATTCAACCCTTCAAGTCCAACTCTTTCAATTTGCCTACAGCCAAGTTGCCTGTCCAGTACAAGGGCTGGTCAGGAATGTGGACTTTTGCAGTCTATGATGATTATCCCATCCCCATGCTGTTGGGGGAAGACTTGGCCAATCATGTGAAGCAGGCCAAGAGGGTGGGAATGGTCACCCGCAACCAGGCTAAACAAGCCGTGAGGCCTAGCTCTGTTCCGGAAACTTCTATCAGGACCCAGTCAGAGGTGATGGACCTGGACCCCAGGCCAATGTCTGCAACAGCAGTAGTGGATCCAGTCCCAGAGACCCAGACGGAACCAGTCCCAGAACCGGAACCAGCCGAACAACCAACACCAGACCCCGTGTCAGCACTGAATCCAGTGCTTGCAACCTCAACACCAGAGGGCCCCACCGAACCTGAACTGGCAGCAGCCGATAACCCTACACAAGAGGCTCAGCCGGAGCCTGAATCCCAACATAGTGCACCAGCGGAGAGCGGTTCACAGTCAACAGAAACAGCTCCATCCCCTATATCGCTTCCAGAGGGACCAAGCCTAGGTCCACAATCCCATGAGGAACTGATGTCTCCAGCATCAAGGGAACAGTTCCAGACCGAACAGGAAGCAGGTGAAAGCCTCCAGAGAGCTTGGACGGCGGCACGGAGCAACCCACCGCCTCTCAGCTCTTCTAATCGATCCAGAGAATTAAAGGTTTGTCAGTTTACAGCCCAGGGAGGAGACGACGCTGAGTGGCCTGAAGGTGTCTACTACGAAGGGAAATGTGGTGGTGGTGTGGAAGAGGTGAACCTCTCCATGACCCTTGGGCGTATGCAGCGACAGCAGATCCAGGAGCTGTGCACTAGCTATGCGCCAACGTTCTCAGCCACCCCAGGACTGACTGAACGGGCATACCACTCCATTGACACAGGTAATGCTCACCCAATTAGGGTCCAACCTTACCGGGTGTCTCCTCAAGCTAAAACTGCTATAGAACGGGAGATCCAGGATATGTTACAGATGGGGGTAATCCGCCCCTCTGAAAGTGCATGGGCATCTCCAGTGGTTCTAGTTCCCAAACCAGATGGGGAAATACGTTTTTGCGTGGACTACCGTAAGCTAAATGCTGTAACTCGCCCAGACAACTATCCCATGCCACGCACAGATGAACTATTAGAGAAACTGGGAAGGGCCCAGTTCATCTCTACCTTGGACTTAACCAAGGGGTACTGGCAGGTACCGCTAGATGAATCTGCCAAGGAAAGGTCAGCCTTCATCACACATCTCGGGCTGTATGAATTTAATGTACTCCCTTTCGGGCTGCGAAATGCACCCGCCACTTTCCAAAGACTTGTAGATGGTCTCCTAGCGGGATTAGGAGAATATGCAGTCGCCTACCTTGACGATGTGGCCATATTTTCGGATTCCTGGGCAGACCACCTGGAACATCTACAAAAAGTCCTTGAGCGCATAAGGGAGGCAGGACTAACTGTTAAGGCTAAGAAGTGTCAAATAGGCCTAAACAGAGTGACTTACCTTGGACACCAGGTGGGTCAAGGAACTATCAGCCCCCTACAGGCCAAAGTGGATGCTATCCAAAAGTGGCCTGTCCCAAAGTCAAAGAAACAGGTTCAATCCTTCTTAGGCTTGGCCGGTTATTACAGACGATTTGTACCGCACTACAGCCAAATCGCTGCCCCACTGACAGACCTAACCAAAAAGAAACAGCCAAATGCTGTTCAGTGGACCGGAAAGTGTCAGAAGGCCTTTAACAAGCTTAAAGCGACACTCATGTCTGACCCTGTACTAAGGGCCCCAGACTTTGACAAACCGTTCCTAGTAACCACAGATGCATCCGAGCGTGGTGTGGGAGCAGTTTTAATGCAGAAAGGACCTGATCAAGAATTCCACCCTGTAGTGTTTCTCAGCAAAAAACTGTCTGAGAGGGAAAGCAACTGGTCAGTCACTGAAAAAGAATGTTATGCCATTGTCTACGCTCTGGAAAAGCTACGCCCATATGTTTGGGGACGGCGTTTCCACCTGCAAACCGACCATGCTGCACTAAAGTGGCTTCACACTGTCAAAGAAACTAACAAAAAACTTCTTCGGTGGAGTTTAGCTCTCCAAGATTTTGATTTCGACATCCAACACATCTCAGGAGCTTCTAACAAAGTGGCTGATGCACTCTCCCGTGAAAGTTTCCCAGAATCAACTGGTTAAAATCGTCCTTGAGATGTGGAAAATATTGTTAGTCTTTATGTACTTGGTAGTATATTTAGAGATGCATGTGTCTTATTAACTCTGTTTTCCTAGAGCTCCAGGAAGAAATCCCAGCCAGTGTTTCACCCTAGCTGAGATTTGGGGGGCGTGTCATAAATATAAAGGGAAGGGTAAACCCCTTTGAAATCCCTCCTGGCCAGGGGAAAGCTCCTCTCACCTGTAAAGGGTTAAGAAGCTAAAGGTAACCTCGCTGGCACCTGACCAAAATGACCAATGAGGAGACAAGATACTTTCAAAAGCTGGGAGGAGGGAGAGAAACAAAGGGTTTGTGTGTCTGTCTGTAGTCGTCTTGGCCGGGGACAGAACAGGAATGGAGTCTTAGAACTTTTAGTAAGTAATCTAGCTAGGTATGTGTTAGATTATGATTTCTTTAAATGGCTGAGAAAAGAATTGTGCTGAATAGAATAACTATTTCTGTCTGTGTATCTTTTTTGTAACTTAAGGTTTTGCCTAGAGGGGTTCTCTATGTTCTTTTAATCTAATTACCCTGTAAGATATATACCATCCTGATTTTACAGGGGGGATTTCTTTATTTCTATTTACTTCTATTTTTTATTAAAAGTCTTCTTGTAAAACACTGAATGCTTTTTCATTGTTCTCAGATCCAAGGGTTTGGGTTTGTGGTCACCTATGCAAATTGGTGAGGCTTTTTATCCAACATTTCCCAGGAAAGGGGGGGGTGCAAGTGTTGGGAGGATTGTTCATTGTTCTTAAGATCCAAGGGTCTGGGTCTGTAGTCACCTAGACAAATTGGTGAGGCTTTTTACCAAACCTTGTCCAGGAAGTGGGGTGCAAGGTTTTGGGAAGTATTTTGGGGGGAAGGACGCGTCCAAACAGCTCTTCCCCAGTAACCAGTATTAGTTTGGTGGTGGTAGCGGCCTGTCCAAGGGGTAATATTTTGTACCTTGGGGAAGTTTTGACCTAAGCTGGTAAAGATAAGCTTAGGAGGTTTTTCATGCAGGTCCCCACATCTGTACCCTAGAGTTCAGAGTGGGGGAGGAACCTTGACAGGACCGATGGAAAAGAAGCCCTTGAGGAATTCCACCATGATTTCAACAATTTCCATCCCACCATCAACCTCAGCCTGGACCAGTCCACACAAGAGATCCACTTCCTGGACACTACAGTGCTAATAAGCGATGGCCACATAAACACCACCCTATACCAGAAGCCTACTGACTGCTATACTTACCTACATGCCTCCAGCTTCCATCCAGGACACACCACACGATCAATTGTCTACAACCAAGCTCTGAGATACAACGGCATTTGTTCCAATCCCTCAGACAGAGAAACACCTACAAGATCTCTATCAAGCATTCTTACAACTACAATACCCACCTGCTGAAGTGAAGAAACAGATTGACAGAGCCAGAAGAGTACCCAGAAGTCACCTACTACAGGTCAGGCTCAACAAAGAAAATAACAGAACACCACTAGCCGTCACCTTCAGCCCCCAACTAAAACCTCTCCAACGCATTATCTACAACCTATCCTGAAGGATGAGCCATCACTCTCACAAATCTTGGGAGACAGGCCAGTCCTTGCCTACAGACAGCCCCCCAACCTGAAGCAAATACTCACCAGCAACTACATACCACACAACAGAACCACTAACCCAGGAACCTATGCTTGCAACAAAGCCCGTTGCCAACTGTGCCCACATATCTATTCAGGGGACACCATCACAGGGCCTAATAACATCAGCCACACTATCAGAGGCTTGTTCACCTGCACATCTACTAATGTGATACATGCCATCATGTGCAAGCAATGCCCCTCTGCCATGTACATTGGTCAAACTGGACAGTCTCTACGTAAAAGAATAAATGGACACAAATCAGATGTCAAGAATTATAACATTCATAAACCAGTCGGAGAACACTTCAATCTCTCTGGTCACGCGATTACAGACATGAAAGTTGTGATATTACAACAGAAAAACTTCAAAACCAGACTCCAGCAAGAGACTGTTGAATTGGAATTCATTTGCAAATTGGATACAATTAACTTAGGCTTGAATAGAGACTGGGAGTGGCTAAGTCATTATGCAAGGTAACCTATTTCCCCTTGTCCGCCCCTTCCCTCCCCCCAATTCCTCAGACGTTCTTGTTAAACCCTGGATTTGTGCTGGAAATGGCCCACCTTGATTATCATACACATTGTAAGGAGAGTGATCACTTTAGATAAGGTTTCAGAGTATTACCAGCAGGAGAGTGAGGTGGGGGGAGAGAAAACCTTTTGAAGTGATAAACACCCATTTTTTCATGATCTGTGTGTATAAAAACATCCTCACTGCATTTTCCACTTTTATGCATCCGATAAAGTGAGTTGTAGCTCACGAAAGCTTATGCTCAAATAAATTGGTTAGTCTCCAAGGTGCCACAAGTACTCCTTTTCTTTTTGCAAAAAGTAATTTTCCCTCTGTTGATACTCGCACCTTCTTATCAACTGTTGGGAATGGGCAATGTCCACCTTGATTGAATTCGCCTCAGCAGTACAAAAGTAATTTTCCTTCTGTTCCTCCTTTTCTTTTTGCGAATACAGACTAATACGGCTGTTACTCTGAAACCTTTCCTTCTGTTGATATTCACCCCTTCTTGTCAACTGTTGAGAATAAGCCAGTTCCACCTTGACTGAATTTGCCTCCTTAGCACTGACCCCCCCACACACTTGGTAAGGCAACTCCCATCTTTCATGCGCTGTAATATATATACTGCTTACTGTTTTTTTCACTCCTTGCATCTGATGAAGTGGGTTTTAGCCCACAAAAGCTTATGCCCAAATAAATTTGTTAGTCTCTAAGGTGCCAGAAGGACTACTCATTGTTTTTACAAAGAACAGGATGGCCTGGTGACAGAATTCCCTTTGCACCTCTGGAGGTATAGCCCTTTCACAGCAAATTAAAACACATTGATAAGGAAGCTTGTAGTACTACTGCCCCCATTGTACCAAGTATTGCCAACCCCAAATGTTCAAAAACCACGAGTCAGACTCACCAACAACCATGAGAGTGGCATTAAAATAATGAGATTATATAAAAATAATAGATTTGGTGTTCTTTTTATTTCCCTTCTGCTTTTTGAGCCTTTAAAGGTGCACCGGGGTCACATTTTGAAACTTTCTCCATAGCCGTGGGGACTAGAAATTTATTTTCTTTAAGAATGAAAGCTGAAATCATTACATATCCACTTGACTCCAGGATCTGGGCCTTTCAGAAAACAATAATTATCATAAGACTCAAATCATGAGAGTTGGCAGCACTGTGTACCTCTTTTGACTTCCCTATGCACTGGTGAGACAAGGTGGGTGGGGTTTTATTGGGCCAACTTCTGTTGGTGAGCGAGATAAGTTTTCAGTTTACACAGCTCTTCTTCAAGTCTGGGAAACTTACTCAGAGTGGTGTCCATCTGGCCCCACTCACCATCACTAATTACTTCTGAGTATTAAGTTATTCACACTAACACTTTGGATGGGATTGCCAGAAGTGCTCAGCACTGGCCTATCTATTCCCTTTGATGTCAGTGATTAGGCAAGCTGTGGTTGCGACTGACTGCTGTCTAAGAACTTCGCACATCCTCAAAAAGAAAAGGAGGACTTGTGGCACCTTAGAGACTAACACATTTATTTGAGCATGAGCTTTCGTGAGCTACAGCTCACTTCATCTAAGGTGCCACAAGTCCTCCTTTTCTTTTTGCGGATACAGACTAACATGGCTGCTACTCTGAAACCTTTGCACATCCTGTCATAGCAAACTGTTACCCCCCAACCTGTTGTCATTGTTTGTCTCACCCCTGTTGCATTTTGTCTTTTGAACTGTTATTTATTATCTGTTTGCACAGCACCTAACCCAATGGTACCCAATCTGACTGATGCCTTTAGGCGCCATCATAAAATCAGTGTTAAAGAGCTTAGGTTGCTTTTGAAAGGCTCACCCTTGAAGAGAGAAATGAATACTTCCCCACTCAGACACTAGAAATTCAGTTTAACAAAATAATCAGAAAGCATAGTTCCAAGAAGAAAAATGCAAAGTAGCAACACTCTCAAAAGAGACTAGGTGGGTGAGGTAATTTTATTGGAACAATTCCTGTTGGTGAAAGAGAAAAGTTTCCAAGCTACAGAGAGCTCTTCTTTGGGTCTGGAGGAGGTACTCAGTGTCACAGCTCAATAGGAGAGTAGAACAGATAAGGAATTAACACCTGTTGCAAGAGATCATTCAACATGAATTGGGCAGTTAACACCTCTACCCTCATAGCACAAAGGAGGTTTAGTGGTTTACAGATTTTTGTTGTGAGCCATAAATTCGGTGTCTTTATTAAGGGCATGGCTACACTTGCAGATGTAGAGCACTGGGAGTTAAAGCAGCCTTCAGAGACCACAGCAGGGTCAGATTCAAACACACTGGCGTGGCCACATTAGCAGCTTGTGCAATGCCACAGAGAGTAGTGCATTGTGGTAGCTATCCCAGCATTCAGGTGGCTGCAACATACTTTTCAAATGCGGGGGTGAGGTGGAGTGTGACAGGGAGTGTGTTATGTGTATGTGGGGGGAGAGAGAGTGGGTTTTTGGGGTGCTGAGAGTGCGTCGGCATGCTGTCTTGTAAGTTCAGACAGCAGCAGACCCCCACCTCCCCTGCGCCTCTCTCTTTCTCTCACATACACTCACAGCAGCAACATTCCACAGTAATGGTTGCTTTGTCCCAGAGCAGATAAGCATGCGGCTGTCAGAAACGGAGCTTTGAAAGGGGATATCCGCATTCCTACAGCCAATTCCAAAACAATGAGAAGAGAGGCCACTTGACTTCAGGGGAGTATGGGACATTTCCAGAGGTCAATCACAGCGGAGTAATGCAGCACCTCATTCACACTGATGCCTGGGCATTTCAGAGGGGCACAGCAAGCGTTATGCATCTCATGGAGGTGGATTACCAGGAGCACTCCAGCTGCAGAGTCTGGGCACTCTAAGTGCTTTGCCAGTGTGGACGGCTTGGGAGTTAGGGCGCCTGGGGCTGCTTTAATGTGCTCTAACTTGCAAGTGTTAGACATTGTTAGTCTATTCGACATTGGTGAGGCCTCATCTGGAGTACTGTGTCCGGTTTTGGGCCCCACACTACAAGAAGGATGTGGATAAATTGGAGAGAGTCCAGCGAAGGGCAACAAAAATTATTAGGGGTCTAGAACACATGACTTATGAGGAGAGGCTGAGGGAACTGGGATTGTTTAGTCTGCAGAAGAGAAGAATGAGGGGGGATTTGATAGCTGCTTTCAACTACCTGAAAGGGGGTTCCAAAGAGGATGGCTCTAGACTGTTCTCAATGGTAGCAGATGACAGAACGAGGAGTAATGGTCTCAAGTTGCAGTGGGGGAGGTTTAGATTGGATATTAGGAAAAACTTTTTCACTAAGAGGGTGGTGAAACACTGGAATGCGTTACCTAGGGAGGTGGTAGAATCTCCTTCCTTAGAGGTTTTTAAGGTCAGGCTTGACAAAGCCCTGGCTGGGATGATTTAACTGGGAATTGGTCCTGCTTCGAGCAGGGGGTTGGACTAGATGACCTTCTGGGGTCCCTTCCAACCCTGATATTCTATGATTCTATGTAGCCAAGCCCTTAGTTCATGATTTTTAGGCCATGTTGACACTACCAATTTTTGTCGACAAAAGTGATGATGACACCCAAAAGGCAACATAATAAAAATCAGAATTTCATGTTCACACTTGATCCCTCTGTCGGCAGATCGTGTACGCACTGGGGGCACCATTGTCGACAGCATAAGCATTACACTGTGGGTACCTATCCCACAGTCCAGCTTGACACCCTCTGTCGCTAGGTGTTGTGGGAAGGCAGAGTGGATCGCAGCGCATCTGGAGACCTGGCTAAATGTCCTGTGATGCATTGCTTTGTGTCCCAGCACTGTATCAGCTTCCGGCTTTCTTTTCCAGCATTTTTGCAATGGCCATTCTCTGCTGTGCACCCCGGCATCTTTGCGAGAAGGGATGGATTCCTCACTGCTCCCCTGTGCTTTGTTAACTGTCATGAGACCATCAGGCACGGCAGTGCAGTTAATCGTCAAGTTCCTAACTGAAGAAGTCTCACAGGCACCAGACATTCCACGTGACATGGATAGGAGCAACTTTACATTGCTTTTGACATTGACAGAGCAGCTGCATAGGGTAAACAGTCACTTTTGAGCTCAGGAAACAAGCACTGAATGGTGGGATCATATCGTCATGCAGGTGTGGGATGAAGAGCGGTGGCTACAGAACTTTTGGATGCGGAAAGCCACCTTCCTGGAACTGTGTGCGGAGCTCGCCCCAACACTATGGCACAAAGACACCAGAATAAGAGCTGCCCTCTAGGTAGAGAAGCGTGTGGCAATCGCTGTGTGAATTAAAGCTGGCGACTCCAGACTGATACTGGTCAGTCGTGAATTAATTTGGAGTGGGGAAGTCAACCATTGGGGCTGCGTTAATACAAGTCTGCAGGGCAATAAATTGCATCCTGCTACGAAGGACTGTGTTTCTGGGAAATGTGCGTGAAATAGTGGATGGCTTTGCAGAGATGGGTCTTCCGTAACTGTGGAGGGGCGATAGATGGCACACACATTCCAATTTTGGTACCAGACTACCTGGCGACAGAGTACATCAATAGGAAGGGGTACTTCTCCATGGTGTTGCAGGTGCTTCTGGATCACTGTGGCCATTTCACTGACACCAACACAGGGTGGTCCAGGAAGGTGAATTGACGCACGCATCTTCAGAAACACCAGCCTGTACAGAAAGCTACAAGCGGGGACTTTCTTTCCAAACCAGAAGATAACAGTGAGAAAATGTTGAAATGCCTTTAGTGATCCTGGGAAACCCAGCGTACGCCTTACAGCCCTGGCTCCTGAAACCTTACGCAGAACACCTGGACAACAGTAAGGAGTGTTTCAACAACAGGCTGAATAGGTGCCAGGTAACAGTGGAATGTGCCTTTGGCAGATTAAAGGTGCGCTGGCAAAGCCTTTATGGCAGGCTAGACCTTAAGGAGGAGAATATTCCCATGGTCATAGTACGTTGCATAATCTCTGTAAAGCGAAGGGTAAAAGGTTTGCTCAGGGGTGGAGTGCTGAGGCAGAGCGCTTGGCCGCTGATTTTGAGCAGCCAGATACCAGGGCCATCACAGGAGCCCAGAGTGGGGCAATTCAAATCAGGAAGGCTTTGAGGCAACACTTTGACAATGAGCACCAGTAATGTATATCTCTGTCACCGGGGTTAGTTTTCCTAGGATGCAATGGTGTCATTTTGGGCCTTGTATTCCTGTAAGAAACACTGATAACACCTGGTAGTGCCTGCAGTCTCAATTTGTAGAAAAAAAATCAAGATGATTCACCATTAAAAAACTGCTTTTGTTGAACAAGAAACAGCACACACAAACACACAGATGCCTGCTGGAAGAGGAGGAACCAGGGAAGGACTGACTTTCACAATTGTGTGTAGGTCCAGCTATCATTGTGAAAGTGGCGTGGGGGTGGAGTGAAGGGAAAACCGAGAAGTCCTGGAAAGTGTAAAGGACTGTGCGGGTGGAGTTTGGGAGGGGGCGGGGGCATAGAAAAGTGTTCTGAAGGTGGTGCAGGGGAGGGCGAGCAAGTATCTGCTCACTCTCAGCACTATTAAGAACTGCAACATCTGCGTTTACTCCTCCATTACTTTAGTCATCCTCTCAGTTGCGTCCTTAAGAAACGCTTGATTTTCTTTTCTGTCCTGCTGTTCAGCTTCCCAGCACTCCTTACGTTCCCTTTTTCCGGCATTGGAGCACTGCAGGACTACCCGGAACATGTCTTCTTTGCTGTGTCTTGGGCACTTTCTTATCTGGCGGAGACACTCGGCCGGGGTGCGTGGGTGTTCCTGAAGGCCACATCTGGTGACGCACAGGGGACAATGCACAGAAGTGGGATTGTTAAATTCACGCACAGCATTGTAACATTCCTTTTATATACACCCTTTGCAACATTGCCATCACTTTCTCACTGACCTTAGCCAGGCACACATCTCTATGAACAGTCAAAGCATGGTGAGCATTGGCAGGGGGAAGGGAAGTGTGCTCCCCATGGGGAAAAGAGCAATCAATCTCTGCAAGGATCATGGTGCAGCAGTCTATGGGGGGAAAAAAATCTAAAGTTCTCCTGCAGTTTCCACAGGCGGGGGTCATTCTAGCCAACATCTCAGGGAAACGAGGGTACATCTACCCCATGCTTCTGGCTTCCGCCCTGCTCCGTATGCTGCTCACCTATGTGCTGCTTTGGTCCCTGCATAAGTGATTGCTGAATGGTGCAGGAAAGTTTCCTACAATGGGGGAAGGAACAAAGGTCCTCTGTCACACAACCTGAGGCAGAGGACTGGCGAGTACGTCCAGGAAACTTTCCAGTAGATCTCTCTGAAGGATTCCCAAGAGAGTTTGACATGCATCAATACCCTGTTCCGCCATACCGATTAGCTGCACAGGGAAATGTCCAGCTCCCAGAAACACAACCAGCCTCCCACATTTCTATACCCTGAACCCACCTCCACACTACACAAGCCACAGCCACTTACCAGGTGTCTCATCTCCTGCTTCTTGCTCCTCAGAGAGCAACTGCTGAGACTGGCTAGACACCTCTGGAGTGGAGAACAGTTCCTGGCTGCCTGCCACACCGGGAGCTCCACATCCTCGTCTAACTCCACGTCTTCATCAATAACTTTGTTTTTTGGGTTAGGTTCTCTTTCCACCGCCTTTGTTCCCTCCAAAGTATCCATGGGGCTCTTGGCGGTGGAGGTGGGGTTGCCTCCGAGGCTAGCGTCCAGCTCCTTATTGAACCGGCAGGGCTTAGGTGTAGCACCAGAGCAACAGTTTGCCTCCCTCACCTTATGGTCCGCCTGCCTCAGTTCCTTTATCTTCGCTCAGCACTGCAACGTGTCCCTGCCATAGCCCTTTTCGCACAAGCCTCGAGAAATCTGCCCATAGATATCAAAATTCCTATGGCTCAAGCACAGCTGGGACTGCACAGCTCCTCTCCCCATATACTGATCAGATCCAACAGCTCTGCAGTGGTCCAAGCAGGAGAGGGTTTGGTGCGATAACCTGCCATGGTCACCTGGGAAAATGCACTGAGACCTCTCCACGCCAAGCCAGCAGGAAATGGAATTTCAAAAATTCACAGGGCTTCTAAGGGGTGGGGGTGGGGGCAGATGGTCATTTACCTGGCTGCAGAGCAGTGTAGTTCAAATCACTGACCAGAGCGGTCACGATGGGCATTGTGGGACCCACCTTGGAGGCCAGTTAAAGTGATAAAATGAAGCATGGTGTCTACACTGGCACTTTGCCCAGAAACATGTAGAGGAAAAAGACGTAAGTCTCTTGTCAGGGTGGATGTATTTAGTCACCGAAACCGGGCATCTTTCCCAACAAAAGTCGCATTGCAGCGTGTACGCACGCCCTCTTTGGTCAACAATAGGCAGTTTTTGGTGACAAAATTTGGTAGTGTAGACAAGGCCTTAGTGTCTAGCGGAGTTAAAAATTTAAGTACCCTGGCTCATCTTTTGAAGCTGTCCTGCAGGTGGGCACAATGAGGTCTGAGAGATCAGGTCAGATGTAGAGTGATTGTTGTGTAAAAAGTGTTTGCCCACAGGTAATAAGGTGTTTTTGTCTTTTATCATTTGAGTGTGTTGTGGCTGTCTGGTTTCGCTGGTTTAGTGAGGCATTTAGTGCACTGGATGTGGTACACCACCTGTTGTGACAGGCATGTACAGGATCCACGGATCTTGAAAGGGGTGTTGTGAGGGGTGTTGGTTCTCATAGCAGTGGAGATAGATCTGCAGTTTTGCATCTGTTGTTAGGAAGGGGCTCTTGATGCTTCGAGTAGGTGTGCCTTGTCTATGGGGAGCTTCCTTCCTATGAAGACACTCTTCCCAGACCTGAAGAAGAGCTGGGTAAGCTTGTCTCTCTCCACAACAGAAGTGGGTCCAAACAGGCCTGCGGACAGCATTTCCAGGCCCCAAGGCAGAACAGTCAATGGGCCCCCTAGAAAAGGATGTGGCCGCCTGGCAGCCTTCGCCGCCGCCAGTACCACCCCACACGCACCTAGGAGCCAGGGCCGGATTAACTTTATGTAGGCCCAGTGCCAAACATGTTTGTGGGGCCCCAAGGGGGCAATGGAGCATCGTGTCTATACTTGCAGAGTTTTTGCACTCTAAGTTTCACCGGTAATAGGGAACAGTTGAAAGTAAAGCGCGGTTTGTGTACTCAATTCCTCAGGCGTCAGAGAGTGTTTACGTTAACAGCACTTCCATCACTGATGAGAGCAGTGCTCTAGGGCAGCTATCCCACAGTGCAGCTCTCTCCAGTTTGATGATGGGTCTTGTGGGAAGGGGGGGAGGCTGATTGTGGGGCATCCTGCGTCCCTGCACAGCCTCCTCTCCCCAAACACTGATCAGCTCCAGTAGCTCAGCATGGCTCCAAGCAGGGGATGGTTTTCTCCATGGAGCAGGCATTGTCACCTGGCCAGATAAGTGAGCACTTGCCAAGAAAACAGGAAGGGGACTTTCAGAGTTCCCAGGGCTTTACAAGGGGAGGGGTGGGTGTCTGTTTACCTGGCAGCAGAGCTGCTGGCCAGAGTGGTCACCTAGGCACTTTGGTATATCCTGTGGGGGCTAAAAGCTGTGTAAACAGGAAGAACATGTCTTCACTTGCACATCACTGCAAAAGCATCACTGGTAAGAGCTGTATGCCTCTCGTGAAGGTGGTTTTCTTTTTGCGGTGAAACCTCTGAGTTTCACCACAAAAATTCATGGCCAAATGTCGCCGCTCCCACAGTTTTTGCACAAAAAAGGGACTTTTTCAGCTTTAAATGGCAAGTGTCGACATGCCTTTAGCTAATGTATGTTACATAGGGATTTTGTGAGAGTTTAGGTAAATAATTCAACCAGGAAAGCTCAGATCAGACACAGCATCTGGTTTGCAGCAAAGTTCTCTCCATTGTTTTTACACAAAAATAGAATAAATGTGTTATAAACAATATCAATGTTACCATCTTAACAGAAATAGACACAATAAAACTACCAAACATTAAACACATAATTTGTGATAGTAAAGCTCTGGATTTATTGCACTGTTTCGTGGCTGTATTGACAAAGGTATGTAAATATCAAATAATTTGTCAAAACTGGGCTAGTCAACATTTTAATAAGGTCTCCTTAATTAATGAGGCCAGTCATTGATACAGTGGTCTCTTCAAAGTATGCAGTGCTCATTCTGCTTAAGTTTTATAAGAGATGGAAAAGTGAGGCTAAGCCAGTTGGTTTATGGATGTGGAGAGAGAAGATTCCTAGGACTCTCTCCTGTTGTATGTATCCTGTATTTAAATTAAATACTCTTTGTTGTTCTGCTTGAAAACTGCTTACCCTGCCTTCATTTAGCAGGGTCCAAAGAAACAGGGAGGAGTCCAGCTGAGAGGACTTAACTACAATGATCCTAATCACTCGGAACCCAACTGGCTGCTAAATCCAGTTTTGTGAATTCTCATGATTTTGTCATGAGTCTCATGATAATGATGGTTTTCCTTAAAGCCTTAGCTCCTGGAGTCAAGTGAATGTGATGATTTCGGCCCCCATTCTTAAAAAAGCAAGCTTCCAGCCCTCGTGGCTGTGGAGAAAGCATCAAAATGTGATCCCAGTGCACCCTAAAGTCTAAAAAAGCAGAAGGCAAATAAAAAGAACCCCACATCTATTATTTTTATATTATCTCATGATTTTAACGCCAGTGCTGTAGGTAGCTAATGGAAGCAGGAGGACGGGAGCTCTTCCCATCATCTCAAGAGCTTGTGGAGACTAGGGCTACAACTTTGAAAAGTGCCTAAGGATATGTCTACACTGCAGCTGGGAGTGTGCCTCCCAGCCCAGGGAGACAGAATCTGCTTGAGCTAGTGCACTAAAAATAGCAGTGTGGATGTTGTGGCTTCCACTTGGGTAGCAGCACAGGTCAGCCAGCAGAGTTTGGATTGGCTGGTACCTGAGCAGCTGCCCATGCTGCAGCATCGACCCTGCTATTTTTAACACAGCTAGTCTGATCAGAACTATCACGAGTCCAACCATGTTGACTGGGGGGCTCACTCCCAGCAGCTGTGTAAATACACCCTAAGTGACTTGGGAGCCTACGTTCCATTGAAAGTAGCAAGACTTCGACTCTTATGTAACTTGGGCACATTTGAAAATGTCACCCTAGATCAGGAATAGAAAACACATGAAGTCTAGATTTATTCCAACCAGTATGTGTTCAGGTGTATTTAAGATCATACTAGTTCAATTTTTTATTCTTGTAGTGCACACTAGGTGGGGCTCAAGCTAATCCAAATGGGCTGCAATTCCAACACACTTGAGGGTGAGTGAAATCTTTGTTTTTCATTTCGATGTTTGGAATAACAAGCCGGGGAAAAATACCTATTTGATTGCATCTCTCCCTGAATGCTGATCATCATTCCTTTTTCTAATGTATTTCACTGTCTTTGTTCACAATCACCACTGATTGTTAGCAGAATATTTTTTTCAAATCTAACGAAAGAGAGGGTTTGGGGAATAATTACATTAATACAAACCTATAGACAGAAACAGCAGCAAAAGTACATTCCACTAGGCATCATACATTCATTATCCATGGGTTTAAAGAGCAGTGTGTTGTGGAAACATCTGAAAACAGAATAATTTCCTTCTCATGAACCATACAGTATAAACCTATTAGTTTATAGTGAAATTTACAAGACTTTCAAATTACAAGACTATTTAAACTCAGAGTATATTATTTAACTGAACATCTCACTGACCTTTCTAAGCTGTGAACTGAGTAGGAGATCCACAGACTTTGTTTCCTAGACCTATTATTTTCTGGAATATATATTTAATAAAATAACTCATTTACTAACACCAGAAGTTAATTTAGTGCTGTCCTAGCAATAACTCTGGTCCTAGAAAACTAGTTAATTGTCCTGGAACTGGATAGACACTAGTGGTCTAGGGAAAGGGGCATACCACAGTAGAGTGACCTCTGTACATTTGCATTTTTTTGTATAGTGACTATTTTCCTTTGCTTTGCAAATTATCCAAAACACTGCCCAGCTCAAAGATGATCTGGAATCTTTTGAGCCTGCACCTGTCATTCTGACACAGATCAACAATGAAAACAAAGTCCATCCTGTTAGAAACAGTGAAGGTAAAGAGTGTACCATGGTGGTGTTGGCAGAGAATCGTGCACAAACAGAAGCTTGTAAAATCAAGGTAAAGTTCACTTTTGTCCCCTTACAAAGAGTATATATACACTCTTATACATAACATCCCTGTTATGAAAACAGCAGTTTCGGTACATAAAACCTATCCAGTGCTTTTTGCTACACTTCTAAGCTTGGCAAAATTTTATGGTTCTTTTATCATTTCAATGGATAATATCAATGTTTATTTTTAAGCTTTTTTCAATTTTTATTGATTTAAATATTCACAGTTGCAGGAAGCTATAAGTGAGGATCAGACAATTATTTACTGACAGCAGATCTTCAGATTCAAAAAGTTAAACTTCATAACCATCACAATACAAATTGTCGACATCACATGTCAAAACCCACACAGAAAATATCCTTAAATCAAATTCGAAGTTGGCAAGCAGCATTTTTCTTACTTTGCTGACCTGTACATTTTGATGATCTTCAATAGCAATATTTTTTGGTTGGTTTCTGCATGTACTATGAAAGCGACCTGTATCAACATTTACCGGTAAAAATCTAATCCTGCCAAACCTAATTATTTCAATCTTTTGCCTACAACACAGAACATATTAAATCATTGTGACTATTTAATTATTTGGTACAAAACACCCGGGGTTTAATTAAGGGGGAGCATTGGAGGAGCTAAGATCCCCCTCCTCAATTAAAAGCGAAGGAGAGTTCTCCTTCTTCTCTCTGACTTGGGTAAGCAGCACACCTCACCAGCCAATGAAGAGCAAGGGGGCAAACAGCTCCTCCTCCTGTTTCAACCTACGTTAACCACTGGAAACAACTGATCACACCTTCACTTATTAAAACAGCCTCATTTCTGAGATGTCCACACCCAGTATCTGCGCTTGTTACTATTATTAAACATCATAGGCCTACAGGACCATAAATCTAAACAGCGCTTTACAAAATTACAGGAGGACACTAGCCCATCCCTAAGGAGTTTACAGTCTGGGGCTCCAGTCCTGCACCAGGATTGCTGCTAACTTCCACCGGTTTTACACAGGCGTCTGCACTGGGAGATTCCAATGCAATTAAACACCTATGGCTGGCCTGTGTCAGCCAATTTGGGCTTGCAAGACTATAAAATTGCAGTGTAGATATTTGGGCTCGGGCTGGAGCCTGACTTCTGGGACCCTACAAGGGGGGAGGGTCCCATATCCCTGGCACCAGCCCGAACATCTACACCACAACTCTACTGCCCCGCAGCCCGAGCCCTGGGAGCCTAAGTCAGCTGACACAGACGAGCCGCGGGTGTTTAATTGCAGAGTAGACATACCTGAGGAGTCCCATGTGTCTGTACATGGCTTTCTCCTATCGTTTTGATTTTGATACTGGGATTCTTTCAGAACATCCCTAGATATCTTTAAAAAAGGGAAGAAGGAGGATCCTGGGAACTACAGGTCAGTCAGCCTCACCTCAGTCCCTGGAAAAATCATGGAGCAGGTCCTCAAAGAATCAATCCTGAAGCTCTTGCATGAGAGGAAAGTGATCAGGAACAGCCAGCATGGATTCACCAAGGGAAGGTCATGCCTGACTAATCTAATCGCCTTTTATGATGAGATTACTGGTTCTGTGGATGAAGGGAAAGCAGTGGATGTATTGTTTCTTGACTTTAGCAAAGCTTTTGACACGGTCTCCCACAGTATTCTTGTCAGCAAGTTAAGGAAGTATGGGCTGGATGAATGCACTATAAGGTGGGTAGAAAGCTGGCTAGATTGTCGGGCTCAACGGGTAGTGATCAATGGCTCCATGTCTAGTTGGCAGCCGGTGTCAAGTGGAGTGCCCCAGGGGTCGGTCCTGGGGCCGGTTTTGTTCAATATCTTCATAAATGATCTGGAGGATGGTGTAGATTGCACTCTCAGTAAATTTGCGGATGATACTAAACTGGGAGGAGTGGTAGATACACTGGAGGGGAGGGACAGGATACAGAAGGACCTAGACAAATTGGAGGATTGGGCCAAAAGAAATCTGATGAGGTTCAATAAGGATAAGTGCAGGGTCCTGCACTTAGGACAGAAGAATCCAATGCACCGCTACAGACTAGGGGCCGAATGGCTAGGCAGCAGTTCTGCGGAAAAGGACCTAGGGGTGACAGTGGATGAGAAGCTGGATATGAGTCAACAGTGTGCCCTTGTTGCCAAGAAGGCCAATGGCATTTTGGGATGTATAAGTAGGGGCATAGCGAGCAGATCGAGGGACGTGATCGTTCCCCTCTATTTGACATTAGTGAGGCCTCATCTGGAGTACTGTGTCCAGTTTTGGGCCCCACACTACAAGAAGGATGTGGATAAATTGGAGAGAGTCCAGCGAAGGGCAACAAAAATTATTAGGGGTCTAGAACACATGACTTATGAGGAGAGGCTGAGGGAACTGGGATTGTTTAGTCTGCAGAAGAGAAGAATGAGGGGGGATTTGATAGCTGCTTTCAACTACCTGAAAGGGGGTTCCAAAGAGGATGGCTCTAGACTGTTCTCAATGGTAGCAGATGACAGAACAAGGAGTAATGGTCTCAAGTTGCAGTGGGGGAGGTTTAGATTGGATATTAGGAAAAACTTTTTCACTATGAGGGTGGTGAAACACTGGAATGCGTTACCTAGGGAGGTGGTAGAATCTCCTTCCTTAGAGGTTTTTAAGGTCAGGCTTGACAAAGCTCTGGCTGGGATGATTTAACTGGGAATTGGTCCTGCTTCGAGCAGGGGGTTGGACTAGATGACCTTCTGGGGTCCCTTCCAACCCTGATATTCTATGATTCTATGATATGACAAGTCATAATTTCCACCTTTTGCTGTCCGTACATCACTATGTACTACACATTCCCAAGATCTGACTGTCTACAGATTTTGGACCGAGTGATATGAATGGAAGGCCCTTGATTCTGACACTTGCTTCTTCCATTGCTAAAAGTGAGAAAATCAAGAGGAAAGCCTATCCCTTTACAGAGGCTTTTGCCTATGGACGAGAGAGAGTTGGAATATAGTACACTGGCGTCTTTTTATGATGTCAGGTTAAGTCTCTTTAGATTTTACTGAAGCCAGTGAACTAGTTTTTGCACTTAACTTAATAATATACATATGTTTGCCCAGGGGGAACAATGAAGAAAATCTAATAAATGCAATGAAAAGAAGTGACTGAACTGGATTTTCTCACATTAACTACAATTTGAAAATAATATGCAACTGCAATTGATCCTCATATGTTTCATCAGCAGAAGCTGTAGAAAATCCACAACTGGTCATTTCCTTTTATTCTTCTATTGAAAACTTTCACACTGAATTTCCCAATGAAGAGACAGAAATATCTACTCAGCATTCAAACAGAAGGTAGAATTTCACTCTGGCAAGGCATATACAGGAGATAAACTTAACCAAGCCTAGAGCAGAACACCTCTAAACTTTGGGGAAGGGTGAAAATCTGAACATACCACATTTGCATGTGGCCTATATCTTGTAAGGGACATTCCAAATTTTCTATCCAAAATTTGATTGGTCTATTAGCCTACCTAAAGGATTTATCACTGTAATCTCTAAGTGCTGCAAATTTGTGGCTTGGAAGTATGCACTACACATCCAGATGAGAACACAGTATACAGGACAAGTAGTAATGATTCTTGGGTGTGGGAAACAACAAAAGAAAGAAATTAAAAATGGCCTCAAACAATGATACTAGAAGAAGGAAAAAGCAGCAGCACTTGTGGCAAAGAAAATGGCAAAACCCATTTGGTTCAGAGTGTCCGTATCAAAATCCTCCTGAACAGGTTTTTAAGGAGAAAGACCTCAGCAGCCTTGCCTTGAGTTATGCTTATTTTGATTTCCAGTTCTCCCCATTGTTGAAAGGCAGGGCTAGTGTAGGCATAACACACAATAACCTGTCCTCCTCTCTCTACGCTGGCTTCCCATAGAATTTCAAATCAAATTCAAGGTCTCAGACTTTATCTTAAGGGCACTCCATGGCTTATGCGCAGGATAGCTAAAAGATTAATTAAAGCTCCAGGATGAAGACTGTGGTCAACAACTTTGCTCCTCTGACAAAATTGAATTCTCTACAATAAGGGTAAAGCTTGTCTGTGCAGGAGACAGAACTTTCTCAGGGTCTGATCCAAGACTGGGGAATGAACTCCAACTAAGCACCACCACAAACCTTACTACCTAAGTGCAAGGTGCACTTTCTTTAACCCTGAGTTCTCTGGCGTTAATACAAAATATGTATTTTTTTTTTAGAAGAACCAAACAAAAGCCCTACCAAAACACTACACTCCATTGTACATGCTGTCAAGGTTCCTTCCCCACTCTGAACTCTAGGGTACAGATGTGGGGACCTGTATGAAAACCCCCCTAAACTTATTTTTACCAGCTTAGGTTAAAACTTCCCCAAGGTACAAACTATTTTACCTTTTGTCCCTGGACCTTATTGCTGCCACCACCAAGCGTCTAACAAATATAACAGGGAAAGAGCCTACTTGGAAATGTCTTTCCCCCCAAAATCCCTTCCAAGCCCTATACCCCGTTTCCTGGGGAAGGCTTGATAAAAATCCTCACCAATTTGCATAGGTGAACACAGACCCAAACCCTTGGATCTTAAGAACAATGAAAAAGCAATCAGGTTCTTAAAAGAAGAATTTTAATTAAAGAAAAAGTAAAAGAATCACCTCTGTAAAGTAAAATCAGGATGGTTACTACCTTACAGGGTAATCAGATTCAAAACACAGAGAATCCCTCTAAGCAAAACCTTAAGTTACAAAAAGACACGAAAACAGGAATATCCATTCCATCCAGCACAACTTATTTTATCAGCCATTTAAACAAAACAGAATCTAACGCATATCTAACTGGATTGCTTATTAACTCTTTACAGGAGTTCTAACCTGTATTCCTGCTCTGGTCCCGGCAAAAGACAACACAGACAGAGAGAACCCTTTGTTTTCCCCCCACTCCAGCTTTGAAAGTATCTTGTCTCCTCATTGGTCATTTTGGTCAGATGCCAGCGAGGTTATCTTAGCTTCTTAACCCCTTACAGGTGAAAGGGTTTTTCCTCTGGCCAGGAGCGATTTAAAAGTGTTTACCCTTCCCTTTATATTTATGACACATGCTTCTCCCCATGGGAAGAGAATGAAAGAACAAACACTATGCAATAGATGTTAGTCATGTTGTTTCCCAACAACCAGTTCAAGTACTCCTAGTTCCTGGGCCGACGCTGGTCCCTGAGATCTCCCTCACACAGTTTTGGAAGACAGAAAACCAGTCTGTGGTATTAAAAAGGTTGAGAAACACCAATTTAATGCACTACTAGAAGGTGCTCAGATATTCTGTGGTGATAAGGGCAGAGTAAGAACCTACATAGACTAGACCAGAGCAGTGTGGGTCTTTGTCCCCCTCTAGTGGTTAAAGAGCTTTATGAGTCCGCTATTGCCATCAGGCTGGCAAACTAGTCTCTGTAGGATAAGCAGCAGAGACTCATTCTTTTAGATCCAAGGGTCCCAGGTTCAATCCCTGCAAACAAACAGCCAAGTGTTTTGTTTATACTGTTTTACTTGTCCAGTAAATAACTTGTAAGGCCCAAGAGCCTACCTATTCCAGACACATATGCCTTGTCAGTTAGGGATTCAGTCCCATGGAGTGTGCGAATGGAGGGAAGGTTGGGGGGAAATGTAATGTGTCCAGAACTGGTGTGTGGGATGGAAAGGAAGATAGGGGAAGAGGGGATTGAAATACTCTGTTCAATAGGGGGCAGAAGAACCTGCAAAGTGCTCCAGACAGGGGAACAATAGAATGGGAGATTCCGCAGCCCATGCAGGTTAGTATTATTCGGTAGTATTTGTATTTTGGTAGTGCCCAGAAGCGCATTCACAGACTAGGCCCCCATTGTGCTAGGCACCGAACAGGTACTGAACAAGGAGAAGTCCCTGCCCCCAAAGAGCTTGCAACTAAATATAAGCAGCTACAAAGCCACTCATGCTCTGTAGTATAGTGTAATGCCCATGGAACTGGAGCAGTAAACAGCACAAGACCTAAGGACCCCTTGTTACTACAGGTTCAGCACCACTGACTGACCTAAACCTGTGGAAAGGTTGGGAGAAGGGGGCACATCAAGTCTCTCTTTCCTCTCTCTAAACATGTGCCCCAAGGTGTAGGGTAGGTGAGATATCTAACTGTGCTACTCCTCTGTATAAAGCTTGGGTCCTCCTGCATGCAAACTGGGAAGGGGCGGGGGTCAGTTTCTCTGAACAAGCCAATCAATTCAGAATCTATTCTGACAAACAGGGAGAATACAGAACAGCCTGGAATTTATGGAAAGCTGGGAGGGGATTCAGGTTCTGACAGGCAGATTTTGCAGCACAAGTACATTATGGATTAAACACAAACCCTCAGGATCAAAGGCATTCAGTTTATCTGCTTTTAAATCCATTGTCTGGTTAGAAAGCAGATTAAAGTCCCACTAGAAAACTACAGAATTCCCCTGCAAACCAAAGCATTTCCTTCCCCAGGTCGGTTCTTCCCAAGTGGGCACTGTTCCGGAAAATGATTTAAACCCTCTGTTTCTCAGTGACAGCAGAACAGTGAAACTTTGGAAAATACGTTAGGGGAAGCAGGGATTTTAAGCACCCATTGTGTAGGGAGGAGATAGACACAGACTGTGGCATTCATTCTTGCTGGCATAATTTTAAGCCTGTATCACCTGTGTCTCTGAAGGATTGTTTCACTGAAAATTAGAACTATGAATATTTGAGTCTCCTTGGTTTCCATCAGCATTAATGACTGCTGGGTACATTGAACACATTAACAACACAAAAAGGCAGTTTCCGACATGAACCCAGCAATGGCACAAGCAATAACAAGAGAACTGGATGTAGAAAGTGGAGACTGGTCATTATTCTACCCTCAAGTGAATGACAGCTGCACTCATGTAACAGAAGAACTGGACCCATTTATTGTAGAACAGTGTAGAGGGCCTGATTCTCCTCACAAATACCTGTTGTGAAGCTCCACTAATGCCAACAGAGTTGCTCCTGATTAAGGCTATGTCTACACTATGCATCTTTTAGCGACACAGCTGTGCCGCCGACAAAAAATTCCACCCCCAACTAGCAGCAGTAGCTTTGTCGGGAGGAGAGCTGTCCCACCAACAAAGTGTTGTTCACACCGGCACTTTTTGTCGGTAAAATTTTGTTGTTCATGGGGGTGGTTTTTTCATACCCCTGAACAACAGAAGTTTTACCAACGAAATTCCAGTGTAGACAAAACCTAAGTGACAGGAAAAAACAGGCCCAATGTCCCCCCAGTGTCAAAATTCTTCCAGCGTTGACTAGCATTGTGAACACAGGCATGCTGGGGAGGAGACAAAGCATTTAGTCAGACCAGACAGCTGATTGTGTTGGAGCCAAGCCAAAAAACAACAGCTTCAGTATAATTTGCCAGGATGCTGAGGTACTCCGGCAAAAGACAGACACCTGTGTCCTGAGATGTCAGTGAGACTATTAGGAGTGAGAAAGAAAAAGAAAAAAAGATTGTTTTAAATTCATATTTAAAAAATTAGGTACACATTCAACAGTACAGGGTGGGTAATATTCATACCTGGGCAGAGGGCCAGCACTAGCCCCATGCAGTATCACTTAAGTCCTAGCCTTAAGTGATACATACATCTTGTGCCAGTCCCAGCCCAAGGGTCAATTTCACTCTATATGAGTCCGTCACTTACAGGAATACGATCAGTATTGTATAACAAGGCGCTCAGAAGAAAAGTCACAAGGAACGATAGAGGTAGTACATTGCAACTAATAATAAATAAAATAAAATCTACTCTCTACAAATCAGAGCTGAACACAACTAAGGCCTTCAGAGACATTTTCCTTTGAAGAATCATAGCCTCATTTACATGGAATTCGATAGAAATTCCCACAGAGAAAACAATACCTGTGTGTATCAGTTTCGAACCAAGCCTTAATTTTTGTGTGTCTGCTTCAGGTCCCCTACAAGTCCCTGTTGACATTCATTCTATTTTAAACACATTTGTTGATTAAACAGGAGAACAAATTTCTTTAATACACAAACCAGGCACAATACTCTTTCAGAGCATTAAAAAATATAGCACTGAAAAGAAGGGTGACAAGCAATTACTCCTGGCTCAGTCAGATATTCTCCAAATGTCTAAAGAGCAACTAATCCGACATTTCTGTCCCATAAATAAATAGTATTGTTTCCTTGTCCTTGATATTTAATTTGCCAGACTTTCCCTTTTGATCCCCCCACACACACACACACACACACACCTAGTAATGACAGTTTTCTATAGAGGTTATTTTTCCCCTTCCCATAGAGTTGTTTGGATGATGAAACCATTACTTTAAAAGCTAAATTCAAATAAAATCCGCTCCAGATATTTTGCACTGCCTCTGCTGTGAATCTTACGAACTCATGCTGTGCAAGGTGCTGTTTCCCCATCATCCCTGTTGAAAACATTTAGGCTAACAGTAAATATTAGTCAAATGAGTACAAGCCTGGAATGGTCCTCACTCAGGGTCTGGTTGGTAAGCATGGCCTAGTGGTCATGGCCACAACCCTGGACTGCCAAGGGGGTTGTGAGGAGGGGAGCCTGTGCCCTCCCACTCTACTGGGCTCCAACCCAGGGCCCTTTGGGCTACCAGTAATCTGGCAATGAAGGCTGCCCTCCCTGGTCCTCCTCCTATCATCTTCCCCTCGAGGTCAGCTCAGTCCAAGGCCTGGAGCTGTGGCCTGCAGGTCTACTCACCTCCACACTGTCACCCAAATGATCTAATTCCCTGTCTTTTAATTCCTCCAGCAGATGGAGCATTTGCTCCAAGTGTTGTGGGGTGGGGCTGACTAAGCCCCAAATGATCCCTAAACTCCTTGTTGCTCAGTGTGGGGTTTGTACACTCCATCACAAAGCCACATATTCGTGTGCAATGATTCTGGGGCTTAAGGCTGTAGGCATGAGGTAACATTTTCAAAAGCACCTAAGTGACTTTAGGAGACTAAAGCCCATTGACTTTCAATGAAATGTGGGCTCCTAACTGCCAAAATGACTATTGAAAATGGGGCTTATATTGAATGATATATAGAAATGTCTCGTTATAGTGTTCCTTACCTAAGTACCAGTCCTGCAGTGTGATAACCAGCTATGATGGGTTTTGAAGGAGTTCAACACCTTGCAGGGTAAGGGTCTCCTTACAGTTAGGAACTGATCCAAAGCCCATTCAACTTAAGGGAAAGACTCCCATTGTCTTCCGTAAGTTTTGGATCAGGCTCTTAAGTCACTAGCATATAATTACAGGTTTCAGAGTAGTAGCCGTGTTAGTCTGTATTCGCAAAAAGAAAAGGAGGACTTGTGGCACCTAAGAGTCTAACAAATTTATTTGACAGGTTTCAGAGTAACAGCCGTGTTAGTCTGTATTTCCAAAAAGAAAAGGAGTACTTGTGGCACCCTAGAGACTAACCTAAGCATAAGCTTTCGTTAGCTACAGAAAGCTTATGCTCAAATACATTTGTTAGTCTCTAAGGTAGCATATAATTGTCTTCTCACTTAGAATATCTAGGGAATTAATATATTTATGAGGAGCCAAGCCTTATGGCTCATTACAACGCAGACAAATCTATTCTGCATAACCCTCTTTCAAAGGCATTATTTTTCTTTACTTCAGTACCATCCATAAACATTATTGCAATGAGAGAAGGAAACAAATTGCAATAATATTGTCACCATTTTTAATAAGCTGAACGGATCCCTAATGCGTCATTGTCTCTCTCCAGGTGTACTTGTGTGTGGTTATTACAAATAGAAGAAGGCTGAATTTTGTTTGTAAAGTTTGCTGTAAAAACCCTATCTGCTTTCACTTGTTACATTATTTTAAGCTTATGCATTCACCAGCTGGCTGCACCTCCAGCATTTGTGTCTCTGAAAGAGGGTAGGGCCCAACGGCTGCTGGCACCCTGCGAGAGGGGCCACTGCTTTGCGCCCCTCCACCCCACAGCCCAGGAGGCTGTGGCCACAAGAAAAGGCCCTGGTGGCCTCATGCACCCATGGTGACCGCATTTGAGAAACACTGTGTAGCCTTAGTCCCATCGATATAGGGTCAGGTCTTTGAGTCCCTCTTCTCCATGCCTTGAAACAGTTCCTCAGAAACTCTGCAGCTAATCAGATCTTTTTGAAGACAGCCATCCCTCTCATTCAGGGGCTTCCAACCTTCCCTTACCCTGCATATCTAAGTTTAACACCCTATATATTCTTCTGATCTTCTTTTCATATTCCCAAACCGTCTAACCATGGCTTCCCTCAATTGCTCCATAATTGATACCACCTTCATGCTTCCCCTAATTCATTTGTTCCAAACATGGGCCATACTTGTAACTGCAAGTATCTGTCTTTTCATTTCCACTGTATTCAAGATGTGCTCCTGTCTTGTCCCCAGTGCCCAGCATTTGAAGCCATATAAAAGTGCAGGTCTGATTACTGTCTTGTAGATCATAACTTCTCATTTTCATAGGCATTCTTCTATCACAGATTGCTCTGCTCACTTCTCGCCTTCTAGCCCATGTCTTTCCTGTTCTGTTTATAAATTGTTGAGTTTATCATTTTCCTGTAAAGCAGGCTTGTGTAAATGAGAATCAGGCCTTATTCAGGCTTTGGCATGATGTATATTTTTGTTCTAGTGTAAATGATACATGTCCAGTTATGCTAGCATTATCTGACTGTTTAAAAGGGCACTAGTACATCAGACCTCGTGGCAAAATATCATGGTGCTACACCAGTCTCTGGAAAAATGTATAATGCATTCGTAGGATGTTTAAAAGTTCTGCTTACATAGCAAATCAAAACAGAGCTTAGCTCCTAGCAAAATGGCATCTTCAATATTTTTTGCATTTTTTAAGCTAGAGATTGAGGCTTGTTTTTCAAGCTTGCTGATGCAAACCCCATAAAGATAGGGCAGCCTGTCAGAGTAGAAAGGATGGCACTTTTTGTCCTTGTTCTTCCATTGCCAAGGTTTTACATTTGAAATCAGTACTTCCATAGTGAATTTAAGAATTATGAAGAGACTAAAGTGATAGCCCTAATACATATTCCATATAGGCAATGGGAGATTCCTCTCCACCTGCCCCATCTAGGGATAAAGGGATGTCTTGAGCCTCAGGTCTTTCTCCAATCCCAGTGATTATCCCTCTGCAAGCCACTTGTGTTCTGTACAAAGTAGGATTAATGAACTAAACTTGAAATTTTCACTAAATGCAGACATGACAAAAAGGAGCTGGAGGCTTGCCACCCAGAGCTGGTTCATGCTCCTAAGGTCCCATCAGTACATTTTTCTCCCTTAGAACCATCATCTGGCTTCAAATATAAGCATGTCGCTCTGAAAAAGATTGGGGGATCATGGTGGATAATCAGCTGAACATGAGTTCTGAATGTGAGGCTATGGCCAAAAGGGCCAATGCAATCCTTGGCTACATAAACCAGGGAATCTCAGCAAGGAGTTGAGAGGTTATTTTAACTCTGTATTTCACACTGGTGTGACTGCAGCTGGAATACTGTGCCCAGTTCTGGGGTCCACAACTCAAGAAAGATAAATTGGAGAGGGGTCAGAGAAGAGCTATAAGAATGCTTAAAAAACTAGAAAACATGTCTTATAGTGATAGACTCCAGGGCTCAATCTATTTAGGTTTACAAAGAGAAGGTTAAGGGGTGATTTGATTTCCATCTATAAGTACTTGCATGGGGAACAAATATTTAATAATTGGCTCTTCAGTCTAGCAGAGAACAGTATACCATGATCCAATGCCTGAAAGTTGAATCTAGACAAATTCAGACTGGATATTAGCCGTAAATTTTTGACAGTGTGGGTAGTTAACCATGGGAACAATTTACCAAGCATTGTGGTGGAGTCTCCATCACTAACAATTTTTAAGTCAAGATTGGATCTTTTTTCTAAAAGGTCTGCTCTAGGAATTATTTGGGCGGAAGTTTGATGGCCTTTTTATACAGGAAGACTAAATGATCACAATGGTCCCTTCTGGCCTTGGAATCTATGAATCTGTGTGTATTAAAAGTCAGAATCTGGCGCACGATGAAATTCAACCTAATGCAGAGACAGCCCATACACAGAGCTCCAGGTCACTTCCAGAGAAGTGAGTGCAGAGGGGAGGATTAGAGGTCAGAACCAGTGGCCACATAGCGGATGTCAATGTGCCTTGTGTTTCCCCTAATCTGGAATAGCTTCTTAACAAACAGGAAATCAGGGTGTGCCCAGAGTGGAAGCAAACTGTTCTGGAAACTTTAGGTTCCATATTGAAAGCCTGGCAGTAGGGGGGTGGTCTACCTAGGAAACAACTATACTGGTTGCTGCCCTATTAATAAGAGGATTGGTAGCATTGCAGCATGATTCTCATCAATTCTGGCTTCCAGATGTAGCTGCTCAAGACATGTCAACATACCCTGGGCATTCCACATGCTTCCAGCAACATTCAGAGCTTGTTCGTGGAATTTTGGTGTCTAAACTCCTTTCCTGTTCTTTTATCTCCGTGCTAAAATTGCTTAATGGTCTTCCAGTATCACTGCTGGTATTTCAGGCCCTTCCTTCTCCACCTCACTGAGGGAGCCACTATTCTGCTCCCAGCTCTTCCTCACCTCCAATCAATTTTTTATGCTCTAAGCTACAATGGGCTTTTACACTCTCCAAATTCCAGGCTCTGACTTGCTCCATTGCATGTTAGAGTAGCTGATGTCCGCGTGGGAAATCGGGTTTGCCAAAAAAAAGGCTGAGAGAGTCACTGAGTTCAGAAGCAAATTTGTTTTCCCATGAAGTATCTCGCAAGAAATGTGTTTTGGCTTAGATTGTCCCCCACTCTCAGACCACAGGCATATATTTGCTAGATACTATATAGAAAGAATAAAATGCCAATCAGTTTTACCATTCCAATGAGAATTATACACTCAGTTCTATGTAAACAAGAAATTTAAAACATTGTCATTTCTTTAATGGTTCTCTTTTCTGTTTTATTTCGCCTTCAAAACTGTATTTCAATAGTTGTGTTTCGAATGATGTTGATAGAAGATCACTATGCACAGGGCCGTCCTTACCCATACGCAAAGTACGCAGCTGTGTGCTGCTCCAGCCCCTGCTTGGCTCTTCCCCAGGGCCCCGCCCCTGCTCTGCCCCAGCCCTGCCCCCCTTCCCCAAAGCCCACGCCCCTGCTCTGCCCACGCCCTACTTCTTCCCGCCCACACTCCCCTGAGGACTCCAGAAGCAGCCAGGCCTGCACTCACCGGTAAGTAGAGCAACCCGGCCCCAGCCTGCTCCACTCCCCTGGCTCCCAGCTGCACCGCCGGCAAGTGCAGGGTAGCGGTTCCCCCATCCCCACAAGCTTGGGAGCCAGGGAAGCAGAGCAGGCTGGGGCCGGGTCACTCCACTTCCCGCAGGAAGTGGCCAGGCCCCATCCCCCATGGAGGGGGTGCTGTGTAGGGCATCAAAATAGCTAGGGACGGCCCTGACTATGCAAACTCACTGAATGATGTACAGTAGAACCTCATTTATCTGAAACTCACTTATCCAAAAAAAACCATGTATCCAAAATTGGGTTAGGTATCCCAATATGCATCATTTGAATGCAAAAATTCTTAACATTCACATAAATTCTGCTCTGCCTTCTACACTGAGTTCTACTGTGTGATTGTAATTGGGATTTTTTGACTCCCACTCACTGGTTTCTTAAGACATTGTTTTATATAAAGAACCTTCAAAAGAAAATGAAAAGAGATTATTTTGCTGAAATCTCCAGCAGACTCAAAATTTTTCATGACAACAGAAATGACGAGGGATGTATAAGTACATAAACACAATTTCCACTGTACAGTATTTTGCACTACACTAACAAATTCTCTGCCTGATATCATAATGTTGCACAGAGAGAACAACTGAAATTTTATCTTTTGACTATATCAGAGAATACTATGCAGATATTCCATAATATTTAAGTCTTACTAATAATTAGAGATAAACTGTCAGGTTAAAAATAATATTTGTAAAAATGTATTTACTCATCTTAGATTAATAAAAAGTGAAAGAATTTTAAAAGTTTAATTTCACATTTCACTACTTATGCTGCTTGATCACTCTTAGCATGTCACTCAGCTTGGACGAAAAGTCAACTTCACTTGACTAGTCAGTTTCACTCTCTAGTTCTCTAGTATTCATACCATACTGAAATATTTGGGTTGCAAATATTGCAGGATAATGTTTACTTTTTGTTTCATGTACCACTGCTAGGTTGCTGATCTACCCTGTGCTAGTTTTATCTTCTTTGCAGGCTTGCCAGTTCCTTCTCCAATGATTCCATTAAGGCTAGTGGAATTCTGCATTTTGGCAGTCTGCTGGGCTCCATATGGGGGTCTATTTCTAATTGCAACTCACCCTCTGGGTGTCCATTTCCTTGAAATATGCTCTTATATTCTGTTAGAATTCTAGATAGGACCCACAGTAACTGTTCTTCCTGCTTCATGTTGAGGATATAGTAGTGTTGTACTGCAATCAGATCTGTGGCTTGCATTGCCCTGCTGCCCCTCAGTGGGTGGTATTCCTGCATCAACTACTATAAAATCCAGGCGTTAACATCTCTTGTTTTGTGAGTTTCTTGTCAACAGCCTGAATTTACCCCCTGGCCTCAGGCTGGTTTTATTGTACAAGACATGAGCAAATTTTACAGTCTAATATTGATGTTGATCAGTGTTGCTGGAATTACATGGTAGCTGGCTCCACAGTCCAGATGGAATCAAAGTAGTTGTTGATATAATACCATAGTTGCAATATGTCAGTTGAATGGCTGGCAGCCTTCTTCTGAAGATCATGTACACTAAGAGTCTCTGGATCTGCTGAGGATCTCCTCCTGTTCACTGGAAGTCTCTGCATCCCCTCGGTCACTGCATGTACTGCTATATTTTATTCCTGCGGTTGCTGCAGCATGGGAGCATACGCCCTTGCCCATAAGCTGACCATTTTTCTTTCATGCTGCTTTCCACACTGTATTCGCTGGAGCATGATGCCTGCATTCTCAGTTACTCCTTCTCTCTCATGCTTCCTGGGTTCCTTTAGCTTGAGCCTGTGTACTTGTTCTGCACCAGTGGCTATTATTGTTTTGCTGAGCCATTCATTTATGGCTTATTACAACAATCTGTAGCACACTAACCCCCTCCCCTTTTGTCCTGTAACTGCAGAGGTGTTAATGGGCCACTCTACCTTGAATGGTCCCTTACAACAGGTGCTAACTACTTATGCTAAACAATCTGTTCCGCCTTGCACTGGACAGTGGTGTTTTTAAATATTCTGAAAATAGCGCCCACTATATTATGGGGCAAAGGAAGCAGTTATACAGCTGAAATAGGCAATGTGAACATCCTAGTTTTTATAATAAGTTCTCCAGACCAAAAAGGCTACCTTCAACTTTGTGTGGTTTTACAACACTGTAACTACTGTATCTCATCAGAGATGACGAAGACAGGCTTTAGGATGACTGCTTTATTTAACTAACAACAAGAAATAACTGTTAATGTAAACAGAGTATTGATGCTGCTGTAACCTAGCCTGGCTGCATTCGCTTTCTCAGCCTCTGCGACTGGTTCCTGTCTTGGAGCGTGAGAGAGTCTGAGTCAACAGGAAGTGTATCGCTGCATGGTATCATGCTGGATGTGCCACAATTTCCTGCTGAAGCATAACCCTTTACAATGCAAGCATAATCAAACATCTTTCAATTTCTCTTCCCCTCTCATTTTCTATTAAGCTTAAAATTGACAGGCAAATCCTGTCTCATTTGTGTGGCTGCAGACTGCCCTCTGGGAGAGGTAAGATTCAAAGTATGGAGAGCCTAGATTCTCTGAGGACCCTCTGTTCAGCTGCACATAACAGACCTTGGAGGTGAGACTGGCTGGGATAAGTCTAATGAACAGGTTCTCCAGACATGAGAGTTGTGGTCTATTCTAGCCTGGGAAATGGTTCCACTCCTGCTCAGCAAAGTGTGGGGGCAGGATATGACTTCCTGTGGAGTTCTATGACTCCCAGACTAAGTGAGCTGTATGCTTTGGAGAAGATTTTCTTCTTAAAGCATATTTTAAAATAACTCCCCAGGCACATTTATGAACAAACATTGCCAAAAGCAAAGTATATAAGGAGTAACCATATTGCCTCAGATTTCTTGAAACAAAAGTTTGACTGAATCAGGCAGCTGGTTACATAACAATAAACAATGTTAAGAGTTTTCTCTCAGAGGAAGAGAGAAAAACCATCAACTTCACCCCAGACTATTACAAGTATACAAATATTTACTTCAAAAGCAGAAGAGAACACACAGAATACACAGGATTTTAGAAAATAATCATTGGACACTGTACTACCCTGAAACTGTAAAAGAAAATGTCTAGTTCAAACTCAGTAAGGCAGGGAAACCAGACACAAAGCCCACAACCACACATTTACATAAGAAGAAAAGGAGTACTTGTGGCACCTTAGAGACTAACCAATTTATTTGAGCATAAGCTTTCGTGAGCTACAGCTCACTGCATCAGATGCATCCGATGCTTATGTTCAAATAAATTGGTTAGTCTCTAAGGTGCCACAAGTCCTCCTTTTCTTTTTGCGAATACAGACTAACACGGCTCTTACTCTGAAACCACACATTTACATGACATTTTGAAAATGAATTTGCTGCATATGATTTCAGGGATGTTTCTGGGAGACACAGCTTTTTCCTGTGCAAGTTTTCCATAGTTTTAATCATGTACTTTGCTAAATAATGACGTTTTGTAACTTTGAGGGGGAAGGAATTCATTACACAGAAGGTGTTTCCACTTCTGCTGGTTATAAAGGCTGGCTCCTGCAATTCTCGCTAATGAGAACAGGCTGTCTCCTTCCAGTACCTACTGAGAATCCCTCCTGTTGTGAGGAAATAACAGATTTTGTGAACACAACACATTTGATTTGAGCTGTCAGCTTTCCTGTCTGGTGAACAGTGGTGAAGGACTAAGTGCAGCACTGGTGTAGATTGTCATCACCTCCCTTTGGGAGATCCGAGTACCTACTTTTCTTAAGGAAGCATCTGGGTGACCTTGCTTCAAGAAACCAACACTTGATGCTGCCAGTCTGGTGAATTATTGGCATCTTCCCTTTCTGACTCAGTTCAGACCTACCTCTGTCTCTATGCCATCCTGCAGCTGTTCCCGACTGCAGAAATAGATACGTTGAAGTCCCCTCAAAGCTGGCGCTAAAGATACAGCATTCTCCAGGATGACCCCTCAGCTGTGGAACAAGCTTCCACCTTTCACCCAAAACAGTCTGGGACCTGTGAATTTCAGATCATGCTGTGAAACCCATCTTTTTGCCCATCTGACTAAGGTGGTATTTGTTTATTGGAGAAGGAGTTTTGATGGGAAAAAATCCCTCCAATTTGTTTGTGTTGGGGTGGAGTTTCAACAGGGATCTGTTGCAGGTTTTTTGTTATTGAATTGTTATTTTGAATTATATCAAAGGCACCCAGAGAGGTGCTTTTACGTCATTATAAATTGAAATAATACATACATATATAAATAAATAATGGGAGTAGCCCCTAAACATGCAACTAGTCCAGGGGAGGTCCACTCACATTAATAGTTTTCTGGATCACACCAAAGCTTACTCAGCCAACGTTCTGAAAAATGAGTGCCCCATTTTAGAGACCTTTGGCCTTTCAGAAGTGCTGAACACCCACATCTCCTTTATTTGCCCTCAGTTGGAGTTATGGATACTCAATACTTTTGATAATCAGACCCAAGGTGCCTCAAGTTGAACATTGAATATCCAGACACCCACAGTCAATGGCCAATTTTGAAAATATGGCCCTATTAGCTAAACTGTGCTTTAAAAACAATGATCCAGGTGGTGTAGTTCTGCACCAATCCCCCACCACGAGCTCCAGAAGGCATAGGCAAGTACAGGGGAAGCATGCAGCAACCACACCCCTTAACAGGAACAGTGTATTCCCACTCAGTGATCAGCCAACTCTGACGACTGGTGTGGAGAGAAGAGTGGGACTGTCTGCATGCCCCTAATGAGACAGGCTAACACTGGTAGCCAGCAACAGTCCTTGCACACAAGGAGAATGCAAGGGCTGCAGCAGTTGTGTCACGTCCAGAACACAGGAGTCAGCCGCAATCTGGCCCCCCAGTATTTGTTTTTTATATACGTTAAGACTCAGAATATCTTTTCACATCGGCATTTGCAATGTAAAAAACTGATGTGATTGTGTTGCTGCTATATCTTCAGTGCATGATGGTTGCTGGTTCCGTCCATACTAGCCTGTGGTTCACAAGGGACTTTGTCGTCACAGTGATTGGAGCACAAGGTGTTCTGGAAGCTCTTTTTAACTGTGACCGGGTGAACTGTTTACGAAATTTTCTGCATGGAAGGAAGAGAGAGAGAGAAGGGTAAATTTCTGCCCTAAACTCTGCTCAGCTGCTCGCTATCAAAAATAAAAACCAAATGCTCCATTACTTAAACCCTACCAGAGTGGACATGCTAGTTTTGGGATATGGAGACTTCTAGGTAACCCGAATGAATCCAGTCGTTTGTGACTCAGAGCTACTGCCAGCCAATGACCTTTAAGTGGCCAAAGAAGAGTAAGTTGGTGGTGTCTGTTAAGTGTTTACATTAAAATAAATAAATAAATAAATAAAACCAACACCTTGTGCCAGAACTGGTACTCAGTTGCATCCTTGTTTGTGATTTCAGCACAGGATTGAAATGGCTTAGAGTGAGCATTACCACACCCCCCAAGAAATGATGAAGCATGCAGAAGGGGTGGGTTTGGAAAAATCTCCACTGGCATTATTTGCATGGTATCTGTTCTGTAGATCTGTCAATCTGGCACCTTTCACAAGCACTAAATTCACTTCATATTTGCAGATTATAAATCAAACACATTCACTAAAGATGGCCTTGTGGTTTTTATTGGAATCTCAAAGTACAGTGATGTCTGCCTGAGTCTGCAGAGAGCCTGAAACAATTGTTTAAAGGAGGGAATTGCCCACATTCATCTTAATGGACTGTTAACTCTGAAACCTAAATATGACAATCTGTGGCATACTGAAAATGTGAGTCCAACATAAAATTGAATTAAATATCAAAATAAATAACAGGAGCTATTGAACTGACTTTATTCATTTTCATATTGAATTCAATAAAACTGTCCATTTTTACAGATTTATCTGAAGCTGCTGCAAAATTTGCCGCAGAGTACATGGGGCTTTGGCCATGTCCATTTATAAAGCAGAACATAGTGACCAAAATAAAACAAGCAGCCAACAATAAACAGAGGGTACTAGAGTATTATATGAAGTATGGTTTAGACATGAGAGGGTGTCTTACAGGTAAAACCATTTGACTATTTTATTTAATGTGTACACACAGACATTTAGTTATCATAACGACAACAAAACAATATAAGCCACAATACACTACCATGGTTTCCACTCTCATGCCCTAGAATATAGCAGGTTAGGATCCAGGATTATTTGGTATCAAGCAAGACATCTGTATAGCTCAAAGACCAGGAAAAACACAGTCAGAAAAATTAAACCTGCTATTTTAACACCATCCTGGAAATATATGAGCTTCAAAGAGTTAATAAAGTGCTATCATGTGACAAGGCAGCATAATTTTAAGCCTTAAGATATTTCTGATTGACTGGGAAGGAAGTGAATACTGAATAGTAAGGCCTAGACATGTAAATTGTCTCCCTTAAAAAGTGTCCATTCCTAGCATAAATATAGAGCCTGAATTTATAATCCCTTAGTGCTGTGAGAAGTTGTTGCTCGCAACAGAAGTCACATTGACTTAAATAAGGATCATTCCCCTAGGTACTTGCAGGATTGGGCCTCTATTTTGTTTTCAAAGCTTGAACATAAAGGACTAACACTGTTAGTGCTCAACTAGATACCACTGGTTCTGTCTCAAATATTTAGAAATCAGATTATAATTTGCCATTTTGAAATGTTAATATGGCAACCTTACAAGCTGTCAGAAAGATCCCAGAAGACAATGCATCATAAAATTCACTCTTGTAAAATTTGATTAAAAGCCAACACAACCTTCAGTAACAGAACAGAGTGAGGAGCTTAATTATAATCCTATGTTTTGTATTTCATTCACAAGCACAATTCACCTGATTCAATACACAGATCAACGAATATGCTCCAATGTTATAGAGTTACAACTGACATAACATGTAATTATATTAAAATGATACACTGTTTTGATATCATTAGTCAATGAAAAAAAAATAAAGTCAAAAGGCCTGATTCTGATCTCACTTACACCAGTGTAAAATCAGTGTAAGGAAAAGCAGAACCAAGAGGATACATGTTTTAGCCTCATTATGTCAAGCAAGACGTCGTAATAGTGGACCAGATACTTAGTGTAAATCAGCACAGCTCCATTGAAGTAAATGTTGTCACCAGAATTATGTCACTTGACACCAGCTGTGGAGCTGGCCCAGTATTTCTAGTTAACTAGGGTTGTGTAAACACATCCAGAGCTATTTTTTATTATTATTTAAGGGTTGTGTTTCCTTAAAAAAGACGAGAAGAATAGGAACCACAATAGGTTTGATTAAGCACATGAACATTTAGATGATCATTTTACTGATGGCCAAAAGCTCTGAGGAGTTTGAAATCTAAATACAGCCAAAGCTTTTGAGATTCACCCATCACACTTTATAACCCTCCTGCATTTATAAACATCATGTTAACAACAATGTTAAGGCTGTGGCACTAGCTGACATAAGATACGAAATTCAGAGAGAAGGCTTACAGTCCGTCTTCCACTCACAACATTTCACCTTTTCTCTCTATACACACACACACACAGTGGAGTGACGTAAGGGAAGAGTCACCTTTGAAGTTCAATTTCATGTGCCTAGGTCAATTTATTTTTTTTAAGAAATGTAAGGTTTTTATCGTCTGGTGGTAGTTATGGTGGATGAATGGATTTAATATCTTTAATGGTGATAACATCCTTTACAGTTGTTATGAAAGCGTGATTGCCATTCCCCTGCTTTTCCCTTTGATTTTTATATTAGTCTTTGAAGTGTGATGAGTTAAAGATGTCATTAGAAATTCTAATTAAAAAGAATTATATTTCTAGTCCAATAAAAACTAGAGGTATATATGGAAATGAACCAAACCCTCAATAGGAAATTGGCCTGGTGTGTGTCATTTAGTTGTTACATTACAGTAATATTTTCAGGTCAGTTTTGCACATAATTCAAAAAATGAGAGTAACTGGGAGGAAATTGCTTAGAAGGCACAAAGGGTGTCAAGACTGATAAACCTTAAATGCTGTCCTTTTTAAATAAGCTGCTTTATGAAATGCTCTAAGAGCAAGGGGTGAAGGGTATTGATAAGTATCAGGCTATTAGACAGCAGTTCGTATGGGGCCTTCTTGGTTACACTGACAGCCTAGTACAGATGACACTTTGAATGGTATGCAATTTATGAGATTCAAGAGTCTATGTCTGGAGGTGCTGCTGAAAGGCCTGAACATCATTTAAATATTTTAAGAGTTTGCTCTAAATGTATGAGATGACTCTTTTCCAATACCACAGAAGCTTCTTTCCCCTTCCTCCCCCCATAGTTCTTTTCAGATTTTACATCAATATTTATGGAGAGAAACTATTCTCTGTGAACAATAGTAAAGAGACATTCTTGTCACTTTGGAAAGATACAACCAGAATGTCTTACTAGCATTATGTCATGTTTTCAGAAATCAGGTTATCATTAAACCTGCTTACCCATTGCTCAGATAGTTTTATTCTAATGATCAGCTATAGATATTAAAGACAAAGTAACATTTTCATTGTAACTTTTCTTTGTGGAGAGGAAGGATCTTGGTCCTGTGTTTGAAGCACAGACTAGCACTCAAGACAGCTGAGTTTGATTCCCAGATCTGCCACTGATCTGCTGTGTGACGTGGAGCAAATCAATTCACATTTTTCTTTTTCTGTTTCCCCTGCCACCCTGCGTCTGGACTATCTCTTACCATGTGTTTGTACAGTGCCTAGAATAATGGCATCGCTAGACACCACTGTAATACAAGTAATAAAAAATAATAAACAATGCTATTAATAATAATATAGTTCCAGTTTTGTCACAGATTTTGTGCACCACCTTGATTGTCACCTAACCTTTTGTGCTTAAATTTCCCCTGAAAATGGCTTAATTCACTAATACTTTAAAGGTGTTTTGAGATCCTCAGAGGGCACTACCGCAGTGCAAAGTATTATTATAAGTCTAGGAGGTTTTGGAATTTATTTTTGGACCTTTACTTTAGCACTTGAGTGCTCACTCTCTTTGGTTCTAATATTTACTGTTTTCCCATGTCTCGGTTTTATATTTCTGTTTACCTGTAGCTTCTGTGTTCCTCTGAGCTTGCCAGTAGTTCAGGAAGTGGTCTGATTATTCAGCTGGGCTTCCTTAACAGACTTCAGTATGGGGGTTGTCTCTGACAGCAATGTCAGTTACAGTGATGTTCAGGGTATACAAATTAACTCCCCACATGATACAAGTGATACAAAATTTAAATATTTGATATGATAAATCTTGCTAAACAGAGAAAGAAAACAAACTGCTCTCATTTAACCCTGGCAATTTAAAATATGTGGTAGAAAGCACTGTGTTTTTGCTCTCATTTGAACAGTTTGATGAAAGGCCATAAACACATTAATTAAAAACGTGATTCGCTTTTTTAATATCAAAGTTTAACCCTCACTCCTGTTCCCCACTCCATTTATGCACAAGGTCAGATTCCCTACTCATATTAAATGAATTCTATAGACTTCTGTGGAGCCACTCTCCATTTACACCAGCGTGTAAGGGAGAGCAGAATCTGGCCTCCTGTTATTTGTTGGTGCTTAATCATTTCCTGCAGCTTAACTTTCTACAGATACATACCCCTCTTCAGGCAGTATCTGGAACACGGAAAGCAGGTTCTTGAGTTTTTTAAGTTCAGTTCACCAATCTTCTTGTTCCATCCTAGCCTAGTTGATCATTAGACACATTTCCATTTGCCACTAACAATAAGTGAATCTCAAAAGACAGAAACATTTTGTTCAGTTTGGATAAGTTACCAAATTCCAGATATTGTTCCAAGATTTTTTTCTACTAAAGGAAGATTCATTAAAAAACAAGATTACCTTGAATTTACTAATATATACCCACCCCATGGAGCTTGGAAAGCTGTCTACAGTTCAGGTTTGCAGAGCAAGGAGGCCCCAAATTGATTCCTGTACACTGAATAATTTATACTGTGTCAGCCGGGTGATGAATCTCATTTCTCCCATTTTTTACCTCACATATAAAGATTCTAATTTTGCATTTTACCAATATCACTTTTCATGCTCATCCACTTGCTTCTCAGAAAAACTGTCCTTCTGGACATAGATAACGAAAACATGATTCAAAGCTAGACCCAAAGCAGCATCAACATGATAGTGGACATTTTTTCTGAGCCTAGCAACAAAATGAGGGGAAGATCGCTCAATAAGTCAGATAAAATTGGAATAAAATGTTATTTTTGATTCATCCTGAAATACTCCTACTGTAGCACATTAATTCACAATTACACTGTAGCATCTTTCGTCATTACAACATCCCTGTGGGACAGCGATTGTTACATCTGTTTTAGAGAGGAAAAAAAGAGAGCGCAGTACGACTAATCAATCAGGAGCGGGAGCGACACTAGAACCCAGGAGTGCTGATTCCTAGGCCTTGTGCTTTAAGCACTTGACAGTGTTTCCCATTCTGCGCCAGGTACCATGACTGACATTTTGCAGGACAATGAGTTTAGACCAGGCCCACTGGGAGGGGGGGCTAGCAAAGGGGGCAATTGCCCAGGAGCCTGAGCGATTTAAAAGGGCCTGGGGCACCTGGCCATCGCTGCTGCTGCGGTATCAGTGGTGGTGGCCAGGAGCCCAGGCCCTTTTAAATTGTTCGGGCAGGCCACAGGGCTCCTAGGCACCCACCAGCAGGTCCCCATCTCCCCCCAGTGCCTCCCACCCACCGCTGTCAGCTGTTTGGTGGCATGCTTCAAGCACTTGGGGGAGGGGAAGGAGCAGTGGATGGGAAGAAGTAGGGCGGGGCAGACCTGGGCCATGCGTGGCCCAGATGCCAGGAGTGGAAGGGGCCGCACCAGCCCCTTGTTCAAGCCACTGAGACTCTGCTCTGCAGCCCTGCGTGGTGGCTGCCTGAGAGAGCCTGGCTGGGAAGCTGACTTCCGCTCCCTGCCCAGGCCCAGGCTTCAGAGCAGCGATTAGGAGGGGCTGGCGGTAAAAGCAGCTCCCTCCTGCTCCTGCCCACCAGGGAGCATGGCAGAACATGCTGCGGGGAGGGGAGACAGGCCCAGCAGGAGGACAAAGTGCCCACCCCCCAGGTACATGGGGTGGGGAGAGCGTGGTGGTGGCCCTGGGCTGGGCAGGGAGGGCGGCATGTGCCCTGCCCTTTAGATCATGCCCCCCAACTATGGAGAGGCACTAGTTATATATGGAGCGCCCTTGGGGGAGGGGACGGAACAGGGGTCGGAAGAGGTGGGGCGGGGGTGGGGCATTGGGGGAAGGGGCCTATGATGGAGTAAGGTGTCGAGCACCACTGGAAATCTTGCAGTCGGTGCCTATGCTCCTAGGCATGCGAGGGGTGGTACCGGCAGTGGCAAAGGCAGGCAGGCAGCCCTGGTCATGCCAGAAGAGCACGCCCAGAAGCACAGCCGGCATCTTACTGGGCACCAGTGGGGGAACCATTGACTGTTCTGCCCTAGGTCCCGGAATTGATGTTGGTGGGCCTGGTTTAGACACACCTTGTCCATTAAGGATTTCCACTATACTGCACTGAAAATCTCAACTCATACATTTAATCATTTAGGCCCAGATTCAGCAAGTGCCTAATTTCAATCATGTGGGGAGTCCCACTGACTTTAATAGGATCACACATGTGCTTAAAGTAAGACTCATTTTAATCTAGCACTTTGCTTTACAAATCATTTCTGAAGAAGGCAGTATGTTCAAAACACCATTGCTATCTTTAGTTTCTGTTTTCAATACAAATATAATAAAATCCTGCTTTTTACTTTTCTTGAGCGTTTAGCTCTGTAGGAGAAGACATTTGATCCTGTCAGTATTTTCCCCTAGAAAAACCCACCACTACCTGAAATGATATTTACCTGACCTTCTGCAATTATAATATTGGGTAGGATTTTAGTTAAGAGACCTATGTGCAATACAAGAAACATTTTTGGGGGGCGTTGCAGGGTAAGATTTTTATGAGCAAATTCTTTTTTGTTTCTTTTTCTTGCTTTGTGTGATTACTTCAGGATAATTGGTTTTATCTGGGCTTTATTGGTCTGTACAGTACATTTTACAGTGTCATAGGTTATAATCTCATCTGGGGTTCAGGGAAATATATAATGTTTTTCTTTCATTAATAATACATATTCTTTTCTTGCAAGAATATATGTTCTGACTGGCTATTTTTGGATGAGCGTCTCGGTATTCTGTGTCTGATATAATGCCATATGTAAGCACTGTGAATAAGAGGCTCTTCGTCATTTGGAAAGGATTGAGAATCAAAATTATTTATTATTTACCAGGAGATTAAGGGCAAAATTCTCCTTATTGAGCTGCACGCTGGAGCAATGATCCACCTCACTGATCTCTTGCATAACCAGCATTTAAATTCCATATAGAACTTCTATTGCAGAATACAGAATAAAAACACACTACAGGCAAGAGAGGAGACTTTTGCCATAGGTTGGTTTGATATTCTAAATTCAAAAAATATCTCCATTTGAAAGACAACGAAAGTATTTTATTATTGTATTAATAAATTCATAGTAATCCTAGACTGTTATTGTTTTAATTTTCTGACATTAACAATTCTACTTTCATCCAGGTATTTCATGGCCCTAATTTTACAACATCCCTGTGAGTTTGGTAAATAGTCATTTGTCCATAACAAATGGACGAAATGAGAGAGAGGTTAATATTATTATTATAATTATTTTTGTATTTTATAGTCCTTAGGAGCCCCAGTCATGGGCCAGGACCCCCTTGTGCAAGGCAATGTACAAACACAGAACAAACTGACCCAAAGAGCTTTCATTTTAAGTGACTTGGCCTATGTCCCTCTGTGACGGAGTAGCAAGTAGAGAGTATTAACCTGGTAATGTTGCACGGGAGTTTTACTAGTTTACTGTCTGCATTGATACTAAATGGTGGTAGGATATAAGGGTGTGACTTCACTGAGGAATGATACTTGACGGCCAGCACATAACCTATGGTGGCTGCCCTGTGTAACCTGAACCTAAGAGGGGGTTGGGGCCAGGTGACACCTTAATCCCAGGAAACTGGACAAAGGCTGGAGGAGGAGGAGCCAGGGTGTGTGGCTGGGTGAGACTGCTGAAGGGACTTTCAGTTTGGAGCTGGCTGGGAAGACGGGGGGAGACCCAGAACCTGGGTCTGGGCTCCCCACTCCCCAAGATGGGCATGACTCAGGGGTCCTGTTTTCTGTAGCTACAAGCTCTGTTTTAGACTGTGTTCATCTCATCTAATAAACCTTCTCTTTTACCAGCTGGCTGAGAGTCATGGTGAATCGCAGAAAGTGGGGGATGCAGGGCCCTGACTTTCCCACACTCCATGACACCCTCCAGCAAGACAGAGACAGAGGTTAGAAAAAGGCCATGTCTACACTACCAATTTCTGTCAACAAAAGTGATGACGACACCTGAAAGACGACATCATAAAAATCAGAATTTCATGTTCATACTTGAACCCTCTGTTGGCAGATCGTGTACACACTGGGGGCACCATTGTCGACAGCATGTGAGTACCTATCCCACAGTCCAACTTGATACCTTTGGTCACTACGTGTTGTGGGAAGGCAGAGTGGATTGCAGTGCATCTGGAGATCTGGCTAAATGTCCTGTGATGCATTGCTTTGTGTCCCAGTACTCCATGGGCTTCTGGCTTTCTTTTGCAGCGTTTTTGCAAAGGCCATTCTCTGCTGTGCACCCCGGCATCTTTGTGAGAAGGGATGTAACCTGCACTGCTCTCCTATGCTCTGATAACTGTCATAAGACATCGTGGATGGCAGTGAAGTTAATCGTCAAGTTCCTAACTGAAGAAGACTCACAGACACCAGACATTCTGCATGACATGGATAGGAGGAGCAACTTGATATTGCTATTGGCATTCACAGAGTAGCTGCATAGGGTAGACCATCCCTTTTGGGCTTGGAAAACAAGAACTGAATGGTGGGATCATATCATCATGCAGGTGTGGGATGAAGAACAGTGCAGCTAAAGTGCAGTGCTACAAAACTTTCAGATGCAGAAAGCCACCTTCCTGGAACTGTGTGTGGAGCTCACCCCAGACCTGTGGTGCAAGGACACCAGAATAAGAGCTGCCCACTTGGTAGAGAAGTGTGTGACAATTGCTGTGTGGATACCAGTCAGTCACAAATTAATTTGGAGTGGGGAAGTCAACCAGTGGAGCTGCGTTCATGCAAGTGTGCAGGGCAATAAATTGCATCCTGTTATGAAGGGCTGTGACTCTGGGAAATGTGCATGAAATAGTGGAGGGCTTTGCAGAAATGGGTTTCCCAAACAGTGGAGGGTGATAAATGGCGCACATATTCCAATTTTGGCACCAGATCACCTTGTGACAGAGTACATCAATAGGAAGAGGTACTGCTCCATGGTGTTGCAGGAGCTTGTGGATTACCGAGGGCATTTCACTGACATCAACGTGAGGTGGTTCAGGAAGGTGCATGATGCATGCATCTTCAGGAACACCAGACTGTACAGAAAGCTGCAAGTGGGGACTTTCTTGTCAAACCAGAAAATTACAGGGTGGGGATGCTGAAATGCCCACACTGATCCTGGGAGACCCTGTTTCCCCCTTCCAGTCGTGGCTCATGAAACCTCACACAGGAAACCTGGACAGCAATAAGAAGCGGTTCAACAACAGGATAAATACGTGCCCGATGACCATTGAATGTGCCTTTGGCATATTTAAGGTACGCTGGCGATGCCTTTATGGCAGGCTAGACCTTAATGAGGATAATATTCCCATGGTCACAGCCGCATGCTATACATTGCATAATCTCTGTGACACTAAGGGTGAAAGGTTTGCTCAAGGGTGGAATGTTGAGGCAGATGGCTTGGCTGCTGATTTTGAGCAGCCAGATACCAGGGCTGTCAGAGGAGCCCAGAGGGGGGGCAATTCGAATCAAGGAGGCTTTGATGCAGCACTCTGACAATGAGCACCAGTAATGTATATATCTGTCACCAGTGTTAGTTTTCCTAGGATGCAATGGTGTCATTCTGGGCCTTATAGTCCTGTAAGAAACACTGATAACACCTGTTCATGTACTGGTAGTGCCTGCAGTCTCAATTTGTAGAAAAAAATAAAGGTGATTCACCATTAAAAAAACTTTGCTTTTATTGAACAAGAAACAGCACACAAACACTCGGATGCCTGCTGAAAAAGGAGGAACCAGGGAAGGACTGACTTTCACAATTGTGTGTAGGTCCAGCTATCATTGTTAAAGTTGTCTGAGAGGGTGGAGTGAAGAGAAAACCAAGAAGTCCCGAAAAGTGGAAAGGACTGTGTGGGTGGAGTTTGGGGCATAGAAAAGTGTTCTGAATGTGCTGCAGGGGAGGGCAACAAGGACAAGTGCAGAGTCCTGCACTTAGAACGGAAGAATCCCATGCCCCCCTACAGGCTGGGGACCAACTGGTTAAGCAGCAGTTCTGCAGAAAAGGACCTGGGGATTACAGTGGACGAGAAGCTGGATGAGAGTCAGCAGTGTGCCCTTGTTGCCAAGAAGGCTAATGGCATATTGGGCTGCATTAGTCGGAGCATTGCCAGCAGACCGAGGGAAGTGATTATTCCCCTCTATACAGCACTGGTAAGGCCACATCTGGAGTACTGCATCCAGTTTTGGGGCCCCCACTACAGAAAGGATGTGGGCAAATTGGAGAGAGTCCAGCGGAGGACAATGAAAATCATCAGGGGGCTGGGGCACATGACTTATGAGAAGAGGCTGAGGGAACTGGGCTTGTTTAGTCTGCAGAAGAGAAGAGTGAGGGTGGATTTGATAGCAGCCTTCAACTACCTGAAAGGGGTTCCAAAGAGGATGGAGCTCAGCTGTTCTCAGTGGTGGCAGATGACAGAACAAGGAGCAATGGTCTCAAGTTGCAGTGGGGGAGGTCTAGGTTGGATATTAGAAAACACAATTTCACTAGGAGGGTGGTGAAGCACTGGAATGGGTTACCTACGGAGGTGGTGGAATCTCCATCCTCAGAGGTTTTTAAGGCCTGGCTTGACAAAGCCCTGGCTGGGATGATTTAGTTGATGGTGGTCCTGCTTTGAGCAGGGGGTTGGACTAGATCATAGAATCATAGAATATCAGGGTTGGAAGGGACCCCAGAAGGTCATCTAGTCCAACCCCCTGCTCAAAGCAGGACCAATTCCCAGTTAAATCATCCCAGCCAGGGCTTTGTCAAGCCTGACCTTAAAAACCTCTAAGGAAGGAGATTCTACCACCTCCCTAGGTAACGCATTCCAGTGTTTCACCACCCTCTTAGTGAAAAAGTTTTTCCTAATATCCAATCTAAACCTCCCCCACTGCAACTTGAGACCATTACTCCTCGTTCTGTCATCTGCTACCATTGAGAACAGTCTAGAGCCATCCTCTTTGGAACCCCCTTTCAGGTAGTTGAAAGCAGCTATCAAATCCCCCCTCATTCTTCTCTTCTGCAGGCTAAACAAGCCCAGCTCCCTCAGCCTCTCCTCATAACTCATGTGTTCCAGTCCCCTAATCATTTTTGTTGCCCTTCGCTGGACTCTCTCCAATTTATCCACATCCTTCTTGAAGTGTGGGGCCCAAAACTGGACACAGTACTCCAGATGAGGCCTCACCAATGTCGAATAGAGGGGAACGATCACATCCCTCGATCTGCTCGCTATGCCCCTACTTATACATCCCAAAATGCCATTGGCCTTCTTGGCAACAAGGGCACACTGCTGACTCATATCCAGCTTCTCATCCACTGTCACCCCTAGGTCCTTTTCCGCAGAACTGCTGCCTAGCCATTCGGTCCCTAGTCTGTAGCTGTGCATTGGGTTCTTCCGTCCTAAGTGCAGGACCCTGCACTTATCCTTATTGAACCTCATCAGATTTCTTTTGGCCCAATCCTCCAATTTGTCTAGGTCCTTCTGTATCCTATCCCTCCCCTCCAGTGTATCTACCACTCCTCCCAGTTTAGTATCATCCGCAAATTTGCTGAGAGTGCAATCCACACCATCCTCCAGATCATTTATGAAGATATTGAACAAAACCGGCCCCAGGACCGACCCTTGGGGTACTCCACTTGATACCGGCTGCCAACTAGACATGGAGCCATTGATCACTACCCGTTGAGCCCGACAATCTAGCCAGCTTTCTACCCACCTTGTAGTGCATTCATCCAGCCCATACTTCCTTAACTTGCTGACAAGAATACTGTGGGAGACCGTGTCAAAAGCTTTGCTAAAGTCAAGAAACAATACATCCACTGCTTTCCCTTCATCCACAGAACCAGTAATCTCATCATAAAAGGCGATTAGATTAGTCAGGCATGACCTTCCCTTGGTGAATCCATGCTTGGTGAATCCATCCTCCTAAGGTCTCTTCCAACCCTAATCTTCTATGAGACTATGATTCTAAGTAAGTATTTGCTCAGTCTCCAGCACTATTAAGGACTGCAGCATCTGCGTTTACTTCTCCATTACTTTAATCATCTTCTCAGTTGCGTCCTTAACAAACACTTAATTCTCTTTTCTATCCTGCCGTTCGGCTTCCCAGCACTCCTTACATTCCCTTTTTTCTGCATTGGAGCACTGCAGTACCTCCCAGAACATGTCTTCTTTGCTGCATCTTGGACACTTTCTTATCTGGTGGAGACACTTGGCAGGGGTGTGTGGAGTGTTCCAGAAGGCCATATCTGGTGAAGCACAGAGTACAATGCACAGAAATGGGATTGTTAAATTCACACACAGCATTTTAACATTCCAGTTATATATTCCTTTTGCAACATTGCAATCAGTTTCTCACTGTCCCTAGCCAGGCACACATCTCAGTGAACAGCCAAAGTATGGTGTGTGTGTGTGTGTGTGTAGGGGGTGGGGGGTGCTCCACATGGGGAAAAGAGAACACACTCTTTGCAAGGGTTGTGGTACAGCATTCTATGGGAAAAAAAATCTAAAATTCTCCTGCACTTTTCCACAGGCAGGGATCATTCTAGCAGACATCTCACTGCTTAGGGTGAGCAGGGAAATGAGAGTACATCTACTCTGCTTGTGACTTCTGCCCTGCTCCCTATGCTGCTCGCCAAATGATGCGGGAAAGTTTCCTACAATGGGGGAAGGATCAAAGCTGCTCTGCCACAGAACCTTTGGCAGAGGATTGCCGAGCACCTCCAGGAAACTTTCCTCAAGATCTCTCTGAAGGATTCCCAGGAGAGCTCAGCGTGCATCACACCCTGTTCCACTGTACCAATTAGCTACATAGGGAAATGTCCATCTCACAGAAACACAACCAGCATCCCACATTTCTATACCCTGAACACACCTACGCACTACACAAGTCACATCCACTTACCAGATGTCTCATCTCCTGCTTCTTGCTCTCTGGAGAGCAACTGCTGACACTGGTTAGGCACCTATGGAGTGGAGAACAGTTCCTGGCTGCCTGCCCCAGCAGGCAATCCCGCCAGGAGCTGCACATCCTCATCTAACTTCACCTCTTCATCAATAACTTCATCTTCCGGGTTAGGTTCTCTTTCCACCACCTTTGTTCCCTCCGAAGTATCCACAGGCCTCTTGGCGATGGAGGTGGGATTGCCACCAAGGGTACCGTTGAGCTCCTTATAGTACCGGCAGGTCTTAGGTGAAGCCCCTGAGTGACAGTTTGCCTTCTTCGCCTTATGGTACGCCTGCCTCAGCTTCTTTATCTTCGCTCTGCACTGCGGCATGTCCCAATCATAGACATTTTAGCAAAAGCCTCGAGAAATCTGCCTGTAAATATCCCAATTCCTATGGGTGAAGCGCAGATTGGACTGCGCAGCCTCCTCTCCCCATATACTGAGCAGATCCAACAGCTCTTCAGTGGTCCAAGCAAGAGAGGGTTTGGTGTGATAACCCACCATGGTCACCTGGGAAGATGTGATGAGACCTCTCCACACCAAGCCAACAGGAAATGGCATTTCAAAAATTCCCAGGGCTTTTACTGGGGAGGGGCAGATGGTTGTTTACCTGGCTGCAGGGAACTGCAGTTCAAACCGTTGACCAGAGAGGTCATGACGGGCATTGTGGGACACCTCCTGGAGGCCAATTAAGATGATGAAGTCAAGTGCTGTGTCTACACTGGCACTTTGTTGAGAAACATGGAGGCAAAAGAAATAAGTCGCTTGTTCTGGTGGATGTATTTAGTCACCAAAATCTTTCCTGTCAAAAGTCGCATTGCAGTGTGTATGCACACTCTGTTTGGTCGACAAAAGGCAGATTTTGGCAACAAAACTTGGTAGTGTAGACAAGGCTCATAGACTCAGACTATCAGAGTTGGAAAGGACCTCAGGAGATCATCTAGTCCAACCCCCTGCTCAAAGCAGGCACAATCCCCAATTTTTTTTGCCCCAGATCCCTAAATGGTCCCCTCAAGGATTGAGCTCACAACCCTGGGTTTAGCAGGCCAATGCTCAAACCACTGAGCTATCCCTCCCCCTCAAAAATAAATGTAACTTCCCTAAAGTGATACACAGTATGATGGATAAGGTGCATACCCACAGGCTGGTTTCATTTTTTGCTAATCTTATTTGTAATTAAATCATAGAATCATAGAATATCAGGATTGGAAGGGACCTCAGGAGGTCATCTAGTCCTACCCTCTGCTCAAAGCAGGACAAATCCCCAATTTTTGCCCTAAATGGCCCCCTCAAGGATTGAACTCATAACCCTGGGTTTAGCAGGCCAATGCGCAAACCACTGAGCTATCCCTCCCCCCCCCCCCCGAGGGATAAGGCCTAACACTCAGGAATCCTGACTCCTATGTGCTTGCTTTAACCACTAACACAACACTCCATTTGTATTCTTCATCTGAATACTTTCACCTTTAAAACAGCATAAGTTACAAAACGAACCAGCCTTGTCCCCATTATATATTTGACAAGAGCAGATAACTATCTTCGCTGATGGCTTTTGCAGACATTCTGTTCTCTCCGGTATTTTATATTTAAAATCTCTGTAAAGTTCTGTAGTTACTTATGTAAGATACAAAGAAAGAGTGATAAGTATCACTTGTTTCTATGCCAGCCTCAATTGCATTAATGACTCTGGGGTCATCCATTTAAAAGACCTTAGAAAGTTTCAAAAATATATTAAATGAAGGAAAAAAGAAAATAAATGAAGGCACTAAAGCATAGACTTGGAACAGATTTAAGCTTTCTAATATAATTTCTAAATGAAGAATCCAATAAGCGAGGGTTACTTTAAATTAAAATCATTATGATGTGCCCAATTTTGATCTGAGTCTTAATGTGAGGTTGATTGCCATTGTATATCTTCACAGCTCTGTTTATATGCCAGGGTTTTATCTGATATCTAGTTTAGTGGACAAATTAAACACTGCGAATCTGTCTTGCTATAAAGAGAGTAATTCTAACCCACCCACCTATGGATTCTGCCCTGGTCCCTATGCTTCTTGTCTGTGTGCTGCATTGGTCCCTGCTCAAAATCAGCAGCCAGGTGGTCTGCCTCAATACTCCACCCATGAGCAAAAATTTCACCCTTAGCTTCACAAATATTACGCAACGTACAGCACGTGGCTATAGCCAGGGGTATATTATCCTCACTGAGGTCTAACCTGCCAAAAAGGCATCACCAGTGCGCCTTCAATCTGCCAAAGACACATTCCATGGTCATCCGGCACCTACTCAGCCTGTTGTTGAACCACTCCTTACTGCTGTCCAGGTTTCCCGTGTAAGGTTTCATGAGCAACAGCTGTAAGGGGTATGCCAGGTCTCCCAGGATAACTAAGAGCATTTCAACATCCCCCACTGTAATCTTCTGGTTTGGAAAGAAAGTCCACATTTGCAGTTTTCTGTATAGGCTGGCATTCCTGAAGTTGCGTGTGTCATACATCTTCCCGGACCACCTTAAATTGATGTCAGTGAAATGCCCAGTGATCCACAACCATCTGCAACACCACGGAGAAGTACCCCTTCCTATTGATGTACTCCATCACAAGGTGGTCTGGTGCCAAAATTGGAATGTGTGTGCCATCTATCACCTTCCACAGTTGGGGAAACCCATTTCTGCAAAGCCCTCCACTATTTCACGCACATTTCCCAGAGTTACAGTCCTTCAGAGCAGGATGCAATTTATGGCCTGCACACTTGCATCAACGCAGCCCAACAGTCAACTTCCCGACTCCAAACTGATTTGTGACTGACCAGTATCATTCTGAAGTCGCCAGCTTCCAGACAGCGATTGCCACACACTTCTCTACCAATAGGGCAGCTCTCACTCTGGGGCCCTTGTGCCAGAGGTCTGGGGCGAGCTCCACACACAGTTCCAGGAAGGTGACTTTCCTCATCCAAAAGTTCTGTAGCCACCGCTCGTCATCCCAGACCTGCATGACGATACGATCCCACCATTCAGTGCTTGTTTTCTGAGTCCAAAAGCGATGGTCTAACCTATGCAGCTGCTCCGTGAATGCCAAAAGCAATCTAAAGTTGCTCCTATCCATATCACACACCATGTCAGACAAATTGGAGTCTTGTTCATTTAGGAACGTCATGATTAACTGCAGTGCCATTTGCAATGTGTTAATGACAGGTATCCGAGCACAGGAGAGCAGTGCAGGATCCATCCCTTCACACAAGGATGCCAGGGTGCACAGCAAACAAGGGCCATTGAAAAATGCAGTGAAAGAAAGCCGGAAGCCCATGGAATGCTGGGATGGTAAACAATGCATCATGGGATATTGAGCCCAGTCCCAAGATGTGCCATGATCTGTTTCGCCTTCCCAAAAGACTTAGTGGCAGAAGGTGTCAAGCTGCACTGTGGGGTAGGTACTGGCAGTGCATTGCTCACACTGTCAATGCTAGTGCCCCAAGTGTGGATGCGCTCTGCTGACAGAGGGAGCGAGTGTGAACATGCAATACTGATTTTTATTATAGCGCTTTTTGAGTGTTGACATAACTTTTGATGACAAAACTCTGTAGTGTAGACAAGGCCTAAGGCACAGAGAGACTAAGGCCCAGCTAAAGGGATTTAGGCATTGCAACACAGAGCGTTGCTGCACTAAACTTTTAGGCTCTTAAAGAATCTCAGGAACAACACTGCAAACCATAAGCCATCAGTTAGATGTCTGTGCTCCCCTTACAATGAATGGGGAGAGACAGGTGCCTTAGAATGTGATCCACAAAGCCAGCACACTTGGCAGGGAGCCACCTAAGCTACCAATGGGAGATACCAGTGAGAGGTATGTCTGCAAAACCCTGCCCCTCTCATGGAGTTCAGCACCTAAGTCTGGGCTTTAGGAGGTGCTTATCTCTGCTTATATTCCATGAACTGAGGGAAGACAGGCATTCAGCCACCTAAATCACAAGCTCAGAGGCCACCTAGTGGATTGGGCCCCTCAAGTGAGTTCACACAAAACAGGGCGAAGCATGGAGGAGGAGAAGAGGAGACCCTCCCTTCAAACCTCCTGAGGGGGCGAAGGGTTTGGATCTACCATCTCTCAAGTGAGTGCCCTAGCTACTGGGTTCCAGAGTGGTAGCCATGTTAGTCTGTATCAGCAAAAAGAACGAGGAGTACTTGTGACACCTTAGAGTCTCTAAGGTGTCACAAGTACTCCTCGTTCTTCTAGCTACTGGGGTATGGGATATTTTGATGTAGGGTTCCCTCAATCTCTACTGTTGAAGTTGTTCCACTTTAATTAAATAATTGAATAATTAAACATTAATTGAGCCAAAGAAGGAGTTAGAATGACTATATAGCCTAGTGGTAATAATTAGGGCTCTGTATCTGTCATGGAAGTCATGCTCAGGTGGCCCCCAGGACATCCACACCAGCCACTGCTCTGGCCCCCAGGCAGCAATCCCCAGCCGGCCGGAGCATCCGTGGTCCCCGGCTGGCTGGCCGCAGCAGCCATGATCTGTGGCCCCCGGCAACTGGTGCCACTGGCCCCCAGCTTCCTCCACAGGAGAGGTCCCCCTCCCCCCAGCAGCAGCCTCCCCCACAAATGCTCTCCTGCCCCCCTCCCCCCCGATTTAAACACATTTTTAGTATGTCATAAACAGATCACAGGCCATGAATTTTTGTTTATTGCCCATGACTGGTCCATGACTTTTACTAAGAATAGTCGTTACTAAATCGTAGCCTTAGCTATAATCAGTGCCTTTTCAGGCTGCCAATAATGTATGACAAATTTCAATATATTTCAGAGTTAAAGGAACTTGGAAAATATATTTATATTGATTTGTTTGTCTGAACAGGGAATAGCTGCTGTTCATCAGTAACGCTACCAAGCCTTCAGTTGATTGCAGGGAGGGGCACTGCTACGCCCGTATGCAATCAATTGAAGGCTTAGGGCCTAATTTGTGAGAATTCCCTGCAAACTAGAGATGAACCACTGCTCAAAAGCTGTATCCAGTTTCGGTAGGATTCTAAATTGGGATCCAAACTCTGGGGCAAATTTTGAAATTGTGCCTATCTTTACTAACAGTGTTGAAAATCTTTAAGTGAAAGGTAAAAAGAAGGTTGTATATAATCTCATTTAAAAAAAAAAAAACCTGGGTAAAATTTACTAAGTAAGGCCCGTGACCAGTTCCAAAATTGAAATGATATATATAGGAAAAGAGATTTCCATTAAAATAGTGACTAAGACTGAGTGCAAATCAAAATGCATAATGCAAATCTATAAAGCCCTAAACAGCTTCTGCCCTAGCTACTTCAGACTCCCCCCACCCCACCCATGCCACTGTGACAGCTGAAGTCAGCAAAGGTGTTTCAGTGAAGAGGCAGTAGATTCAACACTTGAAGTAGGGCATTCACTGGGCCCATATAAACTGAGGATATGTGTACTAATGTAGCTAGTGTCAAACTAGGATTAGTTGCATTGGTGAAACCCATGCAACGCCACGTTGCAAAGATGTAGGTGATATAGGCATAATGATACAAATATTCCCAGTAGAGACTCTGGAATTCATTTCTCCCACTGCTTGAAGAGAACTGGAATGTTGGCCTTTAAACGAGTCATCTCTTTTCTCAAGCATTTCCTAAGGGTTTGGGTTTGGTGGAATATTTATTTCTAGGGAATGTCGTTTTTCTTTTGTGCCTTAAAAATAATTAATACATAACAAAAATGCGTGTTGGTCTGAAATGCTATATGTATCTCATGAGATGTGAATGCATAATAAAAATAAGGGTGGTGTCCGTTTGAAAAGGAATATCATAACGATTGGATGTCTAACATAGTGAATGCCGGTGGAAATGAGGTAGGATCAGAGGCTAAAAGAGGGAAAGAACAAGTTAAAAATTGCTTAGATAAGTTAGATGTCTTCAAGCCACCAAGGCCTGATGAAATAATCCTAGAATACTCAAGGAGCTGACTGAGGACATATCTGAGCCATTAGTGATTATCTTCAAAAAGTCATGGAAGATGGGAGAGATTCCAGAAGACTGGAAAAGTGCAAATATAGTGCCAATCTATAAAATGGAAAATAAGGACAACCTGAGGAATTACAGACCAGTCAGCTTAACTTCAGGACCCAGAAAGATAATGGAGCAAATAATTAAGCAATCAATCTGCAAACACCTAAAAGACAATAAGGTAGTAAGTAACAGTCAGCATGGATTTGTCAAGAACAAATCATGTCAAACCAATCGAATTGCTTTCTTTGACAGGGTAACAAGCCTTGTGGATGAGGGGAGTGGGGGAAGTGGTAGACATATATCTTGACTTTAGTAAGGCTTTTGATACACTCTCACGTGACCTTCTCATAAACTGACTAGGGAAATACAACCTAGATGGAGCTACTATAAAGGTGGGTTCATAACTGGTTGGAAAACCGTTCCCAGAGAGTAGTTATCAGTGGTTCAAGGTCAAGCTGGAAGGGCATATCGAATAGGGTCCCACAGGAATCAGTTCTAGGTCAAGTTCTCTTCAATATCTTCATAAATGATTTAGATAATGGCATAGAGAGTACACGTATAAAGTTTGTGGACAATACCAAGCTGGGAGGGGTTGCAAATTCTTTGGAGGATAAGATTAAAATTCAAAATGATCTGGTCAAACTGGAGAAATGGTCTGAAGAAAACGGGATGAAACTGAATAAGGACAAATGCGAAGTACTCCACTCAGGAAGAAGTCCAGAGAAGAGCAACAAAAATGATTAAAAGTCTAGAAAACATGATATATGAGGGAAGATTGAAAAAAAATGGGTTTGTTTGGTCTGGAGAAGAGAAGACAGAGGGGACATGATAACAGTTTTCAAGTATATAAAAGGTAGTTACAAGGAAGAGGGAGAAAAAATGTTCTCCTTAACCTCTGAGGATAGGACAAGAAGCAATGGGCTTAAATTGCAGCAAGGGAGGTTTAGGTTGGACATTAGGCAAAGCTTCTTAACTGTCAGGGTGGTTAAGTACTGGAATAAGTTGCCTTGGGAGATTGTGGAATCTCCATCATTAGAGATTTTTAAGAGCAGGTTAGACAAACACCTGTCAGGGATGGTCTAGATAATACTTAGTCCTACCATGAGTGCAGGTGACTGGACTAGAGGACCTCTGGAGGTCCCTTCCAGTCCTATGATTCTATGTCCTTTATCAAGGCAATACACTGTGTATTCTAAAGGTATAAGAGGGATGGACTCAATACAGTAGGTTGCTTACATCTCTAACTAATGTGATTCTGCTAAGAAAAAGAAGGAAAAAAGCTAATAAAAGATATTCTGTTCATATAGTAAAAGTTGTAAAAGCTCAAGTTTCAGATTACTTAATAGTTACATTCTGACCCCACAAAATCTATTTTATTAATCCTTTTATTATTGGGTGTGGGGCAGAATAATTGCTAATATCTTTCTCCATCTTTTCATTTGGATGGATTAGGCAAAATCAGAGTAGGATTAAGTAGCATTAAAAGGCACATCCTTCTGTTTTTTAAGGTTTTCTGTTTTTAACATAAAGCAGATGCCTCAAATTAAAGCGGATACATAATATTATTATATTTTAATTATTTGGAATGTATCTAGAGAAGCATTTTATTCTGGAGGAGGATCATATCACTAGCTATATAAATAGCTTCTATGATGCAGTGCTGGCTCTGTAATACCTCTTGGATAAATTGTCCTATTAGTAAAAGGGAAGCCAATGTTTGCCGTTAACAGCTGAAGATCATGTTGTAGTTTTAGTTAACTCATTTCCAGTGGAGATACACTTGCTGTGAGAAGATTTCTAATGGCTTCAGCACTGAAAGGAAAGAAGCATTGATTCGTTCAGCAGTAGTTCTACATACAAATATTCTGTTGGCCCATCAAGGAAAAGAATACAAAAATCTGTTGTAACCCATTCAGCCAATCAGTTCATTTTGGTTCTTAAAATGGTAAGTGCTGAAAAACTTCATTTTCAACATGGTATGGCAGGTCTCTCTATATAAATATGTTTATTATGTATGCACATAGAGTGTAGTGGTACATACGGAGTCTGTATGCACATATAATCATACTGTATATACAGTATGCCAAACAATTGGCAGTAAAAGTTTTAAGCAACAGATATATTTTTCTTGATCATCCACAACTACATTACTAATTTTCTTTGCAGATTACAGTTTGTGTGCTATATATTCAATGAAAATGAATTTGTTACATAGAGTTGTGTATATTAAAGTTCTAGATGCTGTAATATGATTTATACTATATGTTCAAATATATAAATCCGTGGGTGGTAACTTAGTACTATGAATCCAATTTCACGAAATATATTCATTCCCCACATTAATCTAAAAAATGAGCCCAGACTAGAATCTACATTATGGTTGTTTTATGAGAAGGAAGAAAACAGCAAGTTATCTTTATACCACACCTGAGTTAGCGTACACCACATGGAAACACTGTGATAGGTATAGTATATTCTTCTAACAGCTTGCATCCAAATATATTTAAAAAAGTAATTGAAGGTCTCGTAATGAGCGGTTGTAAAACAACTAGAGCTTTCAAAAGAATGCTTGTTCCAGGCACTGTGCAGAAATACTTTTTCAAGAATCAGGCTTTTATTTACGTTTTTTCCAGAGATTTTAAATTAATATCTTATGCGGTTTATTTCACAGTAGGGAACTACAATTCCTTTTTCATTCAAAAAGGTCAAGAATAAGTAATACTACAAAAGTATTAACTATGGCAAAGCTATCACAGAACAGTGTCATACTCCCAAAGCGAACTTTCTTGAAATTTCACCAGTGTTTCTTACCATTTTAAGCACTGCCCTGATCCTGCAATTAACTCCATTTATTACTTAATAGTTACATTCTGACCCCATAAAACCTATTTTATTAATCCTTTTATTATTGAGTGTGGGCAGGATAATTGCTAATATCTTTCTCCAACTTTTTCATTTGGACGGACTAGACAAAATCAGAGTAGGATTAAGTAGGATGTGGGTGGACTCCTGTGCACACACAGATCCACTGGAGTTAATGGGGCTTCTGACAGGCAGAGGGGTTTGCCCATGCAGGAGCAATAGCAAAACTGGAGCCTTACAGGCTTAGCAGGATAGAGTCATTGAACATTGCCACAGGGAGATGTGAATTTCGCATACCTGGATTAGCAGGGACCTCTGCGCGGCATGGCTGATTCCCCCAGAGAACATACAGATCATTCTACCAATAGGGTATCTTGGGGCTCCCATCTCCAAGAAGTTTTTGTTACATCCACAGCTCCTACGAAACTTGTTGGCAGATACATGATCTGGGGGGGGATGCACTACAGTCCAATTCAGCAGTCCCTGCCTGTTCCGCAAAGCGCTTAGGAACATGCTGACCTTTAGGCTGGACCTAAGCCTTGAGTTTCTTGTATTACTCTCTCTATGCTGCATATTTAGCCCTGCACTATGCTGAACTACCAATATCTGAAAGCTGTCATAGGGAAATATGCAAAGAAAACCACTTACAGTAACACACCTTTTAACTCTACTGGAATATGAGTAAGGAGGAGTTTTCAAATACATAGAGAGGGAAAAGGATAAATATTTTGTTCTAAAGAGGGACAGAAAACATGTATGCATATCTTCTCCTTAATAACAGGATGACAAGGAAATTGAAGGGGGAAATAAGAAAAGAGAACAGTGTCACGAATCTTTGGTTGGTAAAATTAAATAAATAAATTGAACCAGCAACTGATTTTCTTCAACATTCATAATATTAAGTGTTACAACATCAAACATGATTATAGCAGGATATTCTCTAGCTAAAGGTCTGGCAACAAACTCCCTACTTTATATTTTATGGGGAAATAAACTCAGCCTTAAACAGTTGAAAATAGGCAGATAAAAAGTGATTTTAAAGTTACAGCAGAATGACAGCAATTTTGCACTTCTGTGAATCAAACTTTTTTTAAAAATTCAATTTTGCAAACGGGTAGCCAATATCACAAGCATATCTCCCTTGTTGTGTTTTGCAGGAAAGAAACATGTAATAAAATAACCAACACCCTAATTCAGCAAGGTGCTTAACCCATGTGTCTGACTTCAACACAAGTCATCACACTAACTTCAATGAGATGATCCATGGACTGAAAGTTTGGCAAGTACTTAAGTACCTTGCTGAACTGGGGACTCACTCTCTAATGTTTGAAGGAAACATGGGTTTTTTTCATGACATGGCAAGACTGGATTTATCCCTACATGACCTAAACTGCCACATATCCCCCTTCTTCATGTTCCTCCCCATGCTCACATTAAAGGAGCTTGCAAGTGCAATATCTACAATGCACCCAAGGGTAAGTCTACAATGCAAAAAAAGGAGTGTTCTTAACTCGTTAATCTAGCTAACTCAGGTTAAAATATCAGCAAAGATGCTGCAACTCAGCTTTTAACTCAGATTAGCAGCTTGCGTTCAAGCCTATAGGGCAGCCTGCAGTTGAACTCAAACTGCTAACCTGAGTTAAAATCGGAGTTACCGTGTCTTCACTGCTATTTTAACCCAAGTTAACTAATATGGGTTAGCTAACCAGAGTTCAGAACTCACGCTTTTTTGCAGTGTAGACATACCCCCATGGCTGTTGTTGACTGCTTGAGCTTTTGTCACTAGAAACTTCTGTATCAGGCTGGTTGCTGCTCCACCCTCTCTCTGCTTTGCTAGGTGCTGGGCGGCCAGAGAAGTTCCGCGCACCTCCTCCGCCCCACGGGCCAGCTCCGCAACTCCCATTGGCTGGGAACCACGATCAATAGGAGCTGCAGGGGCAGTGCCTGTGGGCATGAAGGCAGCACTCACGACGCAAAGCCGCCCAGCCGCCCATGCACCTACAGGCCACAGGGACCTTGTGGCTGCTTCCTTGGAGCACCATAAGCACTGCTAGGACCCTGTAAGTGCTCCTGCACCCCAATCCCTGCCCCAGCCCTGAGCCCCCCTACTGCACCCCAAATCCCTCATCCCCAGCCCCACCCCAGAGCCCAAACCCCCAGCCAGAGCCCTCACCCCCCCCACACCCCAACCCCCTGGCCCAGCCTGGAGCCCCCTCCTGCACCCCAAAACCCTGATCCCCAGCCCCACCCCAGAGGCCTCATTCCCCCACATCCCAATCCCCTTCCCCACCCCAGTGAAAATGAGTGAGAGTGGGGAACATTGAGCAATGGAGGGAGGGGGGATTGAGGGCATGGGGCGGGGCCTCGGAGACAGGGCAGGGCATGGATGGGGCTTCAGAAAAGGGGCAAGGCATGTGGCAGGGCAGGGCTGTTTGGTTTTGTTTGATTAGAAAGTTGGCAACCCTATTTCCTGATGATGGCTAATGGAGTTTTGGGAGATGAATGCTAACGGAGCGGTATTACCTACTGCACAGTATACTACAAATGCAAAATGCAGGTGTATACACACGTGTAAACACTCAGAGTAATCTGTTACCATACATAACACTTAGAGCCTGTCTGTACTGGGGATGTTTGTGTGGGTGCTGATGCACCGCCAACCCCACAACATAGACGCACTGCACTGGTTTTACACAGGTCTTGCATCCATGAGACTACTCCTGGTTTCAGAGCATCTTAGTTGGGATTTAGGAGTGTGTAAGATAATCAAGATCTGACTTGTATTGTGTTCCCTGTATAAAGAAGGAAAGTCTATTTCTTTAAACCTTCACTGATTTGCAGAAAGGTGCTGGATCCACAGCCCTAGGGATTAAATCCCTGTCATCCACATAATGGGTACAGCATGGGCAGTCTAAAGGCTCAATATCCCATTATCAACTCCCTCAGCCATCCAGTCCCCCCTTTAATTTTTGTCAATTAATTTCAATGTATTAATTGATTTTCTGAAATATGGGTACATTGTATTGTAAAAGTGGTTCTACCAGATAGAAAAGAGCAACTACAAACTGGAATATCTCAGCATATCCATGGAATGTGCATCTGCACACATGAAGTGGGTGAGGCGACATCTTTTACTGAACCAACTTCTGTTAGAGGAGACAAGCATTTGAATGTGTGCAGAGCTTGTTTTCAGGACCTAAGGTTGGTCCAATAAAAGAAATTATTACCTCACCCACCTGGGGTCTCTCATATCCTGGAACACCATTGCTACAACGACATGGAAAACAATATACACACACATATAGAAATAAACATATAAAATTAACCTGCATTGATTTCACAACTTGAAAATTTTGTCTACCCATAGAACTTTCCAGTCTTGAGAAAAAGTCGAGGAATTGCACGGCAGTCAGTGTACTGATGGCATTTGCTATAATATATCCTACTGCTTTAAATAAGGGTGAGATATGAAAGGCTTTCAATAACAGTCTGAGCAAGGACGGTTTGTGGACCAGGCTGTGATCCCTTGCTTCAATACAAAGTTAAATCAAACAATGGCCAGAGTTGAATTAGCTTCAGAAAGCTCGTCTATGAAAGCTCCCTTTCAGTACAAGCAAAAACCCATCAATGTCGCCCATTAACCACTAAATGAAAGAATGTAAAAGACAGCTGTCTTACCAATTGCTTTCTGATGGCAAACGAAAATTTCTGTGCTGAGAAAAAGGTTGTCAGCTATATTTTTCCCCTCAGTTTCCGGGACATGTTGCATAATATATGCAGTATGAATCTGTTCAGTGTCTTTTCTAATATAAACACACAAAAATGTATTGAACAATTCATAATGGATTCCATGTTGTTTTATGTTTCTTTAAATATCATTGTGAGATCCACTGATGCTTACAATTAACTGGACCTCAATCTTGCAACAGATAAATTGCCCCACTGTTTTCAATGGGACAACTCATGTGCATAAGAGATGTAGGATCAGGTGCCTGGTTTTGATGTGGCGCTTTTCTCCTCTGTAATGCTAAATCCAGAGTAATGGTTATGAAAACTGTTTATTCAAACACTAGATTTTCATGGACTAGTAACATGAACACATTGTAACTCTTTCTCCCACTTTTATTTCCCTCATCTTACCTGGTCTCTTCTGTAGCTATAAAGTAATCATCACTGGGCGCATCTAGCCAGTTTTGCCTCTGTCTCTTGATCACTGGAATGGTGCTTGGCTTAATGGCACTCCTGTCAACTTGCAAGGCCTTACCGTTGGTAGTCATGTGTGAATGGGAAGTAGTATGCTGAAATGATAATGAAAAAGGAAAAATATTTTCTACAGAATTACGGTGTCAATGCAGTACTGCTGTTTCTGTAAACGATAATGCACAGTCATCCTCAAATATAAGTAGTTTTCCTCTACAGGTACAGAAAGCAGCCCACACTTACCAGAACAGTGAAGTTTAAAAATAAAGCCCTTTAAATAGTAAAATAATTATAATACTAATAAAATCATATTTTGCTTTTATAGAGAGTCTTTCACTTGTAGATCTGAAAGCATTCTGCAAAGAGTTACGTCCAATTTACATTTGATAAACCGAGGCACAGGGAGGTGACATGAATTGTCTGAGGTTACACAACAGGTCAGTCTTGGGGCTGGAAATAGAACTGCGTCCCAACCCAGTGTTCTAGCCACCAGAACACACTACCTATTTTTAGGCCCTAACTCCAGTTATTGCTCCCAAATTTAAACACACTACCCAATTGTAGGGTCCTCATTTTAACTTTCTCTTTAAATAAACCCCCAAGACCCTGCATTTACTGAATCATGAGGGGGAAAAAAAACCCAGAAAGCCAAAGGACCCGACCCAGTCCTTCACCAGCCTGGGAGCAGGAGCAGGTTCAATGTTGATGTTACTTTTGTGGGTCAATTATTTTGAGTTCATTCAGTATTCATTACCTACTAGAACTGACTGCAACCCTTTTGCCTACAATTTAATATATATTGTATTGTTCATAATACAATACACTGACTTGAGCTGAAGATTGTAGTGAAAAATCAATGTCCCATAGGATGAAAAAATAATTGGTACTGGGGACAGAATGCCGGAAGCTGCAAGCTGTGGGTCCCATTGCCTTTAGAAACCTGTGATGGTAGAGGGGGAAAATAAAATTTTCTCTGGAGCGTAACTTGTAAATCACATTGTGAAAGAATGTCAATAGAAAAGGAACCTGTAAATGGTGAAAACTGGATTGCTGTTTACTAGATAGTCAAGTACAGAGAGGAAGCAGGAATAATGCTGTATCTGAAATTCAGTAATGTCCTTATTTGACTACTTAAATTAAATAGCCAAGATTTAAAAACATATCTATGCTGTGCACAGCACCATGGTATCTAATGGCCAAATTGTTAGAAGTTTTCAATACCCACAATCAAAGACCAGATTTTCAAAACAGCTCAGCTCTTACTAGGCACCAAAATAAATTACCAGATTTTCAAAAGAGCTCAGCATGTCTGGAGCTCATCAAGGTTTCTTTGGTAATCACTGTAGAAATAATAAAGGCATTCCTCCCATGCCTGTAATTACTGCTAATACTTTTTAAATGGACCAACCCTGCAAACCCTTCCTTATGTGAGTGTTTCTTACGTACAGAAGCAGGCCATTTGACCTTGTGCAAGGAAGGGCTGGATGAGTGAAGATTTGCAAGGTACAGCTCATAAATTGCTCAATATATCATAGTGATGCCAGTGTATTAGACCCCCCAAAAGAATAATTTGTCAGGGTCAGAAGACCATAACATTGTCATAAAATAAACTTCCAAAATAACCTTTTTTGTTTAAAATGAACAAGGGCTATACCAGTTCACTATGAGTCCTACATTCATATTTGATTTACTGCACTCAAATTATGTCACACCTCTGGGCCTGCCCAGGACAAAATGTATGACAAAGACTCAAATGAAAGGACTGAAAATGTTATTCCTGCAGGAAAAAATTAAGATTCCTGTGAGATTCATTCTTTTAGCGTAACTATTTCTGTGACTTAGCTTAACAATTCTTCATTTCTGATGTAAATAATTTTCAACAATAAAAGTGAGGAGATGCCACATTTGTGTGGAACGTAGATAGCTTTGGGACTAAAATGAGTGATGTCCCTCATAATGAGGGACGACAGAGAGGTAGGTGTTATTGCAGGCAGCACAGGTGTTGCCACCTATGTTGAGGTTGCCCAACACTTCCCATGATAAGGCCCCATTTTCAATTGCTCAGAACTGTGCCAAACTTTAACCATAAACATGAAAATTCTCCCTGTCAAGTGTCTGTCTCAAGCTGAATTATATTGGAAAATTTCAGCAAAAATGTTTGACGTTCCTCAGAACGAGGTTAAAGAAAAATACGTTGTTTTGCCCATGTTAAAAAAATTCTTACAACCATTTGAGAGACTTTCAATTCAGTGCACAGAATGGATGGTGTTCTGGGAATGATGAGGGATGCGTAGTGGAAGGAGACTGTTGTCTGTAGGGCCTCTACCTTATTTGTTACAAAAAGTTGGAAAGTGTATAGTGAATGAGGCAGGGGATTGCAGGAAGAGAAAAAATGGTTTAGTGTTTTAGGCAGTTGATTGATGCCCTAGAGAAATTGATTCTATTTCGCTCTCTGCCACAGAGTACTTACGTAATGCAAGGTAAGCCACTTAAACCAAACTTTGTACAGGTGTCCACTAACTGTTAGTTTCTCATTTTCTGGATGCCCAACTTGAGACCTAGGGTCTGAGCACTCATAGCTACTACTGATGTCAATGGGAGCTGTGGTCCGAACATACAAAGGGTTATACAATTCTAAATTTTCTGTAATATCAGTCCTTAGGCATCTCAGACTGGGCATGCAAAACCAAGAGACACTTTTGTGATTAATGTTTGCATGTCTCATCTCCCCCTCTATAGAATGGGAATAATACTGTGACAGGTTCCCCCTGGGTTGCCACCTGGAACTGGGATACCACTGAGCCCTCTGACCCACCAGCCTGGGCTCCCTCTCACATTGTGGGGCTGCTGTGCCAAGCTGCAGACCTGCTCCCAGTCCCACACTTCCACCAGCATTTACACCAGTAGGGACACACCCAGCTGCAGTTACACGCAAGCTCTCTGAGTAGCCTCTGAACAAACCAACAGAGAGGCTACAGCCAAAATAACCACCAGCTTTCCAGCCTAGGACCCCACCCCCCATGGGAGTATAAACACAAAATTATACTGTCTTGCACTGCACAGGGTAAGCTCATAGAGTTCACCCTCCTCCCCAATGTGGAGAGGAATATGTAACAATCTTTGCCCCTTGAGCTACGATTTGCCATGCAGGTCACACAAATTGTCTGGTTTAGATAAAACAAAAACAAAGTTTATTAACTACAAAAGACAGTTTTAAGTGATAAGTGATAGCAAACAGATCAAAGTAGATTACCTAGTAAATAAACAAAAACACAAATTAAGCTTAAGATCCTAGAAACATAGGATATGAATTAGCAAATTCTCATCCTGGCTGATGATCTAAGCAGGCTGGCAGATTCTCAAGATAAGCTGCATTTGCTTTACAGCTTGGAATCCCAAATTTCATACACAGGCTAGAAATCCCTTTAGCCTGGATCCAGCACTTCCCCCAGTTCAGTCTTTGTTCCTCATGTGCTGCCCGGAGTCTTCTTGTGTGGGGATTGAAGAACAACCAATGAGGACACTCCCTGCCTTATATAGCTTTAGTTTTCAAGTACATAAAAGGTGGTTACAAGGAGGAGGGAGAAAAACTGTTCTTCTTAATCTCTGAGAAGAAGACAAGAAGCAGTGGGCTTAAATTGAAGCAAGGGAGGTTTAGGTTGGACATTAGAAAAAACTTCCTGTCAGCACTGGAATAAATTGCCTATGGAGGTTGTGGAATCTCCATCCTTGGAGATTTTTAAGAGCAGGTTAGACAAACTCTGGTCAGGGATGATCTAGTCCTGCCATGAATGCAGGGGACTGGACTAGATGACCTCTTAAGGTCCCTTCCAGTCCTATGATTCTACAATCGGAACCCTTTCTCCCAAACTCAGTTTGTGGAAAAAACCCTGACATCCTAAGATGGAGTCCATTGTCATGTGGTCTGGTTACATATCCTTTCTGAGTCATAGCAGCCATTACTTACGGGCTGTCTGGAATGTTCCCAGGCAGGCTCACCAGGTGGGAGATAAGCTTCTCTTAAGGCCTATTGTTTTTCCTAATGGCCCATTACCATGAATAGGCCCTTCCCAGACAGATATATAGACTGGAAAGCATGTTGCCTAGTGGGCATTGCCAGGTGTGAAATACAGATACATAGTCAATATTCATAACTTCAGATACAAAAATGATACATGTATACAAATAGGATAATCATATTCAGCAAATCATAATTTTTCCAATGACACCTTACATGACCCATCTTGGACAAAATGCATCATAATTATGCCATAATCATATCATATAATAATATCACTATGAAGAATATGGGGTGCAGTGTCACAAATATCATTTTATCTGCAGGGGAGTTGTGAATATTAATTCATTAATGTTTGTGAAGCACTCAGATACTCTAGTGATGAACATCATAGAAAAACTCATGAGGAAAATAATTCCGTATTCAGAGCAAGATTTGAATAGTGTATGGTATATAAGCCACAGAGACACATTGAACAATTAGGATAAAAATATTCGACAGTTGCTCATTCAGTGAGCACTGTGCATTCTGTGCACTGAATGAGGAAGGGGTCCTGTGTGAAAAATAGAATGTGAGCATGTAATTAAAGATTATTATTATGCCTATGCATAAGGAGGCCAAATTAAGGTCACAAAGGCTACCTTAATTCCAGCTTTTGCGTACTTGACTTTGGAACCTTAATAATGTTCTTTTAATGTAGCTGTTTTGTATGTAATTCTGTATATGCTAAAGAATAATAACAGTATGAATTTACAATTTCCATATAGTAAATTTATACTAGGAATATAGAAAACACCTTACTAGATCAGACATAATGTCCATCTAGTCCAGTTTCCTTTTACAATGGTCTGTATTAGATGACTTAAAGGAAGGTACAAGGAACCCAAAGGGAAGGTCTCTGTCTAATCTCAGTTCTATTTTTGCTGCAAAATATCCAACAAGAATGCTAAATTGTTGCTTGTGCTTTCTGGGTACACTCACTGATAACTGATGCTCTGAAGCAACATGAAAAGTCATCCGGCCATTTTACAGCCTGCTCCAAATGGATGGAGATCAAGTCCAGGCTCAAGCTGAATAAATGCACTGATGCAAAAAAAACAGTGCATTATTAATGTAAAAACCCAGCACTGAAAGAATGTGCTGGAGCCTCTGATCTCAATTACTCTCTTTCTTACAAAGCATCATTTGGCTTTCTGGGGCTCGCTGGATAAGTTGTTCATGGAACATAATGGTGATTTCCTCGTCTTGGTAGAGCTCCTTGGAAAATATGACGATGTCATGCGTGAGCACCTACATCAAGTAATTCATAAAGATGCTATGGACCATTACTGTGGCAAAATAATTCAAAATGAATTGATTGACCTTATGGCAAGGAAGGTGCTTGATAACATATTGCCGCAGCTCAGAAAAGCGAAGTACTATGCTGTAATAATGGATTGCACTCCCAACATTAGTGTCACAGTGAAAAGATGTAATTTACAGTAAGATGTGTTGACAATAAGGAAGGCTGTATCCAAGTTAAGGATATGTTTCTGGTCTATGGACAACTCTACTGGAAAAGGCCTAACTGAACTATTTATGAACTTTTTGAATGAGAGTAAAATAAAACTTCAGAACTGCCATGGCCAAGGCTACAACAATGGCATGAATATGAAAGGAAGAAACAGCTGTGTTCATGCAAGGATCCTTGTGCTGAATCTATGAGCTTTCTTCATGCCTTGTGGCTGCCATTCCCTCAACCTATTTGTGTCAGATGCAGTGTCATCTTCTTTAGATTCAGCGTCTCTCTTTGGAGTACTGCAAAGGATAAACATCATGTTTTCAACATCAACTATCAGGTGGAAGATCCTCACAGAAAATGTTACTAATCTGACCATGGAGCCACTAAGTGACACTCACTGCAAGAGCTGTATTGACCGCGTTAGGCCAGCGAGGTACCAAGTGACTGAGGTTTATGGCACTCTGGTGGAACTGGTGCAGTTCAGTAAAGCCGAGTCCAGAATCTGACACAAAGTGCAGTCTGGCAAACCAGATCACTGATTTCAAATTTCTGGTCTCAGTTGTGGTTTGGCATGATATCCTGTTACAAGTAAATGTTATAAGCAAGGCATGACAAACTCAGTCGATGGACATCGCAACCACTCTACTTTGATGAGAAGCTGCCTTGATTTCGTTGTGGCCTACCGAGACATTGGATTTGAAGATGCCATCACTGCTGCAAGAGAAATGGCAGAAAACTTAGGAGCTGAGCCGGTCTTCAAGGAAACTCATATTCATTGGAAGAAGAGAGAGTTTGGATACCAGGGCAGAGATGAGGTGATGGGAAGCTCAGAAGAAAAATTCAAGAGTTTTTTTGCTTGCTTGACACAGCGCGAGTGTCCCTCAAAGAATAAGAAGCACCACGGAAAGACCTGGGGTTTTTTGTATGACCTCAGTAAGTAGCCAGTGGAAAGGAAAACACTCTTAACAATTGTACAGACCTTCACCAGATGCTGACACATGGGGAATGTTCGGACGTCAGTGATAAAGACCTCTATGTCGAAATGGACAACATCCATCACAATCTGCAGTATGGGAAGAACTCTCCATGCCCAGTTCTCCAATTCATTCATGATACAGAGCTGAAGGACCCTTTTTCTAATGTGTGGATAGCTTTGAGGATTCTGCTTCACAGTCATGAAGTGGTGAGATCAGCTTTTTGAAGTTCAGGCTCATTGAAACGTATCTTCGATTGACAATGGCCGAGGAGAGACTGACATCACTTGCTATTTTATTACTTGAAAATGCCAGTCGTCAGTCTTTGGATCTCTCTGACACTGTACTTCAGTTCACGAGGGCAAAGCTGAGAAAAGTAACCTTTTGAACTAAAAGACTAGGATTAACATTATAAGACTGTTGCCTTTATTTAACACTGGTCCACCTGATGTTGGTGTACAGTTCAATTTCTTGATGTTAGTACATTTCAGTTCTTAAAATTACAAAGTTTCTATAAGCTTAGAGGAAATGAAATTTTGTATTTGCTTATATATAACATGAATAAATACAGATTTACAGATCTTCGCATGCAAATTTATCATCTTATATGACAGGGATAAATAATGCATGCAAATTGTGCATAAAAGTTGTGAAATGGGTTACAAATGCAATCAACAGTAAGGTATTCAAAAGTTTAACAAACAGAGGAACTGAAGATGTTCCTCACCTGGGGTGTCATTTGGTCTAGGGCCGGACCTGACCTGACCTGAAGCATAAGGGTTTGAAACCCTTCCAAGTTTGCTTTTTTTTTTTTATCCTTATTGATGTAACTCTGGGTGTACTCTTTATCCATATAAATATCTAATCCTTTCTTGAAACCATCTTGGCCCCAGTTATATCATGTGACAATGAGTTTCACGGACTAATTGTGATTTGTCGAAAAAAGTCTTTCCATGTCTCTGAAAAAAGTCTTTTCATGTCTTATAAATTTCATTACCTGTTTCTGAACCCCCTGTTATTTCTACTCTATAATTTTTGATCAGGACTAAATACATTATTCCAGGTGAGAGTACAAGACTGTCACATGATATTTTCAGTGTTATTTTCCATCCCATTCCTGATGCATAGTAATGTTTACAGTTTTCTCCCCTTTATTTTCACTACTGCTTTCATAACCTTGAAAGAGTAAACTACAATGTGCTTAAGGAGAGATTATCATTCCTAATGCTGTAAACTCCATAATATTTTGAATTTCTAATTAACCAGGAGAATTGTAATCCTTTCAATGACCAGAATAGTTCAGTTCTTCCAATAAAAGATATTTGCCTTTAGATATAAAAACAATATTTAATACCATTTCACAGTGTATTAATATCAATCCACAGAACAAACAGCCCTTTCCATGCAAAGCTTTTATGTTAAATACTACAGACATCTTTTTATTCACTGCAGTACACAATTGCAACAAACAGGATTATAAATCTTGATGAGTATTTTAAAAACCTAGGTAAAAAAGACCATAATGATACCCTGATGACATTAACATGAGCAGAACCCCTGTTCAGTCAGGAAACATGCATAGAGAAAGTTATGTTAATTTAATCACAACACTCTCGTGTGCAACTAGCAGCTGGCATTTTGATTTTGAGTGTTTACATCACTAAGCTACACTGCACTAAAATTCCAGATACTGAGGGAAAATTGCAGATCAGTGTCTCAGCAAGAGGTTTATTTAGAGCTTGCTGCCCATGAGTCATCTAACAAATCTCTGTTTTATAGTTCCCTTCTCACTAGATATCTCAGCCTGCGCTCCAGAGTGCACTAAGATCTTCTGTATTTCTAGGGCATGTTTTGGTCTACGCTGACAAGATGCTATGGGAAAATTCCTCTTTTGGGGATTTTAGAAAGATAATGGAATGTGCGTGAGGAACTAAATCTTGAAGTCCTACCTCAGGTAAAACCTAATAAGGGCTGAAGAAAAAATTCAGAGTTGGCCTGTGCACTGCAACTGAACTGTCTTCTTTCGATTACATACCTTGAACTCAGTCAGTATATATTGGCAAGAGAAATGCTACCATCCCCCCAAAACTTAGAATTGGGGCCCTGTTTTAGACTCCGAAGGTTGGTCCAATAAAAAATATTACCTCACCCAACTTGTCTCTCTAATAATTATTCTGTTGTTTATAATATGTTGACTATGAACCCACCTGTCTTGATGGGTTGAAATGAAAATGAAACTGTCATCAACATTACAGCTATGGAGGTGGCAGGGAATGGAAGATCCATCCACAGGGCCCCGTATTTGATGTGTGATGTTAAACACAGAATGCTCATAGTTAAGAGCTGACAAAGAACCCATCAGACCCCCCCCCCCCTCACCACAGAGGTGGAAAGACAGCATATTGCAGAAGAAGTTATTCACCTTGTGCAGTAACAATGGTTCTTACAGATGTGTTCCCCTATGGGTGCTCCACTGGAGATGTATCTGTGCCCTTGCGCTGCTGATTGGAGAGTTTTGATAGCAGTGTCCATTCAGCCTGCACATGTGCTGCCCCCTCCCCTCAGTTCCTTCTCCATCATAGAGTGTATGATGAGAACCCCAGCGTAGAGGGAAGGAGGGTGTGTTGTGGAGCACCCATACAGACTCACATCTCAAAGAACCATTGTTACTGCACAAGGTGAGTAACTTCTTCTTCTTCGAAAAGTGACTATGGGTGTTCCACTGTAGGTGACTCCCAAGCACCATCCCCCACTGGAGGCTGGGGCTTTGGAGTTGAGTCTGTGATGGATGATAGTACCATGGTGCCCAATCTGGCACACTACAGCAGTCCCCCAGGAGGGCATAGTGTTCTGCAAATGTACGTGCAGATGCCCAGGTAACTGCTCTGCAGATTTCTAATATAGGGATACTCTTGGAGAAAGTGACAGACAAGGAAACTGATCTTGTAGAATGTGTGCTGATTGTAGATGGGGTTCGAGACCCATTTAGAGAGTCCTTGAGCTGAAATCGCTGTGCCTCTAGACCTGTCCTGGAGAGGAAGAGTCTTGGAGATTTTCTAAAAACTCTTGACCTGTCCAAATAAAAGGCCAAGGCTCTTCTTATACTGAGTGTATGGAGGATGGCTTCCCTATTATTTTGGTGAGGGTTGGGACAAAAGTTTGGAAGGTGAATGAGTTGGTTCACATGAAATGCAGAAGTCACTTTGGGGGTAAACTTCGGATGTGGTCTACGCGTGACTTTGTCAGGGAAGAACACTGTGATGGGTAATGGCAATCAAGAACACTGTCTTTATGGAAAGGTGAGTTAAAGAACAAGTAGCCAGGGGTTCAAAGTGTGGTCTGGTCAGTCCTTTTAATACTAGATTGAGATGCCCTTATAGGGTAGGAAGTCTGGGTTGGGGAAAGAGGTTTGCTATGCCTTTGAGAAACTTCTTCGTAGTCAGGTGGGAAAAAATTGAGTGCCCCTCTTCCTGCTGATGGAAGGTCATTATTGCTGCTAAGTGTACTTTTAGCAAGCTAATAGACAGTCCCGATTTCTTGAGATTCAAGAAATAGTCTAGGACTACAGGTAGAGTGGCCAGATAAGGGGTGACTCTTTTGGACTGGCACCAGATCCAAAATCTAGTCCACTTCTATAGGTAAGTACGATGGGTAGCCACTTTCCTGTTGGGTAATAACGCTTCCTGTACGTCCTTCAGAGCATGATGTTTTTATGTGCTGGAACCATGAAGAAGCCAGACTTTGAGCCGTAGTATCCATAGGTTGGGATGGAGAGTTCTGCAAGAGGAGATAAGGAGTGGTTGGAAGAGTCATTGGTGGCACAGTGCAAGTAAGGTTACCATGTCTGTCTGGGCCACGTGGAAGTGATCAGTATAATGTTTGCTTTTTCTCTTTTTATTTTCAACAGGACTTTCAGCAATAGAGGGAATGGGGGAAAGACGTAAAGAAGGCCCTTGTCCCATGAGAGGAGGAGAGCATCCCCCATGGAGTGCTGGCTGATGCCCCCTCTGGAGCAGTACCGTGGACATTTCTTGTTCTGGTAAGTAGCAAACAAGTCTATTATCGGTGTCCCCTATCGTCGGAATATGTCACAGAGTATCACTGAGTCTATTTCCCACTCGTGGTCGTGCGGGAATTTGTGGCTTAGACTGTCTACTGTTGTGTTGAGTACTCTGGTAGATAAGCCACTGATATCGTAACACTGAGAAATGCACTAGTTCCATAACTTTAGTGCTTCCATACAAAGGGAGGGTAACCTGATGCCTCCTTAACGGTTTATGTAATATATGCATGCTATATTGTCCGTCATGACCTTTGTGTGTGTACCTCTGATTGGTGGAAGGAAATGAGTACACGTGTTCCTGACCACTCTGAGTTTGAGATAGATAGATGTGAAGGCCTGTCTTGGGTGGAGACCATTCGCCCTGCACTGTGAGATCGTTAAGATGGGCACCCCATCCTATGAGGGGTGCATCAGTGGTGAGAAGCAGTGATGCAGGAGCTGAGCAAATGGGATTCCCATGAATGTATTTGCTGGGTCTTTCCACCAATTCAAGGACTGTTTAATTTTGGTGGGCATCAACAGCACTATGTCTTTGTTCAGTCTGTAAACTGAACTGAACTGAACCGAACCATGATTAGAAGCATCTCATGTGAAGTCTGGCATAAGCGATCACCAATGTGCCCGTGGCCATGTGCCCCAGAAGCTGAAGGCAGTGTCTGGCTGATATCTAAGGGCTGGATTGTACTGTCTCTATAAGCATAGACTCCCGGAGAGACTGAGGAATCTGTGTTGTGGGAGGAGTGCACTCACTCAGACAGAGTCAAGATCAGCTCCTCTGTACCAGTATTAATGTCAATTTTTGTGCATTGATTTGTAGGTCCAGATTCTTGAATAGATCCAGAGTAACTCTCTGGGCTTCAATGAAGAAACACATCCTCTGGAGACAATTGTCCTGGTAAGGTTAGATCATAATGCCCTACTCTGCCACCAAAGAGAGGACCTTGGAGAAAACGCTGGGGGCCGATGAGAGGCCAAAAGGACGTACTCTGTACTGGTAGTGTTCCTGGCCTAGTGAGAATCAGAAATATCTTCTGTGACATGGTACGATCGAAATGTGGAATTAAGCATCCTGGCGGTCGAGGGCCATGAACCGGTCTCCTTTTTCTAACGCTACAATAATCATCAGCAAAGTGACCCTCTTGAACTTCTGAGCCTTGACAAATTTGTTGAGTGCTCTGGGGTCCAGTGTGGGTCTCCAACCTCCATTTTTCTTGGGTATCAGGAAGTAGTGAGTGTAAGCCTTTGCCTTTTAAGTGCATTACAACTACCACTACAAGAGGTGACCGAGTCATACCACAAACTATTGGACGTTCTACACATCTCTGAATTGTCCACAGTAGCCCTCCCTATTAAGAGGCCCTCTTGGACCCTGCCAAATTCATATGGCAGATCCCGGCGTCAGTCCCGCCAATATGCAAGAGGGCCGATATAAAATATTACATGCCAGCGAAAGACACGGAATTTATCTTCTCCCACCCAGCCCCCAGTACTGAGTAGAAGTGAATCCGGTGTGTGAGACACCAAAAGGTCTGTCACATACTAGAAGTCCAGAGATGCCACAGTCATCAGTACTGATAGCAGTGCTGAGATGTCTGCACCAAAGGACTTGGCCATGCCATCCTGGCTTGCTGACGATGGTACCAACATCAATGTCCCCACAGAAGGAGCCTTCCACAGGTGGATTCTTTTATTTTCTTGTGCCCAGTCAGCACCCATGATTCCTTTCCTGTGCCCTTCGGGTCCTTAGTGAGCCCAACATGTTCTGTCGGGGCAGTCCCATGAGAGCTCTGGGTGCCGGATTTAGATGGCTTCGGTGCCATCAGTACCAGTGATATCGAGCAAGCCGAAAATTGGTTTTGGCTCGGTCAGGGCTCGATGTGGAGACTCGTGGCCCTTTTCTTAGAGGCCTTGTGAGAATGGCGTATGGTTGACTTCTTAGGCTCATCACCTTCCATAGATGTAGAGGGTTGTTGTGAGGATTCCCACCTTCCGGAGTCTTGGTGCAGCTCTGAGGCTGGTTGCAGGGCCACTTCCATTAGGAGAAACTTTAGTTTCAGTTCTCTCTCCTTTCTACATTTGGGTTTCAATGGTTGGCATAAACCACACTTCTGTGGGATGTGGTTTGTGGGAGGCACTGAGATTGTTCGTCAGTCACTGGGGTAGATTTCTTTGCAACTGAGACACTTCTTGAAGCCCAGTGAACTGGGCATATCCTGTCCAGGGGGGATTCTCAGATGGGGGGTGGGGGCGAGGGAGGGTCAAAAAAAATGAAGTAAAGGGTTATTTTTTTAGCTAAATAAATAAATGAAACAAAGGAGTGAAAAAGAAAAGGAAGATCTAAAAGATTACAGAAATAATCAGATATTCTATAGAAGGTAACAATCCGCTAACAGACAGCTAAAGCTCCATCTCTAACCAGGGGTGGTTGAGAAGGAACTGAGGAGGGTTCACTGCTCAATGCTGGTTAGCCTCTTGGCTGACCACAAGGAGGGGGCAGAGCATGCGTGGGCCAAATAGACACTGCTACCAAAATTCTCCGATCAGCAGCACAGGGATGCAGATACATCTACAGTGAAGCCCCCATAGGGACACTACTCAAAGAAGAATTAATGCATTTGGGTCTGATCCAAAACCCATTGAAATCAACGGCAATCTTTCTAGTGTCTTTGATAGGCTTTTGATCAGGCACTTGGTGTTGTGAAGAGAGGGCATGTGGCCACATCTTTCCCACGTGCAAATCCTCTGCTAAATAATCATAGATCGGTGTAGGCACCAGTCTGCTTGAGTTCTACTCAAAGGCAAAGGTGCATGGCTAGAATTTCAAAGCACTATGCAATAGTTGCCACACAAAACTTATCAGGTAGGTGCATGATTTCCCCATTTCTACAGGAAAATGCTTACAGGCTCATTGAGTACAACGTCCCCTTTCAGAAAGGAGTGAAGTGGCAATGTATTTCTGTCTGATAAGACTCCTTCCCACAGCAGCAGCCCCAGTCTAAAATTACTTGCAAAATCATCAGCACAAATGCAAGTTTTTTTAATGTACAAGCTCTGCTAGATAAAAAACCAGTTAGCACTGCCCACCTTCTCTTAAAGTAAGAATTTAAAGGCTTCTTATGGCTGGGAAAGCATGGGAATGAACATTTTATTATTACTTTTGTTCTGTGGTGGCACATATGGGCCCTAATTGAGATCAAAGCTCTATTATGCAAACGTAGGAAGATACAGCCCCTACCCCAAACAGATTACATCTAAGACGCCAAATTCAGGAAAGCATATATGTATGTGGTTAACTTTAAGCACTTGCTTAAGTCCCATTGGAGTCATTCTGGAATGAAGCTCATGTCTCCTGGAATCTAACGGGGCCCAGAGGAATTAACAAGAGAGGTATTTTATGGGAGGAGTCACCTGGGAACCAGTTCAGGCCAGCCAGCCACCTCCTTGCACACTTAGTATTGGCATCTCCTTCACTGGTGTTTGAGTGCTACTGAGACAGAGAGCAGTGAATTCAGAGGTCTGGCTTTTCAGACAGTTTTATACAAATGAATTTTATTGTGCATTTATCACTTCTTAATTTCTTGGGCCACATGTAAGAGGAAAGAAAGTTTTGGATTTTATGCCACTGACAGACCTCAGTTTAGTATTTTTTATTTATTTACAGGCTTCTCTATGATGCTCCTCAGCATAACCATCTGAATACCAACCAGTCATGAATGTATCCACACACTCACAGTACCCATGTGAGGCAGGGACATCTTATAGTCCCCATTTTACTGACGGGGAATTTGAGCGACAGAGATTAAAGAACTTTCTGTAGGCCACACAGGAAGCCTATGTAGAAGTTTAGAAAAGAGCCCACATCTCTTGATTTACAGTCCAGTCCCTTAGCTACAAGAGCATCATCCTCAGTTCAAATCAAGGCTAGCTGTATATCTAAGAGAGATGCTATAGCTCAAAAAGAAGTTATAAGATTGATGCAGAGATTCACAGGTGAGCTTCTCTGATTTGTGATATTCAGGAGGTCAGACTAGATGATCATAAGGGTCCCTCCTTCTGGTCTTACAGTTTATGACTCTATGAAATCCTGTAATCCTTTCCCACTCCTTGGCCAAAAAAATAAAATAAAAATAAAAAAATCCCACTAAGTTAGCAGCCTCTTAGCCCAATACAAAAGCATTTACAGCCCATCTTGAAAAGGAATCATAGTGCAAAGAAGCTTTTTTAGTGCAGAAAGAAAAATAAGCAGAAAAGAGGAGGCGTGCTCAGGTGTGTGTGATACCAACCCATGTTAATTGGTTTAATTCAACATTGACCAAATTACATTGAAGACAAAATAAAGCACAACAGCAGTTCTGTCAAATTTAGAATCAGAGATTGGTTCTGCTTTGAAACAGTTGGGCTACTCACATCTGTCACAAAACAATTTTCAACTCTTAGAATTGTTTATATATTCTGTGCACTGACGCTGATTGTGTAAGGCAAATGTTTAAAGAGGGCACAGTTTGGCCCCCTATGATGTCGGCACAAATGATAGGTGGTTAAAAAACGGAATGCTATTATTTGTGCCTGCAATTTATTGACTGCTGTTGAACATCCATGAATTATATGACTAAAATAGGTCTGTTATAATGTTGAATGTACAGACTAACATCCCACTGAATGACAGAGATCCGATAATGAAATGGTTGATGACTTCCTGAACAATCAGTGCTATTTCTATACTCAAACACTGCATAGTACATAGCCACTTTGTAGGAATTATACAAAAGCCTTAAGTTATTTGGATAAACTGAGATTTTAAAGCACTGTTTTAAAATGAAGCTCTCTTTGTCAATAGCTCTTACACCAGTAGTTTATCTACTGAAAGAGAATGACCCAGATGATTGTCCTTAGGACAATAAGGAAAGCTGCTGTTTATGCCGGAAATGGTATAGAAAACATTAATATAAACAAATTCCTTTATATCATTAAATCACTCCTAGTTCCTGACTGTACAAACAAGGGTTTGAAACAAACAACAAATATGTGGACACTGTAATCTTTAAGCACAAATGAAATATATTTTGGGGGGTGGGGGTTTCAATATTAAGGCTCCATGGGAATTTTAAGAGAAAAGAAAAGCCCACTCTATTCCTCATTGGATTTGACTTAAACATAAATTTGCTGTCCTCAGATAAATGAGGTCAGATTTAATGCCTTTATTTATGGCATTTCACTGACTACAAATGCAATTTAAAAGCAGACAGAATTATTTTGACTTGGCACGAGAAAAGCCTCCTCAAATTAAAGCAGGTTAGCCATTATTCAGACTTGTTTGCCATTGTATTTCTGCCATTCAATTGACTTACGACCACACACCAACTTTATATTGTATTATGCTTATAACTATCATAATCATTCAAAAGAGCTGGAATTTAGTACAGAATAGTAATTCAGTGCAGTAGCTTTTTAAATATAGCTCGTGATAGTATGTGTTTTACTGTATATGCATATACTGTATTATATTGAATGAAGACTCTCTTATTTTCATATAGTTTCCTAATGTACAGAAACGGAATGATAAATTCTCTGTCTATGGTGTTGTATTCTCTCTACTCATTGCAGGCTCTGAGGTTTTCCTTTTCTCATTCATGTTTTTAATTACAAAAATGAGTAGATTTGTTGCTGGATCATTTTCACATTCTTTTAATAGCATATCAGTTGTTAATCTTATTTTCATTTATTTAAAGACTGCTAGAATGGACAGCTACTGCATATTGCTTTGAATGGGGCACATTAATCTGGATGTTGTAATCTGTACAATGAATTGCGGTGTATTTCTGATTCTCGGCTGATATGGATGACACATTAATGTTAGGTACAGTAAAATATTCTTACAGGAATTTAAATAGGCTTCTTTACTCCAAAATGTGGCCAAAATTCATATGGTAAAGAGGACACTGACATGTTATGGAAACACAGCATTTCTATAACTATAACAAATAGAGACTAAGAAAGTAAGGTCTTTGATTTTTCTCCAGTCTCATTCCCAATATGGAGATATCCTGAAATCATATACAAGGCCTGGGCCCATATCAAGTAACAGTTAGTAAGAAAAAGACTAAGGTAGGATGTTCAAATACACTCAGCATTGGCCTAGCTTTGCTCCTGACTTCAGTGCAAGCAGAGCTGGACCAATGCTGAACAATTTTGAACATCCCTCCCAAATTTTATGGGAGAGATATCTCTAGTTGACTTAATCCTAGAATCACGTTTTAAAGGCGTACTTCTAAAATCATTTATCTTTAAAACTCTTCTCTCTGCATAGACATGCACACAATTACAAGCGTGATAGACCTTTTAAATTCTTTAAAAACAAGGAGTACAGCATATCCTGTATGGCGAGGCAGTAGGGCGTACCTATAGGCTGCTAAATGAATTGGAGATTTGTGTCTCTCTGCAATCAGTTATCCATTTGAATTGGAGTTTTAGTGATTATGTTGATTGCAAATGTACTGAAGTGACATTAATGCTAAGTTAACCAGGTAGATAATTCATGTAGGAATTTACATATCCCTTATATATGAGATAAGTGTATATTGGAAAGGCGTATGATGAATTGCACAGCCACATGATTAACAAATGTAACCTGTGGCCACATTATCTGCCCATTAATCCATCCTCTGGGGACTTATTCTAACATTCTGCACTTTGAGCTGCTTGAAACAGCCACTTCCTCCTGCCAAAAATGACATTTCTCCAGCCTGAGGCCCAGGAGGGTTATAAATCATTCGCGGTTGAGAGTAAGATTTGCTTTAAAAACCTCAATTAAATTTTTCACTCTCGTAATCCCATAATGGAAGTTTCATACATTTGGGAAGAGAATATTCCTAACTCCCCAGTGGGATCCACTACAATAGATCTAAAAATATGAGATTATGAGAAAAGAGAAACTATTTTAGGTCGCTGCATTTATTGGTTGTAATATTTCTCTCCCTCTGAGTCCTGAACAGTTAAACTCGTGGTAAAAAACCTAGGTAGCTGGTTTCACAGGCGGAGGGATACAAGAAATAGTTCAAATATATTTTTGAACCCTATAAAGCTTTCTTAACTAGTTGCTCTGTGACATACATGACATATGTAAGATGCATGTAGGGGGAGATAGTTTGGAATCATCGGTATAACACAGTCAGACCTTCTCCACTCATGAGTAATGTGACCATTCCAAACGAGGAGTGATAGAACATTCACTGTACATCATTGTGTATTCCCTATATTTATACACACACAACTATTCTTTTTCAGTGTCTTGGAAAACAGTCAATATCTTTCTTTTTTTTCTAGGTTGCCAGTGGATAGTGGTACTCCAAAGTCAAATCTTTCTTCTACAATACCACAATATTATATTAACAGAGATATCATACACTAGCAGCCTACAACATTGTAGTTCTCAGTTCAGCTTTCCAAACTTAAAAGGAAAAAAAATAGAGCTCCTGGAGACTTACCATTATTGTTCTTGTTGTATGACTGGGGGTTTCTGAAAAACAACACAATACATTAGTACATTGTCTCTACACTTTCAAAACCCCCACAAATTATTTGTATAAACTCTAAGATTCCTGAAAGGTCTCTCAGCTGTTGGTGCCCAACTGCCATGGTGCTAGGCACATTAGAACTACACAGACTGGAAGAGTTCTCAGGAACTGAGCATGAATATTACCATTAACAATATAAGGCAGATTTGCAGTGTATTCCAATTATTTTTTCTCTTTCATCAACTCTCTATGTGAAAAATAAAGCAATTGTTTATCATTGAAAAGTATTCATCCTCCACCTTGCAAAAGTTGGGAATTTTACTTTCTTTTTTCAGTTTGATTTTGCTGATCATGCTGTGTGACATCATAACGAGAAACCATGCTCCATAAATATACAACAATATGTAACACAATTCTACTATTCCTGTGATTAAAAAAAAACACAAACAAAAACAATTAGGAAACAAGACGAACCTTTTCCTGAATGTTTTGAAATGGATTCCAACTTTTAAATTTACCAAGTAGACTACAATCACTATATTTCAAGGGCTGAATGCTAATCTCATTTATGCCGGTATAAAGCAGGAACCCCTCAACTGAAATCAACGAATTTACACTGGTATAAAATTGGATCAGAATCAGGCCCAGCGTTATTGTGTGCCCCATCCTGCTCCTATTAGAGTTAATGTGAGCTGGCCCATCCTACTTTGTTTTAAATTAGCATAATCTCCAAATTAGAGTTGTGTTGTATTATGCCACAATGCAGTTTGCAATTGAACACTCTCATACAATTTAGAATTTGGGAAGCACAGGTTGCTAGGGGTCTCTAAAATGAACACCATCACCACTATCTAGTTCATAGACCCCTCTGAGTGAAATCTTTGGTTGAATGCCGAGCAACACCACCAAATAGCTGGAGCCTGTACAGTTCTTAACAGAGTGACATCTCACAATGGCAGACCCATGATTCCACAAGAAAAGAAAAATAAATCTTGTCAGTCTGGATCAAACAGGTTCTTTATAAGATTTGTGAGACAACTGATGGTGATTTAACCTGGACGTAATGATTATCCTTGTGCCAGTCCAAACAATAATAATTACTGGGACCTTGCCTATGCTGACATTACTCTGACCGAGGAGCAGTCACACTCTTTTGGATAGGACTACATGGTGTGAGTGAGGGGGGTGGTCACCATCCCTACATGACGACTATGAAGATTGAGGTTTGTGTACATTTCTTTTCATCCTGGAAATAGTTTTCAGGAGTTCGCCTTCTAACAAAATGCTGCTAAGGAATGCTGATTTTTAAAATCATATTCTTTATGGTTCTGTTAAGAATTCATGTCAAATGGGCTACACTGAACCCATCAGAAATGGCCTGAATTAAGGGGAAATGGAGAAGACATGTTGCCCCTTGGGTTGCACTGGAGATGTTCCTAGATATGCTAGTGGGAGGGTGTGGGAAGACAGGGATTAATTTGGGACACCAATTTTCAGAATCCAACATACTTCCAGTTCTGCTTGTTGACATGTACAGACGGTGGAACCATGACATTACCTTCTCCCTTCCCTGGCCAGTTTCTTCCAGGGGAAGCATCTCAGGTGCATACCTGACACTCCCTTAACAATGACTGTGATTGTAGGGAGCTCTTATGTGGCCTGAGTTTGGGGGGGGAGTTATTATTACTTATTACTGCCCTGCACAGCTGCATAAAGCTAGGGCACTGTCTAAGACCATAATTTTTAGGAAATGACAAAAAAAATGGGGGGAGGGGAAAGTGCATCCCTAAATATGAGGTGGTTTAAACTTTTGTGCTTGCTATAAAGACAGACAACTACTTACAGATCCTAATACAGAACAAAGGTTACTTTAAGCCATGTTTCATACAGCAGCATGCACAGTATTAATAGAGCTGTAAACATTAAGAAGTCTGTAGATAGATTTTTCATAAGTTCAACAGAATAATGAGCTGACACTTCACTTTCATTTTTGCTTTGAAATGTAGAGACGACAGCACATTTTGACAGCTGCTTTTTATGCAAGGCCTAGGAGACCGGGCTATATAAGCTGTAGTAGGGTAAAAAAAAATCCACGCTGGCTGCATTTTCAAAGGAGTCGAAGGATGATAGCTGCCTAAATTCCATTGAATTTCAATGGGAAATGGGTATCCAGTTCCTTTTGGCCCCTTTGAGAAGCTCAGCTTCAATAAATAAAAAGCTGTTTCTGCCATGGCATGGTATTTCATGAGGTCTTGACTTAAAGTATCACCTTTTGGCACTGCACTAGTAGTTTGTTATGCTTTATATCAGGCCAACTGGTTCTTTTTAAACTGTCATTATCAACTAAGTAAAATGCCAAATGTACTGACAAAGTACAACAACAATGGAACGTACTGTACAAAAAGGTACCAATCACGTTCTAGTATTGTTAACTCCAAACATTAAAAAAATCACAAGTCAGGCCCCAAAGATCATGCGATTAGCTTAAAATCATGAGATTTTAAAAAAAGTTTGGGTTTCTTTCTATTTACCCTCCGGTTTTTGCACCTATATAGGGTGCCCTCAGGTCACATCTTCAAGATTTTCTCCACCACCCTGAGGGCTAGAAACTCACTTTAAAAAACTGAGATTGCCTTGCAATCAGTGTACTCCAGGAGCGAGGGTGTAAAAGAAAGACACCAAATAGCAGGAGATGCACAATAAAACCATGAGTGAATTGGCAACACTGATAAATCCAGGATGGCATTTTGCTTTTTTACTGCTGCTTCAAAGTTTGTGCTCTCTGATGGTAGTTTGCTTTTTGAATCCCAAGGCTGGAAGTGATTGGAGAGAGCTTACATGGATGGTTTGTTTTGTGGATGGGGTCTTTAAGGCTTGTCCAGGGATACTTAGAACAAGGTAGGTACTCATTTGTCGAGGATGTGAGTGTAAGTCTGAATAAAATAAAATAAAAAGTAACAATGTTCACAAGGATTTGGCACAAAAATAAAGGGTCTGCTTCCCTTCCCATAGAAACCACTGGGGACTAAGTTGTGACTTTGCCACAAGTCCTGAATATAATATGGGGCAGTATGCTGTTGCCCAGCTTAAGGAGCAGCCTTTCTAATGGATTGTAACTGTTCCCACTTGGTCTGGGGGAGATGTACCACTAGTCAGCTCTTCACCTGGTGTAGCATACAACCCCCAGTGCTGCTGTGATGGCCAGGTGGCATCAAGGTCCCATGCATTCACCTCCCCCAGCCTGCCCACTCTCTGCCTATCTGTGCAGGAAGGGGAGCTGTGGCTCCGCAATGCCTCTTCCTCTCCTCCACACCGTTATCCATGACATGGGGAGCCAGTGCAGGGGAGTAAGGAAGTCACGATCTGGCCCATGATAATAAGGTACAGTTTGGAAAGCCTAATAAGATGGCCTAGTTGTAAGTCAAGTTTTACTGTTATTGACTTTAGTAAGGGCAGTGTAATGGGGTGCACTGACCCATCCCTAGACTGGCAGGGAAAGGTTAATTTCTTCTCTGGGCATGGCTGCAGCTGTTTGTGACCACTAGGGCACACTTGATGGCAGCCCAGAAGCAGCACCTGCTACAAAAGAGGCTGCTCACACACAGTGGCAGAGGTGTAAGGAGTAGTGGGAGGCAGGGCCTGCAGTAGAATTCAGGGAAAAGCAAATTTGCTGTGGCAGGAACCCCAAAACCCAAGACAGAGAAGACCAATCATGGAGGGCTAGAAGGATGGCTTACATATGCAGACCTGCTGAGCAGGAATGGAACATTTTTTGTTGTATTAAACCAGGCCCCAAGGGGATGAATGTTATTTGAAACGGGAGTGGAAGGTGTTCCTTGGAGAATCAGAGGGCAAGCTGAGGACTGGACACCCAGGCACCAGGCAGTGCAGTGGGGTAGACCAACTCTCCCACACAGAGTTTCAGAATCGTACAGAAGTTTGGGATGTTCTGATTAAAATGGAACAGAACCCAAAAAAATCCAAAGAAAAAATATTAGTTAGTTTCAAACGGAAACTGAATGGGGAGCAGTTCTTCTGACAAGAAAAATACAAAAGGGAAAAAATTAGTTTCAGGTCAAAACAATTTCCGCTTTTTTGTTTTGTTCTGTTTACTTACATTTTGGGAAGTTTTTTAGCTTTTAAAAAATTTGTTTTAAACAGACTTTGAAACAAAATGTTTCAAAATGAAAAATTGAAACGATTTGTTTAAAAATGTTGAAACAAAACATCTGACCATTTCAAATTTATTTTCACTTTTTTATTTACCCGAAAACTGCATTTTTCTGCAAATGTACTATTTGATCAAAAATGTCACCCCAGGCTAGTACGGGTTTGTTTTTGTTTGTATCTGTTAATCTTAATGCAATATCTCAAATTGCAGCAAATTAATTCAACTAATTGTGCTATCAAGGATTCAGTTTCAGTATGAAGAGAAAAAGCACAATATCTTGTTTATTTTTAGTACTATGGTTTTTTTAGTACATTGTTTCACCATGTAAAAGAAATAAAATCAATGTTTTACTCAATAAAAGCCTTTATAATCTATCATTTCATGCTACCAACCTTTTCCTATTAATCCCTCTTATTTGTCTCCAAATTTCAGTTATACTTAATGAATCAATATGGTTCTATCTTCTTACTCATTTTATATTTTATTTATTTATTTCAGAAAGCTACGAGCTAGATAGTCCAGGAGAATAAAATTGTTTGATTTAGACTCAGACTCAGAAATGGGGACAGCAGACAGCAGCAGTACAAGCTTCAACACAGCATTCTGTAGACATGCCTCAACCATGATGTGGATGAATCATCTCTAGGAGTTTGAGAGTCACCTATTGTGACAGGGTCGGGCCAGATGGCTATAGGAGAGTAATAGAAGGCAGATATATTAGCCCCAGGCTCAGTAGGTCCCTTTTCCCCGAGTAAGGTAACAGGGAAGGTTCCAGAACAATCAGGAACCTTCTGGAGACAATTAAGACAGGCTGATTAGAACACCTGCAGCCAATCAAGAAGCTGCTAGAATCAATTAAGGCAGGCTAATCAGGGCACCTGGGTTTTAAAAGGGAGCTCACTTCAGTTTGTGGTGTGTATGTGAGGAGCTGGGAGCAAGAGGCACTAGGAGCTGAGAGTGAGAACGCGGACAGTTGGAGGACTGAGGTGTACAAGCATTATCAGACACCAGGAGGAAGGTCCTATGGTGAGGATAAAGAAGGTGTTGGGAGGAGGCCATGGGGAAGTAGCCCAGGGAGTTGTAGCGGTCTCCGGGAGGCACTCTAGACAGCTGCATTCCACAGGGCCCTGGGCTGGAACCCGGAGTAGAGGACAGGCTCCCAACTCCTGGTCAGACACAGGAGGAGTCGACCTGGACTGTGGGTTCAGAAAAGCGGCCAAGCTGAGGGCTGCCGTGAAGCTCCAAGGTGAGCAAATCCACCGATGAGCGCAAGACCCACCAAGGTAGAGCAGGAACTTTGTCACACTATTTAAAAGCCTTCTGGTACAACTTTCAAAAAAGTGTCTGAGTAACTTATGGCCAATTTTCAAAAGGGACTTAGGAACCTAAATCACTTTTGAACATGGGCTCCTAAGTGACATGAAAATGGGACTTAGGCTCCTAAGTCATTTAGGATAAGGCTACCCTTGGCTTCTTTGCTGATTTGGCAACAAGGCTGCATATTACCTCCAGAAGATGGTGGTTTTGTGATGTGGACACTTACCTGATATACATTGGACTGGAAAACCACCAATTCATTTCATATAGTCTCCCCAAAACAATCCAATACAGAAAAAAAATTTTTAGTCATGACTCATCCAGGCTCGACTCAAACTGGTAATTTAAAGATGGAAGACTCCATAAGTCTATTATTTGTCTCCTGATACCTAAATATATTCTACCCTGTCATCCACCAAGATAGTGACACAATATAGAGGTGAGAACACAGCTGTCTGCTCAAATTGTATTTACTGATTATGATTATTCTCTATTATTTCATGGTTTAGATTTATTGTTTTGGCTTCCCAGGTGTAACTGGGTATGACTGAGAGGTTCCAACAGATATCTGTTTGAACTGCTTTTGTGCCACAGTTTATTTTTACAAGGTCATGGAACAAGTGAATGCAATTTCTCTCCAATTAGAAAGTTCAACCATCTTAAAAAAACCCTAAATCTGGTGCTACAACTGTATTTTTTAATGAAATTCACTTAATTTAAACAGAACACCTGAAGCTTAACAACAAGAACAGGTTAAAGAGATTTTCTCTTCTCTCTTAGAAATGGAAAGAGAAGTGAGTGGATAATTAACTCAGCAAAACTGTTAGTTCATATGCAGTGTTGTAGTCATGTTGGTCTCAGGATATTAGAGGGACAAGGTGGCTGAGGTAATATCTTGGAAAGGTACTTGAGGAAGAGCACTGTGTAGCTCAAAAGCTTGCGTCTCTCACCAACAAAACTTGGTCCAATGCAAGATATTACTGTACCTCACTTCCTTGTCTTTCTGCTAGTTCATACACAGTTAACAACTAAAGATGCATTATACTGCATTTTATTAAATAACACTCACTTCACTCAGATATTATAGTGACAGGAATGTATCTGCCTTTTATTTAGACATGTGCAGTTGTCTGTAGGGTTTTACATGCATAACTGGGGATTTCAATACTCTAACTATTGCCTGAGATAAATCGTAACCATCCACTCAATCTGACAAACAACTGAGCGTCTGAGAGGAGGGATGTTTAAATTAGGAAGGACTGATATTTGTAGTATGTAGAACACCTGCAATAGAGAATACACATGTACACAGCTGGCCTGGCTCTCCAGCCCAGAGAATAATCAATGCCACACTGAGGCAGGCTATTCATCCAGTTTTAAACCAGGCAGTCCTCTTTTTGGGTGCTTCGTCCCCCTCCAGTATTCAGACAAAACTAGACACGGTTTTGTCCGGTAGTGGACTGGAAATGCCTTTTTGAAGAGCATGCCACTCTGCCCCCTGCCAGGATGACCTCGCACAGATAGTACGTATGAGGTCATGCCAGTGGAGGGGAAGTGACGCACTCTTCAAACTGACATCCTGCACATGGCATGACTTCCTATGCATTGTGCATGTGAAGACATGCTGGCAGGGGCAAGTGCTCACCAATGTGGGGGGCCCATTCCATTCTCAGAAGTACTAGAATGTCTGATATTCCGGGAATGTGTGAGTGGCCACCCTAGCCATGCCTTGAATCTGGTTCAGGCTCTTTTTCTCAGGTCATCAGCTTTATTTCTTCCAAACAACACAAACTCAGCACATGGATTGTCCTTCCCCGCAACCCAGAGTCCTCGGCAGGGGCCTATCAGTTCCTCACAGGTTCCCACTCTACCAGCCACTTGCCTGAGAGTCATCTGCTCCAGGCCCTGCCACAGGAGCACCTACTTCCTATAGCTCTCCCTACTTGACCCAGGGACCTCCTGCCAGAGCCCCTCTGCTTCTGGCAGCTCTCTACGCCAACAGAGCTGCCTCCAGCCTTCACAGAAATTAGATGCTCATCAGGTAATCACATGACCCTTTGCAAAAGACCAGGCCCCAACCTCTTATTGGGCTAAGAACACAGACCTAACCTGCCTAACCATGTATAGCCCTAAAGCAGAGAGAGGGTCATGGGGGAGCTCGAGACAGGGGATGGGAGTGCCAGGAAAGTGGTGCTGCTGGGACACAGGCAGAGAAGCCCCAGGGCCGTATGAAGTATGAAACAGGAGCGTGGGGAGTTGGTGGTGCTGGGTCAAGACAATGGATTGCAGTTCCTCTATCGTAGAGGTCAGGAGAGGGTAAGTGACATCTCCAGCTGAGCAGCCAAGGAGAGGTGTGCATTTGTGCGTGGATTAAAGGTTAACTTTCAACCTAAAATTATCACACATTCATTGGCAGAGGAATAAAGGGGAGTTGAGAAGTCAAAACAGACTAAAAACTATGTTTTGATTTTTTAAAATTCATTATTTCTTGGCCAATTTCATGATTTTTGATCTTTTGAGGTTGACAATACTGCAGTGGTCAATTGCTGTTCAACACAGGAATTTAATATATAATAACCCAATTAACAAAATTGACTGAAAGTGAAAAAAGATCTGTATAGTTATTTTTGTACAGGACACTAAATATTCCTAGTAACATTTCCCATGCTTTGTACCATGTACTATGTGCCTGTTTTAAGCTGTGTCAGCTTATTTCTCATATGTTCTCCACTTGTTTGTTTCCTTATGTTTTGATTGCCAGAGATACCGAAACATAACCAGAGTTACAGTACATAGATCAAATAAAAAGCAAAGGACGGAACTATTCAACAAATAGGGAGTGTGTAGAAGTATCTAACAGATTCTGCAAAGGCTGTTTATTAAGAAAAAAAATATTGCAAAACAGAACTGAGATTTTAGAATTAGGGGAGACGTAGATGTTCCCCACATTCTCTTTGGCAGGACTTTGAAGTTAATCCATGAACTCACTTAATCTCTCATCAGTTTAGCTAAAAGCAAGAGTTTCACCAGAGGAAGTAAGGCTGACAATTAAACTAGACAATTACGACAAAGAGCCCTCACTTAAATGGCAGCATTCAAAAAGACTGACATCTTACATGTGATCCATACAAATCTTTAACCTCCAAATCAGGGGAACTTGAGAAGAACAGAGTTTATCTGAAAGCTATAAATCTCACCAAATCTCTGGAGGTTAATAAAATAGGTTTGAACTTCCAGTTTCATTAACAGAAGTTTGGGAGTTTTTGAGAATTTAAATGGCAAGGTCTTAATTCTGTACTGAGAACTTCATCAGTGAGCCTCTTAGCCTACACTGAGCCCTTGAACTGCAACTGGGCTTTGCACAGGTGCAGTTGTCCACCCATGTGGTTCTCAAGGCAGAGCAAGAGCCTAATACACTTCCCAGGTCTGGCGACTTCTCTATTAATGTTTATAAAGTGTTAGTGAAAGATGTTACTTCACTTTTAACCAGAATGCTTAGACAGGCCCACAAGCAAGGGGTTTTGCCAAATTTTATGTAAAGAGCAACGATGGCCTCAATTCACAACCAGAGCAAACCTGAAAAGGAATGTGCCTCTTTTCATGTGTTTTCTCTTTAAAAAATAAAAGTAAAAAAATGCTGTCAAGGATTCTTACCACCAGACTGGATAAACTGCTAATAAAAATCATTCATAGAGATTGACTGGGTTCATCTGTGGTCCTTATTTCTGCAGATAAGATGTGCATTTCCTACAGCTTAGCCTTGTCTTAAAACCAAGTGTTTCAAGTTTATTTCCTGATTCTGAAAGAACATTTGACGGGGTTGAGTAGGTTTGAAACTTTGGAAATGCTGGGATTTGGGAAAATTTTAAAACTTGTCTGAAAACTAACTTCAGCAGACTTCAAGAATGGGCATTGCAAGAATGGCAGCAACTGACACTAAAAAGCCCCAATCTCTTAAAACACAAAAAGAAACTGGGAGATGAATCTCTGTCCCCATTTGGTCTGTGATTTACAACTAACTGTACATGCACATAAACTGATCCCCTGATACCAGAACTGCACACTTCATTCCCAGCAGACAAGCAAAATAACTTGCTGCCCATGTAACTTCAGTACTGCCAACAATTTATAAATAAAGTTGTTTTATTATCTTGGAATACTTAAGGCATAAATGGGAGCTGCCCAGTTTCCTGATGTATTCTAATTCTTCTTAGAGATACATAGCTTTGACCCCACAGAGCTGACAAAGAAGCTGTACACTGAAGTCCTGCTCCTTTAGGATAAACTGGTTTTGAAACTAGAATGATAAATCAAATATCTGGCCCTATGTACATACGAAACAAGGGCTACATAATCATAGATGTAAAACCATCCAATGCTAAATGGGAGAAATACTTCTGGGGTTAGCTAAAGAATCATTTCAAATCTTACATAATTTCCATAAATGTATTGCCTCCAAGCAAATTATCCACATTTTCTTCACAATTCTCAAAACAACTGGGGCCAAATGTGTATCTCCTTAGTAATTTGCTGGGCTTTTCCTAAATTAATGTCATTCTGATCACTGGAACATGGACACAAGAAAAAAAACCCCACGTACATATCATTTTCTTCAAAAACATTTACCTGGGCGATTTTTAGAAAATGATACTTTAAACCCACCACAAAAGCTGGTGATCTGATTAACATCCACATAAAATCTGAGCGAACCAAATGCTCCATTAATATCAGAATGCAAAAAACAAGTCTGGCATTTGCTGGAGCAGAGATATTCCATCTTAGTAACTAGCCCCAGAGTGTGATTTATATAATCAGTGGAGAGGTCCTGTGTAGAAAGACTTCCTACGAAATGAAGCCAAAGAGAATGTAAAACTATTTCATTTACTGATCTTTCTTAGGCTTGGTCTACGTTAGGAATTTATGTTGATATTAATATGGCGGTCAGGGATGTAGCTTTTCCACACTCCTGAGCAACATAGTTACAATGACCTAAACTCCAGTGTAGACAGCACTATGTTGATAGTAGGGGTTCTCCCGTCAACATAGCTATCGCCTCTCGCGGAGATGGCGTACCTTTGCCAATGGGAGAAGCTCTTCTGACGGTATGAGCAGCATCGTCGCTAAATCCTACAGCGCATAGCTGTACCAGTGCAACCGTGGTGCTGCAGCACTAAACGTAGACAAGTCCATACTCTCTAACCATAGGAGCTGTATGAATATTTCAATTCCTGGAAAAGTAAATACGTCTTATGAGTCTGTAGAGCAGAACAGTGAGTGCTCTTCAGTGTTACTTTTAAAATATTACACCAACCTGTATATTAACAGGAATAAATTTGACTTTATAAGGGGCACAATCTAAATCCCATAAATATTATGACACCTGTAACAAACTGGACTAGCAAAAATCCCAAATGCATAAGCACATACACAAACAAAATGTGATATCACAGCATTTCCTATGGAACATTTGATTCAATTAATTCAACATCAGACGGGACTAGGTACTCCCCAATTACACACCAGATTTTGTTTTTGAAGGTAGTGTGATTTTTAGCAAGCAATGAAATAGTTAAGAGATAATTAACAGGAAATGCACTGTCAAAGAAATAATCTAGCTCAGCTGACAACCTAATCACCCAAGAAAGTACTGCAAGCAGGAACTCCAGAACTGGAATCCAGAAAACATAATCCACAAGTAATATGGTACTAAGGCTATTGTCTAACAACTGAGGTTACATGTCCTGGAACTTTATTTCCGGACAGTAATACCAATTGAAAGCAGCTATTCCAGGAATGAGGTTCTGGTTATCAGCAATTTGTTATGGAAAATAAATTGGTTGTAGTGTTTATTACTGCATATTGGTTTGAGAAAATGATTTCACCAGTTATAAAGCAGAGCAGAGTATTGTAGCATAATATTTAAATTTTTATTAAGATTCATGCTCTCAGTAATAGAAGTAATAATAATATTAAAGTTTAAACCACATTTTTGCTGTAACATGTCATCACCACGTTACATCTAGAAACCCCATCATCCACCATGGCTCTCTGTCTTTCAACCTCCAGTGATCAATCTGCAAGAGTCACATTTGCAGCATAAAATAATATTTGCACTTCACATATTTGCATTTCATGTCACAGACGTGCATTACAAAAATAAAATGTTCAAGTTTCTAACTGAGAATGAGACCTGCCTATCTGCCAATTTCCTAACTCCGTCCTGTAGTATCAGTATTTTTGCCTGTAAATGGATGGCATGATGGCTCAATGAACCACAGCACTATTCTCTAGTACCTAATGCACCATACCACTAACTCAGTATTGCAATTCAAGTCCTGTGTCTGTCGGTGTTTAATTCAGAAAACAGGGACTATCTCAGAGGTCCAAAGACATAGTTCTCTAATGAAAGCCACAGAAAAGCACATAGTTAAGTATCTTTCTCACTTGGCAGGTGTATTAACATTATTAATAGAGAATGTCAGAATGCATGGGAATAGCTCCCATTCCAAAAGATAAAATAAATATCTGAAAAACAGATTGGCTAAAACAAAAAGATAGCAACCACCATTATACTCTAAAATTAAAGTAATACGCTAGAACAATGCAGGGAATGATCCTTATTTACTTAAGGGCAACTCACATGGCTAAGGGCTTGCAAGATCTAGCCCCTTGTCCTCATGCTTCTAATGCCTAGTCAAACCTAGAAACAAATGTACCGCTTAATTGAATCTCCTGAGAATATACTCTGTATTGGTAGTATTCTTTACACACAAAGATCAGAGAAGACAAGATTCTCCAGGTAATCAAAATACCCCTGTAAAATCTGTGAGTATGTAAATAACTGATAGTTATTAATGATTAGACTCAGGAAAAAGCTGGCTGCACATTTCAATGGAAACAACCTACATCCTTACATCAACTAGTCTGAATTTATGAACATTACAAGTGTTTACAAAAATCCTTGTTATCAGCTAAAATTAATTTTTCAACTCTAATTCTATAAATAAGAGAAGCTAATGTCTAATGGGGAAATTTGGAAAAGCATTTTACCTTTATATCTTTTTGGTTCTTTTTGTCTTTATTACTAGGGATGAAATAGGAAAAGAGGATCTTGGTTCTTGCTGATTATTTTCCACCTGAAGTGGAAATGCTACTCCTAACATCAGGGTTGGAGGAATGGAGATGGTGAGTGGGAATAAGCAAACAGAGTAAATTAACTCTGTGGGGAAAAGATCATGGTTTCATGCAACCCTGATGTAGTGAGCAAAATGTCTCAAGACAAATATAGAAAAATATGAGATATAATAGAACAACTATAGAATGCTGTCAAGATTTTCCACAAGGCAGCTTGGGTCTAGAAAAGATGTCAGAGGTGACACACTGGGGTGACTCAAGGTTGCATAGTTGAACTTTGTCTCTTGAGTAGATAATTTGGGCACTGAAGTGTGATATCAGGGGTCCTCCCTTATGGCAATGAAAATGAGTGAGTATAGGCTAATTGCTGCACTCCAAGCTTCAGGGTATTTTCCTTTTCTCTGCTAATATTTAAGCTATCCCTTTCAAATTGGGACACTGGAAAGGTACTAAAATATACTGTTACTATGCCAAGTTCCAGCTCATATAGTAGCAAATTTTAAAACTTTTTAGACTATAAGATCTCTGGGGCAGGGACAGTTTGTTTGTTTGTTTGTTTGTGTTTGTATAGAGCCTACCACAGAAGTGGGCAAACTACCACCCGCGGACCATATCCCGCCTGCAGGACCCTCCTGCCCGGCACCTGAGCTCCTGGCCGGGGAGGCTAGCCCCCCCCCCCCCCCGCAGCCACACCTTGCTGCTGGTGCAACGCTCTGGGTGGCAGGGCTGTGAGCTGCCTGGGCCGGCCTGACCTGGTGCTCTGTGCTGCATGGTGGCGGCAGCGGTGTGGCCTGGCTGTAGCGACGCCAGCCACCGGTGCTCCAGGCAGCGCGGTAAGGGGGCACAGAGTGTGGGGGGTCAGACAGAGGGCAGGGGAGTTCGGGGTGATGGTCAGAGGGTGGGGGTATGGATAGGGGTCGGGACGGGAACAGGGGGTTGGATCGGGCGGCGGAGGGCAGTTGGGGCGGAGGTCCGGTGGCGGTCAAGGGACAGGAAATGGGGGTGTGTGGATGGGGCAGGGGTCCCGGAGGGGCCCGTCAGGAAACAGGGGGGGTTGGATGGGGCAGGAGTCCCAGGGGGAGGGGCAGATAGGAGGTGGGGGCCGGGCCACGCCCCCCTCCCCTAAGTGGCCCTCCATACAATTTCCGAAACCCGATGCGGCCCTCAGGCCAAAAAGTTTGCCCGCCCCTGGCCTACCATAAAGTGAAGTAGTCTAGGAAGTCCACCTCGTCAACAACTTTAACTCAGATATTTGATTGGAAAAGTATTGGAAGTTTTACACCTACTCTTGATATGCTCGACAGGTTTTCCAGAATGTGCTGAGTAAAATGTGAAAGCAACACTGAAAACGTTTTTGTCAGCGGTTGGAACGTGAGGCAAAGTGGACAGGGAAAAGAATGTGCTTAGCACATTGGTAAGTAGGTACTAATTTTGTTGAACTTGATCACCAAGGGCAACCATTACAGAGGGAACTGCTTGTAAATCAAGACGTTGCAGATGCAGACCTGGAGTAACCTATGGCATTTGTCCCTCACTGAAGCAATAGGAAGAGTAAAAGACGGTATGGAAAACTTAAACAGCATAATTTAAGGCAGTGGCTCTCAACCTTTCCAGAGTCTGATTTGTCTTCCATATCCTCAAGTTACACCTTACTTAAAAACTACTTGTTTACAAAATCCAACATGAAAATATAAAAGTGCTGACTTTCTCATTTTTACCATATAATTATAAAATAAATCAACTAGAATATAAATACTGTACTTACATTTCAGTGTATAGCGCAATATAAAGAAGTCATTGTCTGTGTGAAATTTTAGTTTGTACTGACTGTGCGATGGCTTTTTATGTAGCCTGTTGTAAAACCAGGCAAACATCTAGATGAATTGATATAGCCCCTGAAAGACCTCTGTATATGCCCAGGGATACACGTTCCCCTGGTTGAGAACCACTGATTTAAGGGCTTCATTTTGCTCAGACCAAGGGCATATATAGCTTCAAATGTAATTTGTTCTTTTAAACAGTGAAGCAGTGTCATTACTTAAGTTACACAATGATATCCTCATTCCAAGAGATCTGTTTTCTGCTCTCCATGCACACACATCTCTATTCACATCAATGGGAGATGTGGACAAACAACAAAAAGAAACGTACCCCCAAACATTTTAGGCATGAGGAAGATGGAAGGAGCATATCCATAAACATGTTTTAAAGAAACCAGGCAAAGAGCACGTGACATACAAGTTCTGTTCCACGCTTTTGAGGAAGATTGGTGCAGAAGTTAAAGTTAATCACAGGCAGGTTTACAGTCTGGTTCTACTGTGAAATTGATGACAAAAATAGTATTGTGAGATTCCTTGTTTATTGAGTTGTAATAATTTACATATCAAATGTGCCCAGTTGACAGGTAAAAAAAAGATGTTTGTAATAACTAAAGTAGAACAACACTATGTACAAAGACAATAAAATACTCATATAAACAGCAATACACACACTAGCAAATTAAGCTTCAAATTAATAATAATTGTACACGGTTGCTCCTGATATACATTCTACATGAGATAATGCCATCTCAGGAGAATGTCATTGAAAAACAAAACTGAGAGTCTGATATGAGAGAGATTTCTGCAAACAAAAAAAGACAGAAAGATTGCACCACAGATAGAATACACTAGTACATTTCTAAATAAGAAATTCAATCATATTGTGAAAAAACCTTTCCTGTATACATATTTTCACATATGATTTATATATCCGATGAGTCAGGATGAAGCAGATACATGCAACTTTTACTGTTTCTCCGTGAAGCAAGAAAAACTCGAACAAGAAAGTGTCCAGTCTCTCAATACTTCGCCAATTAGAGATACTATTTACATTGTCCTGTGCTTGGCATACAGAGTGCAAGCTTCCAACAGAAAAAGTGGGAGCAATGAAAGGACTATTTCTTCCCCACTCATACCCCATATGAGTCTTACTCCTGAATAGGCAATGATATGGAGGGAAAGAGAGAGAGAGAGATTAGACTGTCATCAAAAACTGCAGATAGATTGTTTGGAGGTTTGTCCTTTTCTTGCTTTGTCAACTGCTTATGTCACCTCCCCACCTGGCTGTACTTGGGGTCCTAGTCAACTGCAGCAGGAAACAGCTTAGTATAGTCCTTATTCTCAGCTGTACACCTCAATATTTGTTCCTCCAGGAGCTGAGGCAACTCTTGATTGGGAGGAAGGAAAGAGGACATCTCAGTCTGAAATACAGCATGAACGTTCTGGAAAAGGGAGAGAGAATTAGGGTCAGGATTGGTGGTTAAATTCTATTGTGGTTTGGAAAATTGGCATTGCTACTTTCTCTCTCTACCCATAAGCCAAGATAATGATGCAAAGTCCATCAGGTAAAGAGCGATTTTCTTGGTTTGTTAGTTGTCATTAACATCCCAGATGTCCCAGGGACACTCTGGCTCTGTTCCATGTCAAAGTGGAGAAGTTCCTGCCAGTAGATGGGGAAAAATGTAAAAGATCTTAGTTAAAAAAAACATACACATAATTAGCAGTAATAACTAAACCATCACTACCATGGGGGATTTTCACAGCCTGCAGTGAACCTGAACTACTGTTGTTGCTCATAGTTAAGAAGCTGGTGGGTGAAGGGATTGCTAAAAGTGATTTGGAATCCTGTAGCATGAAAAGAAATATTATTAGATTCAAAATATGTAGTGAGTCTTTTTTATAGTAACCACCAGTGAAAACAGTCGCCAGCGTCTTGTTACACACCTGAATCTTCTTGGCATTGTCCTCATTTCATTGATCAGGATCAACAAAGCATATTGCAGGATTTATGACTTTCTGCAGAGAGAATTCTGCTTTTTGGGTGGGACTGCTCTTCTGAGCTACCAAGGAACGTTTTAATTAATCTAAGTTGTTTGGGCTTTTGCAGCAGTAGCAACAGAAGGAAAGCGATTGCATCTCCCAGAGTAGATAAAAGCAGCAGAATGTGTCTAGAGGAAGACTCCAAAAGACTCTGTCATCTTTCCAGACAATATGATGACAGGGTTTTTTTGGCATCCAATGAGTAAGTACAGAATGAAGAATTGGGGTGAATGAAGATTATGCACATGAAGTTGAGTATTCTCTAGAAAGGTGAAAAGTTTAAATTTCCCTGTAAAATGAAGTTTGCAATAAAAGTAATCCTGCACAATGCATTACATAAATCAGAAACATTTTGGGTCAGGCTACGGGAAGTCAATGCCCTCACCCAGAAGAATTAAAAGACTTACCATAAAGAAATGATAAGTGCATGCAACAATATAAAGCCAGCTTAAAGCTTTAAGTGTTTCATATCAAATGTTTACAGTGTTATTTAAAACGAATTTAAGACACGTGGACTCCTTTGAAATCACTGTGGTATTATTGTTCACAAGTCTGAGAATTGGCTTTAGAAACATAAATCTATGGAAGAATATAGTTCTGTCTTTGGAACATTCTTTTTCAAAGTTCCAAGTTCTCAACCTAAAATTTGGATTTCTTCTCATTGTGTTTTCTTGCAGTTCTTCCAAACCCCTGGCTCCCAGCCTTTTCCAATTGAAAGTACCGATTGTAGTTGGGGACCTGAAATTGTGACAGTTGCCTTCAGGAGGTGATGCTCCCATGAGAAAACAGTGCATTTGTCATAATATCCAATCTTCTGAATTCCCCCATTTCATTGGTCATTTCTACAAGGCTACAGCTGGGCCTGACTGCTCTGTCTTGCCTGTTTCTTAGATAATCTGCTGGTTCCTGTATGAGAGATGTGCTACCAGATTATTAGGGCATCTGAGAAGACATGAAAAACTTTAGGAGAACTGTACCCACACCAACTCAATTACTTCTTCTCTGGTTTGTGGAAAGAGCCACTATCATCCATGAAAATTATAAAAATGAAAAAAAATACACAGCAAAACAAAACCTTTTAAAGTCTATTCAGAAAGCCATAGAAGTAATATTTTGTACAGAAAAGAAACATACATCCTTTATCTGGCTACAATATCCTTCACTTGCAAGAAGTGTGGCATTATGCCCCATATTCTTCATAGTGATATTATTATGATATGATTATGGCATAGCTATGATGTATTCTATGAAAGATAGGTCATGCAAGATATAATTGAAAAGGTTATGATTCACTGAATATGATTATCCTATTTGTATGCATGTATCATTTTGGCATCTAAAGTTAGGAATATTGTCTATGGATCTACTGCAAATGTGTTTACACCTGGGGAATGCCCACTAAGCAGAATGCAATCAGCATAGATGGCTGGCTGGGAATGGCTTTTGGGAGAACAATAGGTCTTAGAAGATGCTAATCTCCCACTGGGGAGCCTTCCTGAGAATGCTACAAACAGCCTCCAAGTCATGGCTTCTGTGTTCCTACAGGGGCATGTGACCAAATCACCTGGATCTGGACTCCATCTTTGAATACCAGTTTTTTTCCACTGACTGGGTGTGGGAACCAAGAGGGCAGACAAAGGGTTCCCGCCATATGCAAAAGCTGTTTAAGGATGGGGAGTGACATCATCATTGTTGTTCACTGACTCCCTGCCCAAAGGAGACACTTGGAAACACCTGAGGAACAAGGTTTGGACTGTGGGAGAAGGGCTGAACTCAGGAGAGAGGGATTTCTAGCCTGTGAAAGGAATACCTGGGGTTTTCAGCTGCAAGCAAGTGCAGCTTGCCCTCAAGAATCTCAGCAAACTGTTTAAATCAACAATTAGGATAAGAATTTGCTACTCATATCCAATATCTTTAATATATTAAGCTCAGAGCACGTTTTTGTTTGTTTGCTAGGTAATCTGCTTTGATCTGTTTGCTATCCCTTATAATCACTTAAAATTAGGACTGTCAAGTGATTAAAAAAATTAATTGTGATTAATCACACTGTTAAAAATAATAGAATACCAGTTATTTAAATATTTTTGGATGTTTCCTACATTTTCAAATATACGGATTTCAATTACAACACAGAATACAAAGGTTTCAGAGTAACAGCTGTGTTAGTCTGTATTCGCAAAAAGAAAAGGAGTACTTGTGGCACCTTAGAGACTAACCAATTTATTTGAGCATAAGCTTTCGTGAGCTATAGCTCATGAGTACAGTGCTCACTTTATATTTATTTTTTATTACAAGTATTTGAACTGTAAAAAACCAAAATAAATAGTATTTTTAGTTAATCTCATAAAAGTACTGTAGTGCAATCTCTGTCATGAAAGTTGAACTTACAAATGTAGAATTATGTACAAAAAAACTGCATTCAAAAATAAAACAATGTAAAAATTTAGAGCCTGCAAGTCCACTCAGTCCTACTTCTTGTTCAGCCAATCATATAATCAAAGAATATCAGGGTTGGAAGGGACCTCAGGAGGTCATCTAGTCCAACCCCCTGCTCAAAGCAGGACCAATAGCCAACTAAATCATCCTAGCCAGGGCGGCTTTGTCAAGCCTGACCTTAAAAACTTCTAAGGAAGGAGATTCCACCACCTCCCCAGGTAACGCATTCCAGTGCTTCACCACCCTCCTAGTGAAAAAGTTTTTCCTAATATCCAACCTAAACCTCCCCCACTGCAACTTGAGACCATTACTCCTTATTCCATCATCTGCTACCACTGAGAACAGTCTAGATCCATCCTCTTTGGAACCCCCTTTCAGGTAGGTGAAAGCAGCTATCAAATCCCCCCTCATTCTTCTCTTCTGCAGACTAAACAATCCCAGTTCCCTCAGCCTCTCCTCATAAGTCATGTGTTCCAGCCCCCTAATCATTTTTGTTGCCCTCCGCTGGACGCTTTCCAATTTTTTCACATCATTCTTGTAGTGTGGGGCCCAAAACTGGACACAGTACTCCAGATGAGGCCTCACCAATGTCGAATAGAGGGGAACGATCACGTCCCTCGATCTGCTGGCAACGCCCCTATTTATACAGCCCAAAATGCCATTGGTCTTCTTGGCAACAAGGACACACTGTTGACAATCGCTCAGACAAACAAGTTTGTTCACATTTATGGGAGATAATGCTGCCCTTTTCTTGTTTGGATGTCACCTGAAAGTGAGAACAGGCGTTCTCATGGCACTGTTGAAGCAACATTGCAAGATGTTTACATGCCAGATGTGCTAAAGATTCATATGTCCCTTCATGCTTCAACCACCATTCCAGGTAACATGCATCCATGCTGATGATGGGTTCTGCTAGATAACAATCCAAAGCAGTGCGGACTGACACATGTTCATTTTATTTATCTGAGCCAGAGGCCACGAGCAAAAGGTTGATTTTCATTTTTGGTGATTTGGGATCTGTAGTTTCTGCATCAGAGTGTTTCTCTTTTAAGACTTCTGAAAGCATGCTCCGCACCTCGTCAGGCTCGGATTTTGGAAAGCACTTCAGATTATTAAACCTTGGGTCAGCTGTAGCTATCTTTAGAAATCTCACATTGGTACCGTCTTTGCATTTTGTGAAATCTGCAGTGAAAGTGTTCTTAAAACGAACAACATGTGCTGGATCATCATCTGAGACTGCTATAACATGAAATATATGGCAGAATGCAGGTAAAACAGAACAGGGGACATACAATTCTCCCCCAAGGAGTTCTTCCACAAATTTAATTAACGCAGTATTTTTTTAACAAGCGTCATCAGCATGGAAGCATGTCCTCTGTAATGGTGGCTGAAGCATGAAGGGGCATACAAATGTTTAGCGTATCTGGTACGTAAATACCTTGCAATGCCAGCTACAAGAGTGCCATGCAAATGCCTGTTCTCACTTTCTGGTGACATTGTAAATAAGAAGAGGGCAGCATTATCTCCTGTAAATGTAAACAAACTTGTTTGTCTTAGCAATTGGCTGAACAAGTAGTAGGACTGAGTGGATTTCTAGGCTCTGAAGTTTTACATTGTTTTGTTTTTTGAGTGCAGTTATGTAACAAAAAAATCTATATTTGTAAATTGCACTTTCACGACAAAGATTGCACTATAGTACTTGTATGAGGTGAATTGAAAAATACTATTTCTTTTGTTTATCATTTTTATAGTGCAAATACTTATAATAAAAAATATACACTTTGATTTCAATTACAATACAGAATACAATATATATGAAAATGTAGAAAAACATCCAAAATATTTAATAAATTTAAATTGGTATTCTATTGTTTAACAGTGCGCTTAAAACTGCGATGAATTGCGATTAATTTTTTAATCATGATTAATGTTTTTGAGTTAATCATATGAGTTAACTGCGATTTACAACCCTACTTAAAATCTATATTTTGTAGTTAATAAACTTGTTTTGTCTAAAACCAGTGTGTGGAAATCATAACTTGGGGTAGAAAGATGTGTATATTCCTCTCCATATTGAGGGAGGGGTAGCTTAGATTGTATAGTTCTCTGTGCAGCGCAAGACGGTATAATTTTGGGTTTACCCTCCAAAGAGGGGTGTGCACTTGAGTAACTGAGCAGTTCCTTAGCTGAGCCTTCCCATGCAGAGCTGATCTCAATATCTGTGTGTAGCTGCAGCTGGGTGTGTCCCCACTAGTATGTGTGCTGGAGGGGGCTTGAGGGCCTGTCACAGCAGTACAGTGTAAAGGGAGCACAGGCTGGTGGGTCAGGCGAGCTCAGTGGTACCCCAGTTGCAGGTGGCATCCTGTAATTCAATAATCTAACTGGTATTTTTCTTCTTTAATTACTATCATCCTAATGCAATACTTAAAGTAACTGTTTTCATCCTGACTTTTTCAACATTACAATGCTGCTGTTTCTGCCAGTGTAGGATATGGAGCCTAGGTTAATGGCTCAAATCTGGATCAGATACATGAAAAATACACCATAGTTCAGCTGTTAGTTGCCCACACACAATGGGTTTGATGGCCTCAGTCCAGTTCCTACTGAGCAAGTGTCCTCATCACAAACACCGCCATCCCAAATGACACTAACAGCTCCCGTTCTTAGCAGTCTCAGCAGAGAGACCAAAAATAGCCCAAGGATTGAACTACATTTCCACCCCTACAGAGAACCCCTCTAGAAAAGGTTAATGCATAATAGCAGAGCTGCGTAGAGAAGCTTTTATTGTATCTGCCAGTATTACAGACTGTTACTGTACAAACAGTTACTTTAATACACAACTGAATAAAGGGTTTCAGTCTTGAGGAATGTCAGGCCAGCACCTTTTATAAGTATTACATTAAAAAAAAAAATTAAGTACCAACCATTTTCCTCTCACTATCCTTCTCCCTCCCGCCCTCCCCAAGCCAAAAGAAGTAAAGGCTCTAGATGTTAAGTGGTGGAAGAGGTGATGGTCCTATAACTCCAACACAGCTTTTTAAAAAGGAGCCAAATTTCATATTTGCACCATACATCTTTGAACCACTACATCCATTATTAGCTAAATAATAAGAACTCCCCCAAAACAGCATGCAGGCTTACCCATGTGAACAGCGATGCCTTAAAACATGTCAGACCTAAATATGAATTTACATAAGCTTAAGTGGTGTTTACTTCAGAGCCGTAAATTGCGCCATATCTTGGGTAAACGTGTTTTTGTGGCTTCCTTGAAACATTTTTTCTAATAGTAATGACAAAAGCAAACCAGGATAAGAAAATGGCAAATGGCATTAAAAGATAAGACTTCAGTGTATGCACCTATGCCCATTTTTGTTTGCTTGTTTCACTAAAGTGTAAGTTAAAAAACAGAATATATCAACCCCTCAGCTGTATATTTCCTGGCTGTTAGTTGGTGCCACACAACAAACACTAAAAAAAACTAAATAGTCTTTTGTAATCAAAGATATTGTTTAGTATATTACATACTGTAATATTAAAACTAATTTTTTATTCAAAAATCGCATAATATTGTGCATAATAACTACACAAAAGCCAGACACACTTCCCAAGCTTCTCGAATTATGCACCGTGTTACTGATCTGTATTTGAAAAGAAGCAGTATGGTGTACTCATATCTTACAAGTGATTAAGAAATACTTTCTATTCCATCAGTAACCAGGGGGAATGTTAAAGACCAACTTTTACTTGCACACAAGAGTATTAAAAGAAACAGTCAAGGAGCTTGCTGAAATATTACAGTTGAATTTTAACAAATATTGGAACTTTAGGGAGGTTCCAGAGGACTGGGAAAAAAAAACTAACAAGCCAATATTTTAACAGGGTAAATGGGATGACCCGGGTAACTACAGGCCCTAACTGATCTCAGGCAAAATCATGGAAAGGCTGATATGGAACAGAATCAGTAAAGACTTAAAAGACTGGCAGTATAACTAATGCCAATCCACAAGGTTTATGGAAAATAGGTCTTGTCAAACAAACTTGAAATCCTTTTTGATGAAATTATAAAATTGTCTGATAAAGGTAACTGTATTGACACAATTTCTTAGATTTCTGTCAGGCATTTGACATAGTCCCACATGACATCCTCATAAAAAACCAGCACTATATAAAATCAATGAATCCCATACAAAATGGATTAAAAGCTGGTAGACTGATGAATCACAAAAAGTAATTGCAAATGAGGAATAATCATCCAAGGAGGAGGTTTCCAATGGAGTCCCACAGGGGTCTGTTCTTGGCTCAATATTTTTCAATGTCTTTATCAATGATCTGGAAGAAAATGTAAAACTACTGCTGGTAAAATTTTCAGATGGTGCAAAAATTGGTGGAGCAGTTAATAATAATGGTACTAGCTAACTAAGTAATGATGAGAGGCCCGTTATACAGACAGACCCAGATCACTTGTTAAAGTGGGCTTGTTTGAACAACATGCATTTTGACATAGCCAAATGCAAGTCACACATCTAGGAACAAATATAAGGTCTCACTTACAAGATGAGGGGTCATATCCCGGAATGCAGTGACATTGAAAAGGATTTAGGGATAATGATAAATAACTCGCTGAACACGAGTTCCCAATGTGATGCCATTGCTAAGTGGGAGAGCACAGTCCCTGGATGTATCCCAGGGAAATATCATGCATCAGTAAGGAGGTGGTTTTAGCTTTTAATACAGTATTTGTGAGACCATTACTGGATAGTGTGTTCAGTTCTGGAGTCCACACTTTAATAAGAATGTTGAAAAATTGGAAAAGGTTCAGAAAAGAGCTACTACAATGATTTGAGGTCTGGAAAATACAGAATCATAGAACCGGAGGAGACCTCAAGAGGTCTTCTAGTCCAGTCACCTGCATTCATGGCAGGACTAAGTATTATCTAGACCATCCCTGACATGTGTTTGTCTAACCTGCTCTTAAAAATCTCCAGTGATGGAGGTTCCATAACCTCCCTGGGCAATTTATTCCAGTGCTTAACCACCCTGACAGTTAGGAAGTTTTTCCCAATGTTCAATCTAAACCACCCTGTGACACCCTCATATTCACCACTGTCAAATAATTAGGATATGTTTTGCACAAAGTATGCCTTGTGAGGTGGTATTCTAAAAGTATTGATCTGCTAGACATTAATAACTCATTGGATTGTGTGTGCAAGCACCGCATATGGAAGTATAAAATTTGGCTATGTATGCATTACTGAAACATGTCGTGAGGTTGAAAACACCCACAAGCAGCCTTTCAGGTACAACAGTAAAAAGGCCAAACAATGTTCGTAGCTCACTGAGAAAATGCACACAAGCCCAAGGATTACCCCAGGAACTGTGTACAATAGAAACCTCTCTGAGATAGTACTACACAATGGGAACTGTTTGACCCAGATCACAGCAAAAGAGCTTTCCAGCAAGTGGAAAGAAGACATAAAAGGGGGAAATGACATCATGATGGTATGTCACTCTCCCTAAAACAACATACCTGGAAACATCTGAGGAAGACTGAACAGGGGGAAGTGATAGTCCCAGGCTAAAGGGATTTCTAGCCTGTGTATGAAAACCTGGGAAACCCAAGCTGCAAAGCAAAGGCAGCTAGTGCCTTTAGAATCTGCCAGCCTGTTTATCACTTGCTCAGTTTGCATTTTTGTTTATTTACCAGGCAGTCAGCTTTGATCTGTTTGCTATCACTTATAATCACTTAAAATCTATCTTTTTATAGTTAATAAACTTATTTCATGTTTTAATCCAAACCAGTGTGCATTTGACTAAGGGTCTGGGGAAAATCTCAGTTTGGTTACCACAAGTGTGCATCATCCTCTTCACACTGAGGGAGAGACGGACCGGGTATTAAACCCATATACTGACCAGGTTTGACCAGATACTGATCAGGTTTGCTCTGGGGTCCTAGGCTGGGAGGCTGGTGGTTAGAAAGCCTGCATGTGACTGCAGTTGGGTGTGTCCTTACCTGTGTGAATGCTGGTGAAAGTACAAGTTTGGAGAGCTTTGCAACTTGTCACTGAAGCACAGTGTGAGAGGGAGCCCAGGCTGCTGGGTCAGAGGGCTCAGTGGTACCCCAGTTCCAGGTGGCACCCTGGGGGGAACCCATTACACACCCTTGCTGCAATTTAAGCCTATTGTTTCTTGTCCTATTCTCAGAGGTTAAGGAGAACAATTTTTCTCCCTCCTCCTTGTAACAGCCTTTTATGTACTTGAAAACTGTTATGTCCCCCCTCAGCCTTCTCTTTTCCAGCCTAAACAAACCCTTTTTTTTTTTTCATTTTCCCTCATAGGTCATGTATTCTAGACTTTTAATCATTTTTGTTGCTCTTCTCTGGACTTTCTCTAATTTGTCCACATCTTTCCTGAAATGTGGCGCCCGCGACCGGACACAATACTCCAGTTGAGGACTAATCAGCATGGTGTCAAGCAGAAGAATTACTAACACCAGAATGATGTTTGCTTTTTTTGAAACAGTGTTACACTGTTGACTCATACTTAGCTTGTGACCCACTTTGACCCCTAGATCCCTTTCTGCAGTACTCCTTCCTAGGCAGTCATTTCCTATTTTCTATGTGTGCACCTGACTGTTCCTTCCTAAGTGGAGTACTTCGCATTGGCTCTTATTGAATTTCACCCTACTTACTTCAGACCATTTCTCCAGTTTGTCCAGATCATTTTGAATTTGAATTCCAAAGCACTTTAAGCCCTCCCAGCATGGTCTCATCCGCAAACTTTATAAGTTTACTCTCTATGCCATTATCTAAATCATCAGTGAAGATACTGAAGAGAGCTGGACCCAGGTCTGATCCCTTTAGGACCCCACTCAATATGTCCTTCCAGCTTGACTGTGAACCACTGATGATTACTCTCTGGGAATGGTTTTCCAACCAGTTATGCACCAACCTTATAGTAACTCCATCTAGGTCGCATTTCCCTAGTTTGTTTATGAGAAGGTCATGTGAGACAGTATCTGTTACTAAAATCAAGATATACCACATCTACCACTTCCCCCCATTCATAAGGCTTATTATCCTGGATCCAAGAAATGTGCCTTATATATGACAGACTTAAGAATCTCAATCTATTTAATTTATCCAAGAGTAGGTTAAGAGGCGACTCGATCACAGAATACCAGTACAGTAACTCCTCTCTTAACGTTGTAGTTATGTTCCTGAAAAATGCAACTTTAAGCAAAATGATGTTAAGTGAATCCAATTTCTCCATAAGAATGAATGTAAATGGGGGTGGGAAGTTTAGGTTCTAGGGAAATTTTTTTCACCAGACAAGTCTATATTATATTTAATAAATATATTTAGTAACAGATTGTCTCACATGACCCTCTCATAAACAAACTAGGGAAATGCAACCTAGATGGAGTTAGTATAAGATTGGTACATAACTGGCTGGAAAACCACACACACACACACACACACACACAGAGTATAAGTTTTAAACAAAAAATTTAATACTGAACACAGCGATGATGATTGTGAAGCTTGGTTGAGGTGGTGAAGTCAGAAGGCGGGATATTTCCCAGGGAATGCCTTACTGCTAAATGATGAACTAGAACTCAGCTGAGCCCTCAAGGGTTAACCCATTGTTGCTAATGTGTACCCTCACACTCTACAAGGCAGCACAAATGGAGGGAGGGGAGACAGCATGGTAGACAGAGACACAGTGTGTGTGTGTGTGTGTGTGTGTGAGATGCACATTGCACCTTTAAGTACGCTGACCCCACTCTTAAATACACTGCCTTGTTAAATTAATCAGCAAGCTGAGACGGCAGCTGCTGCCTGGAAGCTCCCTCCGTCCTGAGCCCTGCCGTGTGTCCCCCCTGCTCTATGGAAGATGGGGTAAGCAGGGTGCAGGAGCAGGGGAGAGGGGGACACCAAGACATTAGCCCTCCTCTCCCCTCCTCCCCCTACAAACAGGAGGCTCTGGAGCAGAGAGCAGGAGCAGCACATGGCAGTGGGGGGAGGGACAACTGAACTGCAGGCAAATTGATAGCTTGCGGGCAGCTGCCGCACAGGGAACTTAGGGGAGCAGGGAGCTGATAGGGGAGCTCCTGGTCCCCCCTTGTTCCAAACCCCCACCAGCTAGCTCCAAGGGGCTGCTCCTCCTGCAAGCAGTGGACAAAGCAGGCAGCCGCCAAACAACATTATAAGGGAGCATTGCACAACTTTAAACGAGCATGTCCCCTAATTGATCAGCAACGTAACAATGAAACAATGTTAACCAGGACGACTTTAAGTGAGGAGTTACTGTACCTAGAGGGGAATAGACTTCTGAGAGCAGAGGGCTCTTTAATTTAGCAGAAGAATGCATAGTGAGATTCAATGATTGGAAGCTAGACAAATTCAGACCAGAAATAAATAGCAAATTTTAGCGGTGAGAGTAATTAACAATTGGAATAACTTACTTAGAGATGTGATTGATTCTAAATCACATGAAGCCTTAAATGAAGACTGGATTATCTCTTTCTGAAAGATATACTATAGTTCTAACAGCAGTTATGAGCTTCATGTAGTAATTACTGGGTAAAATTTTATGGCCTGTGTTATGCAAGAAGTCAGACTAAATGATAATAATGGTCCCTTCTGTCATTAAAACCTACCCGTCAGGAACCAATGAAAGACACTGGAATGGAAAATGTGTCATATGCAAGATCTGTGAAATATCTGGAACACTGCAAGAAGGTTAGCTATAGATTTTAGATTGTAAACTTTCCTGGACAGGGTTTTATCTCAGTCTATGTCTATAAGGCACTAGCACACACTAGGTTGCATAATAATAATAATGATGATAATATGGTAGGAAAATCCAACCCAAGATAGCCATGGTATGACACCATGACTCTCCAAAACAAACAGCAATAGTCTTGATTCGGGTCCATATATCTTGTCCCTTCTAGTGTGCCAGTCACATGTTATCTAGGCCACAATCTGTCCAGTTGCCTAACTTGGTGCAACTCCATTAATCTGATTCCTCTATAATAAACTACATCATCAGGGAACCTTTTTATTGAAAACGATTTGTCTGATACAATCCACTTGAGGACATCAGGTTTCTTGACATCATTGCTTCCTCCCCTGAGTGAGTGAGTAATATTTAAGGAAACCTGCTGCAAACTGTTAGAAGAGCCAAAACAGTTTGGAATGTTATAAAGAAGGTACAAAGGAAGGTTATCCTGGGTACTGAGTTTGTGAAGTTTTACATTCTATTACTTAGAAAATGCCTTTTAGGCTGTCCATCAAAAGAAAAAAGAAAAACGGATTCTGTGTACACTAATCGCTTGTGGAAATTGTTTTTCTGTCACTGCATTCGGGGCTTTTGTATATCGTCAGATGCCCCAGTAGCTATTCCACAGACTTCATGTGCTATGGCATGCAGAGATCTAATTAAAGAGTATGTCAGAACAGGAATTAAGATAGTTATCTTAACAGAACTCTACAGAGTACAGATGGTCACTGTAACCTAGAAATATCTGTTCTCCTTGAAATGATCTACTCCCCATCAAAAATAATTCAAGGAAATGACAAATTTAAAATTTGCGAGTTATTTTAAAATGTAGAATAAATCTTTTCACTAAAGTCCTGCTTACCAATTAAGTATTATCCCACGTAGGACACCCTAGCACAATTAGCCATGTTGGTGCTTTGTCAGTCAAACAAGCTCATCAGAATGGATGGTGCTCTATGGTAGTTATTTTTCTGAGGAAGTTTACTTTGAAGAGAATATTGAGACTGTTTTAGTAAAAGAAACAAAACATATTTTGAAATGGTCTTGCTATTTATGTAGGTCCTTCTGTGGACACCCTCACAAGCCGAGTCCCTCACAAACATTAATGAATTTACTGCCACAGCATTCCTGTGCTTTAGGGAAGTATCATTATCCCCATTTTACAGACGGGGAACTGAGGCAAGCATGATAAATGTCTTGCTCACTGTCCCACAAGGAATCTATGACTGACTCAGGAATATAATCCAGATCTCCTGAAACAATGCAGTGCTTTACAACAAGACCATCATTTCCTACGTCAGACTGCATTTGGCCTGCGCAGTGCACTTCACTTTAATGCATAATACTCTTTATATTAATAAGATTCACACAGTTGTGGCCCTGCCCCACTGGATAGCACGTTTTAGCAGTTAGATTATCTGCTTACTGTGTAGTGGCATTATTTGACTATTTGCACACTGAATTAAGATCCAAATACTTCTCATTTATGTATAATTGCTTCAGATAAATGAATAACCAGAATATTTTATCCATCATCCATTTTTTTAAGACAGCGCTTTGTAAGTGTGGGTAAAAAAAAAAAACAAAAAAAAAAACAGGATGACATTTTCACTAGAACATACACAAAATGTAGCTGTGACTTAGCAAGTGTCACTGTAATAAGAAAAACTCATGATGTTCATTACCCCGGCCCATATTTCCAGAGCAGCCTCCCTGCTAACTTATGCCAAACTCCCAAATAAAATCTAAGGAAACATCTACTCTATGAATCATTCAAACTCTAATGCAACAGCCATCCATGTGTAAATTCTGTCTTGTCTTGGTCTGTCTGTTTTGGACAGTAGAATTTTTGAGACAGGGACTGTTTTGGTACCATCAATCTGCTATGCAGCACCATATTCACTTAGAATGCAAATATTAGAATGTATATAATTAATATTTAGCAAAGAGAGGCTTTGGTAAATCTTGTAATCCTCCTTAGTGCGTATTCAGGAGGAAATCCTAGGTTTATGCATATGAACAGAGTGTACCAGCCTTCTAATAAGATCTATTTCTTATGGGCTTTTAAATGATTAAAACACAGGAAGACAAAATAGGTACATAGCTCCCTCTAGAACTTGTTTTCAGGATGGTACTGGCTAACAGGTGGTGTGGATCAAACAACATATGTAGTCAAAGATGGGAGAACAGGATTGGACCAGATTAAAAGGAGTTGGAATGGCTCTCCAGGTTAGAATACAGCCTGTCAAATAGACCATAAAATACTTCTTCAATTACTTCTGTGATGGCAGGGGGAGAGACTTAATGGTCGAACATCTCTTTCCATTTCTAATATCTACACTCTCTATGAAGAGACAATTTCTCTCCCCTCCAACATGGCACTTTTGAGGCAAAATAATAATAATAATAATAATCACAAAGTGTTTTCATTTTTTTTCCATATGTGATTCCATAAATCCGGTTCCATATTACCTCCTCACTGCCTTGCTCGGATAAACCAAAATGAGGATTCATTACATTGGAGAGGGCAGAATTTCATGCTTCCCAGTTTCATTGCAGAATGGACTTTTATATCAACTAGCTAGTAATCTATGGTATTTGAAGATTTACGTATGTTAGTTCAAAAGCATACAGTGGAATTCTACACCGAAAGAGGACTAAATGGATTTTTTTATTCCATTGATCTGTTATTCATTTGTATTCAGTCAGATCTGCTTATTTTACTGAATATAATATACTGTATTACTTTTCACTCCTGTTAGCTAAATAGAGCCAACACAATGAAAGGAGAATGAGCTAGATTCTATTCTGACTTGCATGTCGGATAGAATGGTTCATTTAGTTTCAGTTGCAGAATCTTAAGGTTATGGTGATGATGTAAACACCAGAAAGATACCATAGCAAAGTCACTTTTTGGAGTACAAGAACACTTTAAAATAGTTTTGAGTCACCTTCATAATTACTCCCAAACCTTTACAATATATTTGCTCAATTTTCATGTCCACTCTGACTGCTTTGCACTACACCATGAAGCAAAGCAGCTGGAAACCGGGCTTAAAGGACCGCAAGGCATAAACTGTTCTAATTTACAGAAGGAACTGGACTGGTCCTGAGCCCCAGAATCTTGGGCCACAAGATGGCTAGAAGTTATCTTTCCCTCTTCCCTACCAAATGCAGCTCAGAGAATTTCAGCCAAATATTTCAACCAAGTTATATACACTGTATGCATACAATAATTACAACAGTGTTTGTAAACCAGCAGGAAGTGTAATCAACTCTTCTAGCTGTACATAAATAAATACAATGTGGCAAAATTCAATCAAGGACATCACTGAAAAATATTTTTTCAACAACAGTGCAAAGAATCTCCATTGCTACACTTGTTCCCCTTATTTTTATTCTTTTTCTGATCACTTATGCAAACAGTGCAGATTACTAGGAAACAATGCAAAAAATATCATCAGCTTGAGGACTGCAAAACCAAAGTAATCTGATGAGATAGAGCTTAAGATCTATAACCAGTTCCAATGCATTACGCACCACAGTCATGACATTTAAAACTGACAACACAAATATGCCAAATATATCTTGCACAAATTTTAGTACCAATGTACAACTCTGATCTATATTCAAAGCAGAGCTGTGAATGCATAGATTCTATTCTTCCCAGTGAATTTTAAAAACTATTACTGTGGGGAATGTGCTAACTACACAGGGCAGCAACATTCATAAAGCTGCATCCTTAGGACAATTATTATGCTTGTAGTCTGTTGCTTTATTTAGAAATTTGTGATCCATTCCTTAATGTACTGTAATATACTACTAGTGTATCTTATACTTAACTGAATAGCCAAAATTTCAGTTTTCTCAGTTCACAGATGCAATACTTGTTAGTTCACATAAAAAGATTCCTAACTTTTTTTTAAAAAATCCCAGTTTTACATACCCTCCAGTCCATTGTGATGGCTGTAGTTTCTTTTCCCCAAAATACTTCGGGATGAATGATTAGGGGTTGCGAGCATTCGTTTCGCAGCTGGGGTTTGAAGGCTTGGCATTGACCGGACTACATTAGGTTTCATTGCAGGATGAATCTCTGTTGGGGTTGAGGGGGGAGGAGATTTAAAATGAAATATTTACGAACGTTTTATCTACTCATTTTATCTATTAAAAGCACATTTAATTTTCCAGTGAACTCAAAGTCAATTTCTTCAGGCCTAGAATTTTTCCAAATTTTTACACAATGACTCAGTCTCAAGTCTTTGCTACCATGGCTCTCCCTAATGTGAAACATCTGGGCTGCTTGTGGTAACTACCATGATTGCTTAACTGCGTGTGTTCAGTAGGTAGGGGAAAAGACATCTCAGCAAATTCCTTTGAAGTTTTGTGCTGGACAAAAAAAAAAAAAATCACATTTGACCCTCAGATTAGGGCAAACGAGCTTCTAACATTTATTCAGTTAAAACCCTTATAATATGTTTGTGTGTGTATATTATATTACAGTTGGGTCTAGTAGCAGTTCATATTATTAAAGTTGCCCAACATCTCCCATTATAACCCTGCTTTTAGGTGTTTATAACTTTGCCAAACTTTAGTCATTTGGCCTGAAATTTTCCATGCTGAGTGTCTGCCTCAGGCAGATCTATTCTGAGGGGTGATGGGAGAGGGTTAATTTCAGCCAAAACGGTTAGGCTGTTTCTGAGAGAGAAGCAAAAGAAAATTACATTGTTTTCCCCAGGTTAAAATTCGGATGAACTTTTCTTAAAAAGCTCTATTGCCTCCATGCTTTGCAACAGTCTTAAAATGTATCCACGTGGGGGAGGGGCATAGCTAGGTGTCACCAATGTGCCTTGGTTTCCCCATGAAAATCTGCACACATTTGCCAAGTTAGAAGCCTTTGAAAAACTGCAGTTGACACCTGCTCAGCAGAGACTTATCAGAGTTTGACACATTTTTTGAAGTATCGGTCCACACTGAGCATGCGCCTGCTGGGGCTCAGCTGCACTTTCCCTGCTTACAGCTGCGGGCCAAGGCAGGGCACCTGAACTTAGAGCAGGCAGCCGCTCTCTCTCCCCTGTGCTCGCAATAACTCCCCCTGCTGCACCCAGACAGGATGGAGGGGGAAGCTTCCTGATCGAAATGAGAAAAGCCGGACTGAGGGGTCAGTGAGGGGAGATAAGTTGAAGGGGATAAGGAGCCTGGAGAGGGAGGCGGAGAGAGGCTGGCAGGGTGGAGAAAAGGAAACTGGGCTGAGGAGTTGGGATGGGGGAGTCTGGGACTGGCTGGGCAAGGAGACTGGGATGAGGAGGGAAGACACAGCGTGGAAAAGGAAAACATGAGCTGGAGGGCAGGGCATGACCTGAGCTGGGGAAGGGGGAGAGAGAGATTGGATGAGGAGCTGGGGGTGGGGCGAGGGCTGGCTGGACACAGAGACGGGGACGTGGGAAGAGCTGGGATGTGGGAATGGCTCACGAAGAAGATTGGGACAGGGATTGGGCGAGGGCTGACACAGGAACTCCAGGAGGGCGAGACAAGGATTTGCTGGGAAAGGAGACTGGGACTGGGATGAGAAGCCTCAGGAGGGCTGGAGACTGGGCCTAGCTGGATGAGGAGCCCGGGTGGGTTAGAGACAGAAGCAGGACAAGGGCAGTTTGGAGCGAATGGTGCAGAAAGAATAATGCTTACGGGGAACGGGCAGCAGGATCTCCCCACTAGAGATACACTCCCAGAGGCAAATTAAGGTTTCCTGGGGCCTTGGGCCAGAAGAACTGGGGTGAGGCCAGAAATGAGGGGTTCAGGGTGTGGGACAGGGCTCTGGGCTGGGAGTTGGAGTGTGTGGGGGGGTGAGGGCTCCAGCTGGGGGTGCAGGCTCTGGGGTGGAGCTGGGAATGAGGGGTTTGGGGAGCAGGAGGCTCTGGGCTGGGGCTGAGGGGTTGGGGTGTGGGCTCCAAGAGGCAGTTTGCGTGCACGAGTGGATGTGAGCTGGGGCAAGGGGTTGGGGCATGGGAGGGGGTTCGGGGTGCGAGTTCTGGGCGGTGCTGACCTCAGGTGCTCCCCGGAAGTGGCCGGCATGTTTCTCTGGTTCCTAGGCGGAGGGGCAGCCACGGGGCTCTGTCCCCCACAACTGTGGTCCCCAACCCATTTTCTCCTTTCTGCCCCTCCCTACTGATGGGAGATACGCTGTCCCTGTGCCACACCAGGGCAGCAGGGGGGAGTGAGAGCCCCTCCAGTCCCAGGGCCCCAGCGGGGGTCCGGGTGCTGGGTCTTCCCAGCTACTCCCCGCACCTCTGCTGGGGATGGGGGCGAGGGGAGATGGGTGTTGGGTCTTCCCCCATCCTGCAGCTTCTGCTATGGATGGGCGGGTGAGCTGCTGGAGCTTCCCCTGTCTGGCGGCTTCTGCCAGGGATGGGGTCTTGGGGGTGGGGTGGGTGTGCATGTGCACGGGGGCTTCTCCCATCCCGCGGCTTCTGCTAGGAACGGAGGCCTGAAATGAGCCTGAAATGGAGCTTAAGATTCCTGAGTCTCATCATTCCTCTGCTGTCAGCAAATATCTGTGAAACCCTCTGGCAAAGTGTCCCAGCCCCTCTAGTGCTGGTCCAGAGAGGATAGCAACCTATTATTACTATCAATTAATCCATTAGCTCAAGTGGCAGAGGTCTGCGCGATGGATCTAAAGGTTCTAACCCTGCTGATGACCCATGTGGGTGACAATATGATAGAATTTGTTTTTTCCAGTTTCCTTTTTAAAAACCTAGGAAATTACACACAACAAAAACTATGTGAAAAGAACATTACTCAGGTTATAAAGTCAACCACACAAAAGTTAGGAAATGCCAGAATTAAGATTACCTGGAAAATCAATATTGGGTCATATCCTAGGGATCTCATTTAGGTCAGCTGCATAGCAGCACAACACATAACCACTAAGCATGACTCATTTTATATTTCCATTTCAGAGATCAAAAGTAAGGTAAATTAATACTTCAAGCACTTATTAACATTTATACTGTGCTAATGCCTTGAAGCCAACCAGGTTGGATATGGTGCTAGACACTGCATAAACACAGAGGTTCAGATCCTCAAAAGTATTTAGTGTGCCTAATTGTCATTGACTTCAGTGACAGTTAAGTGCCTAATAACTTTGAGGATTTGGGCTATAGTAAATTAGAAACCTTACCCTCAAAGGGGTTATATCTATCTCACGAAATACTGCTAAGGCAATCAAAATACCAAAAATGAAAATAAAATTAGGGACAACATTTTTTAAGTTGACTCAAATTAGGAACCTAAATAAATGGCCTAATTTTCAGAGGTACTGAGCATCTGCCACTCCAACTCATCTCTTCTCAACTGCCACAGGTACAAATGTTGACCTAGGTCTGCCAAGTGGAAGAGCAGGAATGCACTAATGGGCAATATAAGACACTCAAGTAAGCAAGATTCACTTCAGGGTTTCTGTTCCCTACACACAGTGAAAGCTAAATTGATTGCACAGGAAGTAATCCCAAATCTCTCCAAGGAGGGGCCGATCTTTAATGCGTAGTCCTGCTGTGCAATGCACTCCTCAAGAAGCAGAAAAGGGATAATGGAAAGCCAGGATGCAGAATGAGTGGGTAAGTGGAAGTTCTTTCGACATTCTTTCAAGGAGTGAAGAGAAAAAATGATTTCCTATGAGGCATAACTAAATGTATTCTAGCAAATATTTGATGGAATGGTATGAAAAAAATGAAAAGCAAACCTGTTGCTCAAGCAGACCTCTGAGATATGGCATGGGATGAATTTTAGAAGCAAAACAATATCCTAGAGATTGTATAAGGTCAGACTTTATTTTATTCAAATATGCACAGACAGCAACACTAAAAGCCACCTGCTAGCTACCTTTTGTGGAGCTATTTCATCTGTTGTACTGTTCAGATTTTTAATCAAAATAAACAAATTAGCAAAAGTAAATCAGAGCGAATATTATCATCATTAATCTTTTCATAATAATTTCATCTTTTTCACTCTGCAAGCCCACTTTCAGGGAGATAATACTTCATGGGAATATGCTGTCCTCCGTTTTCCCACATAGGCCCAGGTAATTCAACTCAGCGTAAGAAACTAGAATGCTTGAGGTTGAATTTGCAGCTATTTAGGGAACAAGCAGCTGTGTTTTTCCCTTGATAAGCATAAGGCCACTACTGAGGGGCAAGAATATATGTTTTGGTACTTTTGAGGCCAAAAGATGTCCAGATTAATAAAGAACATCTGCCCAGGACTCTTCCTAAAAATTCCTATTTGTCAATTTTAGACATCAGTTTATTAATGTGGGAAAAATCCTGAGACCTTTATTATTTATTCTGACAGGTTTCAGAGTGGTAGCCATGTTAGTCTGTATCAGGACTGTGGGTTCTGTGTGTGTAAATTGAGAGTAACACCATTGGCTTCATAGCATTACTTCAGATTTACACCAGGGTAATACTTGGTTCATTTTTTGTTGCTCTGCTTATTCTTAATGCTTATCTCTACTTCCTTGCTCCTCTAAGAATTAGATTGATGTCTTTATATGGAATACTATAGCTCAAAGGGCTTTCACTATCTCTGTAGTGAATGCATAAATATTTAATTGCCATCAGTGGCCGCTTTTGAAGATGACAGTTTTTGATTTATTAATATTAAGCTAAAAATACTGGAATCGCCTTTATTCCCTTCTCTCCAGTACCCCCTTCTTCCACTTTTTCTTCCTATCAGCTGTGATCCAAACATGTCATAACATGCTGATACAGTCTCTTTTTTGTTTTTGTACTGGATAACATCACATCTTTCTAAGCGGGTTGGTAGGTTAGAAAAAATTGGTAACATCTTAGAATGAAATTTTGAAAAGTGCTCAGTATTGGCCTAACTCTGCTCCTTTTCAAGACCAACATTGAGTGCTTTTGAAAATGGCACCACTGAGGTATCAGGGGGTAGCCGTGTTAGTCTGTATCCACAAAAACAATGAGGAGTCCTGTGGCACCTTAAAGACTAACCGATTTATTTGGGCATAAGCTTTCGTGGTTAAAAACCCACTTCTTCAGATGCATGGAGTGAAAATTACAGATACAGGCATAAATATACTGACATATGAAGAGAAGGGAGTTACCTTACAAGTGGAGAACCAGTGCTGACAGGGCCAATTCGATCAGGATGGATGTAGTCCACTCCCAATAACAGAGGACGAGGTGTCAGTTCCAGGAGAGGCAAAGCTGCTTTTGTAGTCTGCCCCACAACCTGAAGCCCCCCAACCTGAAGCAAATACTCACCAGCAACTACATACCGCACCACAGAAACACTAACCCAGGAACCAATCCCTGTAACAAACCCTATTGCCTACTCTGTCCCCATATGTACTCTAGCAACACCAGAGGACCCAACTGCATCAGCAACACCCTCAGAGGCTCATTCACCTGCACATCTACCAATGTGATATATGCCATCACGTGCCAGCAATGCCCCTCTGCCATATACATTGGCCAAACCAGACAGTCTTTACACAATAGGATAAATGGACACAAATCAGACATCAGGAATGACAACATACAAAAACCAGTAGGAGAACACTTCAATCTCCCTGGACATTCAATAACAGATTTAAAAGTAGCCGTTCTTCAACAAAAAAACTTCAAAAACAGATTTCAAAGAGAAACAGCAGAGCTACAATTCATTTGCAGACTTAACACCATTAATTTGGGCTTAAATAGGGACTGGGAGTGGCTGACCCAGTATAAAAGCAATTTTCCCCTCTCTTGGTATTGACACATCAATTATTGGGAGTGGACCCCATCCACCATGACTGAACTGGCTTTGTCATCAGTGGTTCTCCACTTGTAAGGTAACTCCCTTCTCTTCATGTGCCAGTATATTTATGCGTGTATCTGTAATTTTCACTCCAGGCATCTGAAGAAGTGTATTTCTTACCCATGAAAGCTTATGCACAAATAAATCTGTTAGTCTTTAAAGGTGCCACCGGACTCCTCGTTACCACTGAGGTAAAAATTTAAAAAAAAAAAATCAGATTGCCAGATTATTTTTCATATGCTACATATGCCATTTTACACTGATGACTAAAGGCAGTCTAACTAAATATTGCAAACTCAAACCATTACAATAGCACATTATTAAAAGCTCAGATGTATTTTCTTATTCATACCGCTGCCATGTTGTTATGAGTTCCCTTATTGGTGAGTAGGATTTTTAAATACGGTTAAAATATTGACATCTCACTTTACTCACTTTCCTCAAAGGGAAAATACCCACCTAAATACCCAATGATACAAGACAGTGGTTTTCTAGTGCTTTTGATCTTCAGAGGATTTCCAACTATTTCACAATGTCGGTCTGCATCTGAGGATAAAAAAATTTAGAGAGTTTTAAAAAAATTAATTTAATTTTAATAGGCTAGTACACAAATAGTTACGGTACACCTGTACATTTCCTCTGTGTATTCTTAGTATGACATATTACTGACTAAAAGAAAAATACTTTCTTTTTACCTTGTATTCCTCTGATGCACATGTACTAAAGACTAGGATGCAAAGTCAGGACATATGCTCATGTATGTAAACACGAAAAGATAATATTTGTGAGAACCTATTTTTAGTACACCAGGTGGCTACAAAATCTTTTGGAAAATGACCAACTCTGCAAATGAAAGCATCATGAAGATGAAAAAGCGATTTTTAAAAAAAATGAATAAAAAACAACAACAAAAACAGTCCTGGGCATTAACAGACACCTATAATGGTCTAATTAAACAGAAAGCCTCGTTGCATTAGTTTTTTACAGACTTGTCTGGCTCTGAAATTGCGAATTAACTTCACTGTGAGAAAGGATCATTATTTAAGATTTGGAACTCGCTAAATACTCTGCCTATGCTACCCCGGTACTATGGTGTTATATATCGTTCTTAGTAAGTAAAATGTAACACTGTAGGTGATTGTTACAAGGATAATCTTAAAAGAAACCTGCTATAACAAGTTCCCAATAATGATATTTATCAACAGAAAAATGCATCTTTCATAAATAGAAACTATGGGTTAAATCCTGGCCCCAAAGAAGTCAATGGGAATTTTGCCATTGACTTCAATCCGGCTAGGATTTCATCATTATTATATCACATATTTTTACCTCAGTTTGCACTTTTGAGAAGGTCCTTCAGTTTTATTCATTATATTCTGCATCTTTGTGTACCCTATATCAAAGTCATTAGCTGGGATGTTAAATTTACCTCGTTCCAGACAGAGGACTTCATCCATCAGTCAGAACAGAATCATGCAGGAGGTTTATTAGCTCATAAAAGTACTCATCAGACTGCTCATAACCTACTGTAAGAAGTTTCAGGCAGAGAAAAAAACAAAGTACTCAGCACAATATCCCAAGTGTTGCATAATTAGCTGTCACAGGATGAGGAATGGGATTCAAAACTCATCAGCTTTTCGACAAAAGAATCAGTTATGGGGCCAATAGTATATCGGAGACTCTTTTTTATTTCTTTTAAACTTTCTCGAGTCTTGTCATTTAAATTTGACAAGAATACAGATGAACATTTTTATCATTGACTTGAATGAATAGAAGCCAAATACATATTTTTTTAAAAAATTGGTTGGAAAGACTGATTGGTCTCTTTTCCAGTAGCACTAGGAATATTCATATGGTGCTTTCAGTGTGCCTCACGTAAAGGTATATCGTATAGTGCAAAAGTAGGCTAATTTCTGCATACTTTGCACATCCCAAACTCCCACTGCTTCTTACACAAATACATATTATATGCAGGTACATACACCAACACACACACTATAGATCTACACATACATGTGTGTGATCCAATCAGCTAAAAATAGGGATTTGAGTATCTGACTCCAAAATTCAAACATTTATCCAGTCTCTACTTTGCCTCTGCCGCGTGTCTAGTTTTTAAATAAAGAATTCCTTCCTATTCATTTTATCCTAGCACAAAATGATAAACACACATAAACAGCCTTGTGGTCAGGGGTACCATATGGGTCAATTTATATTTGAGAAAAAAAAACGTGAAATTGCACCTTCCAGAAATTTGTAATTTCATATGCAAATTCCATTCAATCCTATGAAAAATTCACCTGGCGCTTTGCCAGGAGAACATTTGTTTTCAAACTTTGATTTTGCATAAAGGTAAGTTCAGAACCATTTTTAAACAAATAGGCTGTAAAATCTTCATAATTGTTAAAGTATCTTAAGCAGCATACATGGAGAAATGAAATGATTATATTCTCTGTGCTCCTACTGCAAGCTTCGTTAGACAGCTGATATCTGGGAAGCTCAAAGGCTCCAGATCTCAAATACTCTAAAAGCCAAGAGCACAGAGTACTTTCTATTAAACTACAAATGCTCTTCTCAGTGAAAAAATGCAATAGGACTAACTCAGCGAACATTATGAAGTAACTTAAAACTGTTAAACGGGAGATATTTTAAATGAGAGAAGAGAAAGAGGTTTATTGACTCCCTTAGTAGGATAAACACAGTAGATATTTTTACAGCTACTTTGGGGAGGGGAAGCGCCACCGTGAAGTAATTGTGAGACAAACTTTGCATTGTCTGTAAAATGTCACTGAATCGGGGTAAGGAAGCCATGTGCCAGACTGTGGACACAGGTCTGAAACACAGCCCAACTACAGTCCTGCTGTCATACTGCTTGACCACCACAGAGAGGCAGTGGCTGCAGGAGAACAGCCTTTTCCTAAGACAGTCAAAAATCATTTTAAAACAGTGTTCTACATATTTACCTCTCACAAGATAGGCATATGCTGCTGATTCCCTGTTCCTCTGTTCCTGAATCATGGATTTCTGGTTAAGCTGTGTAAAATACTCAACTCAAAAGCCAACAGTTTATAAAAGGCATTTATTGCTGACATGTTTAATGCTCATCTTTCAAAAATGCCTACCTGTTCCTTGTCAAGAAGTTGGGCAGGATCCAGGAGGAGGGCTGCTGGGGTTGTCAGAGAAATCAGTCCATCTTTTAATGGCCTTTTGAAGTTTACAAGGGAGGTTGATCCTGCAACATGCGCTTAACTTTGCATACTGGGGGACTGATCCTGTTCCCACTGTAGTTAATTGCTGAACTCCCATTTGACTTCACTGGTGCATGATCAAGCCTTAGTAGTGGTCTCAGAGAAGTAATTGGGATTATTACCACTATGAAATCCTGGCCCCAATAAAGCCAATGGGAAACTCACATTGGGGCCAGAATTTCACCCCTACTCTTTTAAGCATGTGCATAAGTCTTTGCTGGATTGGGGTCTATGTTTATAGGATTTTTATTGCTATTTATGGTAATAGTCTCTCTTTTCTTTCCTCCTGGAAGACAGATTGACGTTTCAATAGAATTAACATTAAAGTTCCCCTAGAGCCAGGTGTTCTTTTAAGGTTTGGTGAAAACCTATTAAAATACATTTGTTAAATTAGAATATTCAAAATAAAACTAAACCACAAATCCTGGTACTAAATATTTCATGATAACTGTTATGTAAGGCTCTGTCAAATTAAGAATAAAACCCCCTCATTTCTAGCTACAGAATCTCATAGCTACACCACCTTTGCACTTACACTTCTAACCTCACTCTGCACAATGAATGTCGTTACAGTAATGCAAAAGGTTCTCATTTGCATCTCATTCAGATTCAGTCTTCTCATGCTAACAACAGCCTGAAGAAAATCTTTTTAAACTAACCCACTCAACTGTAAGGTAGTCTACAAGAGGTATGTTTGTGATTCAGTGGAATCCACTTTCCAGTGCTAATGCTTCAGCAACCACATCTTCTAAATGAAAACAGCTGTATTATCCAGGAAATAGGCTTCTCAATATGAAATGGCAATGTTTGCTTCAATTCCTATTTTAAATTTCCTAAACACACACTTTTCAACCCATTCTATTCACTGTTACAAAAAAATCTTTGAAAATTTTCAACTGAAACCTGTTCTCTTTTCAGAGCTTTATCTTATGTAAACACTGGCTGCTGAGCTGGAGCCGGTGCCATTGTGAGGTGTTCATTCTTTAAGGAAAAAGATCGTTTAGGGTTTGTGGACTTTTTGGAGACTCAAAGAAATGCATGGACTTCACAAACAAATGTAAGAAAAAGAAGGTAGGTCAAATTGTTGACCAAACCAATCTGCTCATTTAAACGGAGTTGGAAAATACAGTGTATGATCCGCCTCCTTATTTGCCATTTCAAAGAATGAAACATTCAAGAAGTTGGCATGTTAAGCAAGGAAATTTCTTCTTTCATCGAAAAGCACTTAAAAAGCAGTGGCCTTTAACTTCCATGTAAAAGAAGTATAACTTATTATTGTGTATGTAAACTACCAGCTTTTATAAAAAAAATAAAATAAAATAGTACAGTAGAGTACTGCAAAATAAGAGATATAGAGAAAACTAAAAAAGGAGGGGGATGCTTCTCATTTACATTTACACTAAGGCCCCTTTTGTACTGCACAACGCTACAAAGAGGCAATCATGTAAATGAGAATAGGGCCCACTATCTTTATAAATAAAACACACATTTTTGAAAAATGTCTAAAGTTGGGCACCTGAATTTCCTCCAGCTAAACATCAGAGCACTTTTATTCAGGTGGCTCACTATGGATTTAGAATACCAGGATTTGAACATTTTGGCCATAATATAAATTTTAATCCTTGCACTGGTAAGACACCCCTAACATTTGAACACCAATGATTCCAATGGTCACCAGTGACCAAGTCAACAGAGGTGCTGAAATGGGTTGGAGAGTGTGATTATACATAATTACCCATAATTATTCCCAAAATCATTTCATAGATCATTTATTTTATATTGCACAGAAGCACCGAATCTTATTACAGAATTACAAATTACATATAGGAGCCATTTCACTCCACCCAGACAATAAATCAAGATTAGGAAATGAAGAAAATACTTTATCGATGAAAGTGATAAAGCCTTAAATAGACAGAATGCAATTGTTATTCACATTGGAAATTGGCCAGGTATCAGAGCAGCCACCCCTACTCTTGTGAAAAGTTTCCCAAGATGTTTAACAACAAGAAATGGTCAAGATTTGGGTTTTATATGTCATCTGAAATACAGCATCTCCAGCAGCACAGTCTGCTTCTGCTCCCACCCCTGTCTCCATGAATCATGCTGGGCCGCTGGTTCAATTCAGATTCAAAGAAGAGTGCGGTCAACTGAATTACAAACCCCACTTTTGGTTTTCAGAGAGGCCTCCCATCCAAGCGCTGACCAAGTTCAATCTGCTAGTTTATGAGACCTGACAAGCTCACAAGTTGAGATGGCATAGCTATTGCCTATATTTAAGATTATATTATGACTGACCACATGTATTGTCAGAAACACATATTATTGTGATTCTCCAGAGCATCAACAGTTACAACTCTAAGTTCTAGTTCCAACTAAGATTATATATAGTGCATGATTTTTATTTCCAGCTACAGTAAGAACAGATTTACTCTTGTGATTGTCTTCTATTCTGATTAGCGACACTGAATCTTTGCCCATCAGAAGACTGGGATCTGATACATATTTTCTGTGAAGTAAGGCTTCTTTTGATCCTCAGTCCTTCCTTTATGCTCTTCGCTTAGCACTGCTCTCCACTCTCTTGAGCTTTCTATAGAGGAAATGTGGTTTCCTACACAAGCACTAGCTAGCTCTCTTAACCTCAGTTCTTAGCGCTGCATGTTGACTGGCTAAGTGTTTTCCGACCATCCTTTGACTGAATTTTCAGTCAAACAATCTATGAGGAAAGGCATCAATCTAAACCTCTAGTCTTCTCTCAATTATTTTATTATTAATTATTCATAATACAGTAGCATCTAGATATCCTGAGATCAGGGTCCCACTGTGCTACTTAATGTTTAATACCATCTTCTGAAAGGCCTCTGCTGACATAAGGGGTAAAGTCCTGACCCCACTGAGGTCAACAGCAAACTCCCATAGTACATAACAAATAGAGCAGGTCAGGAATTTTCCGAAGAAACATTTTTGTCATTAGAAAATGCCTATGCTTTGAAACCAAAACTATTTGTGGGAGAGAGTTGGTTCTGGCAAAACTCAAAATTCAAAAACGTTTGAAAAAATAATTTCTAAATTGTTGAAGTGTCCTCTTTAGAAAACATCCAAACAAAAAATTCTGCTTTTTCATTTTAAATAACTTTGCACTTCAAAATGTCAGTTTATTTTTGCTTTTTAAAGGTTAAAAACAATAAAAGGTTGAAAACTGAAACAAAACATTTTGATTGACCAGATTCACACGATTTTTCGGATTATTGGTTTGTGAAAATTTTCAAGATTTCACCTCTTCCTCCCAATTTGGGACAGAAAAAATGTTCAAAATCTGGAAAATTCTTGTGAATCAGGAAAGCCATCTCTTGTAACAGACTCCTCCACACATTATAAAATTCAAGGAAAACCAACAAGCTGATGAAGGTTACCAAAAATCACCTGAAAACAAGAAGAGGATTCCAAAAAATGTTTTACAAATTTAAAGTAATACACAAACTACACTTCATCCACCACTGACATGCAGCCACCTTTGGGGTGGAAACCAGCAACTATTTTACAGAGTCTCGTAACACACAACAGTTGAGGAAGGAATTTAAAAAAAAAAAAAAAAAAAAAAAACTGTCCTGAGCTGAAATTTACATTAAAAAATGGAGCCTGGCATTCTTCGGTCAAGTGAATCCAGATGTAGAACACATCTTTGAGTGTGCCTCTCTTTTTGCCCCAAAAAACAAACTCAGAGAGCTGCCTAATCAATGTCCACTTGAATTCCCTTGAATTTTCACCCAATACCAAGAAAACAATGAAAATGGCAACAACAGTCACTATAACCATCACATATAGTGGCCTCGACTCCCAAGCCTTCTGATCAGATGAGAAAAGCCTCCTGACCATAGTGATGGGTCACAGAGCTGCAAGTAAATGGTTCAGACTCTTAAAGACCAAATCCTACCCTTCCAATTCATTTAAACATTTGCTCTAAAACCAGCAAAGTAATTTTGTCCTCATCCCTTGCCTTCTCTGATCATTATTTTGCCTCCATACTCTGACTTCTCTTGAACATACTTTGGAACCCAGTTATTAGTTGACCACTAAAGGTTTTTGACACTGCATATTGAATACCAAAAACTTACCACTCTCTGGATTCCTTTTATGCTTTGTCTCTTCCCATCATCCACATGCTAATGACATTCCACCACTACAACTATTCAGATTCTTAAGCCAGCTGCTCATCCCTATTCCTGTCTGGGTAGAGTGACTGATGAGTAGTTATTAAATCCCATGTAGACACGCTTCTCTTCTTGCAAGCTGCTCTTTGCTTTTTCTCCTCAGTTGCAAATTTGCTTCTTCTTCTGTCCTTTCAGTACCCTCAATCCTACATTCACCATACTCTTTACCTTAAATGCTTATGTACAACATCTAGCTATGGTTTTCTTAAGGGGTCATGACTCCTTCTATGGCTCACAAGTTACTCCAGGATTCAAGGGGAAAAAAAAAAAATCAAAACTACACCCAACTGGGCTGCAACCTATCTTGGCTGGCAGGACAACACCATTGCTCATGGACAAGGAGACGTAGAGGAGGCTGGCTTACTTGGGAACGCAGCCCTCTGGAATGGTAGTAGGCTTTGACTCTGAAAGGAACAAGCCTTCCTCAGGGAAAGCTATGCCTGGGTGTATACTACTGATTCTGCCTCTTGACTTAATAGCTGGAGTTTGCCCAGAACAATGATCTCTGACCTCCATGTTCAGGGTCCCACCAAAACACCTGATGCTGGTCAATGGAGCATGGATCAGGGGGTATGAAATCTACGTCCTGTGACCAAGGCCAAATGTGAATGCTTGGTGGCCATCAAACATCGGTGGGAACAAGAGAAGAAATGCATTATTCCATCTGATTTATCATATACAAAAGAGAGGAAGAAGAGCAAACCCTCAAAATGGATTTGGTTCTTCATGTCCTTTCTTCGTTGCTTTAACTAAAGCCAGGGCCTGATGTAATCACAATGGAAAGGCCTTGTCACTGATAATGCAAATTATGGTGGCTCGAAAGGCAAAGAGGCAAATGTGGCAGCCTCTCTGGTAAGACTGCTCTGCATATTACTGGTTTCTTCTTAGTTGTCATGTCAACCAATATCACAGTCTTGTAAGGAGTCTGGAGATGGACATATACACACTTTTGGAACTGTGCAATCTTGGGTGTTTGTCCTCGGAGTTGATCTCCTGCAAGGCTTTTGCTGTCAGCTCCTCCTGAGGTTGCAAATCTCTGGGCCCAGAGACAGGGTTGTCTCATTTGGGATTAAATCCTCTTGAGCCCTAGTAAGTCTCTGGGGGTGATATCAGATGTACTTATTTGCCTTTTTTAAAAGCAGTTTTATGGAATTTTAATATTCTTTAACTGTAAGTGCCCGGCCACTATGACAAAAACGTGTTCTATACATAAATAAAAATAATTTTCTGGTTTTGATATTTCATACTTTAAGGCAACATAAAAACGTAATACATTAAAAAAAGTTATTTTCAGACTAGATGTAGCCAGTAAGGTCACTGGTAGAAAATCTAAATTCTTGATACAAGCACCCCATGTGAATTAATCAGCAATGGTTTTGTAAGTGTACAGCGTATGCTTTATCCACTCAGAAAGGTAGGTAAATCAATATTAGGTTCTGATCTATTAGAAATAAAAATGAAGCAGAATGTACATCTTTTTGCCATTGAAGCAGTCCACATCATGAAGTACCAGGTACAGACCTTTTGTTATTTAAAGCTGTATATCTGGCAATTAAATGTTGATAACATTTGAGAACTATCCAGATTTATTGCCAAATTGCATAAATTCTACTCTCAGTTGTGTAAATCCAGCATAACTTCGTTGTGCTCTGGTGAGTTATTCCCGATTTACATTGCTATAAATGTGAGCAGAATAGGAAAATCTCTTCTCCTAGTAATAAGAGCCACAGAGCCATTACAATGGGTACTTTGGCATGCTTGTGACAGAACCAGACTTGTCAGTCACTCCTAGCAGGGCAATGCTGCACCCCCTAAATTTCCAAAGCCAGGATAATTCAGTTCTACTTTCCTAAACCACACATTGTGTTAAATACACGTTGAGGAAAAAGCACAGCAATTTCTCATACTACAGAGCATGAGAAATTAATGAAACCAACCCAAATCCTGGGATGTCAGTTTCTGTCTCTATTCTGGACGATATTTGTCAGGGTAGGCCCAAGGACCTTATTGCTCAAAAGAAATTTTTCAGGTAAGCACAAATAAGTGTTCCTTTTCTTCATCATGCTAAGGTCTATAGATCTATTACAATGGGATTTTCACAAAAGTGTGCTTTCAGGGTGGGAAGCAGGAACGTCCTTTAAATATGAATATCCCCCCAAAAAACGGTTATTAACCTTCCGTAACTGGCATTCTTCGAGATGTGTTGCTCATGTCCATTCCATGCTAGGTGTGTGAGTGACGTGTGTCCCGTTGCCAGAGATTTTTCCCTTAGTGGTATCCATTGGGCTGGCTCTAGCAGCCTCTGGAGTTGCATGTTTATGTGCCAGATTAAGTGGCGCCACCTGCCACACATCCTCTCAGCTCTTTTTTGCTGGTAACTCAGACAGAGGAATCAGAGGGTGGGTCATTGAATGGAAATGAGCAACACATATCACAGAACAACAGTGATGAAACTGCAGGGTATAACTGGCTGTCACTGTGTTCAGGACCCAAAAGTCCGATGATATGAATGATTATGCCAGGCTGAAGAGCAACAGATGGTCCAAAAATGACCATTCCAACAGTGCCTGGAAGAGCTTGGTGCCAGGGGAGCACTTCACACGGATGCTGAAGTACTCGGCACCAAATCAGAGTGGCTCGGCTCTGAGACAGGTCTGAGGGCAGCTTCCATGAGGCTAGCCTTCAGTCTGAGGTCCCTGTCCTTTTTAGTGCAGAGTCTGAAGTCCCAACAGATCTGACGCTTGTCCTTCATGTGAGTTTCGCCTGGGCACTTTAAGTAACTGGAGTTCAGGTCACTCATGGGCATAGGCATGCCACAGGAGGCACAAGACTTGAAGCCTGGGGACCAGGGCATGCCCAGCCCCTGGGGAAAAGAAGTCCCTGTACAATAGCGTAACTAACTAAACTATATACACTACGCTATGATAACTATGAATGTAGAAAAAGTCTGAAAACCACTGGGAAGAAGCCTTGCTGAAGCAAGAAGGATTGTTCCAGCAACGATCATGGGCAGTAAGAAGGAACTGAGACAGCGTGTGGTCCGAGGGCCCCAGAGGGCACTAGAGCCAACCTAACGGATACAACTAAGGGAAAAATCTCCAGCAACAGTGCATGCGGCATGCGCACACACCTAGCATGGAATGAACATGAGCAAGTACTCAAAGAGGAATGAGGTATATTATATATCCTCCATCTTACAGTGGCATGGAACTGATTGCGTTCTCCCTAGTTTATTTATGAAAACCCCATCAGACAAGTTGATTGTCATGACCAGCACTATTCTATTATCCCTGGCAGGAACAATGCTTCAAAACCTCAGTGAATCATCATGTTCTACCGGATGGATGCTGCACTCTCTTATTTTCTGGTACCCATTTCCTGAGTTGAATTGGGACCTGAATGAACCCATTGCATTATTCCCAGCTGGCATCTGACGTAGGGATTGCTCTGCCTGGTTCATTAATGCAATCATTAATCCAATAAAACCTGGATTTTTGTTCTGTGACACCACTTATTTTTCTTTACATGGGTCTTCATCTTTATGTTAACATTCTTCTGAGTTGGAAAACCTGTACCTGACAACATTCACCCCCCACCCAGGCCTATATCTGACTACCCTGGAACCACATGTCTACATGCATCATGAATCCAAGATACACAGAGTTGGACGGTTTCTGTAGTTTTTTGAAGCTTTCTCTCTGTCCAGACCACTGATCAGAAAAATTGCCTGGCAAGAGATAAAAGTGAATTTCCGTCTTTCATAAAGCCAATATTAATATTGCCATGACCCTGGAGGAGATCCTGGTGGCATTTTTAGATCAAACAGTAATGACTGATGTTGGGGTGGGAGGAAGCTTCTATTCATATGCAAAACTTAGATGTCTGTGAGATGGTAAAATGGAAATGTGCAGATAAGCCTCCTTTAGGAACTTATTCAGATGTTTCAGGCAGAGCCCTGCTCTTTGTTCCTGATACTCTGAGGCTAGAAATAGGATGGGAAACAGGTTGCATTGCTTCGTTCCGAAGTAGGTTATGGATGATTTTGTTCATATCCTGGCATTTCCATGGGTTACTTGAAATTGGGAATGAGCCAAAGTTGTTCCAGTGATTCATGCACAGCTATATAGGGTAATCCCTCTGAAAAATGTCCAGTGACCTCATTTTGACCAAAGTTATAGATAGCCATCTGCTCCCAAACTGAAAGAGACTGGCACCAACCAGGGGTCTAACTCCAGATAAGGCTGGTTGGGAGTTATGCGGATAGCTCTGAGGAAAAAAAGGCCGATGAGACCTTGCCTCACCTTCATACCTCACCTCAACACCTTCCACTTGTTCTAGCTACCACTTGCAAAGAGGTATTTTCTCCTGTTGTACATATCTAATGGTCCCATCTGTCATCAAAATCCTTTCTGCAGCATCTGGCAGCAGCCAGGATTGTAAATCTACTTTTCCAATGACTCTGAATAGCTTCAGCTTTCCATAAAATTTCCCAGGAACACCTAAGAGAACTCATTTGCTTGAGCATCTGCTCTCAAGGCCCAAACCCCCACATATTTGCATGAAACAGATTTGTATCTGTCTTTTTCAGTGAGAAGACCTTACACGAGGGAATTTTTAAACTGAGACTAGCTATACCTGCAACCGTGTCTACTCACATTAGCACTGCTTGTTGAAGCATGCAGAAGCACTTTGGGTGTCAGTTTGACACTTGTTAATTTATTTTTTCTTGTTGACCTGATGCCACCTGAGAGCTCTGACAAAGGAGGGGCTGAAGTGAAGCCTGCCTGGTTGTGACTGCCTGTGAAGGGCCTGGATAGCGAGGAGGCCATTCTTTGAAATAGAAGTCTCACCCAGGTAGTAATGTTGAGTTCTCACCCACAAATGGCCACATCTACCTGTGGCAGTAACACTAGGATGAATTTGGACTTATGCTTACTGAGACACCTTCTGGCTTCATGAAACCAAGGCCAGGAGGGATAGAAAGAATATAATGGTGAGTCACGAGGCCTTTTACTGCCTGCTTGTTCTTACAAATCTGGGCTGCTGTCCCTCTCATCAGCTCTTGGGGACAGGAGGTGGAGGTGGGTGGGGGGGAGAACTTGGCAACCTGTAGCGGAAGCTGGGAACAATAACTTGGACATCAGGGTACGATGACCTCTCATAGCAGCTGATGGAGCTAGCCTAGTGGAGCCAATCTTTACAATCCTGCCTGGCTTCTTTCCTACCCAGGAGAAGCGAAGGAGGTGACCAGTCCACTCTTGGCTGTGAGGATGAAGCGCACTCTGCTCACAGAGCTGGCCAAGCTCCTCAATGAGAAACTCTATGGTGGGGGGAGGGGAGGAGGAGGCAGAGATAAAGGCCTCTCCTTTGGCTTCTCTAGGCCTATCTCAGTCCCTGAAGCCTGCAGGGGCATGAGCTGCTGCAATGCCTCAGAAGAGAAAGCAGAGTTGAGGGGACAATCTCTCCAAAAGACAAATGCAGCCCTGGGATGGGGTAAAGGTTCAAAAGGACAGAATATTAATATTTAAAGTTCCTGATTTAGAACCTGATCTTGAAAGGTGCTGGTCAATCTACCCATTTCATAGGTAGAAGCCTTTAAGGATCATCCTTGTGCAATGCATATTTTTCTCTAGTTTAATTTCTCACAGGTATGCATATCTAAATTCTACGGACATTCCAAACAATTCCAAAGACAAAACTCAACAAAAGAATTAAAAATATATTCACTCCATTTCACACACTGACACACAAAACCTTCTTGACCACCAGAAGGGAAGAGTTTGACTTGTGAACCTGACTACTATTTCTGCCTTTAGGGGCAAAAAAATCCTCACTAGAGACCGAGGAGTTCTGCCTATCCTATGCCAATAAGCCAAGACTTAGGAGCGAGGATCCTACACAGATGCTATCCTTAGCAAAATATGGCTTCTTTTACAGCTCTCAGCAAAAGCTCACCTCACCATTCACACACAGCCTATTCCCACCCTGCCTGAAAAGAAACCTTGAGAGAACAAAAAGAACAGGAGTACTTGTGGCACCTTAGAGACTAACAAATTTATTTGAGCATAAGCTTTCGTGCTCTTATGCTCAAATAAATTTGTTAGTCTCTAAGGTGCCACAAGTACTCCTGTTCTTTTTGCAGATACAGACTAACACAGCTGCTACTCTGAAACTTGAGAGACCCGTACAGTTTAGTGGACAGTTCATGGAATTGGGAGTCAGGCAATCTACCTCTGTACCTGGATTTCACCTTTGCTTGCCCTCCACCTGTGTCTGTTTAAATTGTAAACTTTTTAATGTGTCTGTACAGTGCCTAGCAAGTGTCCTCTGTTGCAATTTCTAGACTACAATACACTACCACAATACAAATAAAAATAAAATCACATGAACAGGTGAGTCTTGCAGAGTGTCAGAAGGGTCATTACATCCAAGCTTTGGCAAACCAAGATGAGAAGGCAAATTCCAGAGCCCAAGACCCTTCAGCCCTTTAATGCCTTTCCACCAGCAACCTGCTACTTTGGCCAGTAGGCTATTAGCTTGAGTGCCTCAGAAGATCACAACAGCTGCAGTACCGTAGAAGGGTGTTATTCAGTATTATAGCTGGTGACTCATTCATGGTCAGCACAGACATTAACTGCTGTTAATCAATGTATCTATGCCCCCACATAAAAGTGAATGACATTACAGTTTCTTTCAAAAACAATGAAACAAAGGCTCAGAACAGAGGCTGTTAAATTGTAAAATAAGAATCAATCAAGTGCACTATCACAGAGAAACACATATAAGTCACCGTAAGGAAGAACAACCAACTGCAAGAAACTCATATTTTATCGCAACTTAAAATTATGTGGCCTATTTGTTATTAGATAAGATTTAATGATGCGCAAGACAGTTCCATGGACAAGCAATCTGTGGATGAGGAGTACTATGCTCTTATGCACAGAAGATATTATTGGAGAAATACAATGTAAAAACAATATTACACACACACACACACACACTCTTTGAACCCCACTATATCAAATGATTTGATGGTCTTTTAAATCCTGTTAAAAAAACCAATCAGTTACTGTGGGGTTTTTTAAATCTTTTCAGGGCCAATCAGGGTGGCAGAATACAACAGACAGAACAGAGATGCAATTTGTCCTTCAGGTAAAAACAAACACTAATGTCAGTGTTTACAAAAAAGATCTTTCAGGCCATGATTTTAATTTGTAATGACACTTTTTCAGGCAAAAGAACAAAGCACTCAAGACACTCTTAGTCTGATGGAAGAACGGCTATTTCCTTTTCAGAAGTTCTGCTTTTCATTTCCTTTGTTTTAAAAATTTGAATTGTGTATAAAGTAATGTCCCTTCTAGGATGATGATTAACAGTGAGATGAACCATTTTGTTTTGTTTCTTCAAACAAGAAGAAATTCTACAGCTCCTGTTAAATCCACAAAATAGAGGATAAAATCAGAACAAGGAGGGATAAAGGTTCAAAATTCTCTATCAAAAGTGAATCCAATTCTACAGCAAAATTTCCCCCCCAGGCTTTCTTTAGAAATTGGTGCCAATTTACATCAATTTTAAGAGAGACATTTTTTCCTCTCATCAATGAGTTGTTATTCTACTGGTTCTTGAATCTTTCAAGTGATTTGCTGTAATCTTTATTAAGGATAAAAAAAAAAGTAAATACATTTCAGCCTTCATCAGCCTCTCCTACCAAAATTGAAGCACAAAGCGAAATCATTCTTGCTTTATTTACACGATGGGTGAATGCTTCTCCTCTTGCAATGTTTTTAACTCCATTGATTTTAGTGGAGTGGCTCCTTATTTACATCAGTTTAAGGAAAAGGAGAATCAAGCCCAGTCAGACGGGCATGAGTAAAGCAAACAGAAGTTGTAGCTTAGGCTCAATCATGCAAACACTTACCCAGGTGAGTAACTTTACTCCCATGAGCAATCTTATCAAGTTTTGGATGTTTGCAGGATTGGATCCTGTTGGAGTGTGGGAAACGGAGAGGAAGTAAAAATAACCCAAGAATTGATTTAAACCCATGATTTCTTTATCATGAAGAGTAATACATTAACATCCCAGTGTAAAACCCCAGGGAAAAATTATTCCTTATTTTTGTCTTAATCCAATAACTAGACTTATAAAATCAATTCTAATTCTCAAAAATTCTCTCTTCAATAAAAACGTTAGTAACTGTGCCAGGATGGCTGACCTAATCTTATTAGCTCTTTCTCTGCTAGATCTGATGTTACGTGAGATGATGTGGTAGTGTATTCCATACTGGGGCACCAAATGCAAGCTTTGAAGATACTGTCCCATGGAAGTTGAGAAAGTTAGTCATGTGGCATCTGCGTTAAATTATACATTTAGGACCTGATCAAAAGCCCAGTGAAGTATCCAGTAACTTCAGCGGATGTTGGACTGCACTCTAAACACACAGGAGCATACAGAAGCCATTAATTTACTACCTTTTCATTTGTAACATTCTCAACCATTTCTCATATTTTCACCTCCAAAAAGCTATTTAAGTTCATTCTGGCTAAATATGCTTTCATTAAGTTACTAATGCAGCAAGGTTCTTTATGTTTTGTTGTGTTCTTATAAAACAAAAAGCACAAAAACAGTATAGAAATATGTGTAAAACTGAAATTTAAGAATGGATAAAAGAAGTAAAACGTTGGTGAAACAGTAAGTGTGGCCATCATGATCTTTAGAGCTTAAAAATATTAAATGGACATAAAAGGTAAGATTCTGCCATCTTTCTTATGTGATGAGCAGTACCTTACTCCTTTAATAGTCCAACTGAAATCAAATTGAGTAAGAGTAGCAGAATCTAGCCCTGTATCTTTAGTTGTGAAAAACAAAAAATAAATGCTTTAAGAGCAAACTCATATTTCACCGTATCTTGTAGGAAATATGGCTTGTGTGTTACAGAACATGCACACCAGTTTCCCATAAGATTTGCCGATACTAGCAAAAACATTTATGACAGTATGTGATATAGGTGGATGAGAAGATGATGCTCTTTCTTAATTCATTTGCAATATCCCCTTTTCAATACCCACTTCATTCATAAAACTGGCTTGAAATCTTTCCTTAACAGATAGTCTTTGTCTAAATGTGTTGGTGATACACTGGACAAATGTAAACTTAGATCTTGGAGGGGAAAAAAAACAAAACAAAAAAAAGAGGTGTAGACAAGAAATGTTTATTGAAAAAGAAAATAAAATGAAAGACAGAAAATGGTTGGAAGCACAGCACATTAAGCTAGGAATTTAAAAACATCTTACATTCTGCCCTAATGGCAGCACAGTTAATAGGGACAAAGGGACGTCTTGCTGCCTGCCGCAACCGGAGGGTATTTTTGCAGACCTGACGGGCAAGTTTTGTCAAACACGTCGTGTGAAGGAAGAAGGCTTGGCGCGTTTTCACCGCAGACTTTGGACTACCAGTGTTACGGACTGGCGTACCCTGTGTAGCCTGGCGTGACATATGAGTTCTAATACGGGGATCCTGTAAAAAATCATAAAATACACGCAACTAAAACGCAACAAAAACCACCACAAGAGTCTCAAACAGCTACCAAAAATCCTGTTACCAATGGTGAAATATAACAAAAGACAATAAAATTACCAAAATTGAGAGAGAAATGAAGAAATTAGCGTATTTCCCCACACAATTGAAGAAGAAACACTGTAGGTCATTTTGCTTGTATTTAAGCATCAGAAATAACCACACAGAATTCACTCAAAATTTGGAGAAGTCCAGAGGACTAATGATAGGAATAGGAAATACCATATAAAAAGATCTGAGTTTTGGCATTTTATAGATACCAACACCATTTGATTGATAAGGTGACATTGGTCACCCACCAGAGATGCATGAAGGAGGACTTTTTATTTTTTTTAATTTAGGACCCTAGTCACAAGGAAAGTTGGAGGGTGAAATTAATCTCTGTAAAAAGACAGCTCAAGGCCTATGCACCATTCATTAAAGACTTCAAAAGCAGACTTCAGCAATGCATAAATCTTGTGCTGGATCTCTGCTCAGATGTGACTTTCACTCAGGTTCCACTGAGTACCATGGGGTGGATTTTGCAAGGGAGTAACTTTATACAAAGGAGTAAATGTTTGCTGTCCTGGTCCTTTAGACTGTAAAACATAATGGGCCAGTAAAACCCTAAGTCTCACTCTGTGTTTTGTAAAGCACTGAGCACAGTCAAACCCGAAATAAATATTAATAAACTCAATACCACAAAAAGTATAAAATGTTCCGTTTCTCAGCACAGGCTCAAGAAACATTACATGCCACATTTTAAAATCACAGTAACTTCTGAGAAATGTGTCACATTTATAGCAGAAACATTTGCCTACATAATCCTACCTCTGTGGTTTGACAGGGAGATAGTTTCTCTTCTTCTGTCTGAGTTGGCATTTTTAGGCCACCATATTTCTTCCAATAAATCCAGCAAGATGCACACAATCTACACTGCATGTTAGGGGGACCCCAAGAATACCACTGATGAGACTGTGTGGCTAAGAATGAGAAAAAAATACAGCTGAATTGATGTATGTTGCATTACATATAATAAATTTAAGAACACTATATGCTATTACTATTCCTCGAGCATTATTAAAAGAAGTACTACAAATCTATCAGAGTAAAAAACAGAACTTATTTTAAGGTGATTTAGAGGTCTTATAAAACAATTAAAAAAAATTTAAGGGAAAAAATAATCAACTTCCCTATCAGTTTTGAACTTGAGATCCCTAAACATTAGGAAAAGACTAATTTATTTCCTCCGTTTTCAATGAAGTAAAAGAAAACAATGCCCCTGAACCCAGAATAGGTCAAAACTTTTGTTTTTTTTATGTATCATACAAAACTAATGTTTATGGACCTGATCCCAGCCCCCATTAAATCTACTTTTGAGTAGACCTATAAACTGGCCTAAATGAAGAGCTTTGCACAGAGAAATCTCCCATCTGGAAGACAGTCAACCATATATTTAATTTTGCTTTCTGTATGGAATATTGTTAAAATTGCATTTGGTGTTCATGATAGAGAGGTGAACAGCGAGGGCACTTTTTATATAAGCTTAGTCACAACTCTAAAAATATATCTCATCTCTTTTTAAGTCCTCAATCTCTTTTGAGCTGAGACCACTACCTGTCCCAAATTTTGTCATATTCTCTCTCATTTGTGCCAAGTTCTGTGGTGAGGTTTGCTATATAGAAAAGTCCACTAGGGACCATCCTAAACTCACAAAATGCATTTGCACTTGTGACTAAAGTCAGGATTTGAATACAGAGCTCCAAAGAGAAAAGATCACTGTGCTGGACTTGGTACATTACCTTGAGTCCAGCTCCCAATCCATCCAACTATTACAGTTTTTAAATAGGTCATAAACTTGGTCTAAAATATTGAAGTTAATCTATTATAGTGGTGTAGTTCGGATTTAAGAGTTAAATATGCAGCATTTCTCAATTCTAACTATCAAAAAGAAATCAACCTACACTTTGCTTGGAATGTGGTAACAGATTCAACAAATGCATCTGTTTTAAAAAAGGGTGCAAATTAATACTGGCAAAAAACCGCGCCACAAATGTTCAGATGACATCTGCACTCTTAAAACTCACACACACAAAAAAAATCTTACTTACCATAGCAACTTTCACAAGCCCGGCCTATTAGTGAGGTCTGTGCCTGATAAGATGCTCCCATAGCTCCATTCACTGCACCTGGTTTCCCGCTGTTGCTGGATAGTTGATTGGGATTTGGTTTGTTGCTTTAAATAAAATAAAAAGTAATCTCTCAGAAAATATTTTAATAACCAGTTAATTAACATGAGCAAGATTTCATTCTATGTTTCTGGTTTATGAACTACACCATCTGTAACAAATTCTTCTGAGTAACAAAATTTATTTCTATGTTTCTCTAATAAATTGTTTAGCTTACAGACAAAAACAAGCTGATTATATAAACAGCTGATGAAAGGCTTTGCAAGACTAAGGTCTACATGTAAAATGCTGGAACACAGGTCATCACTGAGTTCTACATAGTGCATTTAGCCTCCCTGCAACACATAATGCTTTGGAGATATCCCACTGCACAGAAAACAAATGTTTTTCCAGAAAACCAAAATTTATCTTCACACATCAAGACAAGGCTGTGCTGAAAAAAAAATGGTGAATTTTCCACTGCGACAAATGTGTGAAGATTTATAACCTGTAAAAGTGATACATTTCATATAGTTTCACCACCCACAAACCCCAAAGTCCACTGAATAGTGGAAATGACTAAATTCCTGAATTACCAGCAAAAATCTGTTTTTGCTAGCAATGAAAGAGACATTCGCTCTCAATATCTTTGATGATCTAATTTGCTCTCCCAACTGGCCATAGTAGCCAAAGGAGCAGAGGATGGTAGAAACAGACCTGTTCTTTCTTCCAGCAGCAGAAGGTTCTTTGCTGAGTACCTCTGCTCTTTTCTTTAAACCTTGTGCTGCTTGGGGACTTCCCAATAACTGTAGTCTCGAGTGCACAGTGGACCTCTAAAGCGCCAGAAAGCACACAATTTGAATATATAGAGGAAGCCCTAAAGCAGTACCGAGTTTAAAAAGTGGATTCTAATAGACAGGGTCCAAAAATGACTGGCATGTGTAAAATAATTTTGGGATGTGGAGTGGGGAGGGAAGTAAACAAGGGCTTGTTTGGAGAAGGCCAATTTACCAAACCAATTTACATAAAAGCATAAGGGGATTTGTTATTATTTTGTTGATAAAAAAGTGGTATATAAGAGCTAAGCAGCATTATTATTATTGAACCAGTCTGCCCGTCTTTCATTTTTACATGTGAAAATGGGTAGCCTCGCACAGACCTACTTGCCAAAGCAGAAATAAAATTCTCTCTCTTATTCAACCTAATATTGTACTAAGAAAAGGCACAAAACGTTCACAAAGAAAAAATTATTAATGCATACACCAAACGCTAAACTCAAAATAAGGAACATTTAAAAATAAAACTGAAAGCTATTGTTTGTAGGGTGTTGCTGTGCTAGTTCCAAGCTATGAGAGAGATAAGGGGGCTGAGATAATACCTTTTATTGAACGAACTTCTGCTTGTAAAGAGAGACAAGCTTCCGAGCTACACAAAGCTCTTCTTCAGGTCTGGGAAAGGTACTCCCAACGTCACAGCAGAACACCCGATGGAACAGAGTCGCAAAGCGATCACTCCATATCTGACCTCTCAGCCCTCATCCACAAAGGAAACCTGCACAGCACTTTCAAAAGACAACCCTAGGAGCTTAAATTCATAACTTCGCTAAACTCTAAAAATCATGGACTCAGAGACACTGGTTTTATGTATCAAAACAAACAATCTGTAACTCACTAACCCTCCTTTGCCCTATGACTGCAAAAGGGGCGACTCATGGGTGGGGCACAAAGGGTCAAGTGCCCCTAGGTGACCAGATGTCCCGATTTTATAGGGACAGTCCCGATATTTGGGGCTTTGTCTTATATAGGTGCCTATTACCCACCCACCCTGTCCCGATTTTTCATACTTGCTGTCTGGTCAGCCTATGTGCCCCTACAGCAGCCGGCCCAGGTGGGGAGAGGAAGGGGCAGGGCCACAGCCTCTTCCAGCCATGCGACCTAGGATGCTGCCTGGTCCAGCGCAGTGGCTGACTGGGAGAGTACCTGGCTGCGGCAGCAGCAGGCTGCCCTCCTCCCACCCTCAGCTTCTGGGGACAGGAGCCAACTCTGAGCATGGTGCGGAGGACTCTGACTTGCTTGGCCGCTGTCCCCAGAAGCTGAGAGTGGGAGGAGGGCAGCCCGCTGCTGCCGCGACCGGGTGCTCTCCCAGGCAGCTTCGGTGCTGCACCAGGCAGTGTCCAGGAGAGGCTCTGGGGCTGCAGCCGAACATACCAGGGGAACCAGCGCAGCGGGAAGACAGAGCCCACCCTCCCAAGGTAACGTGGAATGGGGAGCGGACAGGGAGATTGTGGTGGCCCCGAGCGGGAAGGAGTCATGTGTGGGGGTCATATGGGGCAGTCATGTGCCCCCCCCCCTAACTGGTATCCTCTTTTTGTGCCTCCCACGAGTCGCCAATTCCACCTTGTATTTAGCTGTGACATTCTGATTACTTTCCCCGGATCTGAAGAGCTCTGTGAAGCTCAAAAGCTTGTCTCTTTCAGCAACAGAAGTTGGTCCAATAAAAAAATATTACCTCCCCACCTTGTCTGAAATAAAAAGGATGGTATTCTAACCAGGAAGTACATTTCTGATGGAGTGAACGTGTCATTACACGAGCATATACCAATTAAGTAAAAAAGAAGATTCTGCTCTTAACTACATTTGTGGGGAGGAGCAAAAAATTCCAACCTTTTATTAGTTTAAAGTAAAGTAAATTCGCTGAGGAGAAGGGCATGAAGCAAAGAAATTTAGGGCCTGATTTAGTAGTTCTTTGTTCAAGCAATATTCCCATTGATTTCAACACGTTTTTCCTGAGTAAGGACTGAAGGATTAGGCCATAAACCAGTGTTAGTGTTTTGGCTCTCACACCCCCTCTCAGCACCGAACTACTACTGAAGTCACTGGAAAGAGCTTAGCCCTGGTCTACACTAGGACTTTAGGTCGAATTTAGCAGCGTTAAATCGGTGTAAACCTGCACCCATCCACACGATGAAGCCCTTTTTTTCAACTTAAAGGGCTTTAAAATCGATTTCCTTACCCCACCCCTGACAAGTTGATTAGCGCTTAAATCGGGTCAAATTTGGGGTACTGTGGACACAATTCAACGGTGTTGGCCTCCGGGAGCTATCCCAGAGTGCTCCATTGTGATCACTCTGGACAGCACTCTCAACTCAGATGCACTGGCCAGGTAGACAGGAAAAGAACCGCAAACTTTTGAATCTCATTTCCTGTTTGGCCAGCGTGGCAAGCTCCAGGTGACCATGCAGAGGTCATCAGCAGAGGTGACCATGATGGAGTCCCAGAATTGCAAAAGAGCTCCAGCATGGACTGAACTGGAGGTACAGGATCTGATCGCTGTATGGGGAGAGGAATCCGTGCTATCAGAACTCCGTTCCAGTTTTCGAAATGCCAAAACCTGTGTCAAAATCTCCCAGGGCATGAAGGACAGAGGCCATAACAGGGACCCGAAGCAGTGCCGCGTGAAACTGAAAGAGCTGAGGCAAGCCTACCAGAAAACCAGAGGCGAACGGCCGCTCCGGGTCAGAGCCCCAAACATGCTGCTTCTATGATGAGCTGCATGCCATTTTAGGGGGTTCAGCCACCACTACCCCAGCCGTGTTGTTTGACTCCTTCAATGGAGATGGAGGCAACATGGAAGCAGGTTTTGGGGACGAAGAAGATGATGAGGTTGTAGATAGCTCACAGAAAGCAAGCAGAGAAACTGGTTTTCCCGACAGCCAGGAACTGTTTCTCACCCTGGACCTGGAGCCAGTACCCCCCCAAACCCACCCAAGGCTGCCTCCTGGACCCGGCAGGTGGAGAAGGGACCTCCAGTGAGTGTACCTTTTAAAATACTAGACATGGTTTAAAAGCAAGCACGTGAAAGGATTAATTTGCCCGGATATTCGCAGCTCTCCTGGATGTACTCCCAAAGCCATTGCAAAAGGTTTCTGGGGAGGGCAGCCTTATTGCGTCCTCCATGGTAGGATACTTTACCACTCCAGGCCAGTAGCACATACTCGGGAATCATTGTACAACAAAGCATTGCAGTGTATGTTTGCTGGCATTCAAACAACATCCGTTCTTTATCTCTGTGTTATCCTCAGGAGAGTGAGATATCATTCATGGTCACCTGGTTGAAATAGGGTGCTTTTCTTCAGGGGACACTCAGAGGTGCCCGTTCCTGCTGGGCTGTTTGCCTGTGGCTGAACAGAAATGTTTCCCACTGTTAGCCATGGGGCGGGGGAAGGGTTGAGGGGGTAGCCACGCGGTGGGGGGAGGCAAAATGCGACCTTGTAACGAAAGCACATGTGCTATGTATGTAATGTTAACAGCAAGGTTTACCCTGAAAAAGAGTGTAGCCACTGTTTTATAAAATGTGTCTTTTTAAATACCGCTGTCCCTCTTTTTTTCTCCACCAGCTGCATGTGTTTCAATAATCACAGGATCTTCTCCTTCCCAGAGGCTAGTGAAGATTAGAAAGAAAAAAAAAAACAAACGCACTCGTGATGAAATGTTCTCTGAGCTCATGCTGTCCTCCCACACTGACAGAGCACAGACGAATGCATGGAGGCAAATAATGTCAGAGTGCAGGAAAGCACAAAATGACCGGGAGGAGAGGTGGCGGGCTGAAGACAGGGCTGAAGCTCAAATGTGGTGGCAGCATGAGAGGAGGCAGGATTCAATGCTGAGGCTGCTGGAGGATCAAACCAATATGCTCCAGTGTATGGTTGAGCTGCAGCAAAGGCAGCTGGAGCACCGACTGCCGCTACAGCCCCTGTGTAACCAACCACCCTCCTCCCCAAGTTCCATAGCCTCCACACCCAGACGCCCAAGAACACGATGGGGGGGCCTCCGGCCAACCAGCCACTCCACCACAGAGGATTGCCCAAAAAACAGAAGGCTGGCATTCAATAAATTTTGAAGTGCTGTGTGGCATTTTCCTTCCCTCCTCCACCACCCCTCCTGGGCTGCCTTGGTAGTCATCCCCCTATTTGTGTGATGAAAGAATAAAGAATGCATGACTGTGAAGCAACAATGACTTTATTGCTTCTGCAAGCGGTGATCGAAGGGAGGAGGGGAGGGTGGTTAGCTTACAGGGAAGTAGAGCGAACCAAGGGGCGGGGGGTTTCCATCAAGAAGAAACAAACAGAACTTTCACACCGTAGCCTGTCCAGTCATGAAACTGGCTTTCAAAGCTTCTCTGATGCGTACCACGCCCTCCTGTGCTCTTCTAACTGCCCTGGTGTCTGGCTGCGCGTAACCAGCAGCCAGGCGATTTGCCTCAACCTCCCACCCCGCCATAAACGTCTCCCCCTTACTCTCACAGGTATTGTGGAGCCCACAGCAAGCAGTAATAACAGTGGCAATATTGGTTTCGCTGAGGTCTAAGCGAGTCAGTAAACTGCGCCAGCGCGCCTTTAAACGTCCAAATGCACATTCTACCACCATTCTGCACTTGCTCAGCCTGTAGTTGAACAGCTCCTGACTACTGTCCAGGCTGCCTGTGTATGGCTTCATGAGCCATGGCATTAAAGGGTAGGCTGGGTCCCCAAGGATACATATAGGCATTTCAACATCCCCAACAGTTATTTTCTGGTCTGGGAATAAAGTCCCTTCCTGCAGCTTTTGAAACAGACCAGAGTTCCTGAAGATGCGAGCGTCATGTACCTTTCCCGGCCATCCCACTTTGATGTTGGTGAAACGTCCCTTGTGATCCACCAGAGCTTGCAGCACTATCGAAAAGTACCCCTTGCGGTTTATGTACTTGCCGGCTTGGTGCTCCGGTGCCAAGATAGGGATATGGGTTCCGTCTATGGCCCCACCACAGTTAGGGAATCCCAATGCAACAAAGCCATCCACTATGACCTGCACATTTCCCAGGGTCATTACCCTTGATATCAGCAGATCTTTGATTGCGTGAGCTACTTGCATCACCGCAGCCCCCACAGTAGATTTGCCCACTCCAAATTGATTCCCAACTGACCAGTAGCTGTCTGGCGTTGCAAGCTTCCACAGGGCTATTGCCACTCGCTTCTCAACTGTGAGGGCTGCTCTCATCTTGGTATTCATGCGCTTCAGGGCAGGGGAAAGCAAGTCACGAAGTTCCACGAAAGTGCCCTTACGCATGTGAAAGTTTCGCAGCCACTGGGAATCGTCCCAGACCTGCAACACTATGTGGTCCCACCAGTCTGTGCTTGTTTCCCAAGCCCAGAATCGGCGTTCCACCACATGAACCTGCCCCATTAGCAGGGCCCATGCTTTCAGAGAAATCTGTGTCCATGTCCTGATCACTCACGTGACCGCGCTGACGTCGCCTCCTTGCCCGGTATGGCTCTGCCAGGTTCTGGTACTGCATATACTGCTGGATAATGCGTGTGGTGTTTAATGTGCTCCTAATTGCCAAAGTGAGCTGAGCGGCCTCCATACTTGCCTTGGTATGGCGTCTGCACAGAAAAAAGGCGCGGAACGATTGTCTGCCATTGCTCTGACGGAGGGAGGGGCGACTGACGACATGGCTTACAGGGTTGGCTTACGGGGAATTAAAATCAACTAAGGGGGTGGCTTTACATCAAGGAGTATTTCAGGCAGGAGTTCACAGAGGGTTCCAATAAGAAATGGTGCACCAAGTAATTGTTCTTATTGGAACAAGCAGGTTGGTCTGGCCTCTGATTGATACATGGCTAGATTTACCTCGCTGCATCTTCTCTGTGAGTGACTGCAGTGTGACCTAGAGGAATGAGTCCCCTAAATGGGGCGGGGGGGTGAGGGGGGAGGAGAAGCAAATGAGTACAACACAAATCTGGTCTATTTCTTGTTTTGATCCACTCCATCTATCTTTTACATCTTTGGCTGGCAGCAGATGGTGCAGGAGGACTGCAAGCCATCCACATCTCATGGCTGCTCAGCAGAAGATGGTACAATAGGACTGCTAGCCAACCTCATCACTTGCCTGCCCAGCAGAAGATGGTACAATAGGACTGCTAGCAATCCGTATCACCTGCCTGCTCACCATAAGATGGTTCAATAGGACTGACTGCAGGACTAAAGAGAATGACCTGGTCAAGTCACTCCAAATTTAGTCCCTGCGCCCATGTCTGCCCAGGCGCTCCTGGCCGATGTGGCCAGGAGCACCTCGGACATGACGATGACGGCTACGAGTCCTATTGTACCGTCTGCTGCCACAAGGCAAGGGGTTGCTGCTACTGTGTAGCAATGCAGTACCGTGTGTGCCAGCACCCAGGAGACATACGGTGACGGTTATCTGAGCGGGCTCCATGCTTGCCGTGGTATGGCGTCTGCACAGGTAACTCAAGAAAAAAGGCGCGAAACGATTGTCTGCTGCTGCTTTCACGGAGGGAGGGAGGGAACGGGGGCCTGACGATATGTACCCAGAATCACCCGCGACAATGTTTTAGCCCCATCAGGCATTGGGATCTCAACCCAGAATTCCAATGGGCAGCGGAGACTGCAGGAACTGTGGGATAGCTACCCACAGTGCAACGCTCCGGAAGTCGACGCTTGCCTCGGTACTGTGGAAGCACTCCGCCGAGTTAATGCACTTAATGCACTTAGAGCATTTTCTGTGGGGACACACACACTCGAATATATAAAACCGATTTCTAAAAAACCGACTTCTATAAATTTGACCTAATTTCATAGTGTAGACATACCCTTAGAGTGGTGGGATCTGGCAACTACCTCCCATGTACTAGGGGAGCTATACAGGACCAGAATACCCCACAAACCAGGCAACCGTACTACAGCTATCTCATATTTATCCACTTTGGTGTTCCTGCAGCTTCTTCTGATGCACTGGTTACTGGCCACTGTCAGAAACAGGATACTGGACTAAACCAATCCTAAATCTGATCCAGTATGACAGTTCCCATGTGGGAACACTGCCTACTTTCCCTTAGGGTCAATACTCTCCCGCAGTGCGAAAGGGCTCAAAGCTACACATCCAAGGTGCAACCTACACGTCTCTGTATTGCCTTCAATAAATATGCTGCAAGGATGTTGAATGTGAAAGCATTATTTAAGTGCTAATTATTTATTTTTATTATTTACCTGCCAAAACCATCAACGGTAAAATAATTGCGCTACGAATACCAACTGCTAATGATTGCACACTCATATGATTATTCCCAGAATACTGCTCTGACTTTAGGATGTCATAAATGATCCATCATCCAAAATTATTAACATAATTTTTAAACTTTTATTTTATTAGTATTGGTTTAGGCTTTAAATAACACCCACTGAGACATTTTCTAAAGGTTGGATTCATTAAAAGCTAAAATCTATTGCAGTCTATCCGCTACCTTGTACTATTAAAACTGCCTTGGATGAGAGTTTGCATGAAAGACACTATATAAAATGAAATTGTACTGTATGTAATTTACACAGGACTTTACAGAGGTCACACTTTTTCCCGGTATTCTGTTCTCTGCACATGTGCGGAATTACCATTTATGTCAATAGGAAATCCATACACATGTGGAAAGTAGAACATAGTGGTGCGGAGTTTAAAGGAGAATTTTGCCCCTAACCCTTGCTAGTCCCACAGCTCTGAGGAAATCATTAATGTGAAAGACATGAATTATTGCTCATTCCCATAAACCACATGTTTACAAAAACAGACCTTTAGCATGAAATTTAAATACAAAAAGCTAAATAACTAAAAACATTATGAGGCTAAAACACAAAAATAAAAATAGTTTGTTAATAGGGCTTAGTTCACAGAGAAGGGATTTAAAGCTGTCCATAGCCTTATCATTTAAGGTCATAATGTCTTTCTTCTCTTATCACCCTAATTGGTTTAAGAATATACTGTATCAACAAGATAAAACTATAATTGTAAAGTAGAAGTATCTGGTTTAACAAACAATTGCTTAGACTTTGAAATGTTGCATTTATTCACATATGTAACAGCACTCTATACAGATTCTAAAGAGATTACTTGGCAAAATCTGCTTTATAAATGGCAACAAGGGCACATTATGTATATTACCAATCCACACAGCATTTTAACCAGTCTAGTTCTCTTTGGTTTTACTTCTATTTATCTTATTCAAGGAAAATGGTGGACAAGAACAAAGGGATGAATTAAATACAAGGGCCTCACAAAGAGAGCATCATCATCAGTCCTTGCCTTAATCATGCTGGGTGTGTTATAGGCATCCACAATCAAAATAATATGTAAATAATAAGCCGTAGGAGGATCGAAATCTTAGTATCTGTCAAGTTACTGTAATGTATTTGTTTTATCTAGCACACTTACATATATCCAGAGCATCATCAAGTCAGGTCCATTTTCTTTCATTTTTACTAGTCTTCTGACAATGGTATGTGCATTTTTTATCTATACATTAGGTCACATTAATCAAAGAGACAAAGTATAAACATTTGCTATACTTACTAGGTTGGGATGTACACTTGTTTCAATTTACTTTCTGCTTCAGCTGCCTTCAGACGTTTCTAATTGAAAAGATGAATGTATTTTTAATACACTATTAATTTTTTATCACTGCAAACAAATTATTTAAAGACAACTTCCACTTGGCTTTTGTATGATCGCAGAGGCCTTAAGTGTAGACCCTAATAACTCAAAACAAACATCACTGCAATTCTTTACTATTTTTAAAGCATAGTATATTCCACTCAATAAAAAATTCACAAACACCAACAAAAATATTACAGCAGATCTAATTTTACAGTACTAAAGAGAGAGCGAGCAAGGGAGAGTGCACACAACAGCCAGGAGTCAGCATTCACGTTATAAAATACATAATTCTAGCTCACTTTAGTAGGAGAATATGTATGACTACACTACAGAGACTATAACAGCATAGCTACATCACCATAGCTGTGCCGGCATAACCCTATACAGCTTAGTTGCAGCCTACACTGACAGAAGGGGCTTTTCCATTGGTGCAGGAAGACCCCCTCCCCGAGCAATGGTACCTACGTCAACAGAAGCATTTTTCTGTCAACAAAGCCGTGTCTACACTGGGGGTTAGGTCAGCATAGATATGTTGATCTGCAGCGTGGTTTTTTCATGCCCTGGCTGATGTAGTAATTCGACCTAACTTTTAAGTGCAGACCAAGCCGAAGAGAATTACAGAAGAGTACAGGAAATAGAAAATAATGATGAGTACATGATGAAACTACACATCTACAGCACTTTTGATTGAGCATGTATTTGTTCAATCAAGGCCAAGGCTGCGATTTTCAATTAAACCTATGGGAGTTAGGTGCCTAGCTTCTTTAGACTCTTTTGAATACTCCAGCCCAAGAACATAAGAGCAGCATGGCAACTTTGTTACTGCTAAAATATTCTGTTGAATTTACTTGATTATGATTTTGTTTATATTTGCTACCAACATAACTCTCAAACTTAAGAATGTGCTGTATACGGAAACTAGCATTCATAGCTTATTTGTGACTATCTGGTTTATCTTCACAGACATACAGACAAGACAAAAGCTGTTCGTGGGACATGTGGTAACATAAATAATGTCTGATGCTGTGAGATTGATATTGTAAAAGAAACCCCAGAAAATAATATGATTTATTACTGAAAATTCCACAGTATTATGATACAAGACAGCACAACCAAGGCATGGAATCTTGGAAGTTAACAGAAAATATTTTGTTTTTCCCATCTTCTAAAAGAGCATGTTCTAGAAATCACCAATTAAATTACACTGCATATTGGGTAAAGACCTGGCTTCACAGGAATGAGAGTTTTGACATTGACTTCAATGAGGGATTTCATCTGCCTTATTTTCACTGTCTGATATCACCATATATGGGGAGGTTTATGACTTTGGCTTTGTTCCTCATAATACATGCAAACAAAACATTGCACATGACTGATTACACATCATAATGCAATACCTGATATAAAATTGTGAATGTGACAAGTATTAAACCCTTTGGTACCATAATATTCTCTAGTTTTTGATCAATCAAGATATAAATGCACATGCATATAACCGTGCAAAAAAACCACACGGGCCATCAATCACAACAGCAGCCAACTGGTGTTTTTAGAGTAAATAAAGTTCACATGGGAAACATCCCAGGCACTGTCAGAAATCACAGTTTTTGAAATGTTAGGATGAAAGAGCAGTTATTGCAGTAGCCTAACCTGCAGTTAATGTATCCAGTGACTTGCACCGTCACTGAAAGGATTCAATGAATCCTTTGTCTACATATATTACATGTACACATTTAATATCAGAGATTCAAACATATAAAAAGTACCTAGCTTTTCCTACAACATCTATAAAAAACAAGTTTATAAAGGAACTGAGTGTTTCCTTTTAAAACAGCCAATTAAATTTCTACAGGAGATGGCAAAAGAGTGACAACATTTGCCAAATCTCTTTATAAGGAGCCAAAAAAGTTGTCGTTAAAGATGCAGTGTGTTTACTTGAACTTTGCAAAAATCCTGCCAGCCCAGAAAATCCATTCTGTAATTTGAACAAAGGTCCATGAGAGAACCAGCTGAAATGGATTCAGTGATCAGCTCTGGTTCCCCTCAGAAACTGGATTCCAATTTTCTATAAAGGGCACCTTGAGGTGACTGCTCCTCCCATCAGAAAAGTTGATCTTGACTTTCTAGATTACTAAGTGCAGGAGGGATCTCTAAGTGTCATAAAGGCATTTGAAAACCCAGTACAAAACAGGGCACCGCGGACAGACCAAATGGCACCCCAGGCGTCTTTGGCGCCTCCGCTCCACTTGTTAAACTTTTGAATATCTTATTTTGTATTGCATTTGTAGCCAATTTCATGACTTTGATGCACGATTTATCCCTGTCATATAAAATGATAAATTTGCACACCGGGATCTATAAATCTGTATTTATTCATGGGATATATAAGCAAATAAAAAAATAATTTTCTCTAAGTTTATAGAAACTTTTTAATTTTAAGAATAACTGAAATGTACTAACATCAAGAAATTGAACTGTGCACCAACATTGGGTGGACCAATATTAAATAGTGTTATAGTAGGTGACAGCCTTAGAACCTGAACCTTAGTCCTTTAGTTCAAAAGATCACTTTTTGTGTGTTTGCCCTCACAACCAGAACAGAAGTTTGGTGCCCTCCATGCCCAGCATTCCAGGTCGTTGCTTGGGTCGTCTGCCCCTAAATCCGGCTCTGACTGCTGCTGACACCAGCTGTGCCCATGGCTCACTTCCACACCACTTCTGCAAGGTCTTCATGGAGTGGGAAACAAACTTTGGAGGAAGGGTTCTCTGGAAACTGAAGCAGACCCTTCCTCAGGTGTTTCTGCTTATGGGTGTCAGTCTTAGACATATCCAGGACTTCAGATACTGCTGCTCCATGAGAGCCAGAGATCTCATTGGCAAACACACCGATGTCCTCTTGCAATGGGGGAGGGACTTCCCCCCCTCAAGGAAGAATTCCTCCTCCTCCTAGCTCTCATGGACTGTGGAAAGGCACCGACACCCAAGGAAGTGCCCTGGGATATCCTTCAGGAGGAAGACCTGGCTGTGCCCCAGGGCAGAGGGGTAGCAGGAATCGGGCCTCATCTGCCTGAAAGATCTCTTGTAGTGAGAGGAAGTACAAACCTGTTGCTCAACCATGAAACCCTGTGGCTTCTGGAGGAGAGAAAAAGTGCTATCCCCATACCAGGTAAGGAATTAGGGAAGAGCAGGCTGAAGCTGGCATGGAGGTGGGGACTCCCAGTACCTCATACCTTATTGTGTTCTTCTACAGATCTCTGCCTTGGCCCTGACACCCATATTAGATGGGCCAATGTCTACCTAGATAAGTTGGGGGGAAAGGAGACTCCTCTTTTGGAGTCTCTTCTCAGGAGGAAGGTTTCAAGAGGCAGGCTGAACACAAAGGCCCTGACACGGATGGCAGCAGCTTATTTTATAGATGCTGCAGTGTTTGGTATGATTCTGAAGGAACTGCTTCAACCACTAAGGTACTGCTCTTCAGCCAGGACCCCACGAAGTACTGTGACACAGATGCAGCTTGCAGAAAGAGTGTAGGCTGCAGAGACATGGGGATGTGCTAGGAACAAAGTGCTTAGCAAAAGCTAGACCAGACATATCAGTGCCAGAGCTGAGGAGCAGCAGCAAAAATGGGTCCTTACCCAACAATACTTATAGTCTGACTTTCCAGCTGATGTGGCAGTAAGTGAATGTGCTGTTATGAAATGGGGACCCAACATGTGGGAACCAGCAGTGACAATCAACCAATAAATGGGTGGCCTTGAGAGGTAATTGGGAAATCTTTCAATAGACAAAGTATCTTCATTGTCACTGCAAACTACCATTCAGAGGGCTCATATATTTCACAATTTTGCAGCATTCATCCCTTGCTGCAGAATTACACTCCTAAAATCATGTCTTTCATGAAATAAATGCTCATTCCTTATGGTGCCTGAAATAATCTGGATAATGTAAGCACAGTATAACTGACTAGGTTGGCACAGCCTGGAAAAATAGCTCTGAAGGTGTGAACTGCCCCATTCATCTTAGTCAGGGCCATCTGGATTCCACAACTGTGGTATTTGGCATTTTTCTAAGATACCAGAGAATCTAGCATTCTTGCTATTTTCCTGCAGTTAAATATGTAACTTTTTGTTTCATATCTCCCAGTCCTACTGTGTCCGCTCATCAGCTGCCTCTTGCTTTCCAGTTTCCCTACAAAAGCAAGTTAATTGGATTGCACTGTCTGTTCCCTGCACTGCTCTATGGAGACAGATAGCAGGAGTTTGGTGAAGCATGGCTGAAGTCCACCTTGCAGCCAGCCACAAAGCAGTGGGAGCCAAAACTTTGGGCGGGCTGGAGAACAGGCTGAGGCTCAAAGAGCCTTGGACATGAGTTTCTGATGCTTGCTACAAGTTCCCCCCATCCCTGTCACATGTGTGGGGAAGAATGCTTGGAGCTGGCCTGCATGGACATTTGTTGTACTTGAGGCCTGTGGCATGCAACCAGGCTGCCTGGAGAGCACAGAAATAAATAATAAAAACCTTGAAAATAACAAATAATCACAAATTCTACATAAATATGCATTTTCAGCTACAAGTCTTAGCTTTATATTTGGGTGGGGAAGTGAAAAAGAAGGGTATTTCATTGTGACAGACGAAACAGAAAGAAGAGACACGAATTCATTTTTGGCTCAGAGATTCAACTTAGTAGAGTATTACGATTCAGTTCAGAAAATCACAACTTAAAAGTAGGATTGTGGGATCAGTGCCATGTCCTTGAATGAAACAGATCCTCTTGGCACTATGCACTGAGAAACTAAGGCATAATCAGGGGCAGATGTCACAGTGGAAACCCTCTGATGCTATGGCAAAATAAAATAAAAGTAAATTTTAAAATCCTCTGAACAGAAGGAAGGCCTGGAGAACATGCTCAAATAGATCTAATTTTCTCATCTCTCTAGGAGAAGGTAAAGTCACTATGAAAACCCTCTCTTTTCAAGGAATGTACTACAGTAATTGCAGAATACTGGAAGAAGAAAACATTGTTCTTTGATAAACGTCATAGGTACAAATTTTATACAATTTCTGTACAAAAACTGGTGTGAGACTTAAGACCACAGAATAGCTAAAATGATAAAAACTGACACAACCATGAGTCTCTCTCTCTCACACACTCCCCCCTCACGGGTGGGCAAAAAGAAAAAGGGCTCCCCTCACAATCCCTAAGCATTAGCTCACCAGAGCAAGAGAGAAAAACTAGGTAAAGGAAGAGAAGCGGCACCACAGCAACCCATAAATCTTAAGGGCATTTGCAGGGGGAAGAGGGAAACAACACCCCCACAAAACCCCCCCAAACCTGAGCCTACACAGAGGATAATACAAAAGAGAGAAATAAGCAGTATGTGGTAGCTAAATTTCAGTACTGGCGTTGGGGTTGTGTGGGAATGACATTTTACCAAGTTTTCCTTCTTTATTTACTGAAGGGGATCATATGCATTCTTATATGAAATAATTATACATACTATTTTATGTATAACCTAAATTTGGGGGAATGACGGCCAGATGCATGAAAAATGAAAAAGCAATTTAGCATTTTACATTCTTATTTACTAAAGCTACTGTTAATCTTATACGCTTAGGTATATAACATTGCTCCCTAGAGAGAAGGGCAGAAAAAGGTTGTGGGGGGCGGCGGGGGGGGGGGGAGGGAGAATGGCAATGTGAAAGAAAATGTAGAATCAAATGTAGATTCATTTAAGATTTTTTTCTTCATGTTCCACAGAATCTCTATGGATAGTAATTCCATGCTCTAATAAGAATATAACAGTAATGATCTATTATCGACCATCTGAACAAGAACAGTGATAGTGACGATGAAATGCTGGTGGAGATTAGAGAAGCTATCAAAATAAAGAACTCAATAATAGTGGGGTATTTCAATTATCCCCGTATTTACTGGGTACATGTCACCTCAGGACGAAATGCAGAGACAAAATGTCTCGATACTTTAAATGACTGCTTCTCAAAGCAGGGGTGGTACAAGAACCCACAAGGGGAGAGGCAAATCTTGATTTAGTCCTGAGTGGAGCGCAGGATCGGGTCCAAGAGGTAACTATAACAGGACTGCTTGGAAATAGTGACCATAATATAACAACATTTAACATTCCTGTGGTGGGAAGAACACCTCAGCAGCCCAACACTGGCATTTAATTTCAGAAAGGGGAACTATGCAAAAATGAGGAGGTTAGTTAAACAGAAGTTAAAAGGTAGAGACTAGAGTGAAATCCCTTCAAGCTGCATAGACACTTTTCAAAGACACCATAATAGAGGCCCAACTTAAATGTATACCCCAAATTAAAAAACACAGTAAAAGAACTAAAAAAGAGCCACCGTGGCTTAACAACCATGTAAAAGAAGCAGTGAGAGATAAAGAGGCATCTTTTAAAAAGTGGAAGTCAAATCCTAGTGAGGTAAATAGAAAGGAGCATAAACACTGCCAAATTAAGTGTAAAAATGTATTAAGAAAAGCCAAAAAGGAGTTTGAAGAACAAATAGTCAAAAACTCAAAAGGTAATAACAAAATGTTTTTAAAGTACATCAGAAGCAGGAAGCCTGCTAGACAACCAGTGGGGCCCCTGGATGATCAAGATACAGAAGGAGAACTTAAAGATGATAAAGTCATTGCGGAGAAACTAAATGAATTCTTTGCTTCAGTCTTCATGGCTGAGGATTTTGGGGAGATTCCCAAACCTGAGCTGTCCTTTGTAGGTTACAAATCTGAGGAATTGTCACAGATTGAAGTGTCACTAGAGGAGGTTTTGGAATTAATTGAGAAACTTAACAGTAACAAGTCACCGGGACCAGATGGCATTCACCCAAGAGTTCTGAAAGAACTCAAATGTGAAATTGCGGAACTATTAACTATGGCTTGTAACCTGTCCTTTAAATCAGCTTCTGTATCCAATGACTAAAAAATAGCTAATGAAACGCCAGTATTTAAAAAGGGCTCTATAGGTGATCCTGGCAATTACAGACCGGTAAGTCTAACATCAGTACCTAAATTGGTTGAAACAATAGTAAAGAATAAAATTGTCAGACACATAGAAGAACATAAATTGTTGCGCAAAAGTCAAGATGTTTTCTGTAAAGGGAAATCATGTCTTACTAATCTATTAGAGTTCTTTCAAGGGGTCAACAAACATGTGGACAAGGGAGATCCAGTGGACATAGTGTACTTAGATTTCCAAAAAGCCTTTGACAAGGTCCCTCACCAAAGGCTCTTGCGTAAATTAAGTTGTCATGGGATAAAAAGGGAAGATCCTTTCATGGATTGAGAACTGGTTAAAAGACAGGGAACAAAGGGTGGGAATAAATGGTAAATTTTCAGAATGGAGAGGGGTAACTAGTGGTGTTCCCCAAGGGTCGGTCCTAGGACCAATCCTATTCAACTTATGAATAAGTTGATCTGGAGAAAGGGGTAAACAGTGAGGTGGCAAAGTTTGCAGATGATACTAAACTGCTCAAGATAGTTAAGACCAAAGCAGACTGAAGAACTTCAAAAAGATCTCACAAAACTAAGTGACTGGGCAACAAAATGGCAAATGAAATTTAATGTGGATAAAGTAATGCACACTGGAAAAAATAACCCCAACTATACATATAATATGATGGAGGCTAATTTAGCTACAACTAATCAGGAAAGAGATCTTGGAGTAACCGTGGATAGTTCTCTGAAGATGTCAACGCAGGGTGCAGCAGCAGTCAAAAAAGCAAACAGGATGTTAGGAATCACTAAAAAAGGGATAGAGAATAAGACAGAGATTATCTTATTGCCCTTATATAAAGCCATAGTACGCCCACATATTGAATACTACATACAGATGTGGTCTCCTCATCTCAAAAAAGGTATACTGGCATTAGAAAAGGTTCAGAAAAGGGAACTAAAATGATTAGGGGCTTGGAATGGGTCCCATATGAGGAGAGATTACAGAGGCTAAGACTTTTCAGCTTAGAAAAGAGGAGACTAAGTGGGGTATATAAAGGTAGAGGTATATAAAATCATGAGTGGTGCAGAGAAAGTGAATAAGGAAAAGTTATTTACTTGTTCCCATAATATAAGAACTAAGGGCCACCAAATGAAATTAATGGGTAGCAGGTTTAAAACAAATAAAAGGAAGTCCTTCTTCATACAGCACACAGTCAAGCTGTGAAGGCTAGGACTATAACAGGGTTTAAAAGTGAACTAGATAAATTCATGGAGGTTAAGTCCATTAATGGCTCTTAGCCAGGATGGGTAAGGAATGTTGACCCTAGCCTCTGTTTGTCAGAGGGTGGAGGTGGATGGGAGGAGAGAGATCACTTGATCATTACCTGTTAGATTCACTCCCTCTGGGAAACCTGGCACTGGCCACTGTTGGAAACCAGGATACTGGGCTGGATGGATCTTTGGTCTGACCCAGTATGGCCATTCTTATGTTCTTCTTATGTTCACATTCATTGTGTGCCATTGAGCTTTGTATGGAACGTGAAGAACCGTGGGGCAGGGGGTGGCCAGTGCATCTGGTCAACAGCACAGAACCACTGGGCCAAAAACACAGAACTAAAGAAAGCCGCAGCCTACTCCCCTACCCCATGCGCCGGAGCAGAAGCCACAGCTCAGTTATGCAGAAAACTAAACGTGTCGAAGATTCCATCCTTCAGACCTGCAACCTGTCTAAGCAGAGCAAAGCTCTTTCGTACAAGCTCTGACTCTTGCTCAGAATTTGGCCTCATGTATATTCTTCGCTGTTACTTCTGTGCGGTAAAGACAAACCGTAACAGAAAGACATGGCTTCAGTTTTGATACAAGAACTTACTTCCTTGCTCATCAACATCTTAAAATCAAAACGACAAAACAGCACCCATAACAGCAGCTATGGAAGGCGAAATAATTGCACTTCATGAGACAGTTAGATGAACTAAAGCAGAGCACTGTGGATAGCCTTTTCCCTCCTCTTCAGCGTTGCCTTATGTGACCTCGCTCATAAAATGCCTCGTTCAGCCATTTAAAATAAAAGTCTCAAAGGATAATGCATATGATGAAAAATTCCATCATTTTAGAATTTTCTTTTTTTTTTTTTTTTTAAATGTACAATTGCTCTGGGAACAAAGCACTTTATTTTAAACATGCAACTGTTCAACCCTGTTAAACACCTTTTAGACTGATAACTAAAGCTGGGAAAATGAAACTGCAGCAAAACCAGATCAGACCAAATTAGGTATTTTAAAACCCCCAATCTCAGAAATAGTTTTAGAATAGGTCTTTTTAAAAAGGTAAAGGAATATGCAAATGTCTACAAAATACTATTTATAAATAGTTTTTGTACAAGTCCATTGTTTTAAGACTATTACAGAATATTACAGGTCCATTCATACTGAAATAGCCATACAATTACCTGTTGTACGTATCTGTCAGTAGTTTTCCACATATAATAATATTCAATGATGCTAGTCAGCGACTTCCAAGGGAGCTGAAAAACATTTGGCATGAATTAAATACAAGCAAAAAGTGTGTCAGGAAATTTAAATATCCACATCTTATTTAGAAAAAGATGGAGTAAATGTTCTTTGTATGTTAGAAAGATTCAGAATTAATGCAAATAAAAAGGTTAAACAATGTAAAACCTTTATGGGAATGGCTATTTTTAAGTTACATGCCTAAACCATTGGTTCTATATGGCCAATGCAGAATCCAGTGTAATAACACACAGGCAGTACATTTCTCTCACTTTTTTCTTTCTTTTTTAAACGACAGGTAGAGAACATCATCACAATTAGAACAAATCACTTTCACATGACTAAGTCTCACGGGAACTTCACATGTGAAAATATACCAGCCAGAATATTAGCTCAGTGCCAATGTCACAGAGGTTGGCTGTCCCACTATTGGTAGCAATGCCGCTAATGATACGAGTGGGCTGTCATGCCATGACCTTCCCCAGTTTCTGCCTGAAACACATACTTAGGGCCCTACCAAATTCACAGCTGTGAAAAATGCATCACAAACCATGAAATCTAGTCTCCCCTGTGAAATCTGTTCTTTTGTGTACTTTTACTCTACACGATACAGATTTCAAGGGGGAGACTAGCATTTCTCAAACTGGGGGGTCCCAATCCAAAAGCAGATTGTGGGGGGGAGGGGGTCATAAGATTATTGTGGGGGTGCTTGCAATATTGCCATCTTTACTTCTGTGCTGCCTTCAGAGCTGGAGAGCAGCGCACGCTGGTTGGCAGCCCAGCATTGAAGGCAGCGCTGCAGCCAGCAGCAGCACAGAAGTAAAGGTGGCAATACCATACCAGCAGCCACAGAGCTTCCTGCAGCCAGAAGAGATTCCTGGAAGTGGGTCTGAGCTGGTCCTGGGAGCAGCCCATGCAGGGCAAGAGGAAGTCCTGTCCCTCACCAGCCTGGCCAGGACCAACAGCTGGAGCCGGCATATGGTAGAAGCACTCAGTCAGGGTGCCCAAAGTCCTGCCCCTCCGTGACTCCAGGCCCAGCACCCCGGTGCTCAGGGGTTAAAGAGGCCCTGGGCTGGCTGGGGCGGGTGTTGACCGCGGAAACCCCCTGACCAAGGCACCCTGGGCGGTTGCCCATGTCACCCACTTGTAAGGCCAGCCCTGCCTCCTAAAAGGGAGGACCCCCCCAAACCATGCCACCCTCACTTCTGCTCTGAAGGCAGCGCAGCCTCCAGCAACAGTGCAAAAGTAGGTGGCAATACCATCACCCCCTACAATAGATTTGCAAATCCCTCCCCTCCCACACATGACACTCCTTTGGGTTAGGACCCCCATGGTTACACCACCATGAAATTTCAGATTTAAGTATCTGAAACCATGAAATTTGCGATTTTTAAAATCCTATGACTGTGAAATTGACCAAAATTAATCATGAATATATACTTATTATTTCGTATTTGTATTATTGTAGCACCTAGGAGCCCCAGTCAGGGTCCAGGACCCTGTTGTACTAGGTGCTGCACCAAACACAGAACAAAAAGACAATCCCTGCTCACAAAGAGTTTATAATCTAAGTAGAAGACAAGAGACAACAGAGGGATACCGACAATCTGATGGGGGAGTACAAGGAAATAATCGCACAATGTTGGGCTGCATGACAGGCTATGGACTCAGCGCACCAGCAGGCTAGCCGTTGTGAAGCTTTTTACACTAGCAGTTAAGTAGAAACAGAAGGCCCCAGAAAGGGGCAGATGCTGCCATTTGGAGCAAATTTGGTGCTGAGGCTGAAATTTCAGTAAATCTCTGTGCAAAATCTGGACAACAGACCTATTAGATCCGTGTGCAAAAATGGGCAACAGATCTTCTTATACACCTTTCACAATGTACATTTCCTTGTCATTAGAAAAGTAAGGATGTTTATGTGTGTGAGATAGAGAGAACAGAGCAACTATTTATAACTCCCACAGAATTATCTAGTCCACCAGAACAATTATCTGTATTACAAGCAAGGAATTAGTTGTCCAACGTATTTTAAAATACGTTGGACTTTTCCCACAAGAGTTGAAAACTTATTACTATTTTGTTTATGATATTTCATATAGACAATAGATTAGGAAATCTAGCCATGCATTAATTGTAATCTTTGCATTCCAGTTATGAGATTAAGGTTACGAAGTCCCAGCAATGCAAGGTCTATTTTCTAAAGTTCCCTTTGCCATTTTACAATGTTGGCATAAAGATGAAATCTCCCTTTAAAAACTGACTCGTGTATAAGAGGTTAAGTAAAAGGTTATAATACATAATACAAATCTTATTACAGTTTCAATTCAACAGTAAACATCAGATTGTAAAATTTTCTCCTACCTCTCCTAATTCCACTGCCCCTTTTGACCGACACTCTTCCAATGTTGGCCATATTTTTATATATACCAGATAATGAAACAAAGCATAAATTATTTTGCAATTAATTTTGTGTGTGTTTGTGTGTGTATGTGTGTGTAAGTACACGTTTCTCTTTTCAACATTCTTCCAGCTTCTCTAGTAAATAAAAAATAATAAAATACATTTTAAAAAAATGCTATGTTTTGAGAGAACTCCAAGCAATCCAGGAAGGCACACAGATTGACCTCAATGGACCAGCTCTGCTGAGCAACCATCCAGTACTTGGGTCCATACCTTCTTGAGACATTACTGACAGAATCTAATATGTGCCAGAATTTACACATATTAGATGATGCAGCCATCAGGCGGTAGATTCTCAGAGGGGTCCTACCACAGTAGCACCAAAGGGAGAGCGGAGATGCACTCACTCCAGTAAATGTTGATTAGCCCCACCTTCCAATTACTTTAGTCTAGCCAATCCTAGCTTCTCCACTGTTATTCATTCTGAGTATGGTCACTGCTAGTTGCACCTTTGTTGATACTGGTGGCATCCACATCAACAAAAAGTACATTTCTCTAAACCTTACTAATAGTTTTCCATGATCATAGAATCATAGAATATCAGGGTTGGAAGGGACCTCAGGAGGTCATCTAGTCCAACTCCCAGCTCGAAGCAGGACCAATTCCCAGTTAAATCATCCCAGCCAGGGCTTTGTCAAGCCTGACCTTAAAAACCTCTAAGGAAGGAGATTCTACCACCTCCCTAGGTAACGCATTCCAGTGTTTCACCACCCTCTTAGTGAAAAATTTTTTCCTAATATCCAATCTAAACCTCCCCCACTGCAACTTGAGACCATTACTCCTCGTTCTGTCATCTGCTACCATTGAGAACAGTCTAGAGCCATCCTCTTTGGAACCCCCTTTCAGGTAGTTGAAAGCAGCTATCAAATCCCCCCTCATTCTTCTCTTCTGCAGGCTAAACAAGCCCAGCTCCCTCAGCCTCTCCTCATAAGTCATGTGTTCCAGACCCCTAATAATTTTTGTTGCTCTTCGCTGGACTCTCTCCAATTTATCCACATCCTTCTTGTAGTGTGGGGCCCAAAACTGGACACAGTACTCCAGATGAGGCCTCACCAATGTCGAATAGAGGGGAACGATCACGTCCCTCGATCTGCTCGCTATGCCCCTACTTATACATCCCAAAATGCCATTGGCCTTCTTGGCAACAAGGGCACACTGCTGACTCATATCCAGCTTCTCGTCCACTGTCACCCCTAGGTCCTTTTCCGCAGAACTGCTGCCTAGCCATTCGGTCCCTAGTCTGTAGCTGTGCAACACCAATATGAACAGCCATTCAGAGTGCCCCAGTGGGCAACTGCGTTCACAGGATAACATAGGAAGCCATACCTTTTCTACAGCTCTTGTTCTCAACTGAGGAAGCCTGCCTGGCATGCTGGGTGTGAAAACCCTGTATTCCAATTGGCTACCCACATGCCCGACTGACAGGTGAAGAGGACTCTCTATTTGTCCAGAAGAGTGTAACCACTTTATGGAAAACTATGAGGAAGGCAAGATAAATGTGTTTTTCAATGGCTGCGTCTGCCACAGAAGTTGTAAACAGCTACAGAACTGTATATTTTCATTACCAAATTTTATTATGCATTGATCACAGGAAAGAAAAATTACCATCTGCAAACAGCTGTGTGATGTTTATGTAAGAGGTAGACTGGCAGTGAGGCAGCAATGACACAAGGATGTACAGAGTTGATCTGCAATTTCACTAGCTGCCCCAGGGTAAAGATAGAACCCTTGTTAAGTTTGAAAACACTAAGCGGGATTTTTAAATATTTAGCTTGGAAATGTACATGCACTTTTAAATCTCAAATCACAGTCCTATACTCTTAATGATTTAGAGCCGTCACATTCTTTTTTTAAACCGCTTTTATTTTCACCCACCAAGACATTTGAGAAGCAAGAGTTATAAATCTCTGGAAAAAAAATTTCATTACAATGAAAATGATGACAAACCCTTAAATTATAACAGCACTAGGGAAGTCACCACAACGAGAGTCTTAACTCTCGGACCAGGGAAATAGTCCTCGTTTGGGGAACACAAGGCTCTGTTCTCTTCCCATTGTACTATCTTGAGGTGTGAAGAAATTCAAATGTACTTTCAATCCAGTACATTTATGTTCATTGTAAGTTAAAGGTTCTCAGGAAAACAGGAGAACAGCAAGAAATGAGGTCTTGATGAGAAACTGATGAGAAGATAGCAGCCTGACAAATTACTATTCAAAGCCTATATTGGAATGTTATAAAAATATCAGGAAAGTAAAAATTAAATAGTATACAATTGAAATTTCATGGTCTGTTGAAAAGGTAAGGCAAATTCCTTTACTCTAATTAATTTACTGTTATGAACTTACTTACTAATATTAGTTCTTGTACACTTTGAATATGTCAAGCACTACGCAATGCTAACTATTACTAACTACTGAACAGTAAGTAAGGCTGAAAAATGCATTGTCTCTAAAGAGCCATACTGTATAAAAGTGGCAATTGAGGCTGCCAAGTGTTGCAAATCCAGAATTATTCCAAAAGCAGTATACCTTCAAGATGTAATGACTCAAGTGGTCATTACGTTAATTATGATGCTTTTTGAGTGTCACAACCAACCACTTTGTCACACCAGGTAATCAAGATTAACCAATACCACATGATCAGCATGTCTAAGCTGACTTCTTAGAACAGAGCTCCAGATTTTCCTTTTATATTAATGTACCTTTATTACATCTTTGAGTCAAAATATATAAGCACACAGGGATTCTTAGCCACAGTTCATCAGATAAGTATTACTTTATTTAACATTAAGTCTTGCAACAGATTCTTTTAGAAGACGTCTTTATTTCTAACACGAGTTTTGTTTTTTAAAAAGCTCTCTCCCTTAAGATTATACTGTTAAAAAAACAAAGTCTGACTACACAAAACTATTTCAGGGGCTGGCAGGGATTTGCAGGATGCAGCTATGTGAAAAACCTTACCCAGTGTCTATAAACTTTGAGAACAGGGGATCATGTTCATGAACACAGCAAGCTTGAGACTGAGCGGGTTCAAGGTTTGATGGAAACATTTAGCACTTAAAATTTACTAATGTAAACATTTTTGACTATGGTTTTCATTGCTTACCTCTAGCTCTCCTGTGGTTAATAGGTATTTAAGGAATTTTTCTAGTAAGGCTATTAATTTACACTACAAAAGCTGTCCAGGAAATAAATACAGTTTATACTATTTTTATATATTTTTCTTATTTTTTAACTCCTGAAGATCGTGTATGTGAATAACTTTGGAAAAAAACTTATGAAATCAGTTCCTATATCTTCATATAAAACGAAAGTCAGAGCCCACTGAGTGTCAGAAGCCTTTAAAATGTCTGAAAGCCTGGAAATATTAGGCGTTATACGTAATTCTCATTGGAAATCTAACTGACTAATGCTACAGGAATAGCTATGTGAAAGATGTGCCCTTCTAAGGCTACTCTAAGGTGACAGGCTACATTTCTAGAAGCAGAGAACATGACTGAGGGTAGGAGGCAATCCCCACTCTAACTTCGGAGCATATAACTCATCTGTGCTCCCCTCAGGTTTCACTCTCTGACGCAGTGTTCATATGCCTTCAGCTGAGCCCAACAATGATTTCATTCTCTAACTATCCTCATTTAAACAAGAACAATGTCTCTTTTGCCTTTTTTCATTCTTTGGTCCACCAGAAGCATTTTAAAAAGTTTTCAGTCGGCTGTTCTAAATTTCCAGCATTTTGTGCATTATGGATCAGAAGTGATTTCTGCAATGTTCTAATGCATTAATGGGAGTGGTCAATTACGTGGGTATAAACAGAATTTAACTAGTGTAACACCATATAATTAGACTTGGAAGGATTAGATTTTAATGGTAAATGGTAAAAACCGATTTCACTGTACAAACAAACTGACTAAAAATTATATTTTATCGATGATAATCAAAACTTACAGATAGATAAAAGAAAAATGCTTCTTGAGAACTTATTAGCGTTTGATTTAAGGATATATCCTTTGTATTTTTTGACATGTAATATTGACAATTTGCATTTTAACTTTTTGAATCTCAATGTCTACTGCCAAAGAATAATCGTCTGACGCATAATTTCCCACAACTGTGAAAATATAAATTGATAAAAGTAAAAAAATGCTTACAAACAAACAGTGATATATGTCAAAATAATACAAATTAAAAATCAAATTCTGCCAAGCCTATAGTAAATTACATAGAGAACAAAAGAATAGCATAGGAAACCAACAATGAAGTTTACATTTATTCAGCCATACTTTACATTAAGGTTCTACTTATAAGGGGTGAATACATTTTATTAGCTATTTTAGAGAGTAGTGTCACAGGTGGTTGGTAAGCACATCAGTAGGTGTTACAGACTGTAATAAGCAACCGATTGAGCTGAACTCTGTAACAACTGAGGAATCATGTATTAACACATCTATTAACCATTTGTTAACTCTTTATAAATGGAAACTTAATACGAAGTGTAACCCCTTATTCTTTATTGCCAGTATCACAATAATTTTCTTAAATGTAATTAATTTTAACTTATTAACAGAACCGCATCTTACATATCATTTTCTGCCATAAGTATGAGCTGAATCCAGTAGACATTTTCTTCCTTGAGAACATTAAAAATCACGTAGCAACACATTCACATCTGTTCAAAAGGCAGCTCCTCAGAGACACAATATCCTTCTCTTGTCGTCAATTTTCACTTATATTTATTCTAGAACTGTGAAAGTGATCTGACAACACTGAAGTCTTCTTTCCATGTACAGCACTGGCAGTGGAAGTACAAGCTTCCTCACACTACCCCACATGCCTGTTTTGGAGGGACTTCAAGCAGAGCTGGACAGATAATTGATATTTTGGTTTCGTGGCCAAACCAGAAAAAAAGTTGTTTGGTTGAGAAATAAGTTTTATTTGACACAAAATTAAACATTTCATTTTTTGGTGGTTTTTTTTGATCTTCCTTCCTTCCCCCTCATTTTTTTTTTTTTTTTTTTAAAAAAACAGGAAAGCTAAATTTCTAAATGAAATATCATTTCAAAAACAGTCAAAAATGTTTCAGCTTTTTTGGAATTTCCTCCGTTTTTTTCCCAGCCAAAAATACTTGCCAAATTCACAAACAGTTTTGGTCAACCCAAAACTGCAGTTCTGGGCTAATAAGCTATTTGAAAAAAATTGCCCAGCTCTAACTCCATCATGTACACTTAATACTTGGTTTCCTTGAAGAGACTGCTAATAAAGGTGCTAGTTGGTAAAACATAATGGGGGAGCAAAGAATCTTGGATAGCCATCCGCAAGGAACTGAATGAATTGAGATCTCATAACAGAGACTTAAGGAGCGTTAAACCTGCATGGACACAGGCAGCTTATTCATATGCTTCAATTATAACTAAATTCTAGGGCTGTCAAGCAATTAAAAACACTAATCATGATTAATCACACTGTTTACAATAATAGAATACCATTTATTTAAATATTTTTGGATGTTTTCTACATTTTCAAATATATTGATTACAAGTACAAACAGAATAAAAAAAGTGTACAGTGCTCACTTTATTTTTGATTACAAGTATTTGCACTGAAAAAAACCCCAGAAGAAATAGTATTTTTCAATTCACCTAATACGACTACTGTAGTGCAATCTCTTTATCATGAAAGTTGAACTTACAAGTGTAGAATTACAAGTGTACAAAAAATAACTGCATTCAAAAATAAAACAATGTAAAATTTTAGAGCCTGCAAGTCCACTCAGTCCTACTTCTTGTTCAGACAATCACTCAGACAAACAAGCTTGTTTACATTTGCAGGAGATAATGCTGACCGCTTCTTGTTCACAATGTCACCTGAAAGTGAAAACAGGTATTTGCATGGCACTGTTGTAGCTGGCATCTCAAGATATTTACATGCCAGATGCGCTAAATATTCGTACGTCCCTTCATGCTTCAACCACCATTCCAAGGGACGTGTGTCCATGCTGATGATGGGTTCTATTCGATAACAAGCCAAAGCAGTACGGAGCAATGCATGTTCATTTTCATTATCTGAGTCAGATGGTACACGCAGAAGGTTGATTTTCTTTTTTGGTGGTTCGGGTTCTGTAGTTTCCACATCGGAATGTTGTTCTTTTCAGACTTCTGAAAGCATGCTCCACACCCCATCGCAGTCAGATTTTGGAAGGCACTTCAGATTCTTGTACGTTGGTTCAAATGCTGTTGCTATCTTTAGAAATCTCACATTGGTACCTTCTTTGCGTTTTGACAAATCTGCAGTGAAAGTGCTCTTAAAATGAATACGTGCTGGGTCATCATCCGAAACTTCAATTAAACGAAATATATGGCAGAATGCAGGTAAAACAGAGCAGGGGGTACAATACTCCCCCAAGGAGTTCAGTCACAAATTTAATTAACGCATTTTTTTTTAACAAGTGTCATCGGCATGGAAGCATGTCCTCTGGAATGGTGGCCGAAGTATGAAGGGGCATATGAATGTTTAGCATATCCGGCATGTAAATATCTTGCAATGCCAGCTACAAAAGTGCCATGCAAATGCATGTTCTCACTTTCTGGTGACACTGTAAATAAGAAGAGGGCAGCATTATCTCCTGTAAATGTAAACAAACTTGTTTGTCTTAGCAATTGGGTGAACAAGAAGCAGTTCTGAGTGGACTTGTAGGCTCTGAAGATTTACATTGTTTTGTTTTTTAGTGCAATTCCATAACAAAAAAAAAATTTACATTTGTAAGTTGCACTTTTATGACAGAGATTGCACTACAGTACTTGGATGAGGTGAACTGAAAAATACTATTTCTTTTGTTTAAAATTTTTACAGAGCAAATATTTGTAATAAAAATAATATACACTGATTTCAATTACAACATAGAATACAATATATATGAAAATGTAGAAAAACATCCAAAATATTTAATAAATTTCAGTTGGTTTAACAGTGCGATTAAAGCTGCAATTAATTGCGATTAATTTTTTTAAAATTGTGATTAACTTTGAGTTAATCGCGTGAATTAACTGCGATTAATTGACAGCCCTACTAAATTCCTTTGTTTTGCATATATTTAACCTTTTCCCAACCACAATCCAACATGAGTACTCTCATGATAGATGAGGGTCTACCCCCCACCCCAAAAAAAAAAAAAGATTGAAAGAGTTGCAAGCTAATTTACCAATCACCCAGGCAGTTGGTGATTGGTATCAACTCCATCCCATTACTCTGCATCAGGACACAGCAAATTAAAGCTTTGCTGCACAAAACTTCAATATTTCAGAAGCAGACAGAGTTGGGAGTATTTCCTTCACCATTCACAAGTATCAAATGCGTAATGTATCAGAATAGCTCACTATGGAGTATTTTTAAAAGCGGTCTGAGTAAGGATTTCCCTCATTGCTAAACATGGAAGGAAAGACTGGGATTTTCAATGCTCTTAAGGGATTTAGGACTGCCACTGAATTTCAGTGGAAGCTGGACACCCTACTTTCTTACAGGATCTGAGAAAATCCCAGTCAAAATACATTAGAATTTAGCTTTCCAAGATGTGTCACTAAACAAGAACAGACTATTTTTTAATCCAGATAATACACTTATCCATTTGGTAGTACAAAAGCGTCTCGTCCTTAAGCTAATCATTCAAATCAATAGAAAACAATTAGAGCTCTCACGGCCAAAACACATTTAAACATGGAAAGAAAAACGTGCATTAGTTCTGTACTTACAAAGTCTTGTCGTATATCATTGAAGTCTTTGCCATATTTTTCCAAAGCCTCTTCAAATAAACTAGCTTCCGATGCTGACCATTCTTCCATTTCATCTCTGCATAGAACTGGTCCTCCAAGTGGTACCAGAACACTAATGGCACTGCTCAAATCATAGTTATGCTTATGTAATGTATCCATTGCATGGAACTAAGAAAGAAAGAAAGAAAGAAAGAAAAAGAATTAAAATGGTGAATTAAAAAGAGTCATCAACCAGGATCACAACTAATAAAAGTATTATATTCTATATGCTGAGAAACATGCCTTAACTTACAATAAATTTGGAGTTTATCCTGTTAAGTGCTGTCTGACAGAAGAATGTCTGCACTGTACTTGATATGGGGATGGAAATGCTATAATATTTGTTAAAAGCTACAGTATTTAATAAATTGCCTATAAATTAGCACACATTCTTCAGCAGTTCCACTGAGGATCTGACCATTTTGTTTTCAGTGGCCAAAGATTATGAATAGTGCTAAACCAGAGATGCAAATTCTCCTTGCTCAATAGTCTCATTTTTTGCTGGACAGGTGAGAACATCATCATTAGTTTTTCGTTATCACCATCATAGGGAAGTGTATGAGAAGATTTTGTCCCTGGTGTCTGACTTTTGTTAATGAAAAATTATGCAGGGCAGTGCTAAACATTGTGAGGACTTTTGTTAGTAAAAGAAGAATATGGAGGTAACTGAACAGATAGCTGCAATCTTCACTCAGATGGTCTCAAGAAATTGTTGTATGCGGACATCACCAATAAGTGATGAGGAAGATGAGTAAAGAAATAAACAAATGCATCACAGATCCTCTTCACAGAAAGTGTACAATCTATAGTCTGACTCAGAGTCCCATATGCACATGATCTCCAGGACCTCAGCCCCATTGCTGCTGAGGCAGCTGTGGAGGTGCTGACGGTGTAAAGACTCACTCTGAAAATCACAGCTGCTATTTCTTAAGATAAACTTGTCAGGCAGAACCTAAAGAAGGAATGAAAGGGCCAGATTTATTTTTTAAAAAAAGTGTAGAAGAATATTTCCTCTTTCCAAGAGGAAAGACTGCTAAATATGAACACAGCAGAGCAGCATTAGTTCTGTAGTAGCTTCTAAGGATCACACTGCAGCCATCATGGACCTCAGCACTTAAACTGGTAGCCATCTCAGGGAACGCACCAGTGAGAGCTTGAGTGTTTGAAGCAGAATGGACTGATGTGCTTACATGCTGATGCGAATTTGTAAACCCAAAGGTTTTAATGCGAAAGTCACTGCTTGGACCTTACTGCTATCAAGGAGAGAGGTTTAAATTAGTATCTTTTTCATCTTCTTCTATGTAACCTCAAAGCTTATCTCTGTGGAAGTTTTCATAACAGGCTGGAATGAATTGCTTGGATTTTAAATTGGCAATAATTCTGAAAACAGAGATCATTGACTATTTAAGATATTTTCAGTTATTTATCTACTTCACACAAGATTCAGTTTGTTCACATTTTTTCAAAATGTTTTTAATTTTTTTGTGAAGGTTCTTAGCCGAAAGTGAAATGTACGCTTATCAATTACCCTGCCCATCTTCCCCCCACAAATGCTTCTTTCTAGACAACCGTATATTAGCACTGGTATAGTTCTTAGCTTACAAATGAAGGATGACATCTTTAAGCAGAAATGTGATCTAGTGGATAGGGCACTGAACTGAACTGGGACACAGACGGCTTAGGTTCTATTCCCAGCTGTGCCACTGGCCTGCTGTCTGACCTTGAGTGAGTCATTTGACCTCTTTGCGCCTTAGTTTCCCCTCCTATAAGTATGTGTTTGTACAGCACCTACTACAATGGGACACCATTCTCAGCTGAGGCTTTCAAGCGCTACTGCAATATAAATACCACTAATACTTTGCTACTTCTTATGAACAGTATAGATCTTCCCCGGACTTTCAGTATGCCTTGGGAAGATGCCTCTTCAAGTACTACTGGTGGCAGGATCTGCTTGATTAATTTAACCTTCAAAAAGCAATGCCTTCCTTTGATTCACTTTCTTCTATGGTGTACTTTATTATTTAGTATTGTACTTACATTGGCCCTGACCACAAATTGCCTTGAGGAGTCCCTGTAATGGATAAAATTAGTATCATGCTATCTTAAGACACATAGTAATCTGATCAAAGAAAAAAATTTGGGAGTTAAACTACTGACTTATTACTTATTCATCCTGACAAAGAGTAAAACAAGCAACCTGAAAGTTTGAAACTAACAGCATATGTAACACCGTGGAAGGCTGATCTACCTGTTCAGATTTAAATCTCAACTCTCGTGGAAAGCAGAGATTGCACTTCTGCCAAGCAGCTGCTCAATCAGAATCCATCTCACTGATGAGTGAGAACTGAGTGAGCAAATGGTAGTCCTGATCTTGTTCTTTTAATGTTAATTGTCAGGAAAAGGTTTCGTCATCTTTGGCTACCTAAACACTGATTTGTTTGTTGTATTTATAGATTGGTAACAAAGATACTTCGAAGCAACTGAAGAAATAACTGCATTCTCTACTCAGCTGCTCTGAAGCAATCACTGGATGCTGAGGCAAGCTCCACAAGTAATGCCTTTGCTTTTTTTCCTATAGCCCCCGCCGCTCAGGTAGACTCCTATATGATGGTAGGTGGGTGGGGTTAGCAAGGGCAGAAGCAGCCTGAAGAGGCTGCAGCAAGCCTAAGACCACCAAAAGAGGGAAATGTTTTTGTGATCTTTCTGTTTTTGTCTGCTTTCTCCAAGGATCTGGAGCAGTCTGGGGACCAGAGGGAGAAACACCCAAGCTGGGATTCACCATAAATGAAGGCCAATCAGATGGAAAGTAGTATTTGGGACCTCCCGCAAATAGGAACCTCAGGTCTGGGGGAGAGGAGGGGGGGAACACCTCTCTCCAAGGAAGATGGTGATAGTATCTTCCTGCTATAATTTAATAGTAACTTAAGTCTTAGGGCCCGATCCTGCTGAGGTCAAGTGCTCCAGCCCCCAGCTCACAAAATGAGATGCTTCACATGTAAAATTCAAAGGTAACGCTCTTTATGCTTTGTTACTTTCAGGAAACATCTTAGAATATCTTTTGTTTCCTGATTTACTAAAGTAACAGATGCTTTGGAGCTAATTCCACCATAAGAAGCAAGCAGAGCAATTCTGTCTACTTAGCTTAGGTTTCACTAAAATGCCCATCTCCATCTATCTAAACACTGTACAAGAGTTATCAGGCAGGGGAAGAAACAAAAAAAAAAAAAAAAAAAAAAAGCCTTTTGGGTTTCCCATCTTCTTCCTCAAGGCTTTTACTCCTCAGACTGCAATGTTTACAACCAAAGAAACAAAACTCATTGGTCTCTCTCAGCCACACATCTCAAGCCTTCAGTGACAAGATGTGTAATACCTCTGGCTTTAAGGCATCCTCCCCTTCCAGCATCCTAGCTGTTAACCGTATAGTTTCCTGTCTTCTAAAAGTGGAGTTTAATCAATCTGCATTTTCCAGCCTTTCCTCTTTACCATCCCCTGTGCATTTAGATGGGGAAGCATGACAATAACCCTGACTTGCCCATAACCTGGTAGGACCTCTGCACCTTGTCCAACAACTCACAATCCACCCGAAGTTATAACCTTTCCTCTTGTTTACAGAAATCTTCTTTAAATCACTGCCTAGCGACACAACCAATTAGGAATACAGCAAACACATGGGAGCTTAAGGCATTGCTATATCCCCGTTAATTAAACTTGAGATGCAATGACTAATTGCTATTAAGAACACATTCAGTGCAATGTACTAAGGATTATATACCCACATCACATCACTTCCACGTGATAAATGAAATACACTACAATTTTTGCTAATGAACGTATCAACTTTAAAGTGCTGCTCAAAACATGTTCACCAATTAACAATGGAATGTGACAGAAACGATATTATGAGGAGGAATGTGTCTTTTCCTAACTTAGGAGGGAAAAAAGCACATGCACCAACAAGGAGAAAAGGAGAAGGATTTAAAAACATTGAGAGAGAAGACAAGTGAATACGAACAAATAATATGGTAGCTCCTCTAGTGTCTTATTATAAGACACATTTTCTATTAGGTGTAATGGAAGTTAATGGATCATTCCCAAGGCACAAACTTTCATACCACGTCTTGAACACTAAATCTACCCATTTAGTGGCCTGGTTTCAATATGTACTTTTAAACTATAAACAGAATTGTTGTGGGGAACAATTTACAGCATTAACCACTGAACTGTACAGTAAGAAAGATCTATGTTCTGTGGGACTTACAGAAAATACTCAATCCAACAAAATGTTAAAGATAAAAAATTAATAAAATGAGTACAAACACTGAACTAGAAAACTATTCCATAGCAAAAGATAGTGTAAATAATGTAAAGTGAATGGGAATATGTCACTGAAGTAACATCTGAAAGTCTGAAACAAAAAGATAAGACAGTATCTTTAAGAGCTATTTACAGCATAAGATATTAAATTCTATCTTAGAACACTACAATTTCCTTTACTGTGTTACAGTAATCTAGACTCAGATCATTTCCTTTTTAATTGATCATAATATCTGAGAACTGGGTATGGTGAAACGTTTTTCCGATTACAACAAATACACTTTACCTAAATCAAGTATTTACAACATTGAACCCCTTACTAGTGACTTTGGGATATTATGTTACCTTATTTTAGCCAAATAACTAGAACTGCTGTCTCAGAATGCTTTCATTATATTGTTATTTATGCTACAGTCCCTGATCCCCTCAAGCAGTATGCACATACAGGGGCATGTAGCATTGTAGTAGAAGCTGTGTCTTTTTTGAATATTATATTTAAGATACAGACTTATAGGATTGTTAGTATGTTGGATTTCCTAAGTAAAATGTTTACCTGTAGAATCAAATGCTTCCAAATTTAATTTCTGTTTGGTTTTGATGTCTATTAGAATACCACATAAGTATAACGTATACAAGAAAGGACAAGATGACCAGTAGTGTATTATTTTTATAAAGTTCAATTAGCTTATAGTATAGCATAAATGAAATTACTTGACAGGTTTCATAACTGAGAGTCCTCCTTTGCATGTTTTCGAGTGTACATTATCCACTATCCAGTTCTCACATTTACCAGACTGTATATTTAATAACATACTGTTGGATTTTACGAGGATACACTTTGGGGCAAAACCAGTCCCTTGACCTCCATGACTGCACTGGTCCAATGCAATTCACTACCCAAAAGGTGGGAGGACTGAATTTCAGGGAGCTACAGGGAGAGCAAGGAAAGAAATGGGGAGAAGTCAGTAAGTCAGTTAATATGAAATAGGAAAATGTATGAGAAAAACAGTCAGATCACAAACAGAGATTGAGAAAATATGAAGTGACAACCAAATTTGAAAGGAAATGCAAGGGAATGTGCTTTAAGAACAATCACGTATTCCAGCTGAGCAGGTAGATGATCTATGCTGGTGGGAGTTACTTATCAGGAACGTTAGAGATGAGAACTAAAAAACAAATACAAAAAAAATGTTGTGGTCTTAAAATATTTCCATTAATACAACATGGCAGAATTTAATACATTTGCAATATGTGTTGAATTCAGCCACGTTGTATTAATGAAAACATTTATTTGCAATGTACTGCCATTGAAATGTCCATGTTATCAAAGCCAATTTATTAAACATTCCTTTAAAAAGTAGCTGTTTTGTCTGTTATCTAGACAAGAAGATAGAAAAGAACTGGCTGCCAAAGTAGTCAAACACACTATTAGTATGGCTTAGTATATATACAGTGCTTTTCATCTGCAAAGCATTAGACAAGCATTAATGAATTAATCCTCACAACACACCTCTGTGCTGGGTAGATTAAGAAGTCTTACTTTACTAGCAAAATAGGAAGAAAAATCATGTAAAGGGCAATGGTACAGAACAGCAAGATGTTCACCAAAGACTTAAGGCTGATGGCTCCACCTCCACAATGTATCATCTCTGAAAGCCTCTCTCCTTACTGGTTTCAGAGTAACAGCCGTGTTAGTCTGTCTTCGCAAAAAGAAAAGGAGTACTTGTGGCATCTTAGAGACTAACCAATTTATTTGAGCATAAGCTTTCGTGCGCTACAGCTCACTTCGTGTAGCGCACGAAAGCTTATGCTCAAATAAATTGGTTAGTCTCTAAGGTGCCACAAGTACTCCTTTTCTCTCCTTACCATAGTCCACAGGAATAATTTAAAGGTACATATAAGTGTGTGTGTGTGTGTGTGTGTGATGAGTATATCTATCCACCTACATATATCCATCAACAAACATCCATATAGCTAAACAGATTTCCTTTTCCAAAATTCTCTCAATTAGAGCATTTAAATTGATCGATCACTTCCATGCCCACTTCCTACAGTATTTGGGGAAATGAGGACACCTGGAGAGGTAGCTTGGAGCTGTGTTCCACAGTCTCAAAACGTGGGAGGCTCTGGATACAGCAGGAAAGGGGTGCATACTGGCATGGTGCTAGAGAATGACGGATTATGAAGTCTGGGGACAAAAGGCACTGAGAGTCAGAGGAGGAGCAGGAACTGGCAAAAAGCATGCTGGGTAGGGGCTCTAAATGAGATGGGATAATAATAAGTGCCTAAAGAATGCCTTAGCTGTTATAGCCATAATTTTTATTTTTTAAGGGAGTCAATATTTTGGAAATATAAATGTTTTAGGGGTGCTACATAGACTCTATTGAAACACACATTCAAACTTAACCTTTTTAAACAAAAATTTAATAATAGTATCAAGTGAAACACTCACCTCAATTATTTTTCTGTAAGCAAGAGGCAATATGGTTAAAAAAAAACAACACTCTTTATGTCTCAAGGGTTTTGGTGACCTAATTAGCCTAAAGCTGTTTTTTCCTCTCTCACTGCTTTTGGTTTGTACAAGGTGATAAAAACACAGCTTGATTTTTACCAATTCTCATTCATATTTATCAGACACAAACACTGATTTGATTTTAAAAAATAACTGGATAGTTCAAATCTACAAATAACAAATGTGGTAAGAATGTAATTTTAGGGTCTCATCCTACTCTCATTGAAGTCAATCTGCACTGTACTACTAACTTCAATGTGAGCAACAGCAGAGTCTTAGTAAACTCATGCAGATACTGTACATAATTATTTAATATAACAGCTATATTGTGACCACTTATCTGCTGGAAAGCAGACCTGAAGCAACATGGTTTGCTGAATTCCTACCATCTGCAAAACAGTACAATTATAGCATTTTTAGCAAACCTCTTACCAGTGTGATGTCTCGAGAAGCAGCAGCTGCACTCATGTGTAAACTAGGTTGCCTGACAGAACTACTACAGTCCAAAGCTCGAGCAAATGTGCCAACCGCACTGGGAGAGGAGGGGGGAGAAAAAGAAAAAAGATGGATAAATTAAATTCACACATTTATCTTATTAAAAGATGATTTATCAGCACATAAACATCACTGTAGCGCTGACATTACAATTTTAAACATTTTTCAGACTTAATAATGAAAGACAGCAACTATTAAAAAGTTATGATTTCTGTTTCAAACAATAGTGTACCAAGTACAAAAACAATTCACCATTTTAATCGTATGAGAACTGAAGATAATCTTGTTTAATCAGACAAAATCCTCAATTGTTCCAATGTGCTGATGTCTCATTATTGTCAACTCAAGGGCTCTGGTTAGCTTGGAGTTTAATTAGCTTTTTTTTTAAAAAAAAAAAAGTAACTGTAAACAGCACTTGACTAGCAAGCAAATATCAGAAGATGAAATGTCACAGTGCTACTCAGATAGTTTTACAGTCATCTCACAGGTTAGATGCAAAAGAAAATTATTAACAGTTCATCCACTTTAGTAATATGTGCTTAATGTTTCCATTACATAGGCAACAAGGGGCCCATCAACTTGCAACCACCTAAAATCTGTATTTTCCACCCATGATTTTAGGTAATAAGCTGAATGCCCCTCTTAGCAGGCCTGGCTAACGGAAGCTTTCAGCATTGTTCACATGGACAGATTTTAAGCATCATGCATGACAGTGCACGACCGGGTAAAGGTTAAGTGCCTGTGATACTCCAGAAGAAATCCTGAGCACAAGTGTCAAGAACTGGTAACATCACAATAAGAGGGTATGGGGCACCAATGAAAGAGGGTAGGGTTAAGGTTGCAGGCCAGGGTGGTGTGTTCTGTAACTTTGTATTTTCTGTTTTTACAGATTTAAGTATAATACATTTGATACTCCAACAGGGTATGAGGCTCTTAATCTACATTAATGGTGCTGAGCAGTAAATTTCCCTTGTTTTTTGAGGAAGATGTGGTGACAAGGAGAGCATGACAGGGTCACCTGAGAGGGTAGAAAGGAAGGTTTCTTTTAACTCGTCACTGCCACTCAGCTAACAGCTCTGCCCTCATCCTCAGCCCTCCATGCCCCTGAAAGGGTGGGAAGCGCCATGAGCAGGAAAGAAGATGGTAAAGAATGGGTTGCAATAATCACATCTACCACCGTTCAGGTTATACCAGGATTTTCCATTTCAGTAACTGTGAAAAAGTTCTACACAAGTCTTTTGGGCAGCGTGGATAAAAAACAATTATTTAAATTTGATATTTTAATGTTATTTAAATTATAGTAAGTTTTGCTTTTTAAAAATAAACCTGTTTAAAATGAAATCTGAATTTAATGCAAAATATGGGAAAGCTTAGAGTTAATATCTCTTAAAACATTTAAATAATAAATAAATATGCTGAATTCACAAGCCTCTATCAAAAACTTGGGAGTTAAAAGCTACTTCTCTATATAAAAAAAGAAACAGGGGAAAACATCTGGCTTTTGAGGTCAAGCTTTATAAATAGGTCATGCAGTGTAATAATGGCTTGATCCTGTGGGGGACTTACGGGCTGTTCAACTCGGTGCAAGATATTGGCAAAGTCATCACATGTACTGGAACCCAGTCTCTGATCCAGGAGACATCATCATCATGTATCTCATCAGGACATCCACTAAGCCCAGCTTGGTCATGTCATACTCCTAATTTCATTGCTTCTCCTGACCTGGGCTCCGATTGGCTCAGTTCTCAAAATTATGAATATTTATGACTCCACCCATCATGGAAACTTACTCTCCAGCTCATGGAAAAACACTGATCTGCCCAGTAACTACCTGCCCTTGCTTCTGGATGGGTCTGGGCACTTCAAGTAAATGGCCTTGATCTTCTCCTTCCCCATGTACACAGATACAAAGAGAAATCCATTAATTTCTCAACTACCTACTTCTCTATCTCTAAACAAAACAAAACACTGCAGTGCAAAAGGCATGTGGGTTACACGAGAAGAAGTCTTGGATAGTTAGTTCTATTTTTCTGGGGGTCAGATTGGGGAATTAAACAACAAGGGAGAACGAGCAGAGTGTGCAACTGGAAACAAGCAACACTGGTGTGAAAGCAGGAAGCTGTGGGAAGAACGGACAACACTATTCAGAGTGCAGCCTCTAGAATCTTAGAATATCAGGGTTGGAAGGGACCTCAGGAGGTCACCTAGTCCAACCCCCTGCTCAAGGCAGGGCCAATACTCAACTAAAATTATCCCAGCCAGGGCTTTGTCAAGCCTGACCTTAAAAACTTCTAAGCAAGGAGATGCCACCACCTCCCTAGGTAACGCATTCCAGTGCTTCACCACCCTCCTATTGAAAAAGTTTTTCCTAATATCCAACCTAAACCTCCCACACTGCAACTGGAGACCATTACTCCTTGTTCTATCATCTACTACCACTGAGAACAGCCTAGATCCATCCTCTTTGGAACCCCCTTTCAGGTAGTTGAAAGCAACTATCAAATCCCCCCGTCATTCTTCTCTTCTGCAGACTAAAGCATCCCAGTTCCCTCAGCCTCTCCTCATAAGTCATGTGTTCCAGACCCCTAATCATTTTTGTTGCCCTTCACTGGATACCTTCCAATTTTTCCACATTCTTCTTGTAGTGTGGGACCCAAAACTGGACACAGTACTCCAGATGAGGCCTCACCAATGTCGAAGAGAGAGGTGAACGATAACGTCGCTCAATCTGCTGGCAATGCCCCTACTTATACAGCCCAAAATGCCGTTAGCCTTCTTGACAAGAAGGGCCCACTTGACTCATATCCAGCTTCTTGTCCACTGTAACCCTTAGGTCCTTTTCTGCAGAACTGCCACTTCGCCAGTCGGTCCCCACCCTGTAGCAGTGCACGAGATTCTTCCATCCTAAGTGCAGGACTCTGCACTTGTCCTTGTTGAACCACATCTGATTTCTTTTGGCCCAATCCTCTAATTGGTCTAGGTTCCTCTGTTATCCTATCCCTACCCTCCAGCGTATTCACCACTCCTCCCAGTTTCGTGTCATCCGCAAACTTGCTGAGGGTGCAATCCACGCCATCCTCCAGATCATTAATGAAGATTTGAACAAAACCAGCCCCAGGACCGACCCTTGGAGCACTCCACTTGATACCAGCTGCCAACTAGACATGGAGCCATTGATCACTACCCTTTGAGCCCGACGATCTAGCCAGCTTTCTATCCACCTTATAGTCCATTCATCCACCCCATACTTCTTTAACTTGCTGGCAAGAATACCGTGGGAGACCGTATCAAAAACTTTGCTAAAGTCAAGGAATAACACATCTACTGCTTTCCCCTCATCCACAGAGCCAGTTATCTCATCATAGAGGGCAATTAGATTAGTCAGGAATGACTTGCCCTTGGAGAATCCATGCTGACTATTCCAGATCACTTTCCTCTCCTCTAAGTGCTTCAAAATTGATCCCTTGAGAACCTGCTCCATGATTTTTCCAGGGACTGAGGTGAGGCTGACTGGCCTGTAGTTCCTCGGATCCTCCTCCTTCCCTTTTTTAAAGATGGGCACTACATTAGCCTTTTTTCACTCATCCGGGACCTCCCCCGATCGCCATGACTTTTCAAAGATAATGGCCAATGGCTCTGCAATCACATCCACCAGCTCCTTTAGCACCCTCGGATTCAGCACATCTGGCCCCATGGACTTGTGCTCGTCCAGCTTTTCTAAATAGTCCCGAACCACTTCTTTCTCCACAGAGGGCTGGTCACCTCCTCCCCATGCTGTGCTGCCCAGTGCAGTAGTCTGGGAGCTGACCTTGTTTGTGAAGACAGAGGCAAAAAAAGCAATGAGTACATTAGCTTTTTCCACATCCTCTGTCACTAGGTTGCCTCCCTCATTCAGTAAGGGGCCCACGCTTTCCTTGACTTTCTTCTTGTTGTTAACATACCTGAAGAAACCCTTCTCGTTACTCTCAACATCTCTTGCTAGCTACAACTCCAAGTGTGATTTGGCCTTCCTGATTTCACTCCTGCATGCCTGAGCAATATTTTTATACTCCTCCCTGGTCATTTGGCCAATCTTCCACTTCTTGTAAGCTTCTTTTTTGTGTTTAAGATCAGCAAGGATTTCACTGTTAAGCCAAGCTGGTCGCCTGCCATATTTACTATTCTTTCTACACATCGGGATGGTTTGTTCCTGCAACCTCAATAAGGATTCTTTAAAATACAGCCAGCTCTCCTGGACTCCTTTCCCCTTCATGTTATTCTTCCAGAGGATCCTGCCCATCAGTTCCCTGAGGGAGTCAAAGTCAGCTTTTCTGAAGTCCAGGGTACGTATTCTGCTGCTCTCCTTTCTTCCTTGTGTCAGGATCCCAAACTCGACCATCTCATGGTCACTGCCTCCCAGGTTCCCATCCACTTTTGCTTCTCCTACTAATTCTTCCCAGTTTGTGAGCATCAGGGGAAGAAGAGCTCTGCCCCTAATTGGTTCCTCCAGCTCTTGCACCAGGAAATTGTCCCCTACACTTTCCAAAAAGTTCCTGGATTGTCTGTGCACCGCTGTCTTGCTCTCCCAGCAGCTATCAGGGTGATTGAAGTCTCTCATGAGAACCAGGGCCTGTGATCTAGTAACTTCCGTTAGTTCCTGGAAGAAAGCCTCATCCACCTCATCCCCTTGGTCTGGTGGTCTATAGCAGACTCCCACCACGACATCACCCTTTTTACTCACACTTCTAAACTTAATCCAGAGACTGAGGTTTTTCTGCAGTTTCATACCTGTACTCTGAGCAGTCATACTGCTCTTACATACAGTGCAACGCCCCCACGTTTTCTGCCCTGCCTGTCCTTCCTGAACAGTTTATATCCATCCATGACAGTACTCCAGTCATGTGAGTTATCCCACCAAAACTCTGCTATTCCAATCGCACCATAATTCCTTGACTGTGCCAGGACTTCCAGTTCTCCCTGCTTGTTTCCCCTCTAGTGTTGACTTCAACATCTGGGAACTGGACCAAAAAAACCTGCCATGGCTGCAGGCTGTAAATAAGATCCTATTTGGGAATATTCCTGTAACTCTCGATAAAAAAGGAACACATGCCAAATGTAAACAGTACAGAAAAGAAATATAGGACCTGATTGTCAGAATGAAACATTAAGAAAAATGCTCTTCAGAAAGCAATGTCTTTGAAGATGATGATGAGGAGGAGGACATGTCTGAACAATCTTGTTCAACTGGTTAGTAAACTTATTTTTGCACCATCCTGGTGCACTGCCTACCACATCTTACTATGCTAGGAAATAACTTAGATTATTGTCAGAAATTTGGGGTTTGGGTGGATTACTTACCTATGAACTGCAAAATATTTGTGTTCAAAATATAACTGGTATGCTAGTTTGTTGTGGGAGTGTGGCGGGTTTTGTACCTCCCGGCTTCTACGCCGGTTCTACAACCTCCCTGGTAGTCAGGGCTGTATGGCCCAATGGCCAGAGTCCCTCTAAATCTTCTTCCCCTGGTGGGATAGCACGGCCTAGCAGCTGGAGTCTCTATAGTCCACTCCTAAAGCAGTGTGGCCTGAGGGCCAGAATCCCTTTAAGTCCTCTTCCCCTCGTAGGATAGTGCGGCCCAGTGGCCGGAGTTCATCTATCTCCTTTGAGGTAAGGGAGGGGTCGGTGAACTATGTCATCCGAAAAAGAGGGGGGAGGGTTAGAGACCCCCTGTAGGGGAGCCCAGGCCCACCCATCTTCACTGGGCTCCAACCCAGGGCCCGGTCACTGATAGCGTGATCCGCCCCAGGTCGGCGGGGAATCCTACCGCAACACGCTGCCCTCAGAGTGGTGGGAGATACCACTCCCTTCCCTCTCCTGGGTCACTTCCTATCAGTTCTCCAAACATAACAGTCCCTGTGGCACCAGGGTCTTCAGGTTACTCAGCCCCTGGGACTCCCTGGGGTTCCCACAGCTGCCAGTCTCTGGTCCCACTTCCTGGCCCCTCAGCTCCCTCCTGTACGAGTCGCCACCGCTCCTGGGCTGGAGCTTCTGCTAGGTGTCCTCCTTCCTCAGCCGCCAGCTCTGACAGAGCAGGTCTGCAGGCTTTTATACTCGACTCTGTTGGAGCATGCCCAGCAGAGCCTCAGGGGCGTGGCTTCCTCTGCCAGCAGGGAAGGGTTGACCCTCTCATTCCCTGTGCAGGGCCAGTCCGCCCCATCACAGGGAGTATTTATCAATTACTGCTGGACCTCTGAAATTGATTATACTAATCAATGAAAAACTAACATCCTAGGTGAAGATTTCCTGGTTTAAAATTAAGCTTTTATTAGGCATTATGAATTTTAACATTGAAAAAATGTGGGGGCTTTTTTCAAGCTGTTTGGTATGTTGCTAGAGATAAGGCTTTAAAAAGATTGAGAATCTTTATGGTTTATTATTTTCCCTATAAAACCATTCAAGGTGAAGTAGCCTGTTAACAGCCCTGTAGTCATAGGACAAAAAGGGGGATTAGTGGTTAGACTGTTGTAATAAGCCATAAATCCAGGGTCTTTATTACAACCATGATTTTTAGTGTCGATCAAAGTTATGAATTTAAGCTCCTAGTAGGGATGTAAATATCATTTTAAAAATTAACCGTTTAAAGGAAATATTTTTATCATTTAAACAGTTAACTGATTAAAGGGCTGGCCGGCCAGGGGGCACGTCTGGGGCCGGGACTGCTCCGGCTGGCGTGGGGCCGCTGGGGTGGGAAACTGGCCGGCCGGCGCAGGACTGCTGGGGCCGGCCGGCCTAGGGGTTAACGGTTAAGGTGGGTTCACTGGTAAGACTAATGCTTATTGGTTAACCAGTTAACATTTTACATCCGTAGCTCTTAGGCTCATCTTTTGGATGTGTTGAGCAGGCTTCCTTTGAAGAGAACTGATAGATCAGATATAAAGTATCACTTCACCTTGAATGGTCCCTTACAATATGTGCTAACTACTTAAGCTAAACTATCTTGTATTTAGCTGTGACACTCCGAGTACCTTTCACAGACCTGAGGAAGAGATCCATGTAGCTGTAGACCTTGTCTCTCTCACCAACAGAAGTTAGTCCAATAAAAGATATTACCTCACCCACCTTGTGTCTCTACACAAGGCAGTAAATGACCTGTATCATTTTTTTCCATCATCCAATAAAACCATGGATGAGTTCATAATCAAGACCAGCAAAGTCCAGCAATACTCCATAGATGAAATGATTGCTCAGTTCATTTATGCAACAAATTCTCCTTTTGCCTTGTTTAGAACAAAATATTTCATTGAATTAGTTCAATTATTAAAACCAGACTACATTCCACCCAGCAGAAGAGACATTACTGGATACACAATGATTTCCTTCTCATACAAACAACAGGCAAAAAACACTGAAGGGAAAAAACCGTTAATCAGAGTCTTGATGGGTGGAGCAATGTACACAATAATACGTACTTGTGTGACGACAGAAGATACGGCTGTCTATCTCACAGAAACAGATACATCAGGAAATGCCCAAATAACAGAATTCTTAAAATTAGAAGCAGTAAAAGCTATAACAAACTGTGAACCAAAATTCAAGCATCAAATGCGTTGCTTTGTCACAGACAATTCTGCAAACGTAACAAAGATGAGAAGAAATTTACAAGATGACAATGAAGGCAACCTGAATCTTTAACATATATAGTGCTCCTCTGATGCATCTTTTAGGCAAAGACTTAAGTACAATTCCAAGAACAAAGGAAAACGTTGAAATTGCAAAATATTTTCATTACACCCACTTTGCTTCAAATTCACAGATGAGAGCAAGAGGATCCAAACTAATTCTCCCCCAAGATGTATGATGGAATTCAGTGGTTGACTGTTTTGATTTATTTATTAACTGCCCTACTCTGATGAGAATTTGTGAGGAAAATCATGACAAAATAGACGCATCTATCTCAGCTAAAGTAGTCAACATCAGACTAAAGAGAAATGTAGAAGATATGCTGAATATACTATAACTAGGGCTGTGGATTAATCAGTTAACTAAACAAAAAAAAAACACAAAAAAATTAATTGCAATTAATCACAGATTTAATCACACTGTTAAACAGAATACCAATTGAAATTGATTAAATATTTTGGATGTTTTTCTATATTTTCATATATATTGTATTCTGTGTTATAATTGAAATCAAAGTATATTTTTATTACAAATATTTGCACTGTAAAAATGATAAAAGTATTTTTCAATTCACCTCATACAAGTATCGTACTGCAATCTCTTTGTCGTGAAAGTGCAACTTACAAATGTAGATTTGTTACATAACTACACTCAAAATCAAAACAATGTAGGCTCTGAAGTTTTACAAGTCCACTCAGTCCTACTTCTTGTTCAGCCAATCGCGAAGACAAACAAGCTTGTTTACATTTACAGGAGATAATGCTGCCCTCTTCTTATTTACAATGTCACCAGAAAGTGAGAACAGGCATTTGCATGGCACTTTTGTAGTGCATTGTAAGGTATTTACATAGCAGATATGCTAAACATTCATGTGCCCCTTCATGCTTCGGCTACCATTCCAGAGGACATGCTTCCAAGCTGATTACACTTGTTAAAAAAAATAATGCGTTAATTAAATTTGTGACTGAACTCCTTGGGGGAGAATTGTATGTCCCTTCCTCTGTTTTACTTGCATTCTACCATAATGCAGAGACATGTCAATGAGACCATGAAGAAAGAAATACCCAAGAACAAAGTTAAATTGCAGACAAAGAATCAAATGAGATCAAGCACTTACTCCACCTTACTTTCTTGCCAATATTCTCAACTCAAAGTACCAGGCTAGATGCCGAACACTTGAAGAGGCTGCTGCAATGACAATCTAATAATCATGCATCAAACATGCCAACCATAATAAATTTCAGGGCTGGAGGTGAACTATTCAAGCAGCACGTTTGCTGATGATGTTTTAAGGAAAGTCACACTACTGAATAGTGTCATTTTAACACTTTCTAAAGGGATTACTGCATATTTGGATTTTGTCTGCAAAGCTTGATTATAGGGGGGCATAGCACAACTATAGACAAGGTTGAGACTAGCGAACGGTTTAACAGCTTATTGTTCTAACTGCTATAAAATCCACATGCTTAGGTGGATTCTCTTGAAAGTTGTTCTGGCTCATGGAGATCTGGAGTAGGGTTAGTAGTAAAAAATTGAATTTGTTTGAGCAAGAGGTTCTAAGATACAACTCTGCACCCCTCCCCTTTAAAAAAAACACATCAACATTTTAAGGTTTTTATTACTATTTTGGGGGGCACACATGGGGCTCAAATTAATCCTCCCCAAACTGATAACAACTGCTTGGGATTGACCTCAGCTGGTGTCTGGTATCCACTGCCCCTTTGGGTAAACTCTAAATCTACTATTTGTCAGATTCTACTTCAGAAATATTATCAAGGAAAATAGCATTAATTAAATAAAGGGAAGATGAAAGACTCTAGTAAGCATTTAGTATAAGGGTAATGTAATCATGCTATATGCTTCTCGGGTTCCTGAACAATGGGACTGAATGGGATCAAAGAAAAGTAAATAGTTGTCACTCATCAATGTCAGCACATTCAAAGGGTTTGTTAAGCATCAGGAAACATATCCATAATAATGGACCCTGTTCTTTGGATTCGTTTTCAGTGCCAGAACACTGTTGTCAGTCAAAACAATAATTTATCATGAAAAATAAACAAAGAAAACAAATTTCAGCCTTCTATATTAATTCATCCAGTCTGTACAAAAGAAGGGATCATACCTATTGACTTCACCTGAGTGATATAGTTTCTGTGAAAAGGGGATCTGAAGGAATGTCACAGTAGAAAAAATTTGGTCACATAGCCAACAGTCATAGCAAACTTAAATGATATCCCCCTCTCAAACAACTACACAGAAAAATCAAAACCATGCACAAACTACCATAAACATTTAAAACGATTCTCTAACTCAAAAGCATGGTGGATTGGTTTAAATCAAGACAAGTTAAAAATCAGCAATTCTAATCAACTTTTCTATGTGCACTTCAGTTGTTTTCTAAAGAAAGGTAGCTGATATAACCATTAAAAACACCTTTTGTAACTATTGTTCTTCGAGATGTCCATTCCATGCGAGGAGTGTGCGCACCGTGTGCACAGTTGCCGGAGATTTTTCCCTCTGTGGTGTCTGTAGGTCTGGCTCTAGCGCCTCTGGAGCCACACGCATATGCTCTGGTATAAGAGGCACTGCCAGCTCCTTCTTGCCGGTGGGTAAGAGTGGTAGAAAGGTGGGTCATGGAATGGACATGAGCAACAAACCTTGAAGAACAACAGTTACAAAAGATTAGTAACTGTTTTTTCTTCTTCGAATGCTTGCTCATGTCCATTCCATGTTAGGTGACTTGTTAGAGGGCTTTCCCTTCACCTTCTCCCCCGGTTCTTGTCACGCAGAAGACCAGAAGCCGAAGCGCAGGCAACATCATGTTTATTGGGGTTAGTTTCCAGCAAGCACGTATACCATGACTCTGATGCTGCAGAGCCTTGTTTCCCAGTGTACCGTCCCCTCCTCCTCAGCAAGCATAATTATACCTGAAATGCACACCCACAGTCCCACCCCTTACAACTTATGGTCATGTTCAGTTTTGGGGATCATGAGTCTGGGGTCTTCATCCCACCTCTTTTGTATTCCATGGGAGGGGTAAGGAGTGAGGTTGTGCTACGGTTAGGGGTAGCCATTTCTCTGGCCTTTTAGTGTTTTACCTTCGCGCCCCCCCCCCCCCCCCGACTGGTTGCTTGACCTTGTCTTGAGATAGGAGTTGAGGCAGTCTTCAAGTGAGTGCTCATATATTACACTCCCACCATGCCCACTAACATTTTAACTGCTCTTATCTGTTCCCATTATACTAACAAACCCATCTGGCTAGGCAGAAGCAACATACACAGTGGCTTTGTCTTTTGTTTACTCATATTAGTAAGGACCCATTTGTTCACACATATTAGTAAGACTATATGTGTATCAAAAAAACAAAAAACAAAAACAAAAACCAAACAGGCAAGCAAAACTCAGAGTACTGTCTCAGGTGAAGATACAGGCCTGAATCCTACATTGACACTAGCACTCCTAACACGACTCACAAGCAGTACCTCCAGAGGTGGGCTTGAAGTTCATGGACGTGCTAACTGCAATACCGCTCTCCTGGAACAGGCATCATCACAGGCCTGTTAGGTGACGGAATAGTGGGACGTGAAGGTATGAACCGATGACCATGTTGCAGCTCTGCAGAGGTCTTAGATTGGTACCTGCAAGAGGAATGCTGCTGCTGAAGCCTAGGCTGCTCACTCCATGAGAGTCACAACGGCCAGAGGTGAAATTTTTTGCCTGCTCAAAGCAAGCTCAGATACAGGCAGTTATGCAGGACAAGATTCTTTGGGATGACACATCCCATCCTTTCTGCTACTGTTACAGAGCTTGCAGAAGGGCTTAGTTCTCTCAGTATAGAAGGCGAGGGCTCGCCTAACATCCAATGTAGGAAACAGATAGTCCTCAGCAGTCTTGTGAGGTTTTGGAAAGACGACAGGAAGAAAAATGTCCGAGTTGTTGTGGTGTCACATGTACAGCTAGAGATTTTTCCTTCAATGGTATCCGTAGGACCGGCTCTAGCACCCTCTGGAGCCGGCCCCGCACCCTCTCAGTTCCTTCTTACCGCCTGTGATGGTTGCCTGGAATAATCCTTCTTGCTCTTGCAAGGCTTCTTTCCCAGTGGTTTTGACTTTACTGTCATATATTGTATAGTTAGTGCAGTTACTGTATATAATTCTGTGTTAGTAGTTGTCCCTGTTGTCAAGGAACATTTGCCCCAGCGGTATTGCGACACCACCTTTGCTAGGAAGGCCAGTTGGGGGCACAGCTGGACCTTGTCCTTGAAGAACATGGTATAAAGGGGTTCTGACATCAGGGCTTTAATCTCAGAGACCCTTCTGGCTGAGGTGATCGCCACCAGGAAGGCGACCTTCCAAGAGAGAAGCAATATGGGGCACAATGCTAACAGCTTGAAGGGAGGCCCCATGAGCCTTGACAGGACCAGGTTTAAGTTCCATGGGGGATTGGATCATGAACCTGAGGGTAGAATTTTTCCAGTCCCTTGAGAAACCTGACTGTCATCTCATGGGAGAACACTGATCTACCATGCACTGAAGAGTGGAAGGCTGAGATGGCTGCCAAGCGAACCTTAAGAGATGAGAAAGCTAGACCTTGATACATTAGGTAGAGCAGATAGTCCAAGATAGACTGCAGAGAAGATCTGGATGGAGAAATTCTCCTTTCAGGGCCCAAGAAGTGAAATGTTTCCACTTTGCCAAGATGGTAGCCCTGGTGGAAGGCTTTCTGCTACCTAATAAGAATTGTCGAACCTGTTCCAAGCATGCCTACTCTTTAGCGTTCAGCCACACAACAATCCCGTCCCTCTCAATGCCATCAGGTGCAAGGAGGTGAGATTTGGATGAAGCAACTGTCCATAGTCTTATGAAACCAAATCCAGGAGGAGTGGGAGCATGAGTGGAGCTGCCATGAGAGGTTCAGAAGCATACCAAGCCAATGCTGGCGTGGTCACACAGGAGCTATCAGGATAACCTCTGCCTTGTCCTGTTTGATTTTTGGGAGGATCTTGTGAACCAAGGGGATAGGTGGGAAGGTATATACTAAGCGGTATGTCCATGGGAGCAGGAAGGTATTGGAGAGGGAGTCCATGCTGCAAACGGAACGGATAGCATTTCCTGTCCTGTCTGGTGGTGAACAGGTTTAACCCGGGGAGGAGCCCACTTCTGGAAGATGACACTGACAACCACCAGGTGAAGAAACCACTCATGGTGAGAGGAAAAGGATCTGATGAAGCAATCCACCAGTGCGTTTCGGGCCCTCGGGAGATGAGACACCTCAAGGTGAAGACATGTTTCATGCAGAAGTCCCACAGCCAGAGGGCCTTCTGGTACAAGGCTGAAGATCGAGCCCCTCCTTGATGCTTGATATAAAACATTGATGCAGTGCTGTCCCTCAAGACCTGCATCATTTTGCCTGAGATGTGGGGAAGGAACACCTGGCAAGCCAAGAGCATCGCCCTAAGTTCCCTGACATTTACATGCAGGAAGAGTCCTTCCTGAGACAAGAGGCCCTGAGTCCTGAGACTGTTGAGATGGGCTCCCCACTCCAGGTCTGAGGCATCCAAGGGTAAGGTTACCGATTAATGAGGAGCAGAAAAAGGTACCCCTTTCATTACGGACCCTGGGTCTATCCACCAGGTCAGTGAAGCGAGGACCAGAGGCAGAATCATGAGCATCGAGTCCAAGTGGTGTCTGCTTGGGGAGTAGACTGATGCTAGCCACATCTGTGAGGGTCTGAGGAGTACGCTTGCATACTGCAACACATAGGTACATGCCACCATGTGACCCAACACTGAGGCACAACCGAGCAGTCATTAGTGGGTGGGTTGTGACCTTGGAGATCAGGTCAAACATGGCTTGCAATTTGGCCTCCGGTAAGTAGGCCTTGGCCTGGGGCAAGTCGAGCACTGCATCTATGAACTATTCTCTGAACCAGGACCAGAGTTGACTTATGCTCACTCATCAATAGACTCAGTACCTGAAAGTTAGCCTTAACTGTACTAATCCTGTGCTAGACCTGAGCCGGCGAGCAACCTTTGATCAGCCAGTCATCAAGGTATGGGTAGACTTGCATACCTCAACGTCTGAGGAAGGCTGCTGCCACCGTCATACACTTCGGGAAGACCTATGGGGATTCCAACAGGCCATAGGGAGGCATGGTGAATTGGCAGAGGCATTGCCCCACTACAAACCTGAGAAATCTCCTGTGACTGTGGAAGATGGAGATATGGAAATACACATCCTTTAAATAGAGGCTGGTGTACCAGCCTCCTGGAAACACGGAGAGAATTAGGGAGGCCAGGGAGACCATGCAGAACCTTGGTTTCTTGAGATATTTGTTGAGGCAATGCGGGTCCAGGATGGGCTGTAGACCTTCTCCCTTGGCCTTTGGGATTAGGGAATAATCGGAAGTCTCAAGGAACCTCCTTTATGGCCCCCACACAGATGAGGGATTGCACCTCCTGGAAGAGAAGTTGCTTGTGAGAAGGGTCCCTGAAGGGGTACGAAGGCGGGGTGGATGAAAATTGGAGGGTGTAATTGACTGTTATAGTACTGAGTACTCAACAGTCTGTTATATATGACCATCCTGGGCTGAAGGATGACAGGCAGTCCAAAAGCAAAAGGTGGGATAGATCTGGCAACGAGACTGGTGTACTGTCCTCGGGCATACCTTCCAAAGTCCTGCCTGGCCCCACTGGGATATCTATGCAAGTCTGACTGGGAGGCTGAGGCAGAAGGGAGGAGTTGGCATCACTTATAACCCTTCCCTTTTCCTTTGTAGGGCTCCTGCCTCAGAGGTGCTATGAACCTGTGTGAGGCTGCTGAGGCCAAAATGCTTCCTGAAGGCAGGAGGCGTGTAAAGGCCCAAGAAATGAAGGGCAGCCTTTGAATCCTTGAGGCCACGAAGCTTAGAGTCTATCTGTTCAGAGAACAGGGAGGTACCTCAAAGGGAAGGTCCTGGGTGGACTGCTGCACTTTGTACAGGAGGCCCGATTACTGGAGCCACAAACAGCACCTCAGGGTGATCGCTGATGCCACAGTCCTGGCTGCTGAGTCAGCTGCATCCAGAGCCGCCTGGAGGGAGGTCCTGGCCATTGCCTGACCTCCTTTAGGATGTCCGTGAACTTCTGCCTTGGCTCCTGCAGCAGGGAATCCTTAAATTTGGACAATAAGTCCCACAGGTTAAAATTGTACCTCCACAGTACAGCCTGCTGGTTGGAGATATGTTACTGGAGCCTGTCCATTGAATAAGCCTTGCATCTGAACAGGTCCACTCTCTTGGCCTCTTTATTTTTAGGGGTGGCACTCAACTGCCCCATCTGTCCCGCTCATTCGCCACCAACGTTACCAGGGACCCCGAAGAGAGTGATGCAAGTAAAGGTACTCAAACTCACTGGTTGGGACATAATACTTCTTCTCAGTCCTATCTGAGATGGGGGGGGGGGGGAGAGAGAGAGAGAAGAAAATCTGCTATAGTACCCTGACAGTCCCATCACTGCTTTGTTAATGGGCAGGGCCATTCTGGAGGAAGTCACCACAGCCAGGATGTCAATTAGGCTGTGCGCAGACTCCTTGACTTCCAGTCCCAAGTTCATGGTGACCCCTTTTCAGGAGCTCTTGGTGGGCCATGAAGTCATCTGGCGGGAGCAGAGTACGAGGGCCTGCAACTGCCTCATCCGGGGATGACAAGGGCTGCCTCCTCTTCCTCCACCTGCACCACGTCCATTGGGGCCATTTCTTGGGCATTGGCACCAGGGTCAATACTGGAGTCAGGGTCTGGTGCCAGATGGGACAAAACAGTGACTCACCTCTCGGATGGCACCAAGTATGAGCTGTGAGAAGGAAGGCCCAGTACCAGGGCAAACCCACATGGGTTTCAATACCGTCACTGCATTGGCCGGGGGGCCGGTACTGAAGTCCGGTGTGTAGGCTGGGTACCAGTAGGTCTTTGGAGTCCAAAGGAAAAATCATTCGCTCCACCTAAGAGGATTCTTCCCTTGAAGACCATGGCTGCACAGAACTCACTTGAGGAACCAGGGACCGGCGACAGGCCGGAGATTGCTATATCGGGACCATAGAGGACTTGTCCCGCACAGTGCTGCTGTTGAGCTCCCCACCCCTTGTTTCCTTCTATCCCTGGCTGCCTTGGCTGGCAGTGGGCAGTGAGGGATCAGCAGGATCAAGAGGGACATCAGATCCTTTGCCACCTGGAAAGCCTCCACTGTTGAAGGGGTCCACAGGTGTCTGCAGTCCACAGCCACTCCCAGGAGTTGGAGGCAGGTTCCAGATCGGACTCGGTACTCTAGGCAGAGTTTCCAGAGCCAACAGTGGCTCTGGGGAGGACGAGTGTTCCGGCACAGGTCTCACTACGCTGGTCATTCCCTGCTTGTCCCTCTTCTGCACCAAAGAGCGCCATCTCTCTGTGCTCTTATTCTTATGCTTTTTCCTCAGCACCGGGGGTGGAGAATGGTGCTGTGAAGAGTACAGTGCTCATGGAGCATTTTGCACTGAAGCTGAAGTGCTCAGCACCAATTCGGAGTGGCTCAGCTTCAAGACTGATCTAAGGGCTGCTTCCATGAGTAAGGCCTTTAGACAAATGTCCCTGTCATTTTGAGTGTGTTGTCTAAAGCCTCTGCAGATCTGACACTTCTCTTTAATCTGAGTTTCCCCGAGGCACTTTAGACAACTAGAGTGTGGGTTACTCCCTGGCATCAGCTTGCCATGGGAGGTAAATGGCTTGAAGCTGGGGACTGGGGCATGCCCAGCCCCTGGGGGCAAATGTCCCTCTGACAGGGACAACTATTAACACTACTATGTACACTAACACAGAATTATATACAGTAACTGCGCTAACTATACAATATACGACAGAAAAGTCCAAACCACTGGGAAAGAAGCCTTGCAAAAGCAAGAAGGATCACTCCAGGCAACCATCACAGGCAGTAAGGAGGAACTGAGAGGGTGCGAGACTGGCTCCAGAGGGTGCTAGAGCCAGTCCTATGGATATCACTGAGGGAAAAATCTCCATCAACTGTCCACGCAACCCCCCCCCCCCCACACACACACACCCACCCCTAGTACGGAATGGACATGAGCAAGCACTCGAAGAAGAACATGTTGATTTACAACTAAATAGAGCCTTTACACCAGATCTGATACATCTTTTTGCTACCTAGGAGGGTAACTTATAACTATATACGTTTATTTAAGCAATTATATAGCTTAATATTTCAGATTCTTATTAATTGTACATTTTTAATATGTTAGAAAATGATGAATGATACAGTGCTTATTTATTACATAATTAACTTTTTGTTCATGATTTGTGTCCAGCTAGGTTAGAATGGTAACTGGAATTTAAAACACACAAAATGTATAACTTATTTTTATGAAACAAAATACCATTAAATATTTTGAATTCACAAACTTCTCTTATCAAATCAATGTTTCATATTTACAACTAAGCTAATTATCAAAGGAACTGAGAGATTAAGTGTAGTCAGTGAACTGAACGGAGTATTTCAGGTTAGCTTGGGAAAATTTGCAAATATGCCAAATGAAAGTGATTGGAACTAAAGTTCCTACATGCCTGAGTCTCTTGAAAATGAGACAGTCTTCTAGGTTACTTAGGCGGTCCTTCAGATTTTTAAACTGATGCCTTCCTCCTCATTTTTAGTCATAGACCGGAAGAGAACAGATTAGTTTTCCTGCTTTTTCAACTCCCAGTCAGTCAGTCTCTCAGCTTTGAAAAAATATTCTCTCTGTGCTTGCAGAAGAGGCTACTGCGGTCAAAAACTGGTATAGCACTTTACCAAACTCCAGTTCCAAGTGCTTCGCTAATGACTTCTGATGGTTCAGTGGTGTCATTTAATTTTTATATTTTCCATTTAAAAAATGCAGACATGGTGAACATAAAATTCATAAATGTTCACTTATGAGTTTGCTTGTACTTTTCTACAATATGACCAAAAAGTGCACTTAACACCTTAAAAATTTGAAATCAAATCTATAACATGCCACCAACCAACATGACTCAATCTCTTTACCTTGCTGTAAGAGAAATAAAAAATAAGATACAAAATTGGTGGTAGTGTTAGATGCTGCCAAAATTCATTTTGGAATTCACCATTGGCCTACATATGCATTAACCGTGGCGTCACATATGTAAAACAAGAAGAAAATGTATGTTTTTACTTGAATACTAGGGCTACAGTAAATACCCAGGGAGTGTAGAAGCAGTGTTGCTCGTTAAGTATGTAGCACTCTATCTTTTCATCAGTACTGAATTAATACAACACCCAGGTGTTATAGAGCACTGCAGAAGCTATCTTCCAGGTCTGGGACACCTACATTTGTTTAAGTTCTTACTTTTCTTTAAAGTAATGGGGACAGCCCAAGTATCCATGACAAATTCCAATTGTGGTGTTCACACTCCACCTAATTTTCCCTTGTAGTTTCAACTGTATGCACATTCTTCATTTTCTACTCTAAATTATTTTGTAATGTTGCAACTAACATGAACCTAAAGATAGCAGTATTCCAATGGTAGGCAGAGTAATTCAGGTACTGTCTTCATTCAGAACACAACCTATTAAATAGCCTGAATACCTCTGGGCAAACAAATGGTGCACTGTGATAATACCATATCCCTGCACTGACTTGCAGTGTTATATAATGGTTTCCCCGTGCTCTAGGCTTGGGTTTCAAATGCTCTCCTCACTGTTCTGCCAATGAAGTCAGAACAAGTACATCCCTAATTAACATGCTTTTTTAAAATAATGGTGTCTTGTCTCACAGACACTCCATTTAATCTGGTAACTTCAAGGGAACTATAAATGTAGCATTTAACAGCACTATGCCTAATACAAAATATCAAAACAATAAAGAAACTGAAAGAAAAATATACACGAAGCCACATTAGTGAAAACCAATAAAGCAGGTTAGCTGTTCAGAGTAATTAAAATGTACTGTGATTTTAGATTAAAAAATAGGGTAACTGCCCCTGACTGGATAACATATAATAGCGGTACCCTCCCTCTGCCCAAAAAGGGAGGCGTGTGGGGGGTAATTCTTTATACAAATACCATACTTTGCTGAATAGGTATGAGAGCTTTCTGTGCTGGACCAAAGGATCAGGAATACTTTAATTAGGTTTTTCTTGCTTTGTTTATTTGATGTATTCTGAATTGAGAAGGTATTCTCTAGGACACTTAAAAAAAGATTGCAGCAGAAGGACAAGAAACAGTTTAAGATAATATGGTGTCACAGTCTAGGATTTAGGCATGTTTCTGCTATTCAAAAGATTTTATTTTGTTTGATAAAGCGAGGGGAAACTCAGCAAAACTTAATATCCATAGCTAGAGAAGGGTTATTCACAGCACTGCAGGGATTGAAAAGTTTTCTTTCTGATTATTAATCCAGGACTAGTTCTTAGAAGAATCAGTCCGCCAAAATATTTCTAGCATGGTCAGGTCATGAAATATTGGACCTTAAAATGTAAGTGTCATCAAATAATTTATGAACTTAATATTCATTATTTAATATTCACTATGCATTACTTCCTAATCATTTCACAAAACTAAAAATAATACAGTCAACTTAAAAATAGACAGTTTAAAAAAATAAAGTTAATTTCAAATACATTTATTATCTGGATTAATGTAGCGCATAGCAGCCCGAGTCATGAACCAGGACCCCACTGTGCAAAGGACAAAAAGATGGTCCCTGCCTCAGAGAGCTTACAATCTAAGTATAAGGTAAGAGAAGACAAGTGCATAGAGACAGGGGAGTACAAGCAAAACAGGGAGACAACATTGCTCAGCATGACAGGCAGTGGTTTCAGCACCCCAGCAGCCTGTTTGTGCAAGGGACAGCATGTGATAAAGCATGAAGGTGCTTGTTTGAAAATCTGTCAAAGGGGTGACGGAGACTGGTATTGTTGGCCAATCAGAGGCAGGAGTTGACATCTTGATAGTGAATGAGAGATATGTAGGGAGAGGATATGCACACCATGAAATGCCTTGAAAGTGAAGACAAGTAGCTTATATTTGATGCCATACAGAAGGATGAGCCAGTGGAGAGATGCAAAGAGAGAAGTCACATAGCCAAAGCAAAGGGCTAAGAATATGATCTTTGCGGCAGAAATTATGAATGGATGTGAGTAAGGCAAGACTGCATTTGTCAAGGCCAGAGAAAGAGATACTACAGTAACTGAGACATGAGATGAGGAGAGCCTGAATGATCGTTTTAGCCGTGTGGATAAACAGGAAAGGCCGTATCTTAGATATGTTATGAAGAAAAAATCAGTAAGATTTAGACAAAGATGGACCAACTTTTATTGGACCAACTTCTGTTTGTGAGAGAGACGAGCTTTTGAGCCACACAGAGCTCTTCTTTCAGTCTGGGTTCACAGTCAGTTTTTTTCCAGAAGCAATCAGTGTAATGATCAAGAGTGCGGTTTTGTCCATTCGATGGTGTCCAGTCAGATGATTCTTTTTTCTTATGATTGTCAGTAGGGATGTGGTAATTGTGAGTGGTGATGTCGTTGTTGTGAAAGAATTCTTTGAGGTGGAGATGGTGGAAAAATTCTGCTTCTCAACGTTAGTATGGTATCAGGAGTTCAGTCCCTTAGAGCAGTGGGTTTCAAACTTCTTTTCTCATGACCCAGTTGAAGAAAATTTGATGCCTGTGACCCAACATAATTTTATCTTTTGACTACAGTTCTCATAAAATCATAATATTGCAATACATTCCAGCTTAACCCACTTTACATAACTAAACACCAGACAAAGCCATTTACTTTTAAACAAAAACACTACAAAGGCGATGAGGTTGAGTTTCACTTAATTAATTTGACTGGTGGGCCTGTTTGTTCCTCATGATCTCATTCAAGTCAGGATCACAGGATGGAAGGGCTACCCGCATATCAGGTTCACTGTTCAGTAGGGTTCTTTTGTTTTTAATCTTGTTATAGTTGAAAAGCCCACTTCACACATGTAGGTTATTGTGAGTGAAAGGCAGCAACAAGAGCACACTTACTTTACTTAGCAGTGGATATTCTTTGGAAACACTGATCCAAAATTATGACAAGTTTATGGACTTGTGCCGTGTTTTCAGAGTGTTATCACAGGTGAGATGCAGCAGTTCATTCTCTTGCTCAGGCATCAGTTTTAACTCCATTGTTGCCTCAGGGTTTTCTAAAGCAAATGGATCTTTCACCCAGTGTTTTTTATTCAAATATTCAAACTTGTTTATTGGGAAATAGCGACTAAGAGAGACAGACAGAACGAACAGTGAGATGTAACTGTATGATAGTTTTCATTTCATTCACTTTTTCCTCACTGGGTGTTACTCTCCTCAGTGTGTTGTAACAGTGCTGGGAACATGTAGTAGCTAGGCCCATTACTTTTCAGATGTGCTTGCCATAGTGCCAATGACTTTTAAATTACTTGTATCTTTTCACAATATTGAAACAAATCATTGCATCTTCTTTGTAACTTCAAGTTTAGTTCATTTAAAACTGAGAAAACGTCAGCAAGGTATGACAACTTTATTAACCAACTGGCACTGACAAAGTTGCCACGTTAGACTCTTTCACCAAAAAAACATGAATCTCATTCTTGAGTTCATACACCCTGGTAAGCACTCTGCCCTGCAACAGCCACCTTGCTTCAACGTGAAACAGTAAATGCATGTGTTCCGCTCCCATGTCTGAGAATAGTGCTTCTAAAAGCCTGCTGTTAAGTGAGCTCCCTTTAATGAAGCTTACGATTTTGACTGCTTTCTTCAGTACTGCCATAAGATCAGGAGGAATACCCCTAGACGCCAAAGCTTCACGGTGAGTGAAACAATTGTGATTCCAAACAATGTCATTACCAGCTGCCTCAGATTTTTTTCACAACTACACTGTTCTTTCCGGTCATATTTGCTGAACTGTCACTTGTTATTCCTTTACAGTTACCCCATTCCAGTTTGTATTTCCAACTACGCAGTCATTCAGTGCATCAAACATCTGTGCCCCCACTGTATTTGTTGGTAGGGTCAGACAGCACAGCAAATCCTCCTTAAAATCATCTTGCGATATGTACCTCACATAAACTAACAGCATTGCGCAATCCAAAATATCAGTACTTTCGTCAAGTTGTATAGCAAAATACCCAACTGTAACCACGCTACCAGTTGAGCTTCCAAATTTTCTGCAATATCATGTATTCGCCGAGACACTGTGCTATCACTGAGAGGAATACTTTTCCATTTTTCAGCAGACTTCTCATCAAAAATTGTCTGCACCATATCTACAGATGCTGGAAGAATAACTTTTCCCAGCAACTGTATGGGCCATTTTCACTTTTGCCACACGATATGCAACCAAATACAATGCCAGTTGTGCTTTATCGTTCAAGGTGGTTGACCTGCTGAGAACCTGACCTGATAAGTTTCTGTGTGACAAATCACCCCATATTGGTGCACATAACAAAATTAATGGGGTGGGGCTGAGGGGTTTGCGGTGAGGGAGGTGGCACAGGGTAGGGCAGAGGGTGGGTTTCGGGGGTGAGGGCTCTAGGGTGGAGCTGGAGATGAGGGGTTCAGGAGGGGGCTCAGGGGTGGGGCAGAGGTTTGGGATGCAGAGGGTGAGGGCTCTGGCTGGCGATATGGGCTCTGGAGTGGGTGCCAGGGATGAGGACTTCGGGGTGCAGGCAGGCTGCTGCAGGGCTGGGGCCAGAGGACTCCATCCAGCCCTCTCCCAGTCGGCAGCAGCTAGCTCCGGGGGAAGGGCCTCTCTCCCCCTCTGCACAGAGTTCCGGGGGAGGATCCCTTTCTCCCTGCCAGCAGCAGCAAGCTCTGGGGCTGGGGGAGAGGCCCGCAGCAGCCCTGCAAACCCCAACTTGCTCCACTACCCAGTTCCTCCCCACCCCCTACCTCTCTCCTCTCCAGGTCCCTGCTGCGCTGCTATTTAGAGTGCTGCAAAGCACAGATCATTATAATCTGAATAAGCAAGGAGACCCTGTGGCTGACATTCTGCGACCCAGTACTGGGTTGCAAACCGTACTTTGAAAAACACTGTGTTAGATAGTACAGATAATTCAGCTCCAGTGGGGGGCAGTCTTGATAAATTGATGATGTTTGGGTGTCATGTAGTGTCCATGTGGCGGGTACCGGTGCCATGCTTTCTCCTAGAGGTGGTATTCTGTGGGATGTGGAGTAGTTATAGTTGGTTCCACTTTTTGTTTTTGTGCTGGATGGCTGTTGTCAGGTTTTTTTGATCGATGTTTTAGATTTCTTTAATGACTTCCAGGTAATCTTCCTGGGTTTGTTTTTTTTCCAGTGTGTGGGGAGCATGTGATGATTTCCTGTTTGAGGTGGTCCCTTCTGGAGTATGTGAGGTGCAGTAAGTTTCTCTGAAGTCCGTTAAAGACAGTGAGACCCCTGGGGATGATGTATTGTTTCTTGCATTTGCTCAGGAAGTGGTTGTCACTTAAGTTTTTGCTTCCTTTTTCTTATTGCGGAGTTTCCATTTCAGACAGTTAAATTCAGTATCTTCCATTGTTGCATGCAGTGAAGTTGTAGAGCCTGTCAATCCCAGGATATAAGAGTGACAAGGTGAGTGAGGTAATATCTTTTATTGGGCCAACTTCTGTTGGTGAGAGAGACAAGCTTCCAAGCCACACAGAGCTCTTACAAAAACTTACAAGAGCTCTGTGTGGCTCGGAAGCTTGTCTCTCTCACTAACAGATGTGGTCCAATAAAAGAGGTTGCCTCACCCATCTTGTCTCTCTAATATCCTGGAACTGACCCAGCTACAATTACAGCGCATACAACTTCAATAAGATTTAGACATATCCTGGTGGTAAGGATGTATAGAAGTCTGAGTCAAAGATGAAACCCAGATTATGAGCTTGAGTGACAGGCAGAATGGTGGTGTTGTCTACAGTGACAGAGAACAGAGATAGGGGAGAAGGCTTGAGGGTGGAGAGGACATTAAGAGCTCTGTTTTAGCCATGTTGATCCTGAGCTGACAGCTAGACATCTGTGAGGGGATGTCAGAGAGACAGGCGGAGATTTTAATTTGAACAGAAGGAGGTAGGATAGAGTTTAATTTGAGTTTGTGGATGAAATTACCCAGAGATAAGGTGAAGAGGGAGAAGAGACATGGATCAAGAAAACCCCACAGAAAGCTGAAGGGGTGTTCAGGAGGATCCTCTGAAGGACAAGCTGAAGGAACGACTTGAGAGATAGGAGAACAAGGAGAGAACAGAGTTATGGAAGCCAAGGGAGGACAAGATTTCAAGAAGAGAAAGGTTGATGGTGTTAAAGGCAGCTGACAGGTTAAGGAGGATCAGGATGGAGTACTGATTCTGAGCTTTGGTTAGGAAGAGGTCATTAGAGACTTTGGCAAGAGAGGTTTCATTTCAGTGCGAAGGATGGAACCCAGATGGTGAGGCTTGAGGATGGAATTGGAGGAGAGGAACTTCATACAGCTCTTGTCAATAAAAAGTTCAATGAGCTTAGATGTGAAAGCGAAAAGGGTGATAGGGTAGTAGCTGGAGGAACCAGGGTTCAGAGGTGAGGGCTTTTTCTGTATCTGTGACAGGAGAGAAGGAAGAAAGAGCTGTCGGAAGGGAAGGGGAAGTTCATGTCATATTTGTCAATTTTCTCACCCAGAGTTCCCCTACCAATTGGGATTTTATATTTTTAAATATAAAAATATATATTTATTATATATATTATTATATTATTATTATTAATAATATATATATCCTATTTTTAAAGTGGCTTCCTCTTCCCTGTTGTGTGAATTGTCCACAAAATAAAAAGAGAGACTCACTATTGAGAGGAAACAATGAAACTGATTACACAAAGTGCTGTCAAATGCAAAATCATTTCTCAAATCTTTTTGTTATAGTAATTGTACCTGCTACTTGGAAAACAATTTTAAGTGAAAAAATTTCAGGGAGAAGTGTGATTTCCAAGTTGATAGCCCTGCTTTTAAAAAAAAAAAAAATGTTAGTATGGTTTGGGTTCCTCACACCACAAAAGCTGAGCAGCCACGTGAGTCTTATGGGGCTGATGATGTCATGAATAGCTCGTCTTTCATGTTCGAGAGACGCCTCTATACAATTCAGCTAAGAGGAAAAAACAGTGGATGATAGGAAAAAATAAAGGTAAATTGAGAAAAAAAAATCAAATGTTTACAATTGCCCAGGGTCACAATTAAATTAGTTACTCCAAATACAGTTTTCTTTCCCTCCCTCCAGCTACTTCTACTACAGCACAATATTTAGAAGCTACCAAGAATCATAGATTAACTCTTGGGTCTCCAAGTTTTCAGTTTGTGTTCAGCACTAGCTAACACTGGTCCTGGCTTTACTAGTTCTCAAAAGCTGGTGGTCAATAAAAACTAGGTCAGATTTGAGGAGAATGAGGTTAAAAAAATGCAAGGTGATAACAGAATGATGTAATTTTAAGGCACAATAGTTCATGTGTTACTAACATTAGAAAATAATGTCATTCACCACTGGAAAGTTGGATTCATTATGAGTATACAACAATCACTTTTAACCCAGGTGGTTTGTAAGGTATCAAAGTCTTAAAATAGTCACTAGCTCCTCAGACAGCACTAGTGTTTTGGCATGGGCCCAGAATTTTATATAGCAAGTTCTGGATCTCAGATCAGTGTAATTGTTGGTCCCTTTTCTGCATCAGGAATTTTAGTCTCATCAGACCAGGTGAGATGGAGTTCAAGACCTGCTCTGTTCTGAGTTTATATTTTTCAGAAAGCTCAATCCTTCCCCTTCCTCTCTTTCAGGGGCTAGAGGTAAAGATTAACTACACTCTTCTACAACCATCTTGACAGGTTTAGTTAAAACTAGGCGTGGAAGGATCATATATTTGTATTGGTAAATGCTGATTTCACTGAACACACGCACAAACAGATGACAAAATATTTCCATCGATAATCAGGATTTACAGATAGGCAAAGTAAGAAAAATGCTGTCTGAGAACGTATTAGAGTTTGATTTAAGGATATTTATTTTGTATATTTTGACATGTGATGTTGACAATTTGTGTTTTAACAGCTATAAAGCTTTAACTCTTTGAATTTCAACATCTATTGTCCTTATTTAATTATTGTCTGGCCCCTGCATAATTTCCTGGAATTGTGAAAATTTACATTGGTAAAAATTGGGGAAAAAAATGCTTAAAGCTCATACTTTTGCATAACTGAAAATTTAAATGGATTAAAAAAAAGCTTAAAAAGGAACATTGATTTATCTGTTGCAATTATACAAAAATAAAAACTGAATTCTGCCAAGCTCATTTAAAACATGTCACCTTTCAGGCCTATACAAGGTTGTCTGAGAGCTCACAGTAGTTCTCAAAATACATTTATACATATATGAAGCAGACCCCAGGCCCAGCCCCTTCAGGCCAAAGGATCTAAGCATAGTTACAGAGTTCAACCCACCTTAGCTTCTTAGACAGTGCCCAATCATTAAGAAAGCAGTTATTCTTTTGTTTGCCTTGTTTGTGTGTCAATGCCCCACTTCCCAAGAGTCACAAATGAACCTATAAAACAGCATCTTATATCTTTGCCTATACAACCAGTCTATAAGCAGCCAGTTAAGATCCAAGCTCCTTTCCTTAATTCCAGGGAGTTTCAATCTATTTAAGCCTTAGAATACTTCTTTTAATGCAGACATATGCTACCAGCACAATGATAATTAAAGCTGGAAAAATACCCCAGAGATTTTCAGCTATTGGATAGAGCAGAATGTGACATGCAGAGTAGATTGATAATAAAACATTGCTGTTCCAGAAGATTAATTTTTCTTGTCATTTCTAAAGCAACTAACTGTAGGTACATTACTCCTACTTCCTGACACTTTTTTCAACCTCCAAAAGTTTAGAGAGTGCTAGGGGAATGACTGCTGAACAGAAGGAAAGCTGTTCACTGTTATTCTTCTCTGGGAAGAGGAATGGGCTGGAGGCTTTGGAACAAAGAAAAGCAAGGTATTATATGGAATATCTGATACATATCACTTTGCAGCCTCAGCAGTTTTGCCAAGAAAATGGATAGGGGTCATATGGTAAATCTGAATCACTTTCATTTAAAGAGGGGAAAAAAATCTGAAAAATGGAAATGGCTTAAATTCATAAGACATCACTTAAGACACTATTATGGCCCCACCCTCTTCTCTAATTTCAATGAAAAGGAGGAAAGAATCTCTGCAATAGACTTTACAATCAAGAAGGAAGGAATTACTTTTAGGCAATGGGTTAAATTCTACAGGGGAGGTGCACAAAGAGTGTAAATTCAGCCTACATATGCAAATTAGTCATTTTTTAGCCAAGATGACATCCAGCAGTATAAAATGTACTAAGACAGACCAGTGTTAATGCCAGGTACAGTGGGTGGAACTTGCAGTAAACCCATTTCTCTTATTTCCAAACCATTTGGCTGTCACTAGGTACTCTTACTCACCCTTACCACAAACATCTTCTTGTTTTGGGGACACTGGATTGGTCCTCATGACCTTCCCCCCTAGAGAACCCACCACAGTTATACAATTTTACCCCGTGTCTCTGAAATTAGTTTAATTTCCTCTTCAATTCCTTTGATTTTCCCTATATGAATAGAATCCCAAAGTATCCCAATATTAAGTGTACGGAACAGGCAATTTTCTAAACAGCATTGGAAATCATATTCCTATTGACTATATTCAGTAGAAAACCCACATACCCTACAGAAGTATATTTTAATTACCCTACAAGAATAGAGTTCTGGCGATATTCAATAGTAGCAATTACCGGTACTTAACAGCGCATTTTAAATATTTTACTTAATTATATTTTATTGAATATATGGATTTCTTTTTTAAAGATAAATGGAACATTTGTAGTTGATGAAACAATACTTAATCTCTCATCATAAGACAAATCCATACAGTTGGCATTATATCTCCATTTAGAAGGAGAAAAATTCCATTTTCTCTTGTTTAGTATTGTTTCTTGTCTGAGGTAGAAGTGTCTAAGAACAAAACGCAGAAGGTAGGTGAAAAGGATGCAGAAGGAAAGAAGAGGACTAAAATAAATAGAATACTTGTACGTAATTTTCCACTCTTTCCCCATTCTAACTTTTAAATGGATGTAACAAACAATAAGAAAACATACAGATGAGGTGAATTTTCCTTATGGGAAACAGAACTAAGCAATGGTAAGTATGAAATTTTCATTTAACAGGAATTGGAGAACAGAGTTGAGGCAGAGAGCCACTAAAATACCTATACTGCATAAAGAGTATCTTAACTAATCTTCAAAACCCCCTTTTAGTTGGAGATGAGCAAGGGGAGACTACAAACGGCTGGACCGATCACACGGCTGGGAGAATGGCCCTCTTGAAAATTAACCAATCCTTGCTGAATGAAGGGAGAAAGAGTCATAAGTCCCGGGGGTCCTTGGTGACTTACAGTTTTACTGCACCCCAAAATATATTCACAAAAGTGGAATGTACCAAAAAAGCAAATGTATACAAAAAAATGTAGATACACAAAGGTTGAAATCTAAACTGAACTACCATACAGTGAAAGTGAATAGATCTGATCATGTAAGTCAGCCCTGTGGTTCTCAACCTTTGTCCATACTGGAATCCCCACTCCCATTTTGCTAGGACTTAATCAGGATCTCTGTCCCATTTACAAGTATGGGAAGTGCAAGGTATCCATGACCCCCAAATTGAGAACCTCTGGGCTAGCCTATTAGAGAAACAGGGGAGATTAAAAGCTCCAGCATCTGAAAATGTAATGTAATTGAAACTGACTCCAGCTTCTGGTAAAGCAAGGGGAAATCTTCTACTGCCTATTACTATGTGCAATATAAGATAGAGAAAGGTATCTCTCTAGGGAACTAATGTGCTCCCCTGAGAGGAGCTCTGATAACAGAGGAAATTTTCAGTGAGAAAGGAATTGTCTCCTGTAGGGAAAATACTCAAGGTGACTCACTGCTATTAATTGGCAGTCCCACATCAAGTCTCTTTTGACTGGAAAGATGATCTTCTAAAGTAAATCAGAAGAAAATCTTTTCGGATCAGACAAAGATCAAATGTCTAAATGCTAAAGCAGAGAAGACTTCCCTAATAGTCAGGGGGAATCCATTTCTCATTGGGAGACCAATGGAGATAGCAGATTCCCAATGACTGTAGCTTGGTTAAGTCTCTACAGACTTAGAAGATCTTTCAGTTAAACCAGTCCACCAAAGTATACCACCAGGCCACTTAAAAGTGGCTCTTACAGCTCTGAGGTACCTGAAGCCACTGGAACTCAAAGTGTCCCACCTATAAGAAAAGTGACACAGAATGGAGAATCCAAAGTCACCCCAGTGTTACAGGCTTGGACATGAGGAGAACTGGGTCTTCAGAGATTTACAAAGGAACTATCCCATAATGACTTAGTGCAGTAGAGCTCTGACTTTGCAACCTGTGGCTAGATTGGTGGAGGGACCTTGGAGGGAACTCTTGCTAGCTGCAAAACAGCCTGACTGGTTGGGTGGAAGGCAGCATAAACTTTCTAAATGTCAAAAGGCACTCAAATACCAGTGATGGGCACCCTAAAAGACTTTAAATAGATGAGAAAAACTGGCATCCCCAAAAGACACCCCCACCACAAAGGAAACCTTCCACACAGGGACTTAACTACTAAGTGAATGGGGTCAAGTTCTGACCCAGCCCCTCTGTAATCTCCCAAGAAGTGCATGAGGTGCAGGGAAGTACAGTAGCATGTCCTTCTGAAGTTGCTCAGACTCCGCCTTACATCTCTTCAGCTTCCCAAAAGGGGTCTGCTCAGCATAGATAAGGCAGCATGCTCTTCTGAAGGGATTCAGATTCAAACTTCCATCTTTCCAGCTTGCTAGTGGATCTACTTGCTGGCAAGAGCAATATGCTGCTGTGCAAGCAAGAAGCAATACAGGGCGGAGCGATATGTCACAGGAACAGTACACACTTACTGATCAGAGGAGGACTGATCCTAGATGAACTAGCATCTGAGCTCAGAGGAAGGTGTGACCCACAACCTCATTTCCCTACATGACACAGGCTGTGGAATTGAAAGCAGAGCTCCTCTCTACCTTCCTCTCCCTCTGATTTTCCTTCTCCAGACACATGTTGTCCAGAAAGAAGACAAGAACGAACAAAAGCTGGGAAGAAGACAAGTTAAACTTCTTAGACTAAAAAGATGTAGGGCTGCACTCTGCTTTGAGAATAGAGAAGCAAAATTACTGAGAGGGAAGGCGGCAGGCTGGTGCCTTTATACTAGCATTGACAGTTAGTTCTCTACTTCCTTAGTTTGTGGTAGGTGGAGCAATAAGGTTTACTGTAAGCATTTATTATAGGACAGGGAAAAAGAGACATTATGAGAGTAATGGTTTTACTCTTTCAATGGAAAAATGTCACTGTTTCTGAAAGAGTAGAAGTTTTAGAAATCCATCTAAAAATGTTTGAAAAAAGGCATATCTGAACTTCAACGGGGCTCTGTCACAGGCCTCCAAGGATATGTCTACATTGCAGCTGGGAGGAAGCTGCCCAGACCAGGCAGAAAAAAAAACGTGCTAGCTCTACTTGAACTAACATGCTAAAAGTAGCAGGGTGGATGGGGCAACTTAGGCTGGCCACCACAGTATGAACCCAGGATTTCAGGTGGGTTTGTACTCTGGAGGCTATCCTGTGCTGCTGCCCATGCCATAACATTCACAGTGCTATTTTTAGCACCGTAATTCAAGTACAGCTAGCACATTTCGGTCTACCCAGGCTGAGAGGCACGCTCCTAGCTGCAGTGTAGGCATATCCTAAACAGTATGCTAGTTTATAATCTTACCCATCCAGAATTTTTCCCTCATGAAGCCTAGGACACAGTATTGAATTACTGTGGTATGCTTCAAAATCTTCTGCTATTCACTTAAAATAATTGCACTGTGTGTGACAGTTGACTTATATGCAAATGTTTCAAGTTCTTCAGTCATTCCATTTGTTTATATTTGCTTGAATTGTAATCTTAGTCTTTGTTACATTCAGCAACTTCAAATACTGTAGTACCAGACTGAAAAAAGGTAGTGCTGAAATCCTGCTTCATTTATTCTGAGGGGAAAGTGGAGTTGGAAGAGAATATGAGCATTAAAATTTTAAGAAGGGGCTAATGCTCTCCATCAAACTCTGGCAAGATCTGAGAAAGTATGAAGTCTGGAAGAAATTCAGAAATATATTCCCTTCCTATATAATTTACTTTAAAATAGACATGCATCATGTTCCATTCTAATGATTTTCTCTTACCTAACTGCAAGATAAACACAGAATGTTAAACACGTTGTGGAACAACAGATAGGGGAATAAGCAGTCAATGGTCTACAGGGTTTATAGAAGGAAAAAAGTATTTTTCTGGGATTAGAGGATTTCAAGCTTACCGTGCTACAACTAAAAACTGGTCAATCTGACGATCAGTAAGGGGGCTATCTGGATCCCATACTTTTACTTCCAGCTTTGCCTGCTCTCTGTCATCTAATTCTCCTGTCAAAAAGGTAAATGGGATAAAACACGTATTTACAAGGTTGCTCTTTGTGCACTTCTTATACCAGGCTTAAATAATATACTGTACTTTAAATATAAAAAGAATTAAATCAGCAGTTAACCATTTAAAATTTAATATTGCAATATCACTTCCAGCCTAAAATTAGCATTTTAACTTGCTTAGAAAAAGTATCAACACAAAAGTATAGAAACAAAGAAGTTTAATAAAACTTGACAAGAGTTGGAACCATGGTTCCACCGTCCATTGTATTTTTTTAAATGGTTTCCCAGCCACAGCAAAAATTAGTGTTACCTCTCAAACAACTTCAGCAATTAAATGCTATTATGTTATTTTTCTCTTTTGAACATGCCTCAAAATAGAAAATACTGCAGAACAAAGCTAACTACTCTCAGCCCATTGACATGATTTTGGTAAATCTTTATTATTAAATTATTTCTGGCCCCACTTTTTCCTCACAACCACTACTTTGTCCATACTCTTAAAACAATGACTCTTATTCTCTGTTAACCAGTTATAGTTCTTGCAATTTAATAAATAAGTTGATGGCACACAAAAAAGTCATTAATTTCCCAATTAAACTCATTTGAGTCAAGCACAGCTACAAGCATTATTTTAATATGGCTACTGTGAAAAGAATCTTCTCTTGTATCAAGACTGTAGTTTTGTTAAGTTTTAGTCTCTTCTAGAAAGCATTTTTCATTTTTATTTGCTTTTAATCATTTCTATCTTCCTTTGTTAATAAACTTGTTTTACTTTAAATCTAAGCCATGCCAGTACTGCATTTGTGTTAATGTGATAAGCTGTGTATTTTGTCTCTTTAGAGGAGCAAACAAACATTATTATTTCTTTGACTGTTCCACAAGAGACCTGGACACTTCAGGGCTGACAGATCTGGAGAAACTCAGGACTGAAAGTATGTTAGGGTCACCCCTGCATACGATAACTGGGTGATCGTGACTAGAGTGGGGCTATTGCGTTGTAGGCAGGCTCCTGGGGCAAGAGTGCAGAACCAGGGCTTCACAGCATGCAGACACTCAGGATACTCCATGCTAATCTGCTGGCTGTTGACACCCAGGCTGTGAGCCACAGCAGCAGAGCATTTCAGGCACCCAGGGTTATAAAGCAGGCGATCACAACCCCTCACTGGTCTGGATTGCAACCCAGAATGTGACAGCAATGCATAAGGCTGAAACAATGCCAGCACTTTCAGACATTTTTCACAATGGGTGCAAGGACAAGCTCAATGTGTTATTTGTACAGCAAAGTAGAAAAGCAATGGGTAAACATACTTCTACTGCCCTTCCAAAAAGCATATTATGCAGGACATGCTTTTCTAAAATATGCCCGTTCTCGAAGAAATTGAGAACAGTAGCATGCTATTAATCTTACCAAATACACCAGTTATATTCAGACAGTAGGATGCAAATAATATATCAAGAGCACATTTCACAAGCACGATGTATTTCATGTACTGAGAACAAAAAAGGTAAATGGGCCTCCTCTGATAAAGAGTCAATAGAGAGTGGTCTTCCTCACGTGATTTTACACATTTTAAGAGAGCTAATTCACATTTAAATGTAAAATCCAGCACTGACAGACATATTGTGGATTTCTGACACTCTCTGGTGGGATTTTTTGTCTATAAACTTATGAATGGGTTACACACTTGTCTATACATTCAAGCTTTTCTATTTGTGACAGATATATAGTGGGAAACCTACTCTTAGATTACTTATGTATTATCATTACAAAAATAGTTAACATTTTTAAAAATATCTTTCACTGTGTTTAACTAACCACCACATCCTGGAAAATGCAACTGTATGGAAGTGAGAAAAGGATATAAAATATACTGATATGTGGTATGCCTCTCCATGAAGTGAAAATCATGTCACACTCTGGGTTTCCATCCCAAACATTCCAGATCCCAAAAATCCAGCTTTGCAATACATATGCCTCTCACTTCAATGAAAGGGAACAAAACTCTATAGCTGTAACTACAAAATGCTGCTTTATATGTTGGCAAAGGTATATAACCGCAATATTTCTAAGCTTCATGCCATCTGTGATTGTAATAGTCACAAGTAGGAAATGAGAAATGGGACACATATGTACAAACGTACACAATGTAAAAAAAGTGCTAATACAACTATTACATTCAGAAAATGTAGAAGGGTAAGCTTTTCAACAGCAATGTTACCTCTGCCAAACTGCACATATGAACTCCTTTCCATTCCTGATTTTCTGGTAAGAAGGTAGTACGTTAAGCCAAACATTTATATCAGAAAATGAGGAAATGAAAATTAAACATACGTGAAGGCAGGCAAAGTTAGCTTTGCTGCAGAAATCTTTCAAAAACTGCAGAAATAAAAATTCCATTCACTGAACTAACTGGAATAGGAGAGGCCTTCAGCACACAACAAATAATAGAAAACTTTGTAGAACCTTCAAAATGGTCCAGACCAGCTTCACCCGTTACGACCCAGCATTACCCATTCTTTAACAAAAACCTCTGCTAGACCATGGAGATGACCCACAGGGCTCTGGCAACTTTCATATTTTTCATATATGGCATGGTTTCCCAAATATCCTGTTCTCTTTAATTATTTTGTTTTATACATTCTGGTGTGCAAAATGCTGTGGAAAAATATGCATTCTGGGGCATCATAAGAGAGCGGAGCTCATAAGTGCAACCTCTTTTTTTCTTTGCAATTCATCTTAAGCCTACAACAATGGCATGCAAGCTGGAAAAGAGCTAACGGAACTCATTAAAGACTTAACTATCCTGATAAACTTGATTTTAAAGTACTACCAGCCCTTTGGCACTGCAAGAGCATAGCAGAGTGAGAGCGCGGTGTAGTAGAGTCCCCATAAAGGAAAATGGATACCTAAATAAATGGACAAATTAGAGCAACACACAAGTCCTGTGAAATCACAGATTAGTATTGTTGCAGATGTTAAGAACGACTGAAAAGTCAAGGCAAAGGCTATACAATTTACATACTGGAGGACAGAGAGGATGAAAGTACACCAGAGGGTTTTTGAGAAATGGCTGCCAGGAGAATTTGGAGTTAATGTGGAAGATTCCCCCTTGTACGTAGCTGGAACATATTGCATAATAATCAGGAGACTTAAACTCAGTATGGAAAGAGGAGGGATAAACTGTGGTTTTACTCTTGATGAACTTATATTATGAGACGAATCATGCCATTTTCAGATAGATATGAATTTTTTAAAAGGTCATTGAATGGATGCATGCACTCAGTGGATGCATCCACCCAACATACCATAAACGTAATGTAACTAAAGTATATGCTTTTAATTTTAAACTTTGAATAATCTGAAAACTGCAGAATAACCCAATAAAAATACAACACTGGGGATTAAGTCCTGGGTCCATTCGAGTCACTGGCGAAACTCCCATTGACTTTAGTGGAGCCCAGGACTTCACCCCAGGTTCCTCTGTGGTAGAATATGATTAAGGGTTACTACCCTTACACTGTATTGTGTATCTTTAAATTTGGCAGACCCTATCAAGGATAAAATTGAATACATATATTTGTTAACAGCTTTTACCTTGGAGACTTTTTAATTTGTTTTAACTGGAAGGTACACAGGTTGAACAGGACTACCTGGTCAAAGCTTGATGGCATACCCATACATTATTAAGGCTATGTCTACACTGGCAACTGAATGACAAAACTTGTGTCTTTCAGAGGTGTTAAAAAACAAAACATCACAGCCCCCACCCTCCAACAACAAGTGCAGGTGTGAACAGCTCTTTATGGGCAGGAGCGCTTTCCTGCTGACAACGCTGATGCCGCTTGTTGGGGATGGAAGTTTGTCGTCAGCAGGAGAGCCGACAAACAGCAGCTACACTGCGACTTTTAGTGACACGGCTGTAGCAACACAGCCATGTCGCTAAAAGCTGGGTAGTGTAGATGTAGCCTAAAACTGGAGATTTCTGGACATAAAAGGAATTCTAAACTTTATATTGTAGGAGGCATTTGTTCTAAATTCTCACAAGGGCAGTGTACTAAAGGTACTAAAGATTCTGCATTCAGGACTATATTGTGCCAGGCTCATCCTGAAAACTAGTGTGCTGGATTATATTAATATAGGTTATAAATATGACTGGTGCCTGAATTATTTTCCCCTTAGTAATGATTCAGTGCCTTATTTCTAGTGTTTCTCTTTATCATGTACAAATTAAGATCTATTTTCGGTTAGTCACTTTAGACAAACAGATGAAAAACTAATTGCAACCATAATACCAACTTTCAAATAGAAGAGTATAAAAAGAAAGGAATGAAGATCAAATGCAGTTGAAGCCTGGATTCCAGTAAGACAAATTAAAGGAAATTAAATAATGCAGTTACTCAACATTAACTCTTTAGACCTCACCTTAGACTGATACAACCGAGTATCTCCATGGGAAATTAATTCAGGGCCTGATCTAAAGCCCTTGAGTGAATGGGAGACCTAATGCCTAAATTCAGCAAGATACTTAAGCATGTTCTTATCTTTAAGTACTGAAATCTACTCACATGCTTAAAGTTCAGCACAAGGATCTTAGTTTCTCTGTGCCTCAGCTCCCCATTCTTCCCTGACTTAGAGGGGAATTGTGAGGATAAAGTGCTCTGATTCTATTATTGTGAGGGCAAAAAAAAAGTCAAAGTGAAATACAGACTCCGATTTCATTGTAAATTTGTTAACAGATACTTCCCTCTGATCAAAGGTATCAAAAGTGTCAAGAAGCATACTTAGGGTGACCAGAATCCTGATTTTATAGAGACAGTCCCGATTTTGGGGGTTTTTCTTATATAGACTCCTATTACCACCCACCCCCATCCCAAATTTTTTACATTTGCTATCTGGTCACCCTAAGCATACTGCTTTCAACGAATCCTAAATTTCTTTCTTGAATGCCGTTTTAATCTGCCACACAACACCCTGGAAAACAGGTAGCTGTATGTCTGTTGCCAGCTCATGAACCTTGCTCTCATATTTCTTGTTGGACTGATTGTCCACAGACCTAGTTTTTAGTTATTTATTTTACCGAAAATATAAAGTATAATATAAAATATAAATATATCTTTCATCTCTCTCAGTTGTCTGGCTAGAAATGAAGATAGAAAAAGATCCCAGGTACTAAACTGCACTATCTAGAATAAAGTTTCACCTTTCTGCTATGGTCTGATGAATAATTCATTTAATAATACAACTTCCAGTCTTATTTTAAAAGAGGTAACATGCCTATTTTCTCTCTTTATTAAAAAATTAACTATACAAGGCAGTGGTGATTATGAAATATTATACAACTATTTTTCTGAAATAACTAAGAGTGTACGTGTGTGTGTGTATGTTCATGTGCATCCATTACACAATTCTGTAAGTAGCATATGAATGTCTCTTACACTAGTACCCAATGACAAGAAAAGCCCCACATGAGGGTTGGCGCAAATGCGCCTTTCAGATTAAATTTGCATGTCGTTCTACTGGTACGTAAGGTATTCCAACAGTACTCTGCATAAACCACACTAATATGGTGATCCTTTGTTGGCTTTAATGGCTGGAGCTTAGAATTTTTTTCATTATAAATAATCTGGAGACAGGATGTGCCTTTCCATTTTCTTTGCTTCTGTGATTAAACTACCGAAAGTATAAACCAGAAATTGCCCAGAATTTAAAGGTTTTACATTTGACTCTACAAAAAAATAAAATTGTGTTATGTGCAAATAACTCCTAAGGAGGGGGAAGGGCAGAAGAAGGGGAATGTAGTACGTTTATCACTTAATTGCAGAATAATCCCTATCCTTAACTAACATAATTAAGATGGGTCTCATCCAGGTGTAAGAGTACAAACAGCAGTTATTCAGTTAGTATATAAATGAGTTTTTCATTTACATAAACCCTAAATTAAGATGCGTATATGAATGGAATGCATCTGAATTAAGCCAACCAGTCGGTAAAAGCTGTCATTTGACACAAATACAGCACTTGCTTACAGCGAGTCATATCTTTATATTGCTGCTGAAACCTATCTAGTCTGATCACTGTCTACACACACTACGGCTCTAGTCATAAAGGTTAAGATTCCTAATAATCCTTCCCTCAAAAAAATCACCTAGGAATTAAAACCGCCCCATTCCCAACAGCCTAATTAACTGCATTAGTATGTGAATCTTGGAATTCTGAAAATGCACCAACTGCTGATAATATTTATTAAAAAAAAAGTAAAGCAATGGGAGAGAATTTAAAATAGGTAGGTTTTTTTTTTATAAGTAGCAAATACTCAGCTTTAATCATCATTTTCTGAATTCCTAGAAAAAAATTATTTTCATGCTCTAGTTGAAATAGTTACTCCACCTGAGATATAAGAGTTTTAATCTGCCAATAGGGCTTAGAATGGTGTGAGCTCTAAAGATGTGGTTTTGACCAATGCCTCCATCATGCTGCCTCAAGTAGGGCAGAACGTCAGAGCACAACCCCTTCTGACTTCCAATAACCTGCAGAGTCCAATCACTGTTGTGCATCCAAGAAGGAGCGTCCACAAAGCAGGGAAAAGAGGAGCGCAACACTCTGGGGATAGCACTCTCCCCACCTTATCTTCACCACAAGATCCCTACCTAGTTACGTGCCCCACTGCTCACAGAATCCAAAACAATGATCGGTGCACCCTACTTTTACATTGACCTTTAAAGGCATTCCCAGAGTTTAAGGCAGAGCCTTATCTTAGATGTAGGTATTGCAAATACTGACAAGTATGCAGGCACAACATGGAGTCTGACATTTCACCCTTAACTCTGAATTCCCTTGCTGTTCTCTTTTAACGTTTGTGAAAGAACCTGAACAGTTTGACTTGCACTGTGGGTTTCCACTCCCCCCATTTAGTTTGTATTTTTATGTTTTAATATTTGTAGGTTTGTACTGTATAGAGGTTTTAAAGTAACAGTACCCCAAGTGAAAAATCTTCTCATTTCTAGACTTAGTATTAAAATGTTAGGTTTCTGGTGCTTTTGTTTTTAGATACTTACCTAAACTAGTCACTGTTAAGGCAAATCACATTAAGTACATTTTTAATAAACAGGGTTGCCTAAATTCAAGTTCAACTTGTATTTATTTCTTTCCTCCACTGGGCTTTTTAAGGTTTTTACAAATTCTAATTTGAATAGAGAGAAACTGTAATGGATTTAACATAATACTTGAAATGAAAAAGCATAAGGTGGTAGGGCATTTCAGGGAAAGTGTCGTAAAAAGATGCATATCAACCTTCCCTACAGAAAGCAGTTACTCAGTATATTAACTAGTCATTTTTGAAAGTTTAATACCACAAGCTATGGAAATGTTTTCTCTTTAAAATATTTTTATATATCTATATTGAGAGAGAGAGAGAGAGAGAATATGTATGTAGGCCCTGATCCTGCAAAGGCTTAAGCACATGCTTAACTTTTCAGATGTGAATAGTCTCATTGACCATGAGTCTATGAAGCCACTGGGACTACTCCCTTAAATAAATTAAATGCATAAGTCAACATGACAATTTTTTCTGTAAAATGAAGCAGATTTTGAATTATTCAGGTGTAAAAATATATCTGCTTTTCCACAGCTATACAGTAACTTACAAAAAAAATAAACATCAGAAAACTGTCAAAGAAACAAACAAGCAAACAGAAAAAACTGACCTTACAATAAGTCCATCTATGCAGTTATTGGAGTAGAAAAATATATGGAAGTTAATTAAGCTCTGAGCTGTGGTTTGAAAGCCAGCTAGTGAATGTTCACTGCAGTACATTACTTTGTAGAGTAAGTAGGTAACAATTTGACCATACAATCATTATCAAGCTCAGAAGGCTGTCTAAACCCTGAGTGTGTTCATGCCTGTAAATTAATCTCAGACAGGACTCCAGCCATTATTAATGAAGAGATCTTTCCAACCACAATGATCTACAGCCTTCTACACCAATGAATCAATGAAGGCTGTTAGTCTTACACTGTGGCCAGCTGGCAGAAAGAGAAGCAATATATTTTAATCATTTCCTTTAAGTAGTTGGGGCTATGAACATCATCCATAGGAACAAGAGAGCTCATGGCAAAAATCTCCTTTAGCAGCTAAATAAAGTGTGAAATCTGGTCTCCCTTGATGTCAATTGTAAAACTCCCACTGATTTCACCCAAATGTATTAAAAAAATCTTGATGGAAGACTTGTTGCTAAAAACCAGGTCAGTAGATAATACTATTGCATAAACTCTCAAATCCTGCGATTTAACTGTTTAAAAGTTTTAGTACCACGGACACCTGCATGCCCCCTTATATTTAGGCATTTGGCTGGTAGTCAGGAAGTTGTCAGCTGGTCAAGAATTGAAAGCTCCAATTCAGAGATGTACTTAAGCATGTTTGTAAATTTAAGCACACAAATAGTACCATTAAGTCAGTGGAACTATTCAACTACACAAACTTACAAATGTACTTAAGTTACTTTAATGAGACGGTTACAAATATCCAAAAAGAGGAGGTCAAAACAGGAAGGCAAAGTCGAGAATGCATTATTATTTTGTCTTATGTTGTTTCTTACACCAAGGATCTCAAAGTGCTTTGCAAACAGTACAAACACACCTCAGTCAACTATCTAATGCACAGTATATTCTTGACTATCTATTTTTCCTGGTTCACGGTACAATCTTGGACACCTACTATTTCGTCAATGCTGAATTCAGACAAATAGAACATATTTGTTGGTAGGTTTACAAAACATACCTATTGTTTTTTATTCTCTACAGATTACTTATTCTATTAATGGGCTCAATACTCATACTCTGCCAATGTCAGAATGCAACCAGTTGGCATGATTATTGACTCCAATTTATAAAAATGGGTAGAGTTAAAGGGAGCTATATTTTTTATTGATTTGAATTCTAATCTGTACATATATGTTTCACTATAACTAAGCTTGACAGAAATCAATTTTTATTTTTTTATAATTTTGATAGATAATATTGGTGTTTATTTTTAAGCTTTTTTATTTTCACAGTTGTGTAATTATTTTGTGGGATCAGACAATTTACTGACAGCAGACACGGACATTCAAAAAGTTAACCCTTTGTCAACATCACATGTCAAAATATACAAAATAAATATCCTGAAATCAAATCAAATAAGTTCTCGAGCTCCATTTTTCTTACTTTGCCTATCTGTGAATTTTGATTATCAATGGAAATATATTTTCAGTTTGTGCATGCATGGCAAAATAAACGTTTACCTATAAAAATCTAATCTTTACAAGCCTAACTATAACAGCACTTATTAGCTATATTATCTATCTTTGGATCTACCTCTAAGGACTCTGTATTTTTTCTGTATTTCTTTTAACACTTTAAAAATGTTTAATATACAGTAATACAAAAGGACCAAAATTAAATTAGAAGTACACTGAAATCAATGGAAATACGTTGGAATCAAAAAACTGATGTGAAAGGAGAATTAAACCCAAACCTTTAAATACTCTAAATAACTCTTGCAACTCTCTGTCTAACTGGGGTACTTTTCAAATTAATTTAGCAATGGTGCTCCTAACAGGCAGGCTTAGATTAACCAATATGTACTCAGTGTCCCCCCCCCCCCACAACCTCCAGTCGGGGGGGTGGGGAGAATGAGTGGCACTGCAACCCTGCACACCAGAACAGAATGCCATTCACTCAAGTTTGGCCCAGCCCCCCTCACGTCATGACAGAAGGGCAGCTGGGCCAAACCTGAACAAGTGGTGCTGCAGCCTGGTACTTACCTCCTCCCACTCTAACTGCCAGACTATGAGATGGCTCTCCGCATCCTCCCAGAGAGTTAGGCACACCCCCACCACCCCCAGTCGAGAACCTCTTTTGGGGGGGGGAGGGAGACCCTCTTAGGAAGTTTTGCCTAACATGTCAATTATCTTTTATATCACAAGCTCTGTCTAATTTAAGGAAGGCATGTTGGGGGGGGCAATTTCTATACTGCACAGGGCCCCAAAATTCTTTAATCCGAGCCTGCTAATATGAGACACAACAACATTAAGAACTGTGAAATCAAAGAATCTAATTTTTCACTTGCCTCCAAGCAACTCAAAATTGAGCTTTACATTTACATGGGCCAGACTCAAACCAAAACCTTAAGTCCAGGGGTTCTCAAACTTCACTGCAGTGCGACCCCCTTCTGACAATAAAAATTGCTGTTACCCCAGGAAGGGGACCAAAGCCTGAGCCTGCCCGAGCCCCGCCGCCCTGGGCTGGAGGGAAAAAGCCAAAGCCCTACCACTCCCGGTAGGGGGAGATGAAGGGGGACACAAAGTTGAATCCCAAGGGCTTCAGCGCAGGACAGGGAACCTGTAACCTGAGCCCCACCACCCAGGAACTCTAATGCCTGCCCTGGCAACCCTATTGAAAAAGGAGTCGCAACCCATTTTGGAGTTCCGACTCACAGTTTGAGAACCTCTGCTTTAATCCAAGCAACTTTCATGGTGTTCAGAATCTGAAAAGACATTCACAGCTGAACTTCATACTTGTCTTCTTAGCCGTATAAACTGCCCAACCGAAAACCCTGGATTCACAATACTCCCAAACATTAGCAGGTTTGAATCCAAGTTTTGCAGATCAGGCCTAATCTGTCAGTCCATTAAAAAATTAATATTGTTCTCAGACGAACATGTGACATGGAATATGAGGCGGGGTTTCTCCCAAATATCCTCTTCTCTTCTGGAGAAGAGACAAGTTTTATTGTTTTAAAAAAAAATTTACTTGGAAAAAAGTTCTCAACAGCCAAAAGAAGCAGTAGTTAGAAACTTCCCAATTTCCGTCTTCCTTTCTAATCATTCAGCTGTTACAGATGCATCAATTTATAAAAGGGCTGCCCTCAAGAAAACCAGTAGTGAAAGTGAAACTGCCTGTGCAAAATGTACTACTTACTTGGAATATTTTCTAATCCTTTCTTATTTTGAATATTTTCAGAAGTACAAGGGAGATTGCTGGCTTTTACACTGGGGCTTTGGATGCTTTTATTATTTTGCTCCTCAAAAAAATGAAGCTCCAAAGCGTATCTCTCTCCTAATGAACACATTTTCTCATTGATACAGATAATGATGAACAACTGGCCAAGGTCTTTAATGTCTGTTATTCAGTAGTTAATTAGACCAGAGTAGACTAGGTTCCTATCGTTGGATGGGCTTCCTGACCACATCTCTGTGGCTTAGTCTAATTATATTCCATCTCTGTTTGGTTCTGTGGCCTGAGGGCGAGATCCTCACCTTCCCTTCCCCTCCCCTCCCCCTGACAAGCCCTGGCTAAAAGAGCCAGAGAGGCATACAGGGGTTCTAAAAGTCCCAGAATTCAAGCTTGAGGAAGAGCAGGCACTGTGGAAACTCCTTGCACTGGAGACATGCTGATGCCTATGGAAGAGATTGCAGGCAGCACTGCAGCCCATATAGAGATGCCAGGTGTCCGGTTTTCAACTGGACCACCCAGTTGAAAAGGGACCATGGCTACTCCAGTCAGCACAGCTGACCGGCCTATTAAAAATCCAGTTGGCAGTGCAGTGGAGCAGGCAGGCTCCCTGCCCGGCTCTGTCCGGCTCCTAGGTGGAGGGGCAGCCAGGGAGGCTCCATATGCTGCCCCCGCCCGCAGGCGCGACCTCCCACACCAGCTCCGCAGCTTCCATTTTCTGGGAACTGTGGCCAATGAAAGCAACAGAGATGGCGCCTGCGGGCAGGGACAGCACTTGGAGCCCCCAGGCCACCCCTCCACCTAGGAGCCGCTTCCCAGAAGCTGCGTGAGGTCAGCGCCGTCCGGAGCCCACACCCCTCACTGCTTCCCGCACCCCAACCCCGTGCCTCAGCCCGCACCGTGAAACCTTCATTTCTGGCCCCAGCCCGGAGCCCCCTCCTGCATCCCAAACCCCTCATCCCTGGCCCCACCCCAGAGCCCACACCCCCTCCCACACTCCAAACCTCTGCCTCAGCCTGGAACCCCCCCAGCCCCACGCCCCCTCCTGCACCCAAAGCCCCTCATCCCCAGCCCCACCCCAAACCCTGCACCCCCAGCTGGAGCCCTCACCCCCTCCTGTACTCCAAACCTCTGCCCCAGCCTGGTGAAAATGAGTGCATGATGGAGAGAGGGGGTTTGGAGTGAATGGGGTGAGGCCCCAGAGAAGGGGCAGGGCCTTAGGGCAGGGGTGTTTGGTTTTCTCCAGTTAGAAAGTTGGCAACCCTAAGGCCATAAAGCAGCCCTGGAAAACTGCAATAACTTAGGTAAGCTCACAAGATGGTATATGTGATACCAGGGGCATCTCCAGCCCCTGAGCATTCCAGGATTAGTAAACTGTACAGCTGGCTTAAAGCCATCTCAAAACTCCCTCATCCTGAGCCATGAGTTGAGAGCCACACCTCTTAGGTGCAGTACAGAATTTCACAGAGGGCTTGTCTACATTTAAAAACACTACAGCTGCACCACTTCAGCATAGGTGGTGTCTACGCTGACGGGAGAATCCCTCCCGTCAGCATAGTTATCCACCTCCCCAAGAGGCAGTAGCTGGGTCAACAGAAGAATTCTTCCATCAATCTAGCACTTTCTAAACAGGGATTTAGATCAGTTTAACTACATATCTCAGGGTGTGGATTTTTCTAATGTAGACCTAATTTTCTAATGTAGGTCAGGTCCAAGTCTTTAGGTGAGACATAGAAATTGTTCAATTATGGCAATTACAATATTAACTCAGTCACACGGTGCATAGGTTGTATTTTTGATTATTGGTTAGAGATACACACTGAATGCATTGTGGGGAAGTTAATGTCATTTTAATCCTAATCTTGGCATTTTCTAATTCTTATGCATTTTAACTTTATAGTCCATAACCCAAGCTTTTGCGTAAAGGTAAATGAGAATGACTAAATTCAAGAGGCAGTGGCTGGAAGAGCACATCATCATGCTCCATTTATGTAACTGCCAGTCAGTTTTTCTTAACAGACTCAATAGAATCTCTTAAAACTCAAGTGGCAGATGTGGAAAACTGATAATTAATGAAGAATCAAATTGTGAAAAATCTGAATTCTGTCCCATAGCCTGCTAGCACAACCAAAATCAGTGATTTAAATCAGTTTGATTTAAATCAATCCATCCTGTTCAAATACATTTATATTTGTGGTTTTGCTCCCTCACTCTCTGTCATTGCAAAAATAAGTACTCCGCCAACCAACTTCTAACATCCGGACAGAGGGAAAAAATGGTCAGTTCTCAAACTGTGGGGCCCACCTCCCTGGGGAGGCTTGGGCATGCGCCAAGAGAGGCACCATTTATACTTTTTTTTCCTGGTAGCCCAGGGTTTCTGTCTGAGCTGTAGCCAGTGTTGCAGCTGTCACTATTGGTAGCCTCAGCAGCTAGGACTGGACTGCAGTTCTGACCTTCCCAACAGGGGCTGCTCCAGGGCTTGCCAGCTCCTGCAGAGAGAAGCTGCTCCCTGCCTGTGCAGAGCAGGAATGCTGCAGCGGGACGGTGAGGGGGCGAAGAAAATACAAAGGTGAGCTAAGTGTGGAGGCAAAGGGCAGAGATCCAAGATAATATGTGCCTCTCCCTCTCCAGGCAACAGCACTCTCCCCCCTGCACGGCTTAGGGCAGGGTATCAGGCAGACAAGAACAGCCTGCTGGGGAGGAAGCAGAGCTGAGGACAGGGACATCCACAGCATACTGGGAAGGGAGAGAGTAACAAGGGAACTGAGCCCAGTGCAGGTATCAAGGCCCATGGGAAGGAGTTGGGCAAAGGTGGTGTGCAGAGAGGGATTTGGGAAGATAAAGCAGGGCAGGGGGCAGTGCCAGGTAGGGTGCACAGGAGAATGGACAGGGAAAGATGTTGAGGGAAAGGTTTTTCCCATCACTGAGAAGTAAAAGGGAGGAGGGACCTCCCACGTGTTGATTTGTTGTACATTTCAGATTGATGACAGCACTTCAACTGTATTACTCATATTCTTGCAACTTCTCTGATTCTCAAGCATAACCCTAAATTATGACCTCCGTCCTGGAGCTATGCAAGAGCCTTTCCTTTCCATCCTAGCCTGCCCTCTCAGAGTTCCAAACAGATGTGGATCCTGAAGTGCACCACAGGCTAGAGCAGCCAGTCTTCTATACAGTGCTGTTACACCTTTATTGTCGCTGCTCCCAAGAGATGCTGGTTGTCACATTAGAATTTTTCATATTTTATTTGTATTTTTTTAGATAGATACAGAGGGGTAGAATCAATTTGCAGTATCATTTTAATTGGGTTCTGCCACTGACTCCGTAGCCCTGAGGGAAGTCACTTAACCTCTCAGGTGCCTTACTTTCCCCATCTGTAAAATGGGGATAACACCACCAATGTGAAGATTAATGCAATCATGTTTATAAATTGCTTTGAATGCAAGGAGTGTCTCCTTATTCAACAATTTAAGCAAAATAAATGATAATGTTGATCTCTCTAGCACAAGCCAGCTGTTCGTTTAAAACGTACTGCTTTCCTAAAGCTGCAGCTTTAGGAACCTTGCGGTCATGCATTAACAAAAAGTTGTTGACTTTAGGATAAATAAGAACCCAAACTCCTAAGAACTGATAAACGTCAGCAAATATATATAATAATATAAATATACAATATCATGATTGGGGGGGATAAAGAGCAGGGCCCGCAAACGTATTTCTGCAGCAACTCCCTCTTTGGGATTGTATAGGAACAGTTGTGGGAAGCTCAGAAAAGTAACGGAGGCATGGCCAACAGGTCAGCAAATTGCGCAGGCAGACTAGCCCCACACACCAAAAGCAAACCATATCAGGCATAACCTCTGCTAAAGACCATGGGCTGTACAAAGAACAGTCCAGATATGCAAGCACCTGACACCTTGTTTCTGGGTTGCGGGAAAAAGGATATGGTCTGTTCCAACCCTGATATTCTATTCTCTAGAAGAATAGTGCAGAGGTTGGAAGGGACCTCAGGAGGTCATCTAGTCCAACCCCCTGCTCAAAGCAGGGCCAATCCCCAATTTTTGCCCCTAAATAGCCCCCTCAAGGATTGAACTCACAACCCTGGGTTTAGCAGGCCAATGCTCAAACCACTGAGCTATCCCTCTCCCCACCTTCTGTCCAAAGCCTTTTTATTTTGGCTTTGGGTGAGAAAGCACCTACATTTTATGTTCTTTAGGAAATATAAAAATATTAGCTTGGTAATGGAACATACTGCACAGTGTGCAGTTATAAGTAAACAGAGGCTCTTTGTGGATGCTAGAGCCACTCAGCCATTTGTCTCCCCCTACTCAAGGTTTCTATGCATCTCCCTACAAATGCACTCCCTATTGGCTGCTACCGCATACTTCTCATCTGAATACTATTAGTGTTGTCAAACAACTTTCCATTAGCCCAGAAATAAGGCCAGAAAATTAGCTCACTGATGCACTGTGCTGCCTCCCAGGAAACTAGTTTAGATTTTAAAAAGTCAGTCTCTTGGACCCAGACCAGAGTGAGTTGGGAGCACTGAATGGGATGCTCAGCTCTGGGGGGGAAGGGTGGGTCTGCCTCACGCTGATACCACAGCAACCCTTGCTGACAAAAATGGATAGCAGCTTCACTCCAAAGCAGGCTTAGTTCACATCCTAAATTTTAAGATGCTGTTGAAAGAAAGGCTTAATTGAGGCCTAGTCAAGATCCAAAGTAACATTAGTTTAACTAAAGGTGTTATTTCAAATGGATTTAGCTAAACCAGTGCAAAAAAAATCAGTGTGGGCACTTTTAATCAGACTTAAACCTGGTTTATATTAGTTTAGCTTAATTCAGCAAGGAACTGACTTAAGCTAAATTGATATTGCACACAAATTTTTTTTTAAAAGAACATTATTATTGTTGCAAAAAAAAAATCAAGGAAAAGTAAGAATTAAGGTTGCCTGTTCAGTCTTAATTCAGCCCTCGTGTGCCTCCTTTATGATTAGTCTTTAATTACATGATTACATATTTTTTCCACAGACTACGTATTTATTCTATAAGGCTCCAACCTCATTTAGTACACAGAATGGACAGTGCTCTCTTAATGAGCAGCTATTCATTGTTTTGTTTTCCCCTTGTCCAATGAGTGGCACAGAATTTATTTACTGCACACTATTCAAACTTTGCTCTGAATACAGAATTATTTCCTCATGAGCTTTTCTATGGCACTCATCACTTATAGATGTGAGTGCTTTGTAAGTATTCATGCATATATTTTAACACCACTCCTTTGAGATGAGGGACCATATTATCACCATTTAACAGACTGGCAACTCAGGCACAGTGAGATTATGGTCAAAAGTATCCACTAACTCTGGGAGTCCAATTTGGGACATCCAGAACTTGATTTTCCCCCACAGTATTTAGCGTTATATCACATTCTGTACGATCAAAGAACAGTCCCCAACTTCAGTTGCGGCTATGAGAGCTCTGAACTTCTGCAAATCAGACCCCAGGCTCTCAAGTCAAGCACCCAGAAAACGAGGAATACATAATTAGTGACAACCTGTGAAAAGTTTGACTAGTTGCTTAACTAGCATTGCATAGGAACTCTGTGGCAGTGAGGAATAGAATCCAGTTCTCCAGGGCACCATTCAACTGTCTTTGCCATGAGACTGTCCCTTCTCTTTCTGCAGTCCCCCGCCTCATTCACTACACAGCTTCCAACGTCTGCAACAAAGGAAGCAGGGGTCCTGTACAGAAACCAGATTTATCCCCAGAGCAGGGTCCATCCTGTGCACTGAATGAGGCAGGGGTATTGTTTAAAAAAAAAGTATGGGATCATGTAATGAGAGACTGCATCATACTGCACAGGCACAAGGATACACAGGTACCCTTAATTTTGGCATTTTCCAACATTTCAGTGCTTGACATTGCAACGTTAATAATGTTTTTTAACATTTTTTTGGTGTATAATTCCTTCGGTTTTTTTTAAAAGGCAAACTGAAAAAAAATCAGAAATTCCATCATGTGGCATCGTCTTGACACTCACAAGGTTCATCAGCAGGGGTGGATCCATCATACAGACCTATCCCACTTGAGAGAACAAAGTAGCTGATAGCAGCAATAGGTTATCATGCTTTGTTTGTAGCAAAGTTGATCCCTGTGGACTAGAAGCTAGAGCACTGGATTGGATCTTGAAGATTTCGTTTGTTATATTTGTCCACCTAATACAACTATATAGTTGAACAGAATTGGGGGGGGGATTCCCTTGAGATGAGACTAAGAATGAATATTTTTAACCCAAAGAAGAACCGTTTAGAATGTTATGTATACATGAAAATATATTTATAACCAACGTCACAAAGAAACCTTAATGGTCACTACTAGGTGACCATTATAACACATTTCCCCCCCTTGCTTCAATACTTGCTTATACATACATACTATGTACTTCCCTAACCATACAAGTCTCTAAGCTTTTTTTAAAAATTAATGGGTACAAATACATATTTTAAATTCTCACAATGGCATGTCGATGCTCTTTTTTTAAATTTTAGTTTGCAACGATAGATATAAGTAGGGCCCTACCAAATTCACGGTCCATTTTGGTCAATTTCAGGGTCATAGGATTTTTAAAATAGGAAATTTCATGATTTCGGCTATTTAAATCAAATTTGATGGTGTTGTAATTGTAGGGGTCCTGACCCAAAAAGGAGCCGTGGGGGAAGTCACAAAGTTATTGTATGGGGAGGTCGTAGTATTGCTACCTGTACTTCTGCGCTGCGGCCGGCGGTGGCGCTGCTTTCAGAGCTGGGCAGCTGGAGAGCGGTGACTGCCGGCTGGGAGCCCAGCTCTGAAGGCAGAGCCGCCGCCAGCAGCAACACAGAAGTAAGGATGGCCTGGTCTGGTACTGCCACCCTTACTTCCGCACTGCTGCTAGTGGGGCGCCGCCTTCAGAACTGGGCATCCAGCCAACGGTGGCTGCTTTCCAAACACCCAGCTCTGAAGGCACCGCAGAAGTAAGGGTGACAATACTGTGACCCCCTTGCAAGTCCCTTTTGGGTCAGGACCCCCAATTTGAGAAATGCTGGTTTCCCCTGTGAAATCTGTATAGTATAGGGTAAAGGCACACACAAGACCAGATTTCATGGTCTGTGAAGTGTTTTTCATGGCCGTGAATTTGGTAGGGCCCTTCCTCTAAGTGCCATACAAAAACCTATATTAAAAGAACTCTGTTATGGTTGTAAAGTGAAACCATGAAGTTGTCAACTGAACAAGTGCTGTATTGACTGACCATTGGTTAAGTAATACCTTATTAGACAGAAAAGGAATTTGTTAATAAGCATGGGCTCTAAATTGCATTTTATATTTTCCTTTGATCTGTAACCATATGTTTCCAGTCCTTGTAGGTGCTTCTATCTGGACTTTTATCTTAAGCTTTGTCAAATAAACTTCTATTTCATTTTACTACAGACATGACTAAGGCTTGGTCTACACTACAGATTTATGTGGGTATAACTACATCACATAAATCCACACCCATGAGTGACGCAATTATACCGACCAAACTTCTGGTGTAGACAATGCTATGTGAACAGGAGGGCTTCTCCTATCGACATAGCTACTGCCTCTTGAGGAGGTGGATTACCTACGCTGATGGGAGTAGCTCTCCCGTCGGCGTAAGTAGCATCTTCAGTCACTAAGCACTGCAATTGCACCACTGCAGCACTGTATGCGTAAACAAGCCTTAAGTGCTGTGGGCTAAGAAGAGTGCTGAACTGAGGGGAAGCTAGTGAACTGAGGGCACTGCTTCCACAGAGGCAGCAAATCTGCTTTCACTGAGGGTGCCCAGCAGTCAAGGGACTCAAGTGCAACAAAGTGGAGTGTACAGACAGGTTGGAGAGGCCTGTGCCCCATGGCCAGAGCACAACTCTGGGACTAACCATCTCCACTGATTTCGCCACAGGTAATCTCTGCTCTGCCCCAAAGACTTATTTAGGGAGCCTGAGGGCTGGGCAGTGCAAACTGCTAGCCTGCAGAGGGACAGAACAGGGCTTGCGAAATCTGGAATGGAGCAATGATATTGTCAGCAGCCAGTAGTTTTAGGCAAGTTTCCCCCAATGGGCACAGACAAGGATCTCTCATGCTGTAATAAGTGGTAGTGATTCACCCTGTACCCAGAAGTGTCACAGTTGCTCTCTATTCACATCCTTAGTAAACACTCTCTTTCATCATATGAATCTTTATATAATAAAGAAATTATCTGGTTCCCTAGAACCAGGTACATTGCATCATATTCCAGTCATGTTTGCAGCAAGTGTATATTGTTCACATGCAACACTGAAAAAGTTTTTCCATGACTACCTTACCTTGTCAAGTAGCTAATAAATAACATAACCAGAATAATAATGCAGTGATCTGCCACTTGCATCTATAATACAATCAGTCTACCTTTCTTGGTGAAAAAAAAAAATTCTTCCATTACATAGTTCATTAGACAAAAACTTTGAACACTAGTTTTTAAAACAAACAAAACAAGCAGCACACCGGACAGGAATAAAAGAGCACTTTAACATTCCATTAAGGGTGCAGTCCTGTATTTCATGTGCACTCAGAACTCCCATTGACTTTGTGCTACTGGGATGAATTTCATAAAAGTTCTTCCCTTATTAAGGAACACACACCCAAGATTGTTGGGAAATCATATTTCTATCTTAGCCATTCCTCAGGAAAACTGCTTCCTTTACTACCACTCTAATCAGAACATAAAACTCGGTAACAAAGACTGTTCATAAAATTTCCAAAGCCAATATATGTGCACTAAAAATAGATGGCAAACAGTTCACACCCCTCACATTACCGATCAGCTTTAAATATATACCATATGTAAAATTCATATAAAAACAAAAAATAAAGTTTATGTATAAAAAAAGATTAATACAAATCTTAAATTCCAACTACATGAGCAAGGTAAGACGACCTATGATTTTCAAGTTGTTCTCAGGAAGAAATGTTTATTTCAACCCTACTACAAAATAGAAAAGCAATAGTATATATCACCTTAACCTTGATGTAAGTTGATAATTAACAAGGGGAGGTCATGTGTTCAGCAAGCAATGCCTTTTTAGGAGCGCACACATTTTTCTTTTGTATTGTTGCTTTATAGGGTCTATAATGTGTGTGCTTAAGATACCTTTTCCTGTGAGGCCTACCTGAAATTAGCCAACTTAACCAAACAAATGGTCAATTAAAAAAAAAATATATATATATGGTCTTTATTATATCATGACACACAAACCCTCACCGGGTCATAACGTCCTTTCACCGGCTACCCAATCTTCCCGCTTTTGGAGCCCCATTATATCTAATGTAGTTTTTCTGTTCCTCACAATAGGGAGCCAAGATCTTTCTGTTTTGGAAGATACCTATCTCACCTTTGCAACTCAACAGAAATAATAATGTGATATGTTGGGTTTTTTTTTTTTTTTAAAACCCAAAACGCCCGAAGGCCAAAAAATATTTACCTTCAACAAGCATGTCTGGTACATCTGCTTGATATCGAGGTCCCACTCTGATTTCTCCTTTGTCTGCTAAAAGCGTTTTCAGTGATGGATCGTATACCAGCGAATAAAAAAATGTATCCTAAAAAGGAAGAGATATTTGCAATAATATTAATTCATTTATTTCATTTTAACTTTAATCCTATAAACTTTTCATTTAAAAATTACAAATACAAAAAAAACACTCTACTCTTTCAGTATCAAATTCACTTGTACGGACCTTCCAAGCTCCCTTTGAGGGTGCAAGACAGGCAAATAAAAAGCTACAAAATATATTAATCTCCATTTTAGTGAATACAGATTTAAGTAAGTTTAATATTGTCTCCCTGTTTAAATGGCTCATACAGAGTCTCTTATATTGAATAAAATTGTTTGGAAGATATTTCATAAGAGTGTATGTGCAACGTTAAAAAGGTACAATGATCAGCTACTTGTCCCCAAAATTTGGAATGTCTGATGGAAACCATTTTCTGAATTATATTTCCCCCCCCCTTAATTAATTACCCTCTCAAAGATTTTTACAAACTACAACTCAGTCCAAAACACCATCAATTTTTGAATAAGACCTACACCAAAAAAGCACTAGTATGCCCCTTACCTCTGCTGACTGGAGTAGCAGCTAAGCACTATTTTTAGAGTCATGCTTATAATACATTAATGATGCTGGTATACAACTATGAAGATGAACTCTTACTGATTTCAAACCAAAAAAAGTGTTTGCCTAATATTCAAATAACTAAAACCACTGAAAAAGGCATTTTATGTTCAAGGTTTTATAATATATTTTAAGCTACTTTTTTAAAAAGCACCTAACATGTCTGAAGGAAGTGTATATTTTAATTTTTATGTCCAGGTGACAATAACTATTTAATTGACTATTATAATAAAAAGAGAAAAGATACAATGGATTAAATGACTTTAATCCATAATTCTCATGAAACCAAGAGGTATTTTCACCAAATCTCTAACAAGACATTCAAAACTGATTTTTTTTAAATTGTACTGCATTTACTAAAATCTTACTATAAATATCAGAAGATAAATATTCAGATCTAGAGAGTCTAAGTAAACTAAAAAGATTTAGTGATGTGTATTACCTCTTTATCAAGATATGACAACACAGATTCTGTCTCATTCAGAAGGGCAACACTGCATTTTCCCCTATACAAATAAAAAAGAACTGGTAAATTTTTTTTAAAGCTAATAATTTTTTTTAAATGTATATATAAAAAGGTACACAGTTTTCAGGAAAACACATTAGAGAGTTAAGGTTTCTGTTTTTAGTTTGAAAATATAGTAAAAATGTATATTGCCACATTTTTAAACAAAAATTAGTAGAAAAGGAACAAACTAAACAGTTTATACTGATCTATGCACTCAAAAGTGTACATAAACAATAGTCTAGGATGTGGGATCAAAGCTTTAGTCAAAATGATAGAAGAGCAATGAAAGAACACCAAAGCAAACAATAAATAGACAAATTTAAAAGAAATGCAAACACATGACAGACTGACTACTTTATATGCAGAAGTGGAAACGTGGGTTAACAGCAGAGGAAAATTAACAAAGGTAAGTCAAAATTCATACTGTAACTCCACCAATTTTGTGAAGCACTCAAAAGACTCATGTTTTCACAGGATTTGCTTAAAGCCAATTCAAAGTATGCTTGTTTGAACTTTATTTTATGATGAGTTATCCAAGATTTTTTTTCAGAGGGCTTCCTCTTATCATAAATCTAATTTGTGTTTTACTTACTGAATCCCTGCCCAATTCCAGAATAACTGCAGAAAAACGCACCAACAGAAAATAAATTCAGGTTTTTTAAAATAATGTATTCAAGCATTTGATATATGCTCTGGTAACTTCAATTTTCCCACAGATCAAAGGGAAGCTAACAGAACGTAAATACACATACAAGGATCCATTAGCAAAATGCCAGTGATGTGCCGTTAACAATGCAACACTACTGCAACTTCCACCAGTTGCTGCTGCTACTAGAACATCTGTATCTCTAGGTACTACAAAAGAAAATGTTGACTGTGATACTGCATAAATCAGGCTAAACCAGCAAGCACTTTCTAAAATTAGTTCTGAGTTACTCTCTTCCTGCTGCCTCATCTTTTTGCAATACAATATTTCACACCAATTAATACCTACTAAGCTTTATGAAGTAAAATATGCTCTATGGAGTCAGCTAATAGGGGCCTACAGGATAATGCTCACCCAGAAGCATCCACCATATTGAAGTTTTAGTTGGAGGAACATTATATGACTGTTAGATTTATGCAGGGGTTACCAGGAAACCGCTTCTCCAACACATACACACACACACACCCCTATTCCACCCTCAAAGACCAGTCTACATGAAACTTTATCTCCTAGTTTAAAAAAGAATTACATCTAAAAATCTCAGCAAACAGAAACATTTCTTCACATGCCATGATAAAAATATTAGTAGGGACCGAAATGATAGTACTTCCCTAATTCTTCTTAAGATTTGGGGTTTTTTATTAGAACATGGTCCACAATGGATACGTCAATACACGAGGCTTTTTAAAATATGCTCTAACAGCATGAATAAACGCACGGAAACTGAGGTGCCATGCCATATGCCCAGTAAGGAACCAAAACATTGCTTCCACAAGAAAGGAACTCCTTGAGGGTTAAAAGGGAAGAGCTAACTGTATTAGCTTAAGGCTGTGGATGGAGCCCATAGTAATGTAATAAAATAAAAAAATATATATAACAGAGTAGGACAAAGGGAAAGATTTACAAGACAGAATTTGGCAGAGAGAGACTACTCCAGTGCAGCCTTGAGTAGGAAGCACAAAGTAAACTTTCTCCAGAGCCAAACACTGATTAGCTCACCTCACCACCTCCCACAAGATATACACCCTCTCTTCTCTCACACCCATAATATTCTTTTAATCTACTGTTAATTTTTGTATAGCACCGAAAGCAGCTCAAAAATATTTGGCGACTCTGTTCAGTTAAGTATCCAAAAGCTTGGATTCTTATGTGAACTCGCCGAACCTTTGAGACCAATGAACAAAACAAAAATCAATCAATAATAAATGGGATTTTTTTTTTTTTTACTTTTCTGATTCTTAACTTGCTTCTGAAATTTGTGGTCTAGGTCTGTCCTCTATTTCAGCAGTTCAAAGACTAATGGATATAGAACATACTTTCTTTTCCCCTTTAATACAAGGCCATTAGGATGGTGCATTCTGCCGCAACCAGTTGCAAGTCTGTAGGAGAAAAGAATGGGGCAACCACTGATATCAGATGATTTAATTAAACTCTGTATTATGCGGTTATGGTTACATTTACACTAACATTTAGTAACTGCAATGATTTCAAAGGGTACCAAAACTTAATTACTGATTTTTCCAATTAAAATTGCATTGTGTTCTATCAAATCATAAAGGGGTTGGTGTGGTCTCTCTCTCTGCCACCACCACGGTCATTCTATAACATGTAAAACACAAGCGCTGCTGATGTAACTGCTACAAACTGCTTTCAAAATTTCAGGCACATACATGACCTCAGACTCCAAAATGAAGTTTCTAGTCTCCATGGGTCTTATCCTGCTCCCATTGATTTTAAAGAGTGCAGCACCAGTCTCTATTATCAAGTGTACTTAACCTATTGCTGCAAGATACTGAGCGCCTCCTGCTGACTTCAATGGATAAAAGTTCCAAAGGGAACTGTACAGCATCTGTTGCTGGGTAATAGGGAAGACAGAACAATTCAACTCCCAGATAATGGTATCAATTCATTTAAACTTCAAAAATAAAAAAACTTTAGAAACACAGAACTGGAATTAAATGAAGAAACAAAGATAAGGCAAGAGGCTCATTTAACCTAATTGTATTTTCACATTTCTCTCCAATATTTCCAATATACCTTTAATTTGATCCAAATCTCAAAGCTATTATCCATGTTAGTTTCCTCTGTTACGACTAATGTGTCAAGGACAGAGGTTTCAGATGACAAATAAAATCAAAATGGAAATAATTACTTATAATCAGAAACATTTTACATTTAAAGAACAAGTTAGAAAGACAACTTGAATGCTCAAATGTATGGAGAACATTCCAAATACAGTGAGAAGTTATGGGCAAAGTTTAATTGCTAACAAAAGCAATACTGTCTGGCCAGTATTCAGATGTGAAGCTGTCTCGCTTCCACCATAATCTAGCTGTAATCCTTGACTATACAACTTCATCAGTTTGACTGGTTTCAGTGGGAGGATCTGATTAAAACAAATAGCATGATATGGTCCATCTGTTTTAAGAAAACTTAATTTCAAGAAATCTTTCAGCCTTGGAAGGCTTTGACCTATTTAATCAACATGGGACATTCCCAGATTTGTTTTTAACACCAGAAGCATCAGGCAAATCTTGTTCTTATATGAAAATTAGAATCTCTAATTTCTCAAAAGATAATCAAATGAAACCTACAGGCCCGCTCTCAGTACTGGTGATGAAGTTAACTTTTAATGTCGATTTACAATCTAATTTTCATGAAAACAAAGTTCTCTTAAGAACAGAAATGAGCATTAAGAACTACTTAATATTCACACTGGTCATGGGTATAAAGTTCCTTAATTCACCTAAAAAGCACATCCAACAAAAGCTACCATCAAGTATATACCCCCAAATGGTAGAAACTATGCACCCATAAAGCCTTTGGAGGACCAAAAGAAGAACAGAGAGGTACACCACCACTCTAAGGGTATATACATTCAGAATGCTTCTGTGGGTCAAATATTGTCACCTGTTTCCTATGAGCCACTGAAAAATTCTGCCCAAATTGCTTTTAAAAATTAATTAAATTAAACATGGACATACCAGTTGGATCACTTAAATGGTCAGATGTTTTATTACACTGATAGGATCCAGAGACTTTTTGCAAGCAATGTTTAGTACTACTGATGGTGGTACCACCACTATTCTGGTAGTAAGTGGGAACTATTTTAACAAAGTAAGACAGGTTGATAACTAATCAAAACATAGTGCAATGTACAGTTTACCAATATTTGGTGAAAATGTTCTACCACCATGTTTCATCCTGGTAATACATTCTGTTAAAAAATGTTTTACTGATCTAGTAGGAAATTAATCACTACATGAGTAGAAATTTAATTTCCCATTATCTTGGTAACCATCTCTTAACTGGTTTCTTACATCAATCAATAATGAACTTTTGTCAAACATTCGACGAAAACCAATATATCAATGAGCCCATGGCTTTTTAAAATAAAAAATGCTTGTTTTAAATGAAATCCACATTAACAACCCTTTTCTTTTAAAATCCCTTCTTCTTTCAGAGCCCTTTACTTTTAAAAGTATTTTCTAGAAGGCTCCAATCAAATCCTGTTTTATTACTCCTTACAAACTATTGTTTTTAAGTTGATGAGTAAGACAGCCCATGGGATGTGAATCTTCTTTTAATGAGGATCTCGTGGAACAGCAGGTACATAAACAAAAATTACAGCAAGAAATTACAAAAGAAACAAAACAATAATCAAGTCATAAGAATGGAAAAGGCAGTCCTGGGCGCTATACCCTTCCACATGAGCTTCCTAACGCAACTTGGGTATATTCTGGACAAGAACAATGAATTTAAAGATTTTCAGGAGTTCATTGCCCCCTTTGGTCCAATAAAAATTTCATTGCCACCAAATCAATTACATTTGTAATGTATCTGTCAGTTGGATACACATTAAAAACCCTATGCATGAACATGAACACAGATTTCAACAACCAGTGAAACAGCCTATCCAGATGAATCATAAATGGGAACTCAAATGGTGTTGTGTTCACCAAATCCAAGGTCCTCCACATTGTTATGTGCAATGATTTAGCTAAATTCAACTGTTAGCAAGGCGGCAGAGTTTCCTATCCACCCACCTTGTCAGTAGCTATTGGGACCCTGCACGGGAATGACAACTGATTGTTGCTGACTTACCATGACAACCCACTCTGGACATAAGGGAGATGGCAGTGGGTCTCTAGGCTGAAGGAACCAGGTTCTAGGATTGAAAGATAATGGGAGGAAACCTTAGGAAGGGCCTTGTTTGATGAAGAAACAATATCAAACAAAAAGCTCAAACTAAAGTTATTTCAATTGCCAGCAAGAGGATGAGGGGTGCAGTTAGAGCACTAATCCAGCATGTCTGCATTCTGTGCCTCATTTACACTTAAAATGTATACTGGTATCGCTGTGTCAGTCAGGGGAAAAAATGCTATCCTCTTCCCCACAGCAATATAGGTATGCCAACAAAACCCCCAGTGTAGGGGCAGCTATGCCAACAGAAGGTGGCTTCTGTGCACATCGCTAATGTCGTTCAGGAAGGTCATGTTCCTATACCAGCAGAAAAGACAGTTACCTGTTCCGTAACTGCTGTTCTTCGAGATGTGTTGCTCGGGTCCACTCCACAATAGGTGCGTGTGTGCTTGCCACATGCACCAGTGCCGCAAGTTTTTCCCCTCAGCAGTGTCCATAGGGGAGCAGCTCTGGCGCCCTCTGGAGTGGTGCCTGCATGACACGGTATAAGGGGCGCTGCCAGCTCCCCCCACCCTCAGTTCCTTCTCGCCAGAAATTCCGACAGTGGGGAAGGAGGGCGGGCCGTGGAATGGACATGAGCAACATCTTGAAGAACACCATTCCACATTAGGTGACTTCCAGCAGTTCCTGTGGAGGCGGATAGGAGTTCATGGCTGCGCAGATTGTAATACAGGTCTGCCAAACCCAGCATCGTCTCTAGCCTGCTGGGTGATGGCATAATGAGACGTGTACGTGTGGACCGAGGACCATGTCGTGGCTCGACAGATGTCCTCGATCAGGATGTGCGCCAGGAAGGCCACCAAAGACGCCTGCGCTCTAGTTGAATGGGCCCTGACCACTGGCAGCAGCGGGACTTTTGCTAGCTCTTAATTGGTCTTTATGCAAGAGGTGATCCAGTTGGAAATTCTCTGTGAAGAAACCAGAAGGCCCTTCATCCTATCCGCTGAAGCGATGAAGAGCTGGGTCAATTTACAGAAAGGCTTTGCACGCTACAAGTAAAATGCCGAGGCCCTCTGGACGTCCAACGCAGTCTTGTGTGGCTTGGGACAGAACACTGGCAGGAATACATCCTGGCTCTTGTGGAAGGAAGATACCACCTTCGGCAGGAAGGCTGGTTGGGGCTGCAGCTGGACCTTGTCCTTATAAAACACCATGTAAGGTGGTTCTGAGGTCAATGCCTTAATCTCGGAGACTCATCTCACTGAAGTCACTGCTACCAGGAAAGCGACTTTCCAGGACAAGTAGGAAAGGAAGCAGGAGCCCAGTGGCTCAGAAGGCAGTCCAGTGAGCCTGGAAAGGACCAGATTTACAGTCCCACTATGGGACAGGGGCCCGGACCTGCGGGTAAAGCCTCTCGAGGCCCCTTAGGAACCTGACAGTCATGTCATGAGAAAAGCCTGTCTGACCTTGGATTGGCTGGTGGAATGCGGAGATGACCGCAATGCGCTAGACCCTGGTTCCTGAGCTGCAGTAAGTAGTCCAAGATGGACTGCACTGAAGAACGTGAGGGAAAAATGCCGCACTCCGACACTTAACAGGAAAACCTCGTCCACTTGGCCAGGTAAGTTAGTCTTGTGGATGACTTCCTACTTTCTGGGAGGACCTGCTGGATACACTCCTTTGGGTTTAACCACAGAGCATCCACACCGAGAGGTGCAGAGACTTGAGGGTAGGGTGTAGGAGCCGACCGAGATCCTGTGACAGCAGGACCAAAAGGTAGGGAAGGGGCCAGGGAGGGGCCACCACCACATTTATGAGCTTGCCAAAAAACAGTGCTGCCGAGGCCCCGCAGGGGCGATCACGATGACCTGTGCCTTGTCCCTCTTGATCTTTACTAGGATGCAGCTGACCAGAGGGATCAGAGGGAATGCGTACATCAGACCCTCGGTCCACAGTAGGAGGAAGACATTGGAGAGGGAGCCCTTGCTCAGGCCCTGCCAGGAGAAAAACCAACGTCACTTTCTGTTTCACCTGGTGGCAAACAGATCTACCTGGGGAGGTCCCCACCTCTGGAAGATCATGCAGGACACCTCTGAGCAGAGCAACCACTCTTGGTGAGAGGAGAAGTCCCTGCTGAGGTCATCTGCTGGGGCATTCCTGACGATGGGGAGGTGACCAGCTTCCAAATGGATGTTGTAGCCGATGCAGAAGTCCCAGAGACAGAGTGCCTCTTGGCCGACGAGCACACTCCTCCTTGCCTGTTGATGTAGAGGCCGTATTGTCTATCAGGACCCTCACCACTTCGCCCAACAGGTGTGGCAGGAAGACCCCACAGGCCAGCCAGACCGCCCTGAGCTCCTTGATATTTATGTGCAACATTGTCTCCTCCGGGGTCCACATCCCCTGAATCTGGAGATGTCCGAGTTGTGCCCACCAACTGAGGTCTGAAGCATCCAACACTAGCTCGACAGATGGAATGGGACTGTCGAACAGGACTCCTTCCAGGATCTTCTTGGGATCGGTCCACCAGTGCAGCAACATGAGAACTGCCGGAGGAATGGTTACAATCTTTCCAGGTGGTCCCTGGATTGGGAATAGGTCGACGCCAGCCATTGCTGCAGGGGCCTCATGTGGAGCCTTGGCATGATGAACCACATATATGCAAGCTGCCATGTGCCCTAGCACACGCAGGTACACCCTAGCCACTGTCAAGGGAAACGCAAACACTTCTGCTATGAGGTCTATCGGGGCCTGAAACCTGTCTAACGGCAGGATTGCTCTCGCCCGGGTCAAACATGGCCCTGAAGAATTCTATCCTTTGAACTGCAACTAACATGGACTTTTTGTGGTTGACCAGTAGTTGACCGAAGGAGCAGCACAGCAACGTCACGTTGGACCTGAGCCTTGGAGTTGCCTGACCCGCCAGTCGTCAAGGTACAGATAAATCTGGATACCCCGATGCCTGAGGTAGGCCGTGACTACCACCATGCACTTGGTAAACCACCCTTGGTGCTGTAGCCAGGCCAAACGGAAGGACAGCAAACTGGTAGTGGAGTTTTATGGAGTTTTATGGAGTTTTATGGAGCAACCATAAAACAGAGCAAGCGTCTGAGTCCTGGGAAGATCACTACGTGAACGTATGAGTCTTTCAGGTCGAGGGTGGTATACCAGTCTCCTGGATCCAGGGAGGGGATAATGGAGGCCAGGGAGACCATGTGAAACTTTAGCTTCATTAGGTATCTGTTGAGCTCTAGCAGGTCCAGGATGGGATGCAGATCACACTTGGCCTTTGGGATCAGAAAATACCAGGAATAGAAACCCTTGTTCTGGTAAGGAGGCAGGACTTCCTCCACCACCCTCAGCTGTAAGAGCCCCATAATCTCCTGCTCAAGACGACTTGTGAGAATGATCCCTCAAGAGGGACGGGGAGGGGGGTGGAAATAAATTGGAGGTGTAGCCATGCACCATCGTACTGAGGACCCAGCAGTCTAATGTTATCGCCGACCACACCGGGAGGAAAAAGTAAAGGCAGTTGCAAACAATGGGGAAAATCGGATCCAGGAAATAGATTGGTAGTTCGCCCTCAAAACGACTTTTTAGCTCCTTGTTTGGAGCAGGTTGAGCCCGACCAGGCACAGGGTGGGGGTGGGTGGTTCATGCGCCATCTATAGCCCTTGAGCTTTTTGTACGATGGGTCCTTCCGGGGCTAGCTCCCTTGCCCCTGGGGAAGTTGCAGTTTGAACTGCTTGTGCGCTGGGCCCAGAATGTAGTACTACCACATTTTAGGGTGGTTCAGGACTCCTTCAGCCCATGTAATTTGTTGTCCATCTGCTCCGCATACAGAGCTTGGCCATTGAAGGGGAGGTCCTGAATTGACTGCTGAGCCTCGGAGGACAACCCAGAGAGAAGCAGCTAGACACTTGCTGCATGGAAACGGCGGATCCCATGGTGCGAGTGGTGGAGTCTGCTCCGTCAGACGCCACTTGAAGGGCTGCCCTGGCAGCAGCCATGCCCTCATCGAGGATCACCCAGAATTCTTTACGGGAGCCTTCTGGGAGGGCATTCTCTAACTTGGCCACGGTCTGCCATATATTGAAGTCGTAGCAGCCAAGAAGGGCTTGGTGGTTGGCCACCCTCAACTGTAAACTAGACAAGGAATAAATTTTTCGTCCAAACAAGTCCATCCTCCTGGAGTCTTTATTTTTGGGGTAGTTCCAGATTGCCCCTAGCGTTCCCTGTGGTTAACTGCCTCAACCACCAGGGAATTTAGGGCAGAATGGGAGTAAAGGTATTCGTGCCCCTTAGTCGGGACAAAGTACTTACGCTCTGCCTGTTTGGAAATGGGGGGCAGAGAGGAGGGGGTTTGCCACAAGGCACTGGATATCTTCAATACCTCTTTGTGAAGGGGAAGGGCCACCCTAGCAGGGGCTGTAAAGGAAAGGATGTCGAACAGGGAGTCTGCTTACTCCTCCAACTCCTCCATCTGCAGGCCAAGGTTGGACATGACCCTCTTCAACAGCTCCTGGTGCGCCTTAGCGTCATTCTGAGGAACCAGGGGAGGGGGACTCCATGATGGCCTTGTCTGGTGACAATGAGAAAGAAGCTGGTACTGCGGGTTCCACAGCACCCATTGATGGTCCAGCAAGCTGTTCCCCTTGATCCACATGGACTTATCCCCTGGGGCCTCAAGCACTGAAGGGAGTGGGGTCATCGAGGCCACAGGCCTGTTCAAGGCTCCTGACACAGAGTGGGCAGGCTTGGAGGGCTGGGTGAACCCCCACAGGTTCCAGGGGTATCACAGGGCTGGCCACTGGGCCTGGGGCAGGTTTCAGTACTGACGATGCAGGCGGCACAGAGGGTCTGGGAGGCTGCCCTGCCAATGTGTAACCTTGCTCCGCGCCAGAGTCATATCCAGAGCGATTGCTACCCGGTGACCTGGATCTACTGGAGTGCCGACTCCGTGCCTGGTGACAATCGCAGTCGCATCTAGAGGAGGACTGGTCCAAGTAGGACATGCACCTCCGTGAGAACCTTGCTGATCGGTGGCGCTCAGCGGTTCCACAACAGGAGACCGGCGATCCACGCCTCACGCTTCAAGACCGGTACCAGGACACCCATCTTGGCAATCCTTGGCAGGGCGGACCAGAGCTGCGAGCCAATCGTTCCTGGGATCTGTACTGGCATTCTGGTGACCCAAAGGTCTGGCCCCGAAGTTCCTACCGGGGAGCACATGTCTCCGTGGGTATGCAGCAGGTCACCGGCAAGGTCCGCTTTGAATCCCACTGCCGGTGCCTAAGGGCCAGTGACTATAGAGAGCTCCGATGCATCTGCCTCCTTAACTCTGAGGCATGACAGCTTCGAGTGGGTGAATGGTGGCAGGACATCCCCCACAATGGGGAGTGGTACCATTGGGGTGAAGGCAGATGGACAGGTCCCAAGGCAGGCTTACCACGAGGTCTGAGCATCGCTAGGCCGGGGCCAGTGTGGGCAGCACCGGGAGTGTCAGGATCTCTTGCAGCCTGGAACACTTCAGGCGTCAACAGCACCTGAAGCTGATGAAGGCCCGCCTCTGTGTCTGGGCTTCCAGGCAAGGAACTGGGTGGGCTGCAACACTCAACATGAGCTGAGGCCCGAGTTCCCAGTGGGGGAGATGAGCCGCCCGCCACGGGTCTTAGCTCGCCCCCAGCCCTGTCCCTCCCCTTGCACGGAGTAGGAGACCATCCCCTACCAGCCTTCTTTGACTTCTTGGCCAGGGCCATAGACAGGGATCAGTGCTGGCTCGTAGCCGGCGGGGCACTACATGCCAATGCCGCGATGCTGAGTGCTGAGTCGGACCTTTCTCTGGGCCTGGAGTCAGCGCCAACTCCATCAGGAGCACTTGGAGTCTGATCTCATGCTCTTTCTTAGTCCTAGGTTTAAAGGACTTGCAGATTCAACACTTATCTGCCCTTCACCGAGGCACCTGAGACAGCTACTGTGTGGAACGCTCAAGGGCATGGGCCATTTGCAGGGATTGCAGGGCTTAAAGTCTGGGGACTGGGGTATGCCCCGTCCCCTGGCTAAGTCCCCAATGGGACTAACAAAACTAACTACTGCTAAGGGCTAACTCACTCAACTACTAACTATGTACACTAACCTTACAAGAGCTCTAGCTCGTACTAGCATTGCTTAGGCTTCGTTTGTAAGAGCAGCGAACATTCCGTGCACCGTCACTGCCGGCAAGAAGGAACGGAGGGTGGGGGAGCTGGCAGGCACCCCTTATACCACACCATGCAGACGCCATTGCAGACACCACCAGAGCTGCTCCCCTACTGATACTGCTGAGGAAAAAAAACTTCCAGCACCGGTGCATGTGGCGAGCACACACACCTAATGTGGAAGGGACATGAGCAAGCACACGAAGAAAAACTCCTGCTTCTGTCAGCATACATGGGGGGGGTATGCTAACATAGGCTATGTCTATACTAGAGAGCCTTAGTGCAGTCATACTCATCTTTTGAGTGTGTGGTTGGTTGGTTGTTTGTTTTAAATAAAGAAGGTTTGCTTGAACAACATCTGGCAGAGGACAGGATGGAATCTGAAATCACTTCTGAGGAGTTCGAGCCACTTAAGCTCTTTGGCAATAATGCACTCTGAACTAGTCCTTATCCCTTTCAAACAGCCCTTCATTTATCAGCCAACTGCAAAAGTGATTCCCAATCTGTGATCTGTGGAGATTGGGTGCTCCTCAGACACCACTTCGGTCACATGGTGCTGGATCAACAATTTCAGGGAAACCAGTGGCAAACATGCTTATGCATCGGTATTTCAAACCCAGTTTAAGGGGTTTGGGCTACTGCTTATTGTTGGAGACACATGCCAGAGGCCATATTACAAATAGGGAGCTACAGATTGAAGGCATATGTGCATTTGGAGCACAAATTGTACAATTAAAATGTAAAAGCAAAGAGAAAAAAAATACACAGAATGCCCAAAACAGTTGCCAACTGCCACTGGCATGCCAATATTATGATTTTTCTTAGTGAATGTAACAGAATCATTAGTGAACACTAAATTTTTAAATTTCATCTGACACTCAAAAGTAATGGTGGGATGATTTGCACTGTAATTGGTTTATATTTGGCTGGATACTAATTAAAACAACAGTAGTTTATTCTGCTGCCTGAAATGTCGTAGAACAAGTCTCTCACACTTGATGGTTGAATACTATTGGGATTTGTTCCATAGAAACTCAACCATCACTGTCTAGACATGCATATCAAACCCAGGGTGCAAAATTGTGTAAGTGTGATCTATGTCTGGGGCCAAAATAAGATGAGTAAACTAGGAACTACCTAATTTATTTTTGATCAAAATAATTTTAAAAATAGAATGCATAGGGAATCAAATTATGAATGTCCAAATGAACTAGTAAGTGCAAGTATCTGAGTATAGGTATACAAGAAGATATGGATTTTCCAGCTTCTCTCTCTCCAACCTTCACTTTGAAAAAGCAAAGGCTCAGTCTTATGTAGAACTGGTCTGGTTTCAGATTAGAAAATAGTCAAGAAGGGAACGATTCCAAAAAATCTCCAAGTTACAGAAAGATACCGTAAAGACCAAATTCTGTCTTTGAGTACAAAATGGCCACTGATTTCAAAGGGAGTTGTGCAAGCTATCCCAGGGCAGAATTTGGCCCATTCCATTCATTTTATATGTTGTTAGCATTTATATGGCTCCCATCATTTTAGCAAGGAGGGGCACCACACACAGTTTAGATGAAGGTGAAATATTCCCCAGGTGGAAGGACCTTAGTCCTGCGAGTTACCTTTAAAAAAGCTACAGATAAAAAAAGACCTTGCATTACTCAATAATAGTTTACTTTGCTTACATATACAAACCACTGCTTTCTTTGTCCCGACAATTCAATTCAGCACCTCTAACTTCATCGGTCTCTCTAAATAATAATTTAGATACGCTAGCAGAGAGAAGGGTCTAGTGAAGTACTCACTAAGTTAGAAGATCAGAAGTCACATGTTCTCATTTCAAACCACCATATAGGCTTGTGCAACCATGTTTCAACACCATTGTCTCCTGTACTGGTTATAGTATAGTTCCAGTTGTAGTGTAAACTGGATCTTAGCTGTTTGCTGTAAGTTTACCAGGTGAGGTTCAGGGAACAGGCAGGGCTCAGGAACAGTGTACTGAGAGCTAAGGATAGATATAGCCAGGTTTACAGAAGGAAACTTTTTTGGTGCCGATACAGTGGTATGATTGACTGGAATTTCTACCAGTTGAATTACACCTCTACCCAATATAACGTGACCCGATATAACACGAATTTGGATATAATGCAATAAAGCAGCGCTCTGGGGAGTGGGGCTACGCACTCGGGTGGATCAGCGCGTCAACATGTCTGGCTCCAACACACTGCTCAGAACGGCGTGTTAAGGGTGCCAGGCTGGGGCCAAGGGGTCTCGGGGGACTGGGAGCGGGAGGGTTGGATAGGGCATGGGAGTCCCGAGGGGCCTGTCAGGGGGTGTAGATGGGGTCAGGGAACAGGCAGGTTGGGTAGGGGGTGGGGGGGCTTAGATAGGGGATGGAGTCTTGGGAGGTGTGGTTGGGGCAGGGGTCTCTGGGAGGGGTCAGTCAGGGGGCAGGAAGTGACTATTAATAAAGGAAATGCTCGAGGCCAAAGAGAGTTCGATATAAAACGCAGTTTCACCTATAACGCGGTAAGATTTTTTGGCTCCCGAGGACTGCGTTATATCAGGGTAGAGGTGTATTTGTATATAGCCTTGCAAGTGACCCATTCCAAATCCTGAAATTGCTATCATTCAGCAAAGCAATATAAATACACACACACACTCCGAATACATGAGAGGTGTGGTATAAAGGACTTATCAGTATGATCTTGGGATGTCCAGGCCACTTATAAGTAATGCACATCATCCCATGTAAGTGCCAATAAAAATTTAATACCACACCAAACCTTCATGTTTTGTGTACATGTCATGTGTGTTGAAGAAAAAAAATCTTACATTTCAGAGATTTTTTAAAGACTATTTTTCATATCCTTCTGCCTGTAAATTAAGTCAGGTACCTAAGTTACAATATATAAGATTCTCACCTTTGCCCCAGCCCTTTTACATCAGGTAAAGGGGTTGAAGTAGCACAAGCAGGTTCTAAGAGTCCCATATCCAGCCATGGGAGATTTCACCCTGCACAGGTACTGAAGACGACAGCCATAAGCTAGGGACAGGCTGCTGTAACTCAGAAAGCCCCTGAGGGCTGTTGAAATTGTACCAGGAACCATTCGGTCCCCAGAGCAACCCAAAATCATGGTTCAAAGACTTCTAAAAGTGACCTAAAAATGTCCCAGCTATAACCTCTATACTGAACTTCGAGGGCTAAATGTGAATGCCAAGATTGGCGATCACAAGATAACATTGTAGGTCACGAGATGTTGCGACTTTAAAACCACATTTTTGGTATCTGCAGTATACCCTCTGTCTTGCCTGTCTTGGGCCTTAGGCCAAAGTTTTTAAATAGGGGAGGAAATTCCACATTTAGGAAGAAGGTTTCTCTGCAAGTGATGGAAGCAGCTCTCACGGTCAGAATGCTGGTGTAATTCCTGAGGAGATGGATACTCCACAGAAAACATGACATAATCAAACACGTGATAAATTCATTTATCTAAAATTTATCGTGTACCACTCTAATTTATAACTTCCACATGTGTTTGTATATACATAGCTATAGACAGTGCACTGTCTGACATGCCTTAAGTGGTACTAACCAATGTTATTTTTGTCTGCCCAGGAGACAAAAAGTCTAATCAAATAACGCACAGTGCTGAACAGAATGGGAACAGACGGTAAGAAAACATTAGAGGTTGAAAATGAAAACTTTAAATTAAGTGTAAACATCATTTCAGAACTGAACTACAACAAATTCAGTGTACCTGGTTTTTGCTCAAAAACTTTGAATAAAAGTTAATTGAACTCTCTCAGTTGTTAGATTCTTTGTAATTTTTTCCCCACGTTGCACTAGATTAAAGTTTACAAATATTTTGTGAAAATGTTAAACTTCCCTCATCTTCTTAATCAACTCTTAAAAAACAAAGCACTTATAAGTGAAGTACACTTTCATAAAAGATTGCCAGCCTTGGCACATGAACTTTTGTCGATGAAGAAGCTTGCACTGCTACTTCCTTTCCTATCTCTGCACTTCTCAGCCAAAGAGCCTCAACCCTCACGTAGTGGCTCCAATAGGGATACACTGGCGCCTATACTCATTTAAAGAGTGGCTGCTTGGTCATACTCCAGTGAACAAGACAAACAAAAGATCAGTAAAGTTTACAGCCGCTGGTATCCTGCAGGAACAATTATGTTACTCCCTCCTCACCCACCTACCACTGCTGTTCTCATGTATCATCCCTCTGTGATTTCTTTTTACACCATGCTCTGCTCCCAATTGCTCTGGAAGCAGTTGCCTGACAGACACAGACTTGCCAAGTGTCACAGACCTAATGTGACATTCACCCATTTGGCAACACTGCCATGGCTGCCTGAATCTTGGCTAAAACTCACATACATTTGGGGGGGAGGTGGGAAGAGAGATTGATTCTTTCCCTCAAAATACCCTTTGACCTGGTAATGGTGCACTAAGCTGAGAACTAAAAGTTCCTGTCTGCTTTCTTTCCCTGAGTGTTCCTGATATTTCTGTGAAGCTCAAAGCTCTATTGATCAAGGGCTCATATTCCTACCCATTTACAAATGAGATACCTGAGAGGTTGCACAATATTACTTCAAACAGAGCTAAATAATATGGCAGACTTTAATATGACAGAAAGAAAAGGAGTACTTGTGGCACCTTAGAGACTAACACATTTCTTTGAGCATAAGCTTTCGTGAGCTACAGCTCACTTCATCGGATGCATTCAGTGGAAAATACAGTGGGGAGATTTATATACACAGAGAACATGAAACAATGGGTGTAACCATACACACTAACAAGAATGATCAGGTAAGGTGAGCTATTACCAGCAGGACAGTGGGGGCGGAGGAGAGGAGAGGGAAGAAACCTTTTGTAGTGATAATCACAGTTGGCCATATCCAGCAGTTAACAAGAACATGGGGGGGGGGGGGGGAAATAGTTTTAACTTTGTGTAATGACCCATCCACTCCCAGTCTTTATTCAAGCCTAAGTTAATTGTATCCAGTTTGCAAATTAATTCCAATTCAGCAGTCTCTCCTTGGAGTCTGTTTTTGAAGTTTTTTTGTTGAAGAATTGCAACTTTTAGGTCTGTAATCGACTGACCAGAGAGATTGAAGTTATATGACAGAGTTACATCTCATCAACATTACCTTTCAGAATGAAGGTAACATATCTATGTGCTTAAAAATCCTATCTGTGACCTTTTCTCTAACTACCACCATCAGGAATAGAACCCAAGAATCCTGATACTCAACATTTCATTGCTGTCTCACAAATAGTTGTTTCGCCCTTCTGACAAAATATGCACGCGGTCTAAAGGGCTGGTCCATACAGAAGATAGTCTTCTGCTATCAACTGATTCTTCAGCTCAAGTGTAAGAGGTCTGTGCTGTGCGTCTGAAGATCATGGGTTCAAATCCTACAGATCACATAAGTGAGAAAAATTGTATGTGGTCACAGAGACTTTATCATAATGCACATCCAAAATGGGATAGAATTGCAGTTACTTTAATAATTAATTCTCTAACTTTTGAGTGCTTGACTGTACGACCTTAAGGATCTTGAGAGAGAGAGAGAGACAGACACAGACACAGACACACACACACCCACCCACCCCTCTTAGGGTTAACAGAGGCTGGAGACTGAGCTACTCCTGTTACTCTAGAGAAGCTCTCCCCAACCCTGCATAAGGGATGAGATGTGGGCATGCGAGATGCTTGTCTTGCTGTAGCTGACTATAGATAAACATAGAACATAATTCAGCCAATGGCACGTTAAACTAACAACTTTAACCAGGACTAATGCCAGGAAAACTGTTTAAGATGAAATTGACGGTTATATGTTAATTATTGGCAAATATGCAGTTATTTAATAGTTATTTAAATATTGGCAATTTAATTGTTCATTAAATAATTTGCATAAAAGGTTACACATGGAGATGCAGAATAGTTAGCAGTTATGTTGATTTCAGAGCTTGAACACAGTGCTCAGCCAATTCTGCAGCGTCTTGAAACAATCTCCCCCCCATCCAGGCCAGAGCACAATGTTAGCTGGGGACAGGAATACCCAAGCATTCCCTGACTAAAGATTCCCAAAATCCAGAAAGGGAAAAAAAAAAGGGGGGGATTAGTTTATTGCTATGACAAGAGACTGCACTGGAACAGGTTATCGAAGGATGTGGTTCAGCATTCCTCAGAGTTTTTAAATCAAGACTGGATGTCTCACTAAAAGATGAGACTCTCATTCAACCACAAGTTGCTGGGACTGATCCAAGAATTGCTGCATTAAATTCTGTGGCTTGTGAACAGACTACAAAATCAAAATGGTCCCTTGTGGCCTTAAAAAAAAAAAAAAAATTCTACAAAATTCTGCCATATGGATCACAGCAAGAAACAGCAGTTGGTTTTTAGTCCTGGGTGGGAGAAATAAAACTACTCCTGAACTGACCTAGAAGAATATTGACCAGTAAATAACTTGCCAGATTTCTTTCTGATACTGTTGTGGTAATTGTTTCTCATGTAGCTGTGATTAAGAGAATTATCATTATTACCCTCCTGTCCAAATTGATTTCTCCACACAAAAACCATACAATTGTATCTATCAATTAACTGACATTTTCCAATAAAGATATTTAACATTAATTAAATTTAGATCAGCAAGCCTGCTTGTTTGAAATCTTGTTCTCATGAACACCCATTGGTTTTAAAACATTTTTCTATTCCCAAACCACATGCAGACTGTTTGGCTCCACACAACACTTGTTACACTACATTTTAAAAGATTTTTTTTTTTTTTTTTTTTTAGTTGTTGTACAGGGCAGCCTGAGAGATGCTAACCTTATTTTACCCAGGACTTCTGAGGAGACAAGGTACACAAAAGCCAAACAAACACTACAGCAAGAAATTATATCTGAACCAGAACATTAGTAGGTACAAATCAAACAAAGACCATGAAGAAGGTACTATACACACTGCTGAATAAGTTAATAGCAACAACAACGTTCCTTCAAATGGTTGAGAAGGAATATTTTTAAGTACTTAGGTTCGGAAAGCAATTATGAATGGTTTCAGAGATTAATTCAATTCCCTGAAACAGCCTAAGCATATACAGGCTTCCCCATTTCCCTCTTAACTCTTGGGACCATAAAAAAGAAAAGAAGAAATTTCAAGCAAGACGCCAGAAATCCTGTGCATCAATCATATGAAATAGTTAACGAACCTGCAAACATAGTCAACCATTTGAACCTTTTCACACAAGTGACACTGAAGTGTAGGAATATCACATGATAAAGCAATGAAAGGTAGAAACACCACATGAAGGAACAAAACAGAAGACTACACTCTGTTTATTCAACAAACATTGTAGCCACCATATTCTACGGAACTCAGTGCACGCACGCTCTGTTTTCTAGTATGTGCGCTTAGGTAGCGATTCCAGCAGAAAGACCAATTTAAATGCCATGGTTGAACAGACCAAATTATGGTAAAGAAAACCACAGATGTTGTGGTATTAAGCTTCCTATAAGTTAATAAAGAAACCTAATGTAATATAATAGCTTACCGTATTAAACTCTCAGACATGTAATAGTTTTAAATAGAATAAATTCTCTTTTCAGTTTACAGTAAAATTAATTTGAGCCAAAACATTTCACAAGGGAAAAAGACATTAATCGTACAGTATAAAGGTTGGTATCTTAAAAACAACCCTGTCAGAAAAGGCTTAGATATTTAGACACTATTTTTAATACTCAGAAAGAAAAAGGAGTACTTGTGGCACCTTAGAGACTAACATTTATTTGAGTATAAGCTTTCGTGAGCTACAGCTCACTTCATCAAATGCGTTCAGCGGAAAATACAGTGCGGAGATTTGTATACATAGAGAACATGAAACAATGGGTGTTACAATACACACTGTAAGGAGAATGATCACTTAAGGTGAGCTATTACCAGCAGGAGAGTTGGAGGGTGCAGGGGGGAAACCCTTTTGTAGTGATAATCAAGGTGGGCCATTTCCAGCAGTTGACAACAACATCTGAGGAACAGTGCGGAGGTGGAGTGGGGGAATAAACATGGGGGAATAGTTTTACTTTGTGTAATGACCCATCCACTCCCAGTCTCTATTCAAGCCTAAGTTAATTGTATCCAGTTGGCAAATTAATTCCAATTCAGCAGTTTCTTATTGGAGTCTGTTTTTGAAGTTTTTTTTGTTGAAGAACTGCAACTTTTCAGTCTGTGATCGAGTGACCAGAGAGACTGAAGTGTTCTCCAACTGGTTTTTGAATGTTATAATTCTTTGACGTCTGATTTGTGTCCATTTATTCTTTTACGTAGAGACGTAAAGAGAGGTGTCACATTTGGGGACAATGTATACCTTCAAATCAGCGGCACTGCTCTGGGTACCCACATGGCCCCACAGTATGCCAACATTTTTATAGCTGACTTAGAACAACGCTTCCTCAGCTCTCGTCCCCTAATGCCCCTACTCTACTTGCCCTACATTGATGACATCTTCATCATCTGGACCCATGAAAAAGAAGTTCTTGAGGAATTCCACCATTATTTCAACAATTTCCATCCCACCATCAACCTCAGCCTGGACCAGTCCACAAAAGAGATCCACTTCCAGGACACTACGGCGCTAATAAGCGATGGTCACATAAACACCACCCTATACCAGAAACCTACTGACCGCTATTCCTACCTACATGCTTCCAGCTTTCATCCAGACCACACCACGGGATCCATTGTCTACAGCCAAGCTCTACGATACAACCGCATTTGCTCCAACCCCTCAGCCCTGGTCTACACTAGGACTTTAGGTCGAATTTAGCAGCGTTAAATCGATTTAAACCTGCACCCGTCCACACAGTGAAGCCCTTTATTTCGACTTAAAGGACTCTTAAAATCGATTTCCTTACTCCACCCCTGACAAGTGGATTAGCGCTTAAATCAACGTTCCCAGCTCGAATTTGGGGTACTGTGGACACAATTCGATGGTATTGGCCTCCGGGAGCTATCCCAGAGTGCTCCATTCTGACCGCTCTGGACAGCACTCTCAACTCAGATGCACTGGCCAGGTAGACAGGAAAAGAACCGCAAACTTTTGAATCTTATTTCCTGTTTGGCCAGCGTGGCAAGCTGCAGGTGACCATGCAGAGCTCATCAGCACAGGTGACCATGATGGAGTCCCAGAATCGCAAAAGAGCTCCAGCATGGACCGAACGGGAGGTACGGGATCTGATCGCTGTTTGGGGAGAGGAATCCGTGCTATCAGAACTCCGTTCCAGTTTTCGAAATGCCAAAACCTTTGTGAAAATCTCCCAGGGCATGAAGGACAGAGGCCATAATAGGGACCCGAAGCAGTGCCGCGTGAAACTGAAGGAGCTGAGGCAAGCCTACCAGAAAACCAGAGAGGCGAACAGCCGCTCTGGGTCAGAGCCCCAAACATGCCGCTTCTATGATGAGCTGCATGCCATTTTAGGGGGTTCAGCCACCACTACCCCAGCCGTGTTGTTTGACTCCTTCAATGGAGATGGAGGCAATACGGAAGTAGGTTTTGGGGACGAAGAAGATGATGATGAGGTTGTAGATAGCTCACAGCAAGCAAGCGGAGAAACCGGTTTTCCCGACAGCCAGGAACTGTCTCACCCTAGACCTGGAGCCAGTACCCCCGAACCCACCCAAGGCTGCCTCCTGGACCCAGCAGGCGGAGAAGGGACCTCTGGTGAGTGTACCTTTTAAAATGCTATACATGGTTTAAAAGCAAGCATGTGAAAGGATTACTTTGCCCTGGCATTTGCGGTTCTCCTAGATGTAGTCCTAAAGCCTTTGCAAAAGGTTTCTGGGGAGGGCAGCCTTATTTCGTCCTTCATGGTAGGACACTTTACCACTCCAGGCCAGTAACACGTACTCGGGAATCATTGTAGAACAAAGCATTGCAGTGTATGTTTGCTGGCATTCAACCAAAATCCGTTCTTTATCTCTCTGTGTTATCCTCAGGAGAGTGAGATATAATTCATGGTCACCTGGTTGAAATAGAGTGCTTTTCTTCAGGGGACACTCAGAGGAGCCCATTCCTGCTGGGCTGTTTGCCTGTGGCTAAACAGAAATGTTCCCCGCTGTTAGCCACAGGGAGGGGGGAAGGTTGAGGGGGTAGTCACGCGGTGGGAGGAGGCAAAATGCGACCTTGTAACGAAAGCACATGTGCTATGTATGTAATGTTAACAGCAAGGTTTACCCTGAAAGACTGTGGCCACTGTTTTATAAAATGTGTCTTTTTAAATACCGCTGACTGTCCCTTTTTTTTTCTCCACCAGCTGCATGTGTTTCAATGATCACAGGATCTTCTCCTTCCCAGAGGCTAGTGAAGCTTAGAAAGAAAAAAAACAACGCACTCGCGATGAAATGTTCTCCGAGCTCATGCTGTCCTCCCACACTGACAGAGCACAGACGAATGCGTGGAGGCAAATAATGTCAGAGTGCAGGAAAGCACAAAATGACCAGGAGGAGAGGTGGAGGGCTGAAGCTCAAATGTGGCGGCAGCGTGATGAAAGGAGGCAGGATTCAATGCTGAGGCTGCTGCAGGACCAAACCAGTATGCTCCAGTGTATGGTTGAGCTACAGCAAAGGCAGCTGGAGCACAGACTGCCACTGCTGCCCCTCTGTAACCAACCGCCCTCCTCCCCAAGTTCCATAGCCTCCACACCCAGACGCCCAAGAACGCGGTGGGGGGCCTCCGGCCAACCAGCCACTCCACCACAGAGGATTGCCCAAAAAAAAGAAGGCTGTCATTCAATAAATTTTAAAGTTGTAAACTTTTAAAGTGCTGTGCTTAAAGTGCTGTGTGGCATTTTCCTTCCCTCCTCCACCACCCCTCCTGGGATACCTTGGTAGTCATCTCCCTATTTGTGTGATGAATGAAAAACGAATGCATGACTGTGAAGCAGCAATGACTTTATTGCCTCTGCAAGCAATGATTAAAGGGAGGAGGGGAGGGTGGTTAGCTTACAGGGAAGTAGAGTGAACCAAGGGGCGGGCGGTTTCATCAAGGAGAAACAAACAGAACTTTCACACCGTAGCCTGGCCAGTCATGAAACTGGTTTTCAAAGCTTCTCTGATGCGTACCGTGCCCTCCTGTGCTCTTCTAACCGCCCTGGTGTCTGGCTGCGCGTAACCAGCAGCTAGGTGATTTGCCTCAGCCTCCCACCCCGCCATAAACGTCTCCCCCTTACTCTCACAGATATTGTGGAGCACACAGCAAGCAGTAATAACAGTGGCAATATTGGTTTCGCTGAGGTCTAAGCGAGTCAGTAAACTGCGCCAGCGCGCCTTTAAACGTCCAAATGCACATTCTACCACCATTCTGCACTTGCTCAGCCTGTAGTTGAACAGCTCCTGACTACTGTCCAGGCTGCCTGTGTACGGCTTCATGAGCCATGGCTGGGTCCCCAAGGATACATAGAGGCATTTCAACATCCCCAACAGTTATTTTCTGGTCTGGGAATAAAGTCCCTTCCTGCAGCTTTTGAAACAGACCAGAGTTCCTGAAGATGCGAGCATCATGTACCTTTCCCGGCCATCCCACGTTGATGTTGGTGAAACGTCCCTTGTGATCCACCAGAGCTTGCAGCACTATCGAAAAGTACCCCTTGCGGTTTATGTACTCGGCGGCTTGGTGCTCCGGTGCCAAGATAGGGATATGGGTTCCGTCTATAGCCCCACCACAGTTAGGGAATCCCATTGCAGCAAAGCCATCCACTACGACCTGCACATTTCCCAGGGTCACTACCCTTGATATCAGCAGATCTTTGATTGCGTGAGCTACTTGCATCACAGCAGCCCCCACAGTAGATTTGCCCACTCCAAATTGATTCCCAACTGACCGGTAGCTGTCTGGCGTTGCAAGCTTCCACAGGGCTATCGCCACTCGCTTCTCAACTGTGAGGGCTGCTCTCATCTTGGTATTCATGCGCTTCAGGGCAGGGGAAAGCAAGTCACAAAGTTCCATGAAAGTGCCCTTACGCATGCGAAAGTTTCGCAGCCACTGGGAATCGTCCCAGACCTGCAACACTATGCGGTCCCACCAGTCTGTGCTTGTTTCCCGAGCCCAGAATCGGCGTTCCACAGCATGAACCTGCCCCATTAGCACCATGATGCATGCATTGTCAGGGCCCATGCTTTCAGAGAAATCTGTGTCCATGTCCTGATCACTCACGGGACCGCGCTGACGTCGCCTCCTCGCCCGGTATCGCGTTGCCATGTTCTGGTGCTGCATATACTGCTGGATAATGCGTGTGGTAGTTAATGTGCTCCTAATTGCCAAAATGAGCTCAGCGGCCTCCATGCTTGCCTTGGTATGGCGTCTGCACAGAAGAAAGGCGCGGAACGATTGTCTGCCGTTGCTCTGACGGAGGGAGGGGCGACTGACGACACGGCTTACAGGGTTGGCTTCAGGGAGCTAAAATCAGCAAAGGGTGTGCCTGTACATCAAGGAGTATTTCAGGCAGGACTGCACGGAGGGTTCCAATAAGAAATGGTGCACCTAAGTTATCGTTGTTATTGGAACAAGGAGGTTAGCCTGGCCTCTGATTGATACATGGCTAGATTTACCTCGCTGCACCTTCTCTGAGAGTGACTGCAGTGTGATCTAGACAGGGGAGGAGGCAAATGAGTACAAAACAAATCTGGTCTATTTCTTGTTTTGACCCACTCCATCTATCTTTTAGATCTTTGGCTGGCAGCAGACAGTGCAGAAGGACTGCATGCCATCCACATCTCATGGCTGCTTGGCAGAAGATGGTACAGTACGACTGCTAGCAGTCCGTATCGCCTGCCCGCTCACCATAAGACGGTTCAATAGGACTGACTGCAGGACTAAACAGAATGACCTGCTCAAGTCACTCCAAATTTAGTCCCTGCACCCATGTCTGCCCAGGCGCTCCTGATCGACCTCACAGAGGCGACCAGGAGGACCTCGGACATGACGATGACGGCTACCAGTCGTACTGCACCGTCTGCTGCCAGAAGGCAAGGGGTTGCTGCTACTGTGTAGCAATGCCGTACCGCGTCTGCCAGCACCCAGGAGTCATAGGGTGACGGTTACCTGAGCGGGCTCCATGCTTGCCGTGGTATGGCGTCTGCACAGGTAACTCAGGAAAAAAGGCGCGAAACGATTGTCTGCCCTTGCTTTCACGGAGGGAGGGAGGGAACGGGGGCCTGACGATATGTACCCAGAACCACCCACGACAATGTTTTAGCCCCATCAGGCATTGGGATCTCAACCCAGAATTCCAATGGGCAGCGGAGACTGCGGGAACTGTGGGATAGCTACCCACAGTGCAACGCTCCGGAAGTCGACGCTTGCCTCGGTACTGTGGAAGCGCTCCGCCGAGTTAATGCACTTAGAGCATTTTCTGTGGGGACACACACTCGAATATATAAAACCGATTTCTAAAAAACCGACTTCTATAAATTAGACCTAATTTCGTAGTGTAGACATACCCTCAGACAGAGACAAACACCTAAAAGATCTCCATCAAGCATTCTTACAACTACAATACCCACCTACTGAAGTGAAGAAACAGATTGACAGAGCCAGAAGAGTACCCAGAAGTCACCTACTACAGGACAGGCCCAGCAAAGAAAACAACAGAACACCACTAGCCATCACCTTCAGCCCCCAACTAGAACCTCTCCAATGCATCAAGGATCTACAACCTATCCTGAAGGATGACCCATCACTCTCACAGATCTTGGGAGACAGCCCCCCAACCTGAAGCAAATACTCACCAGCAACCACAAACCAGAACCACTATCCCAGGAACCTATCCTTGCAACAAAGCCCGTTGCCAACTGTGTCCACATATCTAGTCAGGGGACACCATCATAGGGCCTAATCACATCAGCCACACTATCAGAGGCTCATTCACCTGCACATCTACCAATGTGATATATGCCATCATGTGCCAGCAATGCCCCTCTGCCATGTACATTGGTCAAACTGGACAGTCTCTACGTAAAAGAATAAATGGACACAAATCAGACGTCAAGAATTATAACATTCAAAAACCAGTTGGAGAACACTTCAATCTCTCTGGTCACTCGATTGCAAACCTAAAAGTTGCAATTCTTCAACAAAAAAAACTTCAAAAACAGACTCCAAGGAGAGACTGCTGAATTGGAATTAATTTGCAAACTGGATACAATTAACTGGGACTGGATGGGTCATTAAACATAGGGAAATAGTTTTACTTTGTGTATTCCCACCTTCACCCCCCACTGTTCCTCAGAAGTTCTTGTCAACTGCTGGAAATGGCCCACCTTGATTATCACTACAAAAGGTTCCCCCTGCCCCACCCATGCTCTCCTGCTGGTAATAGCTCACCTTAAGTGACCACTCTCCTTACAGTGTGTATGGTAACACCCATTGTTTCATGTTCTCTATGTATATAAATCTTCCCACTGTATTTTCCACTGAATGCATCCGATAAAGTGAGCTGTAGCTCACGAAAGCTTATGCTCAAATAAATTGGTTAGTCTCTAAGGTGCCACAAGTACTCCTTTTCTTTTTGCGAATACAGACCAACATGGCTGCTACTCTGAAACCTATTTTTATACTATGTGTCTAGTGCCTGACAAATAAGTAACTTGTTATGGTTAGCTGGTCAAACTAACTAACATGCAGTTAGGCATGATTTACCCCTCCCCTTCAACATTCTTGGATTCACACAAATACCAAAATCAAACTAGAGTTTAGAACTGCAGTGAGAAAGGGAGGGCCATGTTAGCCCTAAGTATATCTTCCTTAACGTTACTAGGGGCATGTCTACACTGCAATTAGACACTTGTGGCTGGCCCATGCAGGGCTCAGGCTAAGGTGCTGTTTACCTGCAGTATAAACATTGTGTTCATGCTGGAACCTGGGCTCTGAGGGGTGGGAGCATCCCAGATTTCAGGCTGCAGCCCGAGCCCAAACGTCTACACCACAATTAAACAGCCCCTTAGCCTGGGCCATAAGCCAGCCTTGGATGTCTGTCTAACTGCAGTGAAGACTTACCCTAAACAAACAGCTAGCCCTTGTAAAACATGGCTCTTTGGGTCTGACATGCCTATATGGCTTAACTGTTCAAACTTAAAAAAAAAAAAAAAAAAATGGGGGGGATCAGCCATTATTTATTTCATTCTGCTTCAGGAAAATGGTCTGAATTAATTTGTAAACAAATATAGAAATCATAAAAAAAATCCAAGTTTTGAACTCTGCAGGCCTCCTTTCACTTACAATGGTTTTATACTGCTGTAACTCCATTAACTTCAAACTGACAAAAAGTCTTCAAGTTACACCCACTTTAAGTCTACCATCAGGGCATAAAAGAGCCTTAATGTAAATGAGAATCAGGGCAAAGTCTAATCTTTCAAGAGCACTCCCCAAATTTACATTTCAAGAAAATTAAACAATTTATATTCCAAAACAAATGTTAAAATACAGTTAAGACAGAAAGCACATTTCAGTGATTTAAGAATAAAAAGAAGTTACACCATGAAGGAACAAAACAGAGTGAAGCTAAGCTGGGTAAAAAGGTGTAACAAAAGCAAGAGAAGTGTAGTCAGTTATATTATTAATTTTTAACTAGAAAGTTGGTTTTCAATGTAAATCAATTAAAGATAGTACATGTTCAACAGTGTGAAATACTGTTCTTCCTTATGAGCATAGCAACACAGATAGCTTTCATCATAGAAGAAGGTGTTGGGCAGTTTTCAAGCTCTGCATTAGGACTGGGAACCTAAAGCAACCGAGAAAGGCAAGGCCACCAATAAAATTAAATTACTCACTTCTAACTTTCTCCTCTTACTTCTTCCAAGGGGCCATGGCTCGTCTTCTTACTCCTCCCAACTTCTGTCTGCATTTACCACCTTTATTTCATTGCATCATTTCTCCTCTCTCATCAGTACTACAGGTCTTTCCCATTTGATGGGCCAGAACCTCTGGTGGTTTAAATCAGCACAGCTCCATTCAATGGAGCTAGGACAATTTTTTCCTATCTGAGACTCTGGCTCTTTGAGTGCTACTGGGGTGGGAGGCAGAGAAAGAAGAGGGGTCTTCTACTTCCCCACCGATTTTTTCCCTCTTTTTTCAGTAATTCACATTAAAAACAGAGAACTATTGAGAATTTGAACCGTGTAAATTAACAAGCACAATTCAAAGCAAGGATAATACAATACTATGTCTGTTTATTTTGACAAATGTAGTTTCATTTTGAAAATTACAGCACACGTAATTGTTCAGGAAGGTATCTTGTAAAAGTAATTAAGGTTTGGTAATATGAGAGTGCACTAACCACTGTGCGCTATATTGTGTAATTGCTGCAGCATACTCTAGTATTTTTACGGGGTGACTAGTGAAGTGTGTGATAGCGAGGTTCTACTCTACTTACTCCTCATGTTATAGCAATCTTTGCCCTGGAGCAGGTGAACAAAGGTCATTTGTTCTACTAGAGCAGGAGCTCTCTTAGAATTTAAAATATCAAAGAACAGAACCCAACCCAATAAAAATAAATTGTAAAAATTTTCCTGGTAAACTATAATGTATTCCACATGCTCTCTCTTATGAGTGGCAGTGGTGGCTGTAATCAATTTAGCTGATCGTAATGAATTATGTGCAGTTATGTAGTGCTTTTCAAAGGTGAGTTTCCTCATGCTATGCTGGGGTACCTAAGGCAAGAAAGATTAAGTATTTGGTCTGCATCATACTTAAGATTGACTTTCATGTACAGATTTCAAAGTTAGATGAAAAGTTGAGTAAGCATTATCATCTCCATTTTATAGGGCTTGTCTACAGGGGCAGTTACTGTGCAGAAAGTTAGATGAGAATTTACACCGCACTACCCTACCCTAAGAGTATGTGGACACTCTTACCATGCGCTAAAAGTGCTGTGACAAGATGGCTGATGTTAGTCTAGTGGGTCCTGCGCTTTTCTTGGCACGGAGCTAAGATGCCACCCCTTGCCCCTGTTCTTGGGGTATCGATGGCCCCACTAGTGGCCCAGGAAGGTGGTAAAGGAGGGAATTGGGGGAGAGATCTGGGTTTGCTCCTCACTCTGAGCCCCAGCCCCTCTCAACCCCTGCAGGTTCTTACCCTCTTCCCCCTTGGGTGGGGTACCTGCAGTCTTTAGATGCTGGGGAAGGGAATCTCCTTCCCCTACTGGGGCAGGGTCCCCTTTGCTTCAGTTCTCTGATTTTCCAAGTCCCACAGCATACCTCCAAGCTCCTATCCTCTCTTCTTCCTCCTCCCTTGTCTGCCTGAAGCAGGGGAGTTCATTAGGTTCCTAACAGGGCCTTAATTGACTGCAGGTGCTCCTATTAACCTGCAGCCACCTTCCCTAGTCTATAGGGAACCACACCTTAATTAGCCTTGAGTTTATATATTTCCCCTCTAGCACTCTCCCACTGCTCCCTGGCCCTCTGTATCACAGTGCCCTTGGTGGTTTAGTGTAGTAGATTTTACAGTGTATCAAGCTCAAATGCACAAAGATGTTTTTACTACCTTGCTGTGCTGTAACTTCCTGTGTCAACAATCTATAGATGTAGAAACTGAGGTAGAGAGGTTAGGTAACTTAATCAAGCCATACAGTGAGTCTGTGACAGAGTTGGGAAAGATTTTTATCCTATTCAACTGCCAGGCCTCTGTTCTATCCACTAGGCCACAAACGCCCTATCTTGAGGAATGGAAAGTACTTCCTTTGATCAGGGTGAATGAGCTTCCAGCTACTGATGACTTCGAGTGGGCTGGATGTAGTGGGAGAGCTAAAACTCCCTTGCTTTACCAACCTACAGTTGTACCCTTCTCTTCCATTTGCCTTTGCTCATTGTCTCTTTATCCTTGCATCCCTTCTAGTTTCTAGATCCTCTCTCCCAACAAACACAGAGCTCCCTGCATCAGTGAGGATGGCACCTATGCTAATAGCATTTTCCAGTATGAAACCAACTACAACTCTTTTCTGCTTTACTCAGTAGTATCAGAGTAATTTAAAAATGAAAGGGGGTATGAGTAGAAACATGATAACATGTTAAACACGCCCCCCCCCCCAAGTTTTAAGGTTGTTTAAATTTAAAAGATCTTTAAGGATATGATGGCAAAAATGCTCTTGCAACATTTAGCCAAATCCAGCTACTGTGTCTTTTAGGTTTAGTAACAAACAGGTTGGAGGAAATTTCTTTTGAAATGTCGGTGTCCTCTCAAACAGCTCAGGGTTATAATCCCAGCCATATAAGTAGGATGGCCAGACAGCAAGTGTGGAAAATCGGGACGGGGGTGGGGGGTAATAGGCGACTATATAAGACAAAGCCCCAAATATCGGGACTCTCCCTATAAAATCAGGACGTCTGGTTACCCTACATATAAGTCTCCAGCTCCAAAGTGGCTGTGGCTGAGCTGAGTGGAGTAGAGTGGGCAACCTGTTGCAACCACACAAAAAAATAAGCTTTCTTAAAGTTTCTTACCGGATATGTGTTGCAGGAAGGGACTCATACTGGCGAGAAAGAAAGAGCTCTCTGTGTTTCAACTGATGTTTCTGTTTATCAGTCAAATCAGCCTCATTTGTTGTTTCAGACTCTTCTTCAACTTCTTCTGCACAAGGATAGAAGACAGGATGAAATTAGCTTTGCTATGGAATACAGTTGTGGACGTTCACTTTTTTTTAAACCCTCTAGGCAACCTGCTTGGACATTCTACAGAAAATTATTCATCAATTATTGTAAAACAGGTTGCCATTTTATGCATTCTAATAACTAGGGATGAATGCTTTTAAATATTATGTGTGTTATTTAATTCCTTTAAAAATGATGTTTTCTGTTCCTCTATTTGTGCTTAGGAGTTTTTCAGATGGTCACAAGGGGAACACTACCATTCCTCTTTCACCTCCTTTCCCCTTCTTTTCTTCATTATGCACACAGCTGCCCACGGTCACTACTGTTCAGCTTCAGCTCTGCTGCTACTGTTACTGGTAAAACCATAGCAGGGCCTGGGGAGGAGCATGCAGTCAACAAAATAGCGAAACTGCCTAATGCACAATGTAAACAAACTGCACAGAGAAAAAAAATTAAAACCCCTAATTGACTTCAGTTATAATAATCTAACAATATTTTCAGATGACACTGTTTTAAAAGTTGACAGTATCCCTCGAATACAGGGGTTGGCAATCTTTGGCCCATGGCCCATTCAGGGTAATCCGCTGTCGGACCGCGAGACATTTTGCTGATGTTGACCATCCGCAGGCAGAGACCCATGTAGCTACCAGTGGCTGTAGTTTGCCATTCCTGGCCAATGGGAGCTGCGGGAAGTGGTGGGTCTCCGGGGCATGCTGGCCGCTGCTTCCCGCAGCTCCAATTGGCTGGAAACAGTGAACTGCTGCCACTGGGAGCTGCGGGGGGCCGTGCCTGTGGACTGTCAACTTAAACAAAATATCTCATGGCCCAACAGGGGATTACCCTGATGGGCCATGTGCCAAAGATTGCCAACCCCTGTTTTAACAGAACAGAAGAAAAAAGGGGCATAAATTTTAAATATAAAAATAATTTGTTTTATTAAAACAATAATAAGTACTGATATAACACTTTAAAAGATTAAAGACTTTTATAAGATGTGTGCCCTTTTACTTAATCTTTAAAAGCAGAGGCCTTTATGAAGTATTTTATCAGTTTACTCCATATTTTGAACCTATATAAATCTAAAATACTTTGGAACCAGCTTGGCACGTGGTAAATCCCACTGGCGGGAGTGGGAGTAGGTATTGCAGGGCAGGACGGTAGTGGGATTAAAAATCATACAAAGCAGCGCTCTAATCCTGAGTTACTGCTATAAAACTTGCCTGAGAATACTCAGCAAACACTGCCTCTGTATTGGCAGGGTTCCTCACGTGTTCCCTGTAGTTAATTAAAGGAAATACTGAGGCCATCTTATCTATTCTTCTAAGCAGCATGGATATTTTACAAACCACCCATGTAGTACGGATGCTAAACTCTTAAGCCTGCATGTTCTCTCATGGTAGAATCATGATTCTCTCCAAATTCAAGATTGCTATCCTACTGCATCTGCTCCTCATCCCCTTCTGGCTCCCTAGTGGCTCTTCTCATAGTGGCAGGGGAGAATACTCCCTTAAGTGATTCCAGCTCCATCGAATCCCAGTTCCCCTACCTATCCGTCTGTCTGCCCTATTGGGTGGGCTGCATATGCAGGGAAGTGAGAGGAAAGAAGCTCATTCCCTACAGCCACCACCCCCACACATCTCTGTGACCTCACCAGAAAAGGTAAAACCACCCACCCCTAGTTACATATGACAAAAGTAATTAAAAGCAAATTTCTCCTGAAGAACCTGAGCCTGCAGGTGTCTCAGTTCTGACACTGACACTCCAACACACACAATGCCACATACGCCAACATTAAAGACGATAACCCTTTCACAGGGTCTAGCTAATATAACAGAGCCAAGCTGCCACTGAGCGCACATGAGGTACCTTGATACTGAGCTGTTGCCACAGTACTACTATGGCAATTACTTCCTCCATTTAATTTGTGTAGAATCTTACTGTTCAGACAATGTACCAGAGGTCAAGTCAGCTTAAAAATTTACATTTGTAGAGATTTCTATGCTACTGAAAAACAATTAAAGAGGAAAGGGAATGAAGGATTGACACATTTTTCTTTTAACAATCAAGAGAGAAAAAGCAAAAGTTTACCTATTGTACAGGAGACACTGCACTATTCAAATGATATTTTAAAATTGTTATAGAAGTCTTCATGTCTGTTACACACGGTTACATTTCTTACATGACGATCAAGGGCTCCTCATAATACTAACTTCTTCTCTGATTCCCGATAGGCATATCAGGGAAACTTGAGTTACTTCAGATGCAAAATTTTATTATAATCTTCTTTATGAAGTTAGTAATTAAAGATGAAAAACAACAATGGGAAAAAGTGTCAAAGGTTAACCTTTCAAACACACAATGAGTTTGACAACTACAGTGAAGGTGAATCATTGTTAGAAGCGATATTTGTTTCGGCTAACAAATCCTAAGAGCAAAATATACAATGAAGTTCCAAACAGTCTTTTCCTCTTCAAATATATAAAAAAAAAAAAAAAAGTCAACAATTCTATTTATTTATTTAGAGTTTCTTCTGTTTACAAGTCCAAGCTCTTGGCATTCTTTGGGTATTTTTATTTCATCCACAGTCTGAAAAACAGCAGAGAAATTAAAATTCTCTGTTTAAGTTTACCAGCCAGTCTGAACGCATAATTTAAAGAAGTTATCCAGGGACTAAAAGCTTTTGCGAAGTCCAATTTCATTATACCCATCCTTCCCCCCAAAAAAAGACTATATTAGCAGAATGCAGATGGGAGCAAGTAATTACTTCAATAAAGCTTTATTGAATCATGGGTCAAAGTGGTAAAATATAAGTAGCAAAACAAAGGCAACACAATCAATCAACAAAATCATGACCAACTAGTAGTTATAAATAGAAAAGAAATGGTACTACAATGTTTTTCTTGAGATTTTACAGGCACAGAACTATGGACACCCATAGTTGTGAATCCCACAACCACCACAACTTGGCCATATTGCATAAATATAGCATACAGCATTTATAAGGGTACAGTACATATAGGGTTAATTTCAATGCCTTAACATACAGTATATTCCCAGACAAAAAATTGCCTAACTTAGAGTTGAGGTTGATCTAATTTATTTCTCATCAACACGATCATCAGTTAAGGGAATCTTCATTTACATGCCATAACATCATATTACCCATATTATTGCTTTCTTTGACCTGGATGACTACACACGAAGGTGTACAGGATTAAAAGTGTGATTTTATACAAATTTAAACCAGTGCAAGTTTGCATATGGACACTTTTATATCAGTTTATCTTGCCACAGTGAATTTGCAGGCACAAGAATAACTGATAAAACAAGTTTTAAATTCGATGAGTCTTCACAAAAAAAGTTGCACCACTTTTACTAAACTAATTTAAGATAAACCAGTATAACTTGTGTGTGTAGACAAGCCCAGACTCCTCTTTCCCCACAACTCCCTTGCACTTCAACCATATAATTAACTACAAAAGCACACTACCCAATTCCTCTAAATCACATTCAAATGTAAAACCTTAACTACACAAATATAAATCCAACTATAGGTGTAAAAAGAAAAGGAGGACTTGTGGAACCTTAGAGACTAACCAATTTATTTGAGCATAAGCTTTCGTGAGCTACATGAAGTGAGCTGTAGCTCACGAAAGCTTATGCTCAAATAAATTGGTTAGTCTCTAAGGTGCCACAAGTACTCCTTTTCTTTTTGCGAATACAGACTAACACGGCTGTTACTCTGAAAACTATAGGTGTGTGTGTGTGTGTGACATTCCCCTGCAATGTTATCTGGACCGGTGATCTGCTAAGTCATTCCAATCCTTGACTCTGGGAGCCAGCCTTACCCTGCTCTGCTGTGAGAACCCCCACTCCTGGGCTGTTCATGAACAGCCTCTAGCATTTGAGCTGCTTAGATTGTACAACCAAATGACATTAGCCAATATCTCCTGTCAGGGTTCCCTCCCCACTCTGAATTCTAGGGTGCAGACATAGGGACCTGCATGAAAGGCCTCCTAAGCTTATTTCTACCAGCTTAAGTTAAAAACTTCCCCAAGGCACAAATCTCTATTTGTCCTTGGACTGAGGTATGCTGCCACCACCAAGTGATTTAGACAAAGTATCAGGGAAAGGACCACCTGGAGTTCCTATTCCCACAAAATATCCCCCCAAGCCTACACCCCCTTTCCTGGGGAGGCTTGAAAAATAAACTAGCTGAGCACAAACCAGACCCTTGGGTTTGTAGGACACTAAAAACCCAATCAGATTCTTAAAAAACAGAACTTTATTATAAAGAAAAAAATAAGTAAAAGAAGCACCTTTGTAAAAATCAGGATGGAAGGTAATTTTACAGGACAATCAGATTCAAAACAGAGGATTTCCCTCTAGAAAAAACAAAAATTACAAAAGCCAGGGATAAACCTCCTACTTAGCACAGGCAAAATTCACAAGCATAACAAAAGATAAACTAACCCGTCTTGCCTGGCTTACCTATACTGGTTGCAATATTGGAGACTTGGATTAGGATGGGTTGGAGAAGATGGATTTCTGTCTGGCCCCTCTCAGTCCAAAGAGAGAGTCCCCACACAAAACAAAGAGCACAAACAAAACCTCCCCCCCTCCCACCCAAGATTTGAAAGTATTTTCTTTCCCCATTGGTCCTGTCGGTCAGGTGCTAACCCAGTTATTTGAGCTTCTTAACCCCCTACAGGTAAGAAGGAATTCTAGGCTACACTTAGCTGTATGTTTATGACATCTCCCGATCCAGAAACAACCCTAGGAACCTCCATCTTGCAGTGTCCAGTTATGCCAGCTGGATGCTGCAAGCTTATGAGAGTTCATCAATTTAACAAAGAAACGGATATGTACTGGGCTTGTTATCCCAAGGGGAGTCTCTGACTTGCTTCAAACCAAACGCACTGCTTCAGATAGAATAAACAAATATTTATTAACTACAAAAAATAGATTTTACGTGATTATAAGTCAAAGCACCAGAAGGCAGATTTGGTGAAGTGAAATGAAATAAAAGCAAAATAAAAGCTGATCTTAACATTTTCAGAGCCCTTACAAACTTAGATGCTTCTCACCACAGGCTGGCTGGTTGTCCTTCAGCCAGGCTCTCCCCTTTGATCAGCACTTCAGTCACTTGGTGGTCTGTAGATGGAGGTGAGAGAGAGACGAAGAGCATGGCAAAGTCTCTCCCTTTTATCATGTTCTTTCTTCCCTGTTGGCTTTGCCCCCCCCTTCAGGGTCAGGTGAGCATTACCTCATTGTAGTCCCTAACTGACCAAGGGAAAGGGGTGTCACTCACTTGAGAGTCCAACAGATCCTTTGTTGCTGCCCAGGCCAGTGTCCTTTGTCACATGCCCCGATGAGGTGTGAACTGCCCCTGTGTTCCTGGAGAGTTTTGCCTGGGCTTGTTTTAAGCCATGAGGACACATTTTCAGCCTCATAAATAGATACATGAAATTACAACTTATAACATAACATTACTATAACAACCATCCCCAAGCAAGGTTTAAACCAATACAACAGCATCTACACATGAAGTTGCATCAATTTAACTAAACTGGTTTAGTTAAACATGTGCAACTTCATGTTTAGACCAGACCAAAGGAATAAACTTTACATTCAATAATTGTTAAATTCTCTCCTTTCTCGCATACCTCTTTATTCTAAACTAAGCCTTAATTTATAAAAACATGCTTCATGTGTGACCAACGTGACACAGAACCTACAGCTAAAAGAATATAAAAATACTGTGACTAAGTAATAACGAATTAACTGCAAAGATCAAAGAAAAGACAACTGTGCATGGATTTCTTTTCAGTTTAGCAAGGGCAGCAGCACCAATGACATCAAGTTTGCGTTTGCAGCTAGGATGATAAAGGTAAATAACTACACTGTATTGCTTTGTTTACCATCAAAACAAATACAAAGAAGGAAATTTTAAATATATGAGCAATATTGTTCACATTGCAGATTCGAAGCTCTCTCAGGTGAGCAGCTAGTCAATTTGCCTAGCGTATATGAGGATTGTTGCCAGGTGCTGTATTGAACCGAATTGGTCGTGATAGTTAACCCTTTGCAGTATAGTTAAGTTGCTTAACCAACTCTGGGCTAGATTATTCAAAAATCAGTGAGACAACTCACATTGGTGAGCATTTACTCACATGAGTAAGGGCTCCACAACCTAGCCCTCTCTGCTTATGCCAGTTTAGGTCACATGTATCGTATAGTTTGTTCAGAATGACCAAAAATATTCTAACACAACTCATCATTGTGTGGGTTACATACATACTACTATCAGATAGCACTGAAAATCTAAAGTAAAGTTCATTTATACTATAGATCTGTTTTAGATATTGCAGACTTAAATATACCTTTCACAAATTTTCACCACTGTTCTTACAACATTAGTTATTTTTGTTTAAATGAGGATTTACTCCCTCATATCATAGCTTCTGACTATTTTTTTTTTAGAAGACCCATTGTTTTTAAAGAACCTTCAGAAACTTCAGGAAGTTACCTTTAATAACCATTAAAAACCAGTAAGCCATATTGATTCACAAGTAATATACGAATTTTTTTTTTAAATTATCTGCACATGCTTTCGTCCTACTAAATGGTGTTAAAGTGACAGTTACAATGTCAATTACAATTGACTTTCTCATGTTTATCATAACACTGTAGCAAAAATATTTGGTGAAAAATTATTCCAGTTTAGAAAACCGGGGGGGGGGGGTGGAGAGGAAAGGAGGGAGGAGGAGTTTCAAATAAAAATGAATGCTACTTCTGAAAAAAAAAAAAATTTACTATGATACTTTTATTTCCCCTAAAGGAAAAAGAATATATTCTTGAGTAGTCTTGTAAACTAGTTACAGATACAGTGGTACATATATTTGATTTTTCCATTTTTCACCATTTGAAACTATTTATATGGCAGTACAAAGTCTGTTGATTGAGTAAATAAAGGTCTAATGGAATTGTGGAAACAATGTTGAGCACACATTAGTGGGTCAAAGGTGGGGTACAAGGAGCTGAACTGATGTGTTGCAACTTTTGATCGGAAGTCTTTCTATTCAGATTGTAAACTCTCTGGAAGGGAAATGTCTTGTTACGTGTGTACAAAGTGCCTAGAATATTTGGAGCAGGTTATAAGTACCATACATTTTAATTTAAAAACACTACTTAAATAGTGTACAGTAGTTATTAAAAAAGCTTAGAAGTCAGGAACTCAGATTTAATGATAAAACAGATGTTTGTTAATCACAAAATTAGTACATCATAATTTAAAAAAATTAGAGTCATCGATTAATCGTGATTAACTCAAAAATTAATTGCAATTAATTGCAGTTTTAATCGCACTGTTAAACAATAGAATATCAATGGAAATTTATTAAATATTTTTGGATGCTTTTCTACATTTTCGAATATATTGATTTCAGTTAAAACACAGAATACAAAGTGTATAGTGCTCACTTTGTATTATTTTTATTATAAATATTTGCACTATAAAAAGTGCAAACAAAAGTATTTTTCGATTTACCTCCTAGAAGTACTGTAGTGCAAGTTCTTTATCATGAAAGTGCAACTTACAAAGATAGAGGTTTTGGGTTTTTGTTACATATCTGCACTCAAAAACAAAACAATGTAAAACTTTAGAACCTACAAATCCACTCAGGCCTACTTCTTGTTCAGCCAATCGCCAAGACAAACAAGTTAGTTTACATTTAAGGGAGATAATGCTGCCCACTTCTTATTTACAATGTCACCTGTAAGTGAGAACAGGCATTCACATGGTACTTTTATAGCCGGCATTGCAAGGTATTTATGTGCCACATATGCCAAACATTCATATGTCCCTTCATGCTTCGGCCACCATTCCAGAGGATATGCTTCCATGCTGATGATGCTCATTAAAAAAAATAATGTGTTAGTTAAATTTGTGACTCAATTCCCTGGGGGAGAATTGTATGTCTTCTGCTCTGTTTTACTCACATTCTACTACGTATTTCATGTTATAGCAGTCTCAGATGATGACCCAGCACATGTTGTTCGTTTTAAGAACACTTTCACTGCAGATTTGACAAAATGCAAAGAAGGTACCAATGTGAGATTTCTAAAGATAGCTACATCACTTGACCAAGGGTTTAAGAATCTGAAGAGCCTTCCAAAATCTGAGAGGGATGAGATGTAGAGCATGCTTTCAGAAGTCTTAAAAGAGAAACACTCCAATGCGGAAACTAGAGAACCTGAACCACCAAAAAGAAAAACAACCTTCTGCTGGTGGCATCTGACTCAAATGATGAAAAGGAACATGCGTCTGTCCGCTCAGCTTTGGATCATTATCGAGCAGAACCCGTCATCAGCATGGACGCATGTCTTCTGGAATGGTGATTGAAGCATGAAGGGACATATGAATCTTTAGCGCATCTGGCACATAAATAGCCGGCATTGCAAGATATAACAGTGCCATGCAAACGCCTGTTCTCACTTTGTTTACAGTGTCACCTGAAACGGGCAACATTATCTCCTGCAAATGTAAACAAACTTGTTTGTCTTAGCAATTGGCTGAACAAGAAGTAGGACTGAGTGGACTTGCAGGCTCTGAAGTTTTACGTTTTATTTTTGAATGCAGTTTTTTTTGTACTTTTTAAAGTTCTCTTTATCATGAAAGCTGATTGCACTACAGTACTTGTATTAGATGAATTGAAAAATGCTATTTATTCTGTTTTTTACAGTGCAAATATTTGTAATAAAAATATAATGTGAGCACTGTACACTTTGTATTCTGTGTTGTAATTGAAAAATATATGTAGAAAACATCCAAAAATATTTAAATAAATGGTATTCAATTATTGTTTAACAGCGTGATTAATCGCAATAAATATTTTTAATTGCTTGACAGCCCTAAAAAAAAGTCTAAGTCCCAAAAATAGTAAAAAATTATGCCCATTATCCCCTCCTTTCTGATAGGAGAATACTGGTAGCTGCCACACAAAATAAATTAAGCACTTTGTTGATTATTCAAAGTACGGCAATATAGTATATTGTTGTACAGTGATATAACCTGCACCCAACCTCTTGCCACACCAGATACCAGAGGCTTCCACCTGATAGTTGTGAGTAGGAGGCTGTTACCAGTATGTTCCAGGAAGATACAGAAAAGGCTGATCTGCAGCTTGTATCTGGACTTCTGTGTCTCTAACCAATTTAGGAAAGGTAAACAGGGCAGAGTGGTGTGTCCCACCTATGGTTGGATGATGGAGGAGAGTAGGGTTCTGTGTGAGATTTTATTCTCTCTAACCCATACCTTAAGGCATCCAGTCTTTAATTAGAGGATTGGTTTAGAGCTCACAAGATATGTCGACATTTCAGTGGGAATCTGTGGCCTTTCCACTCCACCTTCTAATCACTAGACAACATAGCTTCTCTATTAGTATCCGTCTATATTTCATTTGATACTTAATGAGGCCCAGATCCTGCAAATATACACACACACACACGTGCTTAACGTTACATGTATGGACTTGACTGCAAGCGGACTAACCATATGCATAAACTGTACAAGCATTTGCAGATTTAGACATTAAATTACTATAGTCCTGGACCAGAACCCCATTTGTTGGGTAAACCACAGAAAAAATGATAAATTCTGAAAATAATGTTTATTCTGCCAGATATTTAACCACAAGAGATTTTTACCCAAAGAAAATACACAAACACATAAAAACTTCTCCAGGAGGTATCGCATTGCTCTTCCCCAACTTTCTTTTTGAACTGAGATCTTGCCTATTTTTCCACTAGCTATAAACGTTACTTGTAGTCAGGAAATGCTATTTCTAGTGTGAAAATTACTTTTTGTACTGCAAAAAATAGTAAACAAAACAAAACACACCCTGTAAAATACCAGAAAGTGGAACCAGCAAAAAACAAACGTGATAAACATTTTTTCCCCCTCAGAATGGCATATGATCCACTATTTTACTGCCTGGATATGGAGGATTTATCCTCTCTAGTGTCAACAAAGCTCCAGTCACTTCAAGAAGAGGATATTTTCTTGGGTCGGTGCCAGAGGAGATAGGGAAATGTGTCTGTTCAGCACATCAAAATGCAAAGCCTGGCTGAAGCTTTCTGGGGGTCGTTTGTTTCTTGAACAAACTCAGATAAGTCTCAGCAAAGCACCATATCTGTGTTTTGAAAATGGTGACCACATAATCCAAATGAACTTATACTTGTTATAAAATAAAAGCTGCATTAGGATGTTGATAAACTGAAAACCAGAAAGGGGAGAGGGAAAAGAGTTCACTAAGCCGCAGACTTAGATTAATATAGGGTTGCCAGGTGTCCAGTTTTCGACTGAAACGCTCAATCAAAAAGGGATGCTGGTGGCTCCGGTCAGCACTGCTGACCGGGCTGTTAAAAGTCCGGTTGGTGGTGCAGTGGAGCTGACAGACTCCCTGCCTGGCTCCAAGCGGCTCCCAGGAAGTGGCTGGCAGGTCCAATTCCTAGGTGGAGGGACAGCCAGGGAGGCTTCGCACATTGCCCCTGCCCACAGGCACCGCCCCAAGCACCAGCTCCGCAGCTCCCATTGGCCTGTGGGGAGGGGCAGCGGACTCAGCCCCCTGGCTGCAATCCACCTAGGAGCTGGAGGGACACATGGCTGCTTCCCAGGAGCTGCATGAAGTCAGCACTGCCTGGAGCCCACATCCCAAACCCCCTGCCTCAGCCCGGAGTCCTCTCCCACATTCCAAACCGCTCGGCCCGACCCAGAGCCCATACCCCCATCCAGAGCCCTCACCCCTTCCACACCCCAACCCCCTGCCCCAGCGCATAGCCCCCTCCCACACCCTGAACCCCTCGGCCCCACAAACCAGCCCGAAACCCCTTCATGCACCTGAAAACCCTCATCCCCGGCCCCACACCAGAGCTCACACTTGAAGACAGACCCCTCACACCCTAACATACCCCAATCCCTTCCCCAGCCCTGTGAAAATGAGCGAGTGAGCTAGGATAGGGGACAGCGAGCAACCAGAGGGAGGGGGGATGGAGTGAGTGGGGGCGGGGCCTCATAGAAGTGGTGGGGCAGGGGCGTTCGGTTTTCTGCAATGAGAAAGTTTGCAACCCTAATTGCTTCATATATTGTTTGATAAAAGCAATGTCTGGAATTACCACCACAAAACTCTCCTCTCATTTAGAGTCCTAAGTCATAATCACAGAAGTGTACTCCAAGAAAACAGAAGCCATGCATAAATAGGAAATTTGGGACAAGAAATGCTACAGGTGCCTTGGATATGAGAAAGCCCATCAGAAAACTTGTAAGGGTTCTTTACATAAATCCTGAAACTGCTGAAGTTTTTAACCCATTCCACTGATAAGGAAAGCAAATTAGCTACTATGTCTCTTCATCCAGAAGAAGGCAGACTATCATATTAATTCTCCATTAAATTATGTGTATTTGAATGTGCATACTCTATAGTTATTTTATTTCACAACAGGAGACCTGAATAGTCACCCATCATCAATTTTCTGTCTACATTAAACTGTATTTGTACAACTGCAGTTCAAGCCAAAAAAAATCCAGTCAATATGGTTCTCTCTTCCATGTATTTTCAGGGATTTTTTCATGCTATTATTGCGGCTGTGTGGGATTTAAAAGAGAAGTTTTCCCATTGTTGAGATGTGTTTACAGGATTAATCTCTGGAGTGTATTCTTTCCTTGACGCATGTACATCAATCCTGTTAGTATTAGTGAGAGTTATATTTGTGTCTGTGCATTCCGAAAAGAATAGAGTCTAAAAATCATTAAAACCTTTTAAACTATTAATTCAGCTGTGAATATAAAACATCACATTCTCATTGTACTAGCTATCCTAATATGACTTTTATACTTCTACAGTGATCTACTGTAGGTTTGCTTTTTATATCAAAATGTGAAATACTGTGGAAAAGAAATCAAATTAGTATTTTAGAAGTCTGATGCTACACTCATGATTTTGTTTTGCACATAATATTATCTAGTAACACAGATTTCTTTGGTATGAGCTTTTCTAAAATACAGTGTTAAGAAAGAGGCTATTTTTTCAATGAATGCATATCAAATTAAAAGTAATAAAATTTCGGAAGCAGTTTCATAAATGGCAAACTCCCAGAGCACGTATAGTCTAATCCTCTGTGGACTTCTATCATTAAAAAAAAAATGTCACTTTTTGTAAAATTTACCTGACTACTCTACTTTCTATTCTTTGAAGAGAAATTCCCATGCCACTGAACACTTCATGTTTAGATCCTCTTAAAAATTAGCTTTAATTCATTTGCAATGGGGAGAGAAAAGTATATTTTGAAATGTAAAAATATTTTAGAATGGCAAATCTTGGCAGGAGTATTAAGGAGCAGGTGCAGTAATTTAAACTACTTAAACTTTCTGAATTCATTTATCTAACTAGATTTCAAAATGACTGCTTCCCTTTAAATAAGAAGCCTGGATAAATTCAGTAAGTTGTATTCTATTGGGGGCGGACTGTTTTGGAAGTTCATAAGTAATCCATGAAAATACAATAAAATGTTGTTACTGTCTATGACCCTTGTTTATAAATGCCATTTACTACTATATTCTTGTATATAAGTCCTCACTCCTTATTCTGTTGAATGAACAAGGGTTTTGCTTGCTTAGAATGCTGATGGAGACATCATACAAAAGAAAACAGACATATTATACCATTTCACTTCTGATCTATGATTTTTTTTTTATTCATAGGGGATCATGCATGTATTCTGGCATTCAACATGAGGGATCTAATAGGAAAGTATCAACAGAAGCCATTATTCTGAAATACATGATAGTAATTTCAAAATGATTCAATGTCACCTTTGATGAATGAGATTATAATGAAGTTTTACTGTAAATTGTACCTGTACTAAATAACACCAGAAGTGAGCATGTCAGATCAAAAGTAATAAAGTTTTGATTACAGCCTATGGTCACCCAATCATTAGGTAACCATTAAGAGTCCATTACAGATTTGAGAGATTCTCTCTCACTCTTTCTCCAGTGTAAAGAAAACTATTGTTTTGTTTCATGTTTTCTATTTGCATTAAGAGCTTTACATATTTATGTTACAGCAATTAAGTAAAGACTTCAAAGTCAACAGCATTCAGTTCCAAATTCATAATCAGCATATTAAAACATCTGTACCCTTGTAGTGAAATAAATTCAGTATAAGTATTGAATGGTGACTTTATAGATATCTGCTGTTAAAAAGAAAGAAAGAAAGAAAAAACAGTTGCAAAGGCATATTGACCTAACCGTCGTTTCAAAGTTATTGTACACAAAATAAATCTACAGCTGCTCTTACTATGCTAGAATAAGAATTGTGATGTATTTGGCAACAAAGAGCCTCCCATCAACATTAGGAATTTCTTCACTTTTTCAAACAGTGAAAGCCATCCTTTACACTAGTGTATTACTCTGACACTGTACCTCAAAGCAGTACCCTGGAACCCCCATATTCACCACTGTCATATAATTGATATGTTTTGTACAAAGCATGGCTTGTGAGGTATTATTTTAAAAGTTTTGATCCGTTGAACATTAATATCCTGTTGGATTGTATGTGCTATCACTGTATGCGACGTTATGAAATTTTGCTGTGTGTTCATTACTGAAATATGTTGCGAGGTCAGGAACACCCACAACCAGCCTTTCAGGTACAACAATGGAGTAGCCAGATGGGCTGATGGCCCATTAAAGGGAATCCACACTCCCAAAGACCATAACAAAAGACTTCTCAGAGAGAGCATGTAGACAATGGAGGCTGCTTGACCAATGCGGGCAGACCCCCATGTCACGAGCATAGATCTTTCCAGCAAGATAGAAGAAACTATAAAAGAGGGGAAGTGACATTACCACTTAGCCTTTCTCCTTCCCCACCTATGCAGAAGCAACAAGAACACTGGGAAGACAAAGACCTGAACTGAAGAGACTGGTCCCAGGACTAACAGGGAAGCTGTGTATTAAGAACTATAACCTACCTGCAACATCCAGTGGAGTGAGAAAAACTGCTTGACCCAAATATTGCCTACTGTAATAAGATTTAAGATTTAGACTGGGCACTTACCTTTTATTTTCTTTGGTAACTATCTCTGACCTTTTATAATCAAACCGGGCGATCTGGGGGGGAACTGGCTGAAACCTATTGTTAGTTCGTGAGTGGCTGGGAAAGCATTCATTGTAACTTAGTTGGCTGTGTCCCTGCCTGTGGATGTCTGTGTAAGTATGGAACCAGCCAAAGGTTTGTGGCTTGACACAGCATCACTGAGAGGGAGGGATACCCCCGGATGGTGGGACAGAGGGCTCAGTGGTCCCAAAATCCCAGTGACACCCCAGGGACCCCATCACACACCTACAACCAGCCTTTCAGATACAACAATGGAGTAGCCAAACAGCAGTTAATGGTTCATTAACACCCATCAAGGAAAGAATCCACTATCCTAGTAACTGTATACAATGGGGACTTCTCAGGGCATGGCTACACTTGCAGATGTAGAGTGATTTGAGTTAAACCAGCCTTTGTAGAGTGCAGTAGGGAAAGCGCTGCAGTCTGTCCATACCGACAGCTTCAAGCGCACTGGCATTGCCACATTTGCGGCACTTGCAGTGGCATTGGGAGCAGTGCATTAGGGGCAGCTATCCCAGCATGCAAGCGGCTGCAATATGCTTTTCAAATGGGGGGGGGGTAGGGTGGAGTGTGATAGGGAGTGTGTTGTGTGTATGTGAGGGGAGAGAGAGTGGGTTTGGGGGGAGCTGAGACCATGTCAGCATGTTGTCTTGTAAGTTCAGACAGCAGCAAACCCACCTCCCCCTCCGCACCTCTCTCTCTCACACACAGCATTCCACACTAATAGTTTGCTTTGTCTCGGGGCAGATAAGCAGCTGGGTGTCAGAAACGGAGCTTTCAAAGGGCATTTCCACATTCCTACAGCCGATTCCAAACAATGACAATGACACGAGTGGCCACTTGACTTAAGGGGATTATGGGAAGTTTCCAGAGGCTGAGCAGGGCACAATAAAGCAACACCTCATTCACACTGGTGCCGCGGCGCTCCAGCAAGGGCGCAGCAAACGTTATTCCACTCGCCGAGGTGGAGTACCAGCAGTGCTGTAGCCACAGAGTCAGAGCGCTCTACGTGCCCTGCCAGTGTGGACAGGTAGTGAGCTAGTGCGCCTGGGGCTCCTTTATTGCACTAACTCACAAGTGTAGCCAAGCCCCCAGAGAGAACATGTAGACAATGGAGACTGCTTGACCAATGGGGCGGACCCCCACATCACAGCAAAAAGTCCTTCCAGCAAGCTGGAAGAAACTATAAAAGCGAGGAAGTGACATCACCATTTTTGGCCTCACTTGTCCCACAACTCAACACCGGAAACAGTCTGGACGCTGGAGGACAAAGACTTTGAACTGGGAGAGAGTGGTCCAGGACTGGAAAGTTCCAGCCTGTGTATTGAGGATCTGTGACCTGATCATACCATTTGTCAGGTTGAAACATTGCTTGATTCAAATCCTGTCTAGTTTGTAGAACTCAGACTGCAAATTTATTTTTGTTTCTAAAGTAACCAATTCTGATTTCCATGCCTCCTACTTATAACCACTTAAAATCTACCTTCTATCCAGGCTTCTGACCAGTGCAAGACAGTACAGTTCTGGGGTGCAAGACTGGTGGGGGAAGTTGGCTGGATCCTATTATTGATTCATGAGCGGCTGGGGAAAGCCTTAATGTAACTCAGTGGGGTGTGTCCCTGCCTGTGGATGTCTGTGTAAGTGCAGTACCTGCCAGAGGTTTGTGGCTTGACAGGGCATCACAGTGTGAGAGAGAGAGGGATACCTCAGGTTGGTGGGGAAAAGGGCTCAACGGTCCCACAGTCTAGGTTGTACCCTGGGGGCCCCCATCACAATCACAACTATATTAGGAGGCTGCATTGGGTGTAATTACTACCTCAGTGTTGCTACATTGGTACAAAAATCTTTCATGCAGACAAGCCCTAACAGTAGAAAATACAAATCACCAATAATTGACTATGTCATAATAGATGAAGTCTCAGTTTAGTTTTGCCATTTCTTAATAAATGCTGAATCTCAAGAATAGACAGTAAAATCACACATCCCTACATATATGATATAATGATTTAGGCCACAGTCTGGCAAATGGCTCTGAACGGAGCAGGGATCCCACATGCAGAATCACTTGCCAGCAGGATTCAGACTCAGCTGCTGTGCAGCAGCACCTCTCTGAAACTATTATTTTTGTTCTCCAGAAATTCAGCTCTAAGTCAGTCTCCACCTGTTATGGTTGAAGTAAACCTCAAAAATGAGAATCAAGAGTAATTAATGCAGAGACAGGTTCTACGAACCCAAATCCCAGCCTGGACCCTGGGTACACATACTGCTGGCTAGCCCACTCTGAAGCCCACATTGCATAGTCTTCACTGCTACTGTTTCCAGCACTATCTGGATTCAAGATCATTCGATTAGACTAGCCTATGCACAGCTTTTGCTATGCAGACATACCCTTTGAGAGTCTACAGAGTGCCTGGAAAATAGTTCACAGCTGTGAACTACCACCTTCATCTCAGTGAAGACAGTTAACTATGCTGACCTTAATATTATTTCAGTGATCGTGTAAGAAAGGAGAGGGAAGATCACAGATCTGCACAATTTACTGCAAGTGGTGTCTGATTCGGAGGATATTGGGGGGGAATTTGAAAGCTGCCCCCACTTATTTTCCCTAATCAAGAAGGAGCCAAGCCCATGAAGCCTATCAGAGCCCATGGGTATATTCAAACCCCATTAAGCCAGGGCTTAGAAACCTGCACAACAATATTTTTTACATCTGCACAATCTACTGTGAATGGCATCTCAATCTAATGTCTCACATGGGCAGAGATCAGAAGAGTACCACCACATTTTAGTTTCCCAATCTGATCCCTGCTTGCTTGACTGGGAATTTAAGTTATTAAGGAAGCAGCTGAACTTTAGTAAGCTGTCTACTAACTTCTAAGATCACTGATCTCTTAAAAGTGAGCTAAATAAATTAATTTTCTGCAACCTTTGCTTAACACATCCAGCTGGATACAGTCAGCCTGACAGTCAAGAAACCAACTAAGGTGGTTGTTTTTTTAAAAGCGAAATTTAATAAGTATCCATTTGGTGGTACTGTGTTTAAATATTATAAGATTTTGGCATAGTAAAGACGCAATCTCCCAATCTATGTGCCTAAAACTCCATGTGTGTGTGTTCGTGTTCAATACAGGGCATCTAGGATTCTTCACATGCAAACATTCAGATGTAGGTATACAAACAAAATTGTACAAACGCAATGAATACAGCCACTATTTTTGCATGTGTGAAATCCTAGGCACCTAAAAGTTGGTCCACAAAAGTCCAGGTACACAATTTCATGCATGCAAATTTGGAAATAGAGCAGAGGTCCCTTAGAAGATATGACCTATAGATTAGAACCCATTTATTCCATTTAAAAGAACATTAACAATCACAATAACATATTAATAAGAAATTCTCCACCAAACAAATTTACTGTATGTCCATTGCAGGTAATAATTCCAGAAAGTACTTAGAGCTGACAGTAATCTGGTTAATCACACACACACGACAGTGAACTAATAATTATACAATGTCATTCACAAAAGGAAGACTCATTATGTCAAGAGCAGAAGCTCCTTATTACTGTTTCTTTATTGCTCTACTCCCAGAGGAAATACAGCAGTACATCCATTCCTGAATAAAAACAAACTGAGCAAAACACACTATTTCTATGATTCCCCCAAAGCACCCTTAGAGAGGATAACTGGGAGCCTTGGCATAAGCTTCCCCTTTGCTACAAGACATCACAGATCCACACGATTATGGGCTACACACTCGGCTTTGGAGAAGTCTCTAGCAGGAACCCCTTCATGGTGCCAGACCCCCGAGGGGTCTCACTCTTCCTCCAGGGTAAGCCACTTGGCCTCATTACATGGACCGCTGGGCCTTCTGCACTCCTACTTCACACCATGAGCTCAATTCAGCAAATCCAATTGAGCCAGACTCCTGATGGAGTACACTCGTCAGGAAGTAATGCACCTCACCCAGTAATTGCAGAGAAACTCACTCAGTGTTGCCAAAACACTAGAGTATATTTATTAACTGGAGCGCAGCATAGGAATTCCTTGGGGTAGTATAGGGAACTGAAGGTTCAAGCATAGTCCACTCTGGTTAGCCCAAAGCCCAGCCGAGCTGCAGTGAACCTCTTGGCTCAAGCTCTTCCAATCTGGCCTCCTTGTTTAGACTCCAGGTGACAGCACCGACACCTTCCAGCAGCCAGCTCCTAACCCCCAACTCATACCTCTTCAGTCCTTTGCTCTTGAGTTGGGATTGTTGTTCAGCTTTCCTAAGGAGAGGCTGTGTCAAGGTTCCTCCCGCACTCTGAACTCTAGGGTATAGATGTGGGGACCAAAACCTCCTAAGCTTACTTTTACCACCTTAGGTTAAAACTTCCCCAAGGTACAAATTAATTTTATCCTTTGTCCTTGGATTAACCACTGCCACCACCAAACTCTAACTGGGTTTACTGGAAAACATCTTTCCCCCCCAAAATCCTCCCAACCCTTGCACCCCACTGCCTGGGAAAGGTTTGGTAAAAATCCTCACCAATTTGCATAGGTGACCACAGACCCAAACCCTTGGATCTGAGAACAATGAAAAAGCATTCAGTTTTCTTACAAGAAGACTTAATAGAAATAGAAGTAAATAGGAGTAAAGGAATCACCCCTGTAAAATCAGGATGGTAGGTACCTTACAGGGTAATTAGATTCAAAACAGAGAATCCCTCTAGGCAAAACCTTAAGTTACAAAAAAGACGCACAGACAGAAATAGTCATTCTATTCAGCACAATTCTTTTCTCAGCCATTTAAAGAAATCATAATCTAATACATACCTAGCTAGATTACTTACTAAAAGTTCTAAGACTCCATTCCTGTTCTATCCCTGGCAAAGCAGCATACCAAAAGACAGACCCTTTGTTTCTCTCCCTCCTCCCAGCTTTTGAAAGTATCTTGTCTCCTCATTGGTCATTTTGGTCAGGTGCCAGCAAGGTTACCTTTAGCTTCTTAACCCTTTACAGGTGAGAGGATTTTTCCTCTGGCCAGGAGGGATTTTAAAGGGGTTTACCCTTCCCTTTACATTTATGACAGGCTGAGAAGTCCATATCCCTCTACCTCATCAGTTGCTAGGTGTCAACATCCTGGTGAATGGATTTCCCATTGTCTTCTCAGATACTCCATTGATATGGAGACTAAGGCCCAGACACAGCTAGGCACACCCCACATCTCTGTGTCCAGGCCTGCCCTAAAAGCAGTCCCCTTCCACCCACTGGGTAACAATGCAGCACATAGGGGACACTGAGGCACAAATAGGATTCATAAAATTATTACAAAAAAATCCTGCTTCATCACATAAAGCCAGGATTTTGGACACGGTGCTCTTTTCCAGAAGGTTTGGGAAATGAGATGCTTTGCTTCCCTCTCCTGCAAATGATAGCTGAAGCCATTCTCTAAAAGAAAGCAGAGTACAGCTGTGTTCTTCAGCTCCAGAAAACAGCAGCATACTTTTCCCTACTGACCATAAAGAGTCATTGCTCAAGTAATACAGCACTAAACCTCATCAGGGCTAACAACAACAATTTGGAATTGGCATAGAACCCTTTCTGGATCATAGGATCCTTCCAATTTTCACCATGGCTAATTTCAGGGTAACTGGTCTCCTGCAGGAACAGTCATCTACATCAGGGACTCCAGGATATATGAAACCAGGAAAACATATAAAGCAGCTTTGGGTAAATAATGTTACTAGTGCTGATGAGGTTTTCCACACGGATGTTGTACAAAACCCATTTAGTGCTGATGGATGCCATACGGGATTTGTACATGGAAGAGCATGGGGAGAGACAGGGTCCCCAATCCTCCCTACTTTCTGGAATCCCAGTTTCAGCCCAGCCAGCCATTGCATTTAATTCTCCCAAACATTCCTGGCTTCCCAAGACTTCCTTCTCCTGCCTTTTCAAAGCCAATGGAAAAGACAGTAAGTTCTTTGTTAGTTTTCCTACACCCATAGTCCTTTGGAAATCTTCCCTTTTTCCAAAGGGAAGAGGGCAGGGCACAAACACAGCCCTTTGCTCTTTTATCCTCAGAGCAGAACAATAATAATAAAAAATAAAAAAAACAGGCAAGCTGCAAGCAAACAGCCTTAAACTTATAGTAGACTTGAAATCAGGTTGGTGGCATCTCCTTGGTCAGAAGCAAACCTCTGCTGTGCTCGGGACACACAGGACTGCTCACCCACTCCCAGCACCCTCTGACTTCCTTTTCCTCATAAATGCCCCCAGAAGATTGACAGGCTCCAGCTGCTTCCTGTCACTTCTGTTAACTCTTGCCATCCCAGTGTGGAGCTATAGTGCTTTCTGACCTACCCACCATCCTGCCCCCCTTACTCCCAGAGGAATGGTACATAGTCACAGGATAACAATCAATGGATTTATATTTTCTTGATTCTAGGAAAGGAGGAGATCATGCTCTATTAGTGAAGTTGAAACAGCCACTGCATGCTTACGGAACACACTCTGATGACCAATAAATTAATTGGCTAAGACACTTTGATGTCATTATCAAAGGGGTGAATTGGTTGCATTATCCTACGCCTGTGTTGTTAGGGTTTTTGTCCATTAGAATCTGAACAACATTTGAAAGGTTTTGGTTTTTAAAAGGAGATCATCTTTTGCTCAAAGAACGGTCTGCTTAACTAGCAACCCTACTAGGCTTTATTTCTTATGAAAGAATATCTGAATTGAAAGCGTTGAATGTCTCCAGACATCCTAGATGATAGTGTATCATTTTCTACTCTGCTATGAATAAAATGGCATTAACTGTCATACATTATCCCTGATAAACTCCTGCAGATTGCACTGAGGATGCAACAATACAAGTATTCTTCGGGTATAAAAAAATATCAACTTCTGAATTATTATGTTCATTCTTTCCTCCTGGTTTGATATCCAAGAAGAACAAAATGGCTAAAATGGATTATAGGTCATGCAAGAATGGATATTTCCCTTTTACGTTTTCAGTCACTCACAAAGGCCTCTGTAACTAAACTATTAGCTATTGAAACAATAATAGAGGGTTTCCTCAGGGGAGCTAATTAGACAAAGGAATCAACTTTTAGGCTTCATAAAAAACTGCTGGTTCAAAGATATTGTTACATGCTTTAAATGAAGCAGTAAGGAGTCCCTCAACTAAAAATTATGGACTTTTCTAACAAACAAAAATAATTAGGATACTTAGAGACCAAAGATAAGATAAGATATTATGACCCCTTCTGATACCACACTGTTTTAGACTCACAAATATCTAAGAAATTATTTTAAGCTCACAAGTATCTCTAAGAGGACCCCCAATCAAGTCTTTGGCTGTATTATCTGGCCAGAGGAACAGAATAAAAAAAAAATCTATTTCCTTTTGTGGCTTGTTCATATTTTGAATTATGCTGAATCAAATTGTGTCAGATGGGCATTGAAATACTGAACTAGAAACAAAGAAAAGATTTAGGTATTTAAGGGTGCTAGGTTAAAGTCCTGTATGTGATGTGTTCTGCATCTTTCTTTGTGGGGGTTTAAGAGGCAGGGGTTGTTGAAGGTTGTTTTTTAAACACAGTCTGAAGATATAAACCTGCCTCTGTCTCCGATTCATTTTTCTTTCATATACTTTTGAAAAAATATACACTCAACTTTCCAAGTCACGTTCTTCGAAGTTTTGAGATGCAGTAGAAAATAGTCTCACTTGTCTCTGAATAAATGGGTGTTAAGAAACTTTAGTAGTAGTAGTAATAATGAGCTACTCAACAGTTTGGTGAGAAGTGTGAAAGGAACCCATCTTCAGCCTTGTGTAGCTACAGGGAGTATCAACACACAATTTGTCTTATAATTAAATATTTTTTTAAAAATACACCATACTTATCCTGCTAACCTCTTTGCTGGTGAGCTTCTATTCCACCAGCTACTGCTGCTCTAGTATATTGTACCTTTGAAATAGTTAACTATTAGCAGCTGCATTTCTGTTAGATGCATCTGGAACATTTGGCAACCATCATGTATCTAATGTACAATGGTAATATCCAAAATAACCTCAAAAAAAGAAAACCCATCCTTAAATAAAAGGTAAGAGATGCTAGAAGTAGTAAAAGTGCACCGTAAAGCAAATGAGATGCATACTAGTATACCACATAGCTTTTGGTTTACTCCCAGAATTCAAAAGCAGAGCTGCTACAGCATTCTGAATATTGCCATATAAATTAATAACCTCAGCATCTCACTTCACACATCTAGTATATACACCTTTCATTAAAGGATCTCAAAGCACTTTACAAATGATAATTATTCTCCACAACATCCATGTAAGGTCAGTAAGTATTGTCAACATTCTACAGATGGAAAAACCTAGGCACAGAGAGAATACATGACTTGCCTACGATCACAGCATCAGTCAGTGTCAGAGCTGAGTGGAGAACCCAAATTCCCAACTCTAAACACTAAACAGTAATTTCTCCTTTTTGTTCCCACAATTCCCTCTTCTCAACATTGCAGGAGAGACTCAATGTTTTATATCATCATCCACTAAAGCAGCACATGAAACTTGAATGATCAAGAGCTGTTAAAAGTTGAAGTCTGTTATAATGCATCACTTGAAAAAAGTCGTAAAAAGCAGGTAAAACTTGGAAAAACAAACATAACAGGCTAACTCAAAAAAAAATTTACATGGCATTAAAAAGACAAAGAAAGCCGAGATAGACTAAAGATTGTCTTTTCTAAACCCTTTTCTGTCCCACTGCTGATCTCTCCAGTTTCCAAAACTATTATGCCTTAGTTTAATTTTCAAAGGGGCTGGGTACTTAAATCCTAGAGCACCAATGTAAGGCATAATCAAACACCAAGTATCAAAATTCAATAAACAGATATTAATAAAAAACAGGGTGAAATCTTCAAAACTAAAGTGTTAACAACAAAAACTAAATGTAGTATTTGACCCCATCACCACATTAAAAAAAAACCCCACTTTCAGAACAATTTTGGACATTCAGTCAGAGATTGAGCACATCAGGCTGATGACAAACTCAGTGAAGTGGAAGGCAAAGGTCTCGGATTGTGGAACTTTTTAATATTCTGACTAGCAGGTCAAAAAGACAAGAGCTGTTTGAAGCATTACAACAGCAGAGCATGAACAGTTACAGTACTGCAACAGCAGCTCCTTGGGAAAGAAAGAAGGTAAAAGGATAAGAGACTGTAGAGATTGGCACAGTTTTATCAGACACCCACTAAACCTATTCAGACCATCTTACTAGGCTTCAAAAATGAGCCCTCTCCTTTGCACCCAAAAGCATAATCCTGGTGTAAACCCATCCCTTGGTATTAGGATTTCAGCCCACAACTTTCATATAATTCTTGGTTGGTCCTACAGGTTTGCTAAATGTTAAGCACCTGTTTCCTCCTAAATAATGAGTAGCAATTTCTTTCAACCCACAACACCAAACTGCGAATATGGGGGGGGGGGGGGGAGGGAGACATGCTTTTCCCTCCTTTTGTCATTTATCCTCCATTTTGTCTGCTTCTCCCTCTCTAGTAAGCTGTGTGTGTTTCGGCCACTCCCCTTCCTCTTTGTTTGTTGCTCATCCACTTCTGTTTTCTGTCTCCTTGCTTGTTTTATTTCCTCTCTCTCCCCATGTTCTTCATTGGACCCTGCCTTAACTCCACTGAAAACTGAAAAGGACAGAACTGGGCACAGTGAAATTTATAAAACCCAAGATCATTTCACCAATTACTGTACTCATTAAGAGGGGCCAGATGCTTACCATTTTTGAAAAATCAGGCCATTTTACTTCAGGGCTTACATATGGTCTCAGGAGCCTAAATTTAGGCACCAAATTTTTTTAGACTTTGGTCTTAACCTAGACGGTTTGTTATGGTTCATGTCTTTTTTATTATTACAATGCCAAACATCCATTGCATATGGACAGCGTTTGTGCCTTTCTTGCAATGGAGTATTGAAATATATGTGGATCGTATTCTCTGAACAATTGACATTTAGAATAATCTTGCTCTCTATACCCTGCCTGCTCACAACACTAACACTCCAATAGAAAGACAGAATAGTGTGATAAGAATGCTTCTGCAAAAAAAAAAAAAAAAAAAACAAGCATACAAGGTTCATTGTTGGAAAGTTGCCCAGCATGGATTTTATCTGTGTTGCAACCCTCGTTCTAAACTGCTGATAGATTAGGACACAAAAATGAAGTGTTTTTAACATCAATTAAATTCTTAACAAGTCAACTTTGACAATACAACTTTACAAGGTACTTACTATGCAAAGCAGTTCAGACTCAAAAGTGACAGTCTTAAGGATTGTCTACTCAAGCCTTTAGTTTGCAGCAAACTGAGGTGTGACTCTACCCAGCACTGCTGCACATTAACTTTCCCATGGACCCTGCTGACATACACTAACAACTCCTTCATATGCGTTGATCTACTCCACTTTAAAACACAGGGTCCACACGGACAATTAGTGCATGGCAGGCTACTGTGGGGTAGATTTATACCCTAGTTTGCTGCAAACTACATGTTTGTGTAAACAACACCTTAAGCTGCTACTGTATATTCTGGCAGAATGGAGAATATCATATTAGATTCTATGTGGATTTTTTTAAATACCAGAAATTAAGGGAAAAAAACAGTATTTTTTTCAATAATCCATGTAATAGCATTGAGAGCTTTCCCCTCTAGCTCTGCCACCGTAGTTAGCTAATAAAACTATTCCCAAAGCTAAATTGACATCATCCATGATGCTGGTGGACAAATAAAAATGCCATGTTAATTCACTTCCAACAGAAATACAAGGAAACAGACAGGAAATTCAATTCCCTCCCTTCAGACCATTTTCAAGTGTTTCAGACTTAAGGGGACAGTGCCAACCTAATATTGTTTAATTGCAAAAATGTCAGTTATCTAATAAAGCACTTTTTAATTAGCATGTGTGTCCTGAAATTTTCTTTCAAGGATTATTGTTTTAAAGAAATTAAAAATTCTGTTCTCCAATGTGTCTTAGACCTGGGGTTTTTTTTATTTTTAATTTCACAAACATTTTGAAATTGTTTCCATTTTGTGGTGTTCAAAATGGATCCATTTTTTCAAAATTTTAAATGTTTTGATCAAAAGTTACTGGAACTTTCTGTTAAACAGGTGGGGGGCGGATTCAAGAGAAAAATGTTAGCAATTCCCATAAAAAATGTTAATAAAGTTTTGTTTTTTTTTTTTTAAAAATCACAAAACCCAAAAAACTTATTAGTCGGTTATTTACATCCTACACATGCTTTTTTTTTTTTTTTTTTTTAAATAGAAAAGTCTATCTGTAGAGAAAAAAAACAATTCACCTGAAAAATTTCAACCAGATCTTACGTTTACAGGATTCTACCAGCAAAAAAGAGTGAAGAAACCCAAAGGTATCGCGGAGTGAAAAAAAAAAAAAAAAAATCAGAATTTCTGTCCCCTTTCATTTTTTCCCCCCAAGTCTGGAAGAAAGGTTGAAATATAAAATTTCCAAAGTTGCAAAAAATTTCAATTTGGAAACCATTAATGTTTTGTCTGGACATTTTTGATTGAAGTAAAATATTTTGATATTCACAGAATGGTGTTTTAAAGAGCTTGAATTGTTTTACTGGGGTACAATGAGAAATATGTTAAATTACAAATTTAAGCTATTTGTGCTTGCTCTAAAAAGTGACACACTGCATTTTGCAATACAATGCAATTTCAAATGTCATATCCAAGCCTGAAAATCAAGGTTTGTGATTAACATAGCTCCTCAACTTAACTAGAGCAGAAAAACCCAGGAGCCAAATCCTGCTCATCTTTCTAATTCACTTAGGCCATTTTGAAAATTTCACCATGGTATACTTACAAGGGTAATGTCATGTTTTACAAATAATCAATTTCTCAGACAGTCCCCCAATCTGAAATGCTTTCATTATGATTTTTCTCTTTCTTAAGAAATTACACTTTTGCTGCAAGAAATTAGGGCAAGGGATAATATTGAGAGACGAGTGAATAGCAACTACAAGGAACAGCAGGTGTGCATTCAAAAAGCACCTCTCATTTCTACCACAATTATTTTGTTTTTCTGAAAGCACAGTAAGATGAACACTTATTAGTATTTTACTACCTGGACACCTACACTTATCCCAATTGCATATGTAAATGCCATTCTACAGATGAGGAAATGTTTCATGTCCATGCACAATTTTCACAGTCATTTGCAACACAGTTACTCCAGCCAACATGCCACTAAGTAGTTATGCCAGCTATACATTTATGTTTGTGCCTTATCCACAAAAATAATTTGGCCAGGACACAAGAGCCAATGGATCCAATTAATCTCTTATGAAAGTTTCTCAGCGTCAGTGGAGTTATACCTGGGATAAATTTGACTCCTACTCTTTATTTTTGAGGTAAAAAGAAAATACAAATATATTTTCTGGACCAAAAACAAAAAATATTGTTTGAATGAAAATGTTAAATCAGTTTAAGATTATTTTCTTTAGGTCATTGAAACTTATGAAGAATGCCACCATTCAAATGCATAAGAGTGAATACATCATGCAGATGTTTGACCAGGAAAAGCTAGCAAATGTTTCTATTTTGACTTACTGCATCATGACCAGTTAACTAACAAATGAGGCATCCTGCAAAGCTCTCTATCCTGCAAGTTGCTCTGTATAGGTTATGGGGTCTGCCTAGATGGACAGTGACTGCACAAATCATGTTAATTCATACCTAAAAGGAAAACAAACATTCCTATGGCCAACATAGTAACTGCAATTTTAAATATGTGCAATTAATGTTAAAAATCAAAAACAACATACAATCAACTTACTAGCATGTTTATCTGCAAGCATTATAAGGCTGTTGGAAATGTCTCGTCGTCTGTAAAAGCACACAACTTTTGCTTCCACATTGCCATTAGCAGTCTAGAAAATAAAATAAATTAGTCAAGTCAGGGTCTGTCCTCACTCTGAGCTGTTAGAATCGTATGTACCCAATCCTCCAGCCTTTACTCACATGAACAGTTCTAAATCACACAAGCAGTCACAATAAAGTCAATAAAAAGAAAAGGAGTACTTGTGGCACCTTAGAGATGGTCAAGGTTCCTCCCCCACTCTGAACTGTAGGGTATAGATGTGGGGACCTGCATGAAAACCTCCTAAGCTTACTTTTACCACTTTAGGTTAAAACTTCCCCAAGGTACAAATTAATTTTACCCTTTGCCCTTGGAATTTCCACTGCCACCACTAAACTTTAACTGGGTTTACTAGGAAACATAGTTTGGACATGTCTTTCCCCACAAAAATCCTCCCAACCCTTACACCTCACTTCCTAGGGAAGGTTTGCTAAAAATCCTCACCAATTTGCATAGGTGACCACAGATCCAAACCCTTGGATCTGAGAACAATGAAAAAGCATTCAGTTTTCTTACAAGAAGACTTTTAATAGAAATAAAGGAATCACCTCTGTAAAATCAGGATGGTAGATACCTTACAGGGTAATTAGATTCAAAACATAGAAAATCCCTCTAGGCAAAACCTTAAGATACAAAAAAGACACACAGACAGGGATAGTCATTCTGTTCAGCACAGTTCTTTTCTCAGCCATTTAAAGAAATCATAATCTAACACATATCTAGCTAGATTACTTACTAAAAGTTCTAAGACTCCATTCCTGTTCTGTCCCTGGCAAAAGCAGTATACAGACAGACCCAGACCCTTTGTTTCTCTCCCTCCTCCCAGCTTTTGAAAGTATCTTGTCTCCTCATTGGTCATTTTGGTCAGGTGCCAGCAAGGTTACCTTTAGCTTCTTAACCCTTTACAGGTGAGAGGATTTTTCCTCTGGCCAGAGGGGATTTTAAAGGGGTTTACCCTCCCCTTTATATTTATGACAGAGACTAACAAATTTATTTGAGCATAAGCTTTCGTGAGCTACAGCTCACTTCAACGGATGAAGTCAATGTGATTACTCACATAAGTAAGGGTTTCCAGGAGCAAGCCTATACTAACTATAGGTCACTTCATCAGAGCATTTATACTGACTGCAAAACATTACCCACAGTATTATTTTGTCACAGGACCAATAACAATTTCATTTTAATGTAACCTATAAATATTAAAAGATTATTTAACATTTCTTTTTAATTCCTTTTTTGTAAGCAACTGTGCATTTCAAATTACTATGGCAATTTCATTTAAACTATGTTCAATATAACCCACTAAAGTCTATTTGACAAATTTGCTTACTTCAGCTAACTAGATTGAAAAATTACTTACCTTACAATTCCCCTTTGAGGATATCATCTTGCAGGATTCTCACTATTGGGGCTTAGCTCCTTAGCATGAGACTGACAATATTCTGCTAACACTTAAAGAATTTTTCTCATCTCTCTCTTCCTGCATCCTTCTGTCTTATTCCCTGTACACTATTCACTGTCTCATCCTCCTGTCTCATTCACAATTTCTGCAGTGAACAAAAAAGGGGTCCTACAGAGAGCAGCCTCATTCATGGTCAACAATGCTCATATGTAGTCATAATCTTGTAAAAGACATGCCAGTAATTTTTTGTGTGACCACCATCACCCATGAACAACTTCAACTATTCAAAATCATGAGCCCGTTGTTCATACCCCATGTTTTCATGCTATGGGAATAAGAGTCAAAATCTAGTGCAATAGTTCACTATGTATATTAAAAATAAGCAGTGTGTTCCAAGCCGTTTACAGACTCTCTTTAAAATAGATTAATGTGAGAGTTGAGAGTTTTGCCATGTTTTAGTTTTGTTTTTTTTAAAAGATAAGTGTGTATAATGTCTAATTAACAAAATAAAAACCTGTTTTTTTCAGTTTTCTTTCTTCTTAATAGATGCCCTTAACACACGAAAGATACATACTTCCCCATTAGGAATCTGGACTAAATGCTAGAAACCACTCTGTTTCAAAAATCAATAAATGACTGTGTCCTACATCCCACCAACAAGATTACATTATGGCAATCCAGTTTAAAGGTAATAAACATTACATTTAGAACATTATTGGAATCACTTCATTTACAGTAAATCAAACATACTGTATTCCAATAGAAGTCCAAACTGATTATAAAATTTGTGAGGTGCAAGTATTAGCTGAGTGGCAGTGGTCTCAGATAGCTCTAAAAATGAATACAGAGGAAGACCCCTTGCAGATTACCAATTTTGTGACTTACAAAAATTTTTTTTAAAATTAAGATTTTTACACCACAAAATATACTTTCATCATTTATTTTGATATGAGAAATTTACTTATAAGTATTGATAATAGTTCTTTATAGCACACTAGTAAATAAACTGCAGAATGTTTTATAAAAGTAACATAGTCTCTGTAACATGAGACTTCACGACAGGCCTTCATGCTGCCCCATACTCCCACCTCAAACAGCCTCAATCCTGTCACAGGAAAACTTTCCCTAAGGATGAAGGTAGAGAGTTGAGTCTCCATGGCCATTCAAATCTCTGGTGCCTATTCAAAGACTGCCAACAAAGGGTGTAAATAACTTCAGTGGGGTTGCAGTTTTTATTATCTGGACATCTATCCACTGGGAACTGTCTGAGAATCCCAAATCATTTCTCATATGCCACTGAACACACAATAAATGATAAGAACTTATGGTCACTACCATCCTGGACTAGATCATCAGAAAGGTGAAATAATCCATGCCATTACCAATCTCCTGAGCATGCAAGCCCACACCCTTGTGGAAGGTTTGGTTTTAGAATTTTAAAAAGCAGAATCTTCCTGATCACGATGTACTGGCTGTTTTTCCATGTAATGCAGAATTATAAGAGATCACATAGCAATATTTCAACAAGTAATATCTTTTTATGAGGTACACGCAAATCTCCAAAACATCACAGCATTCAGAAATCGTGTTTATGGAAATCATACAAGACCTGGGAAAATACTACTTGGGTTTTAAGAAAAATTACACATTTGCACTTGTCTGGGCGTTACATCACGTTTTATCAAGTAGTGTATAGGAATTTTACATATTCATGTACCTTGTTAAGTTCTTCTATTCGCCTGATCAGATATGGATTGCTTGAGGAGTTTTCAAAATAAACATAATCTGTAACAAAAGGCAGAAAGATATTTAATTATTTCAAAAGCAGTATTTGTAGAATGTTGTTTTTGTCAATGCACAATTCCCCTAACTCTAGAGGCTTATAAAAAGCAGGTGCTTCAATCATATTCACTGCCAGATGCATATCTCGGTTATTACAACATTTTGAATATTTGTTGAGTTTTCAACCAATTATCTCATAACTCTTGGGATTAACTAAATAGAACCTCATTAAGGCCCTGATTCTGCAAAGATACGTGTTTAACATTACACACTATGAATATTCCCAATGACTGTAAAGTTAAGTATGTGAATAAATCTTTGCAGGATCAAAGCCTACAATGCACTTCACTAATCCACGTACTTTATAAATCTGCTTTAAAAACTGGCAGTCTCCCACAACCTCTCAGCAAACGATTTAACCTCGGTGTGCTGTATGGTGAGGTTTTGTATTACTGAGACATCGTTATTTTTATAAAATATGCCACTTGACATTTACTAGCAAATTTGGAAGTATTAATCAGTAGTCCAGATAAATGAACAAAGTACTTTTGTGATGCCTCATACTTGCTTTTGCTGACACCCCAGTTCAGTAAATAATTTGCAAAACACAGTAATTGGCAATAAATCTCCCAGTCACTAATGTTCATGAGTGAGATTCTTCTGTACTTGAATATGACAGCTAGTTTCATTGTTACAAAAATATTTTCAAAAGGGACAAGGAAGACTCTTCAGCTTCTCATGGCCAAAAGTTTATATATCACCCATAATGATGAACAAAAGTAGCGTTTCCCTCAATTCAGTCTCTCAAAACCTACTTTTTCTTGGAGAGTCTCATAGACGATGCTCCACAAAATTCAAATAATACTTTGCATTTATATTTGAATGTATCTGTAGCAGGGTGGTCACACTGCTCTGGCTCAGAAGAGGTTAAAACCCAGCCCTTGGAGAGGGCCGGGGCTGAAAAAAAAAGCTAGGCTCATTGGGGAAACAGCCACAGCTGGGGCCATGCCCCAATCAGGCCACTGCTGGCCCTATAAAAGGGCTGTGAGCCAGGTGCTCAGGAAAATCTCTCTCTATCTGTGGAGAGAGCTAGACCTAGCTGCCTGGGAGCTAGGAAGGGTACCTGGTGTGGGGAAGAGCCAAGAGGCGCTCTAGTCTGGAAAACCCTCAGGCTACAGGCCTGGCTAAAGGCCAGGAAAGGTACTGAGGCTAGTGAGGTGTAGCCTGGGAATAGGCAGAGGCAGCTGGTCCAACCCCTTTGCTGATGATGAGTGGTTTACAGACTGCAGTCTGCCCCAGTGAGTGGGGGCTAGATGGTGACTGGCAGTAGCCACTGAAGTAAGGAGGGGATAGAGGGTTGGGTGTTCCCCTGGGAGGGAAGACCCAGAGTGTGGGTGCACTGCCAGGGGGCAGGACCCCAAGGTAAAGGGGCACTGGGGCCTGGGAGGGACATAGGGGGCCAGTGGCAGGTGAGGCACTGGCCTGCAGAGGGCACTCTGAGGCTGGAAAGAACTAATTCCCAGATGACCAGCAGGAGGTACTGCACTAGTGAGTCATCGCCTTGCTACAGTATCTTTGTATCCTGCACTAATGTCTGAATTTACCACTATGGAAACATGGTAGAATTAATGCATGGAAAAATAGTGAATGTACAGGGATTAACCTGCCCAAAAATCTTACATCTCCTATATTTGCTTCAATAAAGGGGGGGATGGGAGTTTGAAAAAGAATGTATGGTTAATAGATCAAAAATATATATGTAATCATTGTGTGCCATATGTAGTGGGAGAAGGGATCATTTAGCAAGTCTAAGCTAGTGATTCTCAACTTTTCTCATACCGTGATGCCATGTTACAGCAGAAAACCATTCTGGGACCCCTTCTCATTTAGTAATGAGGGTGGTTGCTACCTCCTGAAACTTTTTCATCTTCCCCTAAGAATTCCCAGTTTGAGAATCCAAAATCTAAGCAGCAGGGGCCAGACTGGGCAAATCCTTGCCCAGACTTCATGTCTCTTGTGAGAATTACTCACATGAGTAAGGGTGTATGGGCTCAAGACCTAAATTCCCTCTTGGAGAAAGAGGACTTGTTGCTATAACTACATCACAGAATCATAGAAATGTAAGATGGAAAGAGATCAAGAGGTCATCCAGGGAAGAGAGCTGCACTGAGGCAGGCCTAAATATTATCTAGCCCATCTCTGACAGATGTTTGTTTAACCCTGTTCTGAAAAACATCAAATGATTGAGATTCCACACGCTCCTGCAATTTCTAAATCTCCTTAGCTGTAATTTAAGCCCATTATTACTTGTTCTGTCCTCAGTGCATAAGGAGAAAAATGTATCCTCATTCTCTTTATAACAACTCTTTACACATACCTCCCCCTGTCTTCTCTTCTCCAGACCAAAAAAAATCAGTTTTTTCAAGCTTTCCTGATAGCTCATGTTTTCTAAACCTTTAATCATTTTTGTTGCTCTCCTCTGGTCTTTCTGCAATTCATCCACATCTTTCCCAAAGTGTGGTGCCCAGAACTGGACACAGTACTACAGTTGAGGTCTTATCAGAAGGGTGACCGTATGTCCCTTTTTGGTTGGGACAGTCCCTTCTTTTAGGCCCTGTCCCAGCCGTCCCAACTTTTTTGACAAAATTGGATACTTGCTCTCGATCATCTGTTAGCAAGAGCAAATGGGGGGGGGGGGAGGGGAGGGCACAATTTTGCCAAAAGTGGGGTAGGACCCCTAATGGGGTGTGGAGGAACGTGGGGGGGGGGAGAAGGAGACCAGTGGCAACTGCAGCCCTGTGCTGGAGTGAGGGCTAAGGTGATCAGCTCAGGCCAGCCATCCTGCCCCATGTGCAAGGGGCAGAGGGAGGCATCAGGCAGCTCCACGCATGGGCGGGCAGAGGTAGCAGGGCTCACAGGAACTATCGCATGTGTGGGGAGATAGCAGATGTGGGTGGGCTGCAGGGGGGCTTGGGCCATCCTCCCTGAACTCAGTCCAGCCCCCTGTGGGTGAGAGGGAGGCAGGGGTAGGGTGGCAGGGATGCCTCAGGCTGGCCTGGGGGTGGCCTGTTTTTCCTTTGGGAAAATACGGTCACCCTGCTTATCAGTGCTCAGCAGAGAGGAAGAATTACTCATCTCACCTATAACACTCCTGCTAATACATCCCATAACAATATTTGGTTATATGGTTTGGGGTTTTTTTTGCAACTGTACCACATTGTTATCCACTATAACCCCCAGATCCTTTTCTGCCATACTCCTTCCTAAGCAGTTATTTCCTACACTGTATTTGTGCAGTTGACCCCTTGAGAGGGACAGACAGGATGGAACTGATCTCACCTTCATCACTTTTACTATCTTTAATTCAGACCTTGTTAGCATAGGATTTGACAAAACCAGGACACTCACAGGCCCTGTCCAGTCTTTGTCCTTTGTCTTTTTCCCTGATATGCATTGTAGGATGCTGGTTTGGGGAGTGATTGGGAGAGGAATGCTACTGAACAGTGAGATGGTATGGAAAAGCTAACTTCAGCTTTTCCTTTGGCACCATCACATGAGTGTAAACGTTGCATGAGGCATTTTACTGTGGGGGAGTGGAAAACTGTTGTTGCTTGTTTTTAACTGGCCTCCATTCCCCCTGTGCCAATGCACCCTGCACCCAACACAGCAGCTCCCACAGGCGCCAAGCTGATGGGTGGCAAGATAACAACTGCCCAACTTGACTTGGGGACGGGGGGGGGGGATGGGAGAGGGTGTATGGAAACTGTTCCTTACAGGTAGCCCAAGACACTAGGCAACAATAAACAAGGTGAGAGGTTTGTGTGCTGCAGAAGCCTCTGGACGGACACAGGTTGCCCACTCCCATCAGGCCTGGGCAATGTTGGTTTGAGCCTGGCCCTTTCCTCCTTCCTGGCTGGGGAGACTAGTCCCCTCCGGGGCTGCTACTGGATAGGTTTAGCACATGCTGGGGCGGGAGAAGTGGCCTCCTTCCCTGTCCTCCTGGGAGGCCATCTCCCCTGATCTTTGGGGAGATGCTGCCCCTGTTGCATCCCCTGGTGGTGGCCGGCTGCAGGCAACAGGTGAGCGCCTTGTGCGCAGCCTACTGAGCCCGCTCCCCTTGACCTTTGGGGGCACTCCCCCGCCCTTTCCCCTCCCCCAGTGAAGGGGCCCGCGGCTCCTCTTCCCCCGGGGGGCAGGGGATGCTCCCCACCTCCCCTCGCGGGGTGCTGCCGCCCCTGTCCCGCTCGGGGGGCGGGAGGCTGAGCCCATTTTCCCCCCCTGCGCAGGCCGAGGGCTGGGCTCCCTCCTTTCCAGGGCGGGCGGACTCCTTCACCTCCCCGGGCCCCGCTGGGGGCCCCCCGGGGGCGTGGGGCGCCTGGGCCGGGCGTGGGGCGCTGGGGTGTGCGCCAGGCTCCCTCCTCCGCACGCTGCGCACAGCGCGCGCCCCCGGGCCCGGCGCTCCCCGGACCCCACATACCTCCCACTCGGTACATGTTGGCCGCCATGTCTGCGCTCCGCGCCCTGCTCCTCCTGCCGCCTGGGCCGGGCCGGGCCGGGAGGGAGCGGCTCGCTCTGCCCCCCCGCCCCGCCTCGCCTCGCCGCGCCGCGCCTCGCCTCGGGCACCGCACCCCCGCCGCCGCGGCCCTCCCCGGAGCTGCCCGGCGCGGGGCGCGGCAGGCCAAGGGTTAAAGCGCCGCCGGGCCCGCAGCCCTCCTGGGTTGCCCGTGTGGGGACGCGAGCGGCGCCAGCGCACGGAGGGCCCTGCCCGGGCGGACGCTGCACCAGCGCCGTGTCCCGCTGCGCATCGGGGGAGGAGGGGTTAAAAGTTTCCCTCGTGGTTCTGGCCCCAAAAGGACAAGCGAGGACGGAGTCCGTTGGCTTGGGGGGGCCTTGGCATGGGGGGGGGCATTGGGGGCAGGAGTGCATTGGTGCGTGGAGGCAGTGATGCCCTGGTACATGGGAGGGCTGGGTGCAGGAAGTGCATTGTATGTTGAGGGTGAGTGCATTAGCATATGCAATAGCAGAGCAAGAGGCTATGACTGAGTGTGTTTCTGGGTCGGAATGTGCCAGGGGTGGTGGTGTGGGCATGAGCATGGAGGGGTCTGTGGCTAGGTGGGTGGGAGTCTAGGTGAGTCGCAGAGCAGCACAGGTGAGTGTAGACGTGTGACAGCAGGACAGTGATTGTCCAATGCACAAGCACACTGTGAACCTGTACACGGATGCATTCGAATATGTGTCTGTGCATGACAATTGTGCAGGGGGGGTGAAGCTGTGCATCAACATGGGTCAGTGTATGTGACTGCGTGTCTATTCTTTTGTGTGTGCTCATGTATGGGTATCTACGAGCTTCTCTGCCTAGATGTCTGAGTTTGTGCATCTGTAGCATGTGTGCATTTGTGTACACAAAGGGTATGTATGCTACCCCCTGAAGGATTTAAATCCAGCATTTCCTTTGAGATAATTGTGTTACATTTCAATTGTCCCTTGTTTTAGATACAATTATAGTACTTTCCAATGAAAGTTGGTGTTCTCTCACTGTATTTCCATCAAAATGTTGAATCGCAAAACTGATGTAATCAATAATGCTGTTTATCCTAAAGGAATTATACTTTGCAGCTTTTATATGATTTCCCAACAACTTTGCAAACATTTCAAATATCATCTTTGTTGCACCCATTTTTATAACTATTATGCCAATTATTGCTATACTCATTTACAGATAACCGGTCATAGTTTTGTTTAAGTGATTTGGTCAAGCTCCGGCAGCAGCAGAGTTAGGAGTTAATTAGAGCTTCCTGGTTCTTTGTCCCACTGGATCATAGTTTCTACTTAACATGAATTTAATTACTTTAGATAATAATGCATTCTGTGCTGTTTTTCTCCACATCTTGTTTAGGGTCTTAGTTCCATGCTGTACCTCATCTTTGGTCTACAGAAAGAGTGACTGTAATGACTATTGTGATTATCAAACACAAATTCTCCCATTGGGTAGCTATAATCATCAAAGTTGTTTACCTATTTATTCACTGGAACATCTAGTTTCTCATTTGTTTTTTCCCTGATGTTGGGTTTGTGTGTTTTAGCTGTAGGACACTATTCAGGATACAATCTGTCCTTCGGTTATACTGATGATCTCCTTTGCTTCTCTCAAACGTATTAATCAAAATTTGGTGGCATATGGAATTTCTTTTGCTGTTTTTGATAACCCTGCTCATTGGTGAAAAGCATTCAGAAAAGTCTTCAGTATAGCCTAGAAAAGCTAAGGTAAAACGGACTTCTAGCAACTCATCTCAGAATCAATAAATGCTGAAGAATTGTTTACAAATCAAATTGATTTTGAAGTGTTTCCACAACTTTTATATTTTTGTAACAAAAATATACTTCTCCCTTATTTGAAATTTATTACATGAAAAACAACCATTTTTAACAGCTGGGTTCTAGTTTGGACTGTTGCCTTTTAAAAGAAAAGCTTCTGGTTTGGGGTGGGAGGGGGTTTCTTACATAAAGGATCATGGGTCATTCATTTCATGTCCCAGAATTTCTGTTTGTGTGTCTTGAACTCTTTCAAGCTGGCATCTCATTTCTTCCCTGATCTAAAGGGAAATGTAGCGTAGAATTCAAGCTGGGGGGGAGGCGCTAGGGGTGAGGAATCAATAGCCATAATAAATATAAGGGTATTTTTTCTTGTCTTCAGTGCATATTTAAGCTAATCGCATGCCGACATCATTTTTTATTAAATGAGCCTGAAACTATTAGGTTAAGATTTCTCATATGTTGTTGAACAGTGCACTTTTCATTTCCTGTGTACGTGGTTCCAATGGAAAACAAGAGCAACTCAGTGTTTCTGTTACTGCAACACATTAAATGAGTGCATGAAATCTATAGAGCCACCTATCATCCCACCCCCATTTAAAAAAACGAGAGAGCCCCACATTTTGAAAGGGAAATCTGAATTCCTCACCTATCCTGCCCACTAGAAGGAAAATGTGCTAGTGGGAGATGACCGGGGATGCCCCAGAAATTGTATTCAGAGAGCAGAAGTTGTACTTTAGCATACATTTCTCTGAACTGTCTGACACTACACTGGCACCTCACCTGGAATTCAAAAAAGAATCCTGCTGCTTAACACTCCAAGTAGTGAATGATACAAAAGATTAAATAACATGGAAGGCTCAAGGAAATGCAATTTGGCAAGCAAGAAAACAATTAATTCAGAGGGTTGATTAGGCTTGCTCCATGCAGTCATTACCACTCTTTAAAAATGCCGTTGAGCTCTTCTCCTTAGTCCAAATTTGCACTGCAACTCTAGATGAGTTCCCCCCACACATGTAAAAGCTCCAAAGCTTGTGTCTCTCACCAACTGAAGTTGGTCCAATAAGAAATATTACCTCATCCACCTTATTTCCCCACACTCTTTCATTCTCACATTCTTTCAGGAGTCAGTCTCTGGGCTTTTCTTCCATGGGCAGGAAAGGCGAGCTGAAGATGCATATTCATATGTGCAAAGGGAAGAGGGTGGTTGAAGAATACACTTTTCCTTCAAGCACATGGGAGGTGTAATGTCCTGAGGACAATCTCCACAGATTCCTGAGAAGGACAAGGACAACCAAAAAAAGAGGTTACCTCAGAGAACCCATCCAGGTTTTAGTCAGGGGCAGACTTCAAGAATTCCTGGGTCACAAAGCATACGGAGCAGGTGTGATAAATAAAGTTTATGTACTTCAATATTGAGCCTCAGAAGTCAGAACCTGGTTCTCTATTTCCTCACACCTGTAGTCACTTACACCTGTCCTAAATGAATGGTAAATACCATTTTACACAGGTGTAAGTGATTAAACAAGGTGTAAGGGAGTTGCAAATCCTGCCTTTAAGGAACTCCCCAGGCAGCTGAGGTATAAGAGGGGTAGCAGACATATTCAGTTTTACAGCCTGTGTGTGTGTGTGTGTGTGTTAAGAGGCAGGAGTTTCCACACACGCCTCAGTTGTACGAGGTGGCTGTAAATTCACTGATCCAGTTCTTTTTCCATGAGATCCACTAGCACAAAACTTAAATGAGCTCTGGGAACTTTCCATTGGGTTCTGAACTAAAATATAACAATGCAACCCAAATGCTTTATTACTTATTTTTCCTCCCCTATTTTTCCAATTTCTGTGATTTAAGGCTCGTGCAAAGGCTCTGTCTTAATCCTATAATGAATTTTATTCAACTATTAATAAACTTGTCTGTGGGGGGGGATTTAAAATCAAGCACTTACAAAATCTGAGCACTGCGTGGAGAGTGTAAACCCATGTAAATATTGAAAAACAGGTTAGACCAGTTACCGTAACTAAAATGGAAAAGAGCAGGGAGTATTTTATCACTGGCATTGATGGGGAGGGGGGAAAGAAACAGAAGATACGTGGCCCTACCCATCTGTGACCCAGAGGCCCACTGGTAATTAACTATTGTGTGTCAGTAACTCTTGTCAGGCCCGAAATACTCACTACCTCTAACGCATGATTGTCGTGATATATACCCAAAAGGTGGCATGTAATATATCATTGGAGAACTAATAACCCACTGATATTAATACTTTTGCATGGTGTATGTACAAGCTGTGTACAAAATCATAAATATGTGCTAGAATTATGTTCTTAAAATGTGTTTGGCAAGCAGTGCATAAGCACAGCCTGCCTTATATAAAGGAATTGGGGTAGCAGACATTCAGTAAATAATATTGAAGTACATAATGTGCTAGTGTATTTGCTTGTCTGACCAGCCTTGTCATCATGCAGAGACAATGAAGGTATATTTACATATAAGATAAACAAAACTAACAAGCAGAGAAGAGGATAGCATGGCATCTGCATCCCAGCAGGAGAAAAGGAACTTTATCTGAGAATACATTTTAAAGGTTTGCAGGTCTATAAAGTCAGGGGGGTCTGAACCTTAAATGAAAAGTAATTGAATCAACTGATGGTATATCATATTACTGTATTATAAAAGGGCATCAAGTAAGGTCTTTTCTGAAAGTCTGGGACACGCTGCTGATTAATATTGTTAAATGTGTGCATTAACATTATATGAGGAAATATGGATACTCACTTATATGCTTTAAAGTCTGTGTCCTATCGTAGGTAGAAACAGGTTTTCTCCCAGACAGGAGGGAAGACCGCTATCTACCTGTCTCCAGTGTAAATTGAGCATTATGGAATTGAAACAATGGGAGCTCCATTTACATACAAATCAGTAGGAGGATGGGAAATCAACCAGAAGGGAAGAACAGCAGGAAGCCTTCCTGCCTCTTGTAACAGTCCATGATCTTTGGGAGGTATAAGCAGAAACAGGAAGCCATTTTGGTAACCATCACTTGAGGGATTCAAGGGCCTAGAGAGCACTTGAAATCACAGAGCATGGGATCCTTCCATAAAGGGGGTGTTGAAGTCTCTGGGAACTGAGTTTAGTTAAACATACATAGGCAGAGATTGTGACTTGCTAAAAAATTTTAATCTTAGAAGCATATTTTTTACTTTTGTTTACTTGTAACACTTTCTGTCTTAATTGTTTGTACTTGGTATCACTTAATCCTATCCCTTTTAAGTAAACTTGTTTTTTCTTTTACTATAAATAGGGTCCTACCAAATTCACGGCCATGAAAAACGCATTATGAACTATGAAAGCTGGTCTCCCCCCATTGTGATGGGTTGGACCCATCCCGGATGCCACCTGATATACTGGGGTCCATTATATGCTCATTACCCAGCAACACATACGCACCTCCTTTTGGGGTGTAAACCCAAAATAATATTGTCTTCTGCTGTATAGAGACCTGTACAGCGCAAGCACATAAAAATTGCCCCTGTCCTCAGTGTGGAGGGAGATATGCTCAGCTTTTTGCCCTCCCCCCCCCCCATATGAATTGCACAAACTGAGTTTTGGAATAAACAAATAAAATTAACTACAAAGGGTAAATTTTAAGTGATTATAAGGGATAGCAAACCGAACAAAGCAGATTACTGAGCAAATAAAACAAAACACGCAAACTAAGCTTAATACATTAAAGAAACATGTTACAAATAGTAATTTCTCCCTCTAAATGTTTTAGGCAGGGCGCAGAGTTTCTGCAGCACAGAGTTCCAGTTATTCCTCTTCACAGGCTAGACCCTTGTCTCAGCCTGGACTCAGCCCTTGCTTTTCCCCAGCTTAGTTTCTTTGTTTCTTCAAGAAGAAAAGGAGTACTTGTGGCACCTTAGAGACTAACAAATTTATTTGAGCATAAGCTTTCGTGAGCTACAGCTCAGTTCATCGGATGTAGCTCACAAAAGCTTTGCTCAAATTTGTTAGTCTCTAAGGTGCCACAAGTACTCCTTTTCTTTTTGCAGATACAGACTAGCATGGCTGCTACTCTGAAACCTGTCATTTTATTTCTTCAGGTGTTTTTTAGCAGTCTTCCTTCTTGGGCAGGGATGCAGTGGAGAAGAGCCCTGATTGACTCATTTTCCAGCCTTAAGTAGGATTTACATAAGGCAGGAATCTTTCCCCCAGTGGAAAAATACTAGCAGTGTCCAAGGTGGTACTCCATAGCAGGTGACATCACATGACTGCAGTGTTAAAGCACCATGAGACAAGGTTTATTGGTAATGTCCGCAGGAAGGAATTTCAGGAGGATGAGATCAACATCTTCAAAGACCCATCATCTTTCCTAATGGCTCATCCAGGCTGGTTGCATACTGTGTGGTGGGTGTTTCCCAGGTGTAACCACAGTTGTAATTGTTAGTCAATATTCCTAACTTCAGATACAGAAATGATTCCTATACAACTAGGATAATCATATTCAGTAAAACATAACCTTTCCAATGATACCTTACATGATCCATCTTGCTTGAAACATTTTAGTTATGCCATCTTCATATCATAACATTCATATGAAGAATATGGGGTGTGCCATCAGCTGTGAAATCTAGTCTTGTGTGTGTTTTTGCCCTATACTATATTAATTTTATAGGGGAGACTAGTGTTCCTCAAATTGAGGGTCCTGACCTAAAAGGGAGTTGCGGGGTGGGTGTCACAAGATTATTTTAGGGGGAGATCATGGTATTGCCACCCTTACTCCTGCGCTGCCTTCATAGTTGGGTGGCCGGAGAGTGCCAGCTGCTGACTGAGGGCCCAGCTCTGCCAGCAGCAGTGCAGAGGTAAGGGTGGCAATACCGGACCAGGCCATCCTTAGTTCTGTGCTGCTGCTGGTGGCGGCTCTGCCTTCAGAGCTGGGTTCTGGGCCAGCAGGCACTACTCTCCAGTTGCCCAGCTCTGAAGGCAGCACCGCCGCCGCCATCACCTGCAGCAGTAAGGATAACAGTACCGCACCCCCCCACACACACACACAATAACCTTGCAGACCCCCCCCCAACTCCTTTATTGGGTCAGGACCCCTACAATTTCAACACCATGAAATTTCAGATTTAAATAGCTGAAATCATGAAATTTACTATTCTTTAAAAATCATATGACTGTGAAGTTGACCAAAATGGACCGTGAATTTGGTAGGGCCCTAACTATAAACCAATTCAGTGCTGTTATTGAAATAAGAGTGTTTGTTAAACCCTAGTTAAACTAATGCACTGCAGTGTATTGTCTCTTAATAACTTCTATCAGAGTTCGTCGAGAGCGCTGAGCACTGCAGGGCAGGCATTTTTGGGTAAATTTGGAACTGGGGAGGTGTTGGAGTCACCCTGCATAAAATAACTGAGCAGGGGAAGTCAGGGTGTGACCGGACTGAGCAGGGGAAGTCAGGGTGTCTGGGCTGTGAGCTACAGCGGCCTAATATTTAAGGCACCCAGAGTTGCAGGGCAGGTGGTGACACAGCCCCTTACTGGTATGGTATAAACCCTAAAGCGTCATACCATATACTCTACATTTTGTGAAAATAATTGTACCACAGCCACAACTCTCTTAATTTAAAGAGCTGTGTATTTTATTGATGACATAGAAGCAGCTTTCATTTTATTGTAGACAATGGTTAGAAAAGACACCATCTCTGCTAGAAGAGCAAATTCACTAAGTGTTTGTCGGCGTCACCTGGTTGCCTCTTTCACTGTAAATACTTCTGACCCCGCTGCTTTAAATTGTATAAAGGGAATAAGTATCTGTTAAGCTAACCAGGGCAGCATAATACTGTCTCTCTTTTTAAAAATGCAATAGTGAAATGTAGCCCTCAAAGGCATAAAATTCTACCAAGGAAATTTTACTCTTAGAATTTCTCAATAGAAAGTCTTCAAAAATCTCTTTTTTTCACATGGGGGATTGGATGGCTTAGGGGACTGATAATGTGTATAGAGCCTCTTATCCCTAGGTATCTGCCTTAAAGCCCAACCAAGGTTAGCAATGGCCAAATATAGTTCCCAATCATTGGCCATTCAGTGGCCTATATAAAATGAGTTTGGTGAGCTCAGGCCAGTTCCCAAAAGTATTCATATTACAGTCAACCACTGCCGCTGCTGCCACCACCACCCTCTCAGAGTGGAGATTAAGGTTTCAAAAGGCTTGAACTATCCTTTCACCCTTACAAGTGGTCAGGTATTTTATCATGGGGAAAGGAGGGGAACTTCCACTCTAGCTGTCATCCTGTGTTCTATTCTGGTCTAAATAGAGCTTCAGTCCCCAAGGATCTCACTCTAGCACCTTTCATCAGCAATAAGGTCTTGAGCCTGCAACCGTTGGCCATATTTACATGAGTGATCCTATTTATTTATGAACTTGCGTAAGGGGTTGCAGGATCAGACTCACAATTCAATAGCTTAAAAATGCTTTTTAGATGTCTTGTTTATAAATATTCTCAGGTGTATGTTCAAAAATGGTTAACTTTGCCATATCCCACGTAGTTTGGGACACTTTTTAACTACAAAGAGTCCTCCATGTGAGTGAATTTATCGTAAAGGCCTTGCAATTTCTTACTTTCATGCCATTATTATTAAAGAGAATGGAAGCTTTGAGCCCACAACCCTGCAAGGTAATGACCACCTCCTGGGAGGTGTTTGGCACCTTGACTGAGATGTGCTTGGTACTGTGCAGGGTTGGGGTACCTTAAAACATCCATTGACTCCAGTGGGAGTTTTGGAATTCACTGGTAAGGAACAAGGATACATTCCAAGAGGTACTCAGCTCTTTGCAGAATCAGATCTTGCTAGGGGAACACCTCTTTGGGGCAGTGAAAGAGGAGAGGCAGCATGAGCCGCCCATATTGTTCTAGCAAGGTCTGGTGCCACTTTGAGTTGGTGTGTTCCTGTCTATTGGGAGCTTACTTCCGCAGATGTGATTGACAAGGCTGAGGGGTTGTTTGAATGCCAGAAGAAGGGGTTCAGGAAAGATCTCTTTCGAAACATGGTCCCCATCGAGTACGGGTTGTAATTTTTTAATGATACACCATATGGGTTCCAGTGTGGGATTGTAGGTTTCAAGTGTGGGTATGCAGTTAAAGGGTTGTGTTCTCCCCCACTGCCATATTGAAGCAGGTTCTCTTGGGTGGCCTGTTCCACGATGTGATATACTTCCCTTGTGAAGTATCCTTAAAGGAGGCATGTAGTCCAAATATGTCTCTGGCTGACAACTTCACTTCACAGTTCTTTTGAAGATGGAAAACACATTGTCACTTTTGCTGGTGTCACAGTGCCCACTTGAGTGATTGCTACAGAGAAATTGTGATGTATTAATTTAGATGGAATGAATGAGCCAAAGGTATTAATATAACCCAGTCATTGTTTAACATTGTTTGTTTGGACAAAGTTCAGCATTTCATATAGAGACCTTGGCCAACGTAATACTATGGGAAACATCATTAAAAATTATTTAAACATTTTATTAAAGATTAAGGAAAACAGTTAAAGCATTTGAAATGTAAAGTATTGAGGCTTTAATTTTAACATCCTTTCCTAACTCTCTCCAGCTAAAGGGAAAGATTTTAAAAGGAAAAATCCCTTTGGCTGAAAGTCTCTTAGCTTTCAGAGGACAGAGGGTAATAACTGTCCTTTTGGGGAAAAGAAGTTAGTTGCAATGGGCTGCATCGGTTTTTGCTGCAGCTGCTAAAATTCGATCCTCTTTCATCCCAGGTGGTGATTGGGATTCAGCTGGAGCTGGTAGAGGTGGCAATGTCATCTGAGTCCCCCACTCTGGCCTGATCTGGTGAGGACATTTTAATGTTTTTCCATCCTCAAACAAGGATGGAAAAAGGTCCAGGGTCTTAGGAGATGGTGTGGATTGCGGCCATGATGGTGAAGCTTGCTCCAGTAGGCATGCTCGCTCCTCAAAGTCTCCTCCTTTAAGGACTCACAAAGGGAATGGCAGACAGAAAAGCCTATCCCCTCATTATTTTGTCCATCAATTAGGCCTAGTTTCCAACACAACAATTTTGGTTCACTGATTTTTGGTTCCACACTTCTTGTTTACCAAATTTGATCTTAACGCAGTCCTTGAGTTATATCAGTAGACCTTTCTGGTCTAATTTAGTCTCTGCCTCCCTTTCATACCTTTTCCCATCAACATTTGTTATTATAGGTTAATGTGATATCTTATGAACTTTCATAGGCACCGACTCCATGAGTGCTTCGGAGCTGGAGCACCTATGGGGGGCGGAAATTGGGTGCTCAACATCTACCAGGCACAGCTGATTGCAAGCGATCAGCTGTTTGGCAGCTGGAGGAGGGGCTTGGAGGAGGCCAGAAAGTGGCAAGTGGGGGCCTCAGGAAGGGGGTGGAGCGGGGGTGGGAAGAGGTGAAGCAAAGGCAGGGTCTTGGGAAGGGGCAGAGTGGAGGCAGGGCAAGGGCAGAGCCTTGGGGAGGAAATGGAGCAAGGGCTCAGTGGACTGTGGGAGGAATGCAGCTGGGGAAAACTAAAAGTCAGTGCTTATCAACTTTCACATACGTTTTACTGTTGAGATCACAATTAGAGTAAATTTGTAGGCCCAAGAATCACAACAACAACTAGGGATATGAGGTTACAGGAAAGAGAGGTTTCTGTCTTTTTAATGCTGAGTTACTACTTGGGAGATTGGAAACCTGAATCTGAAAGTGGAAGAAAAGATTTTCTGTGCCACTTAGGACTTGCTTGCCCTAGAAAATAAAGTTGTATTGGAACACTACCTTGAGGAGTCATGTTAGCCAACATGATGTAAAACAAGACTTAGTGGTCCCCATATAAAAGCCATTGTCTTTAACATTGTATCAGTTGTCTGGAGTAGAATTCTTTTAAGAAAGAAAAAAAAAACGTTTCATGAATTTTTTCCCCAAAAATGCATCTAATTTTTGCTAATTGGTAACTCAATTTTTAGCTAATTAGAGAATTTCACGTGTGTGTGTGTATATATATATTTTAGAGAATTTTCTTTGAAAAATCTGAAATTGTTCAATGAATTCTAGTCACAAGTACTATTTACTTGGATAACTATTCAGCTGACAATATTAAAACACAGTTTGACCCTTTCTACACTGACTGCAAAGTTGTATTTAACATCCTGTTAGTCAATATGGCTCCTCAAAGTCCTGTTCTAATGTGTACTAATTTTCCAATGACGACAAACTGGGGGAGCATAGGGTTAAGTAAAGAGTTAAGATGAGCCACTTAACCTGAAGTGGTGATCAGATCTTTTGTTTTCTCTAGGTTTAATCTATTGAGAAGCAATTAACTGTACAGCCTGTGAATAAAGGGATAAACAGTTGTCCACCCACAAGAATTAGAAGTCTAACACAATAAAGTAACATCATTTCCCTTTCCTCTGGCATGAAAGGGGTGGATTTCAAAGTGATTCTAAACGAACTAACCAGGAAAGCCAGACAAAAGATCCCCAAAATTGGTTGGCGCTCCCCTGATTAAACAGGAAATGTTGTGTGCTCAAGATCTCTAATTTTCCAGGTACCATGACCTTCTTAGACATAGCAACGTAGATTGATTTTCCTGTGCGGAAGGAGGGTCTCCATAGGATGGTGGGGAAAACAGGTAAGTGAATGCTGGTATGGAAGTTTGATTGATTTGACAGAGCTACACAGAGGTGGGTGATGCAAGAGAGAGTCTGATGCCCCTGGCTTAACCCCTTCAGTAGATTGGTCCCAAGCCCTATGGAACCTGTTCTATAGGTGTGGATGATGGGAGGGAGAGAGCAGCATGGAGACAGCACTCCCACTTTCTGGATCCTTATCTCCTCCACTCCCAGGAGCAGCAGTGTTTGTATAACGCCTGTTCTACTTTTCTATAATAGTAGATACACATGTGGATTTGAAGCCTCCAGTATCTATAATTTGTAATTGCTCCGTTACTGAACCTGCTTGGAGTGAAAGGGAGAGAACAGAGCCATAGGTAAAAACAAACCCTGGACCTAAGAAAATCCCACACCTGTCTGTGCATCTATTTCCTATTTATAGGGCCCTATCAAATTCAGTCCATTTTGGTCAATTTCACAGTCATAGGATTTTAAACATCATAATCCGGCTATTTAAATCTGAAATTTCAGTGTTGTGATTGTAGGGGTCCTGACCCAAAAAGGAGTTGGCGGGGGTGGGGGTGGGGGGGTTGGAAGGGTTACTGTAAGCGGGGATTGCGGTACTGCAACCCTTACTTCTGCACTGCTGCTGGCAGAGGTGCTACCTTCAGAGCTGGTCAGCTGGAGAGCGGCGGCTGCTGGCCGGGAGCCCAGCTCTGAAGGCAGAGTTGTCGCCGCCAGCAGCAGCGCAGAAGTAAGGATGGCATGGAATGATATTGCTACCCTTACTTCTGTGGTGCTGTCTGCAGAGCTAAGCCCTCAGTCAGCCACTATCCAGCTGCCCAGTTCTGAAGGCAGCAGCACAGAAGTAAGGATTGGCGGGGTATGGTATTGCCACTCTTTCTTCTGCACTGCCTTCAGAGCTGGGTGCCCAGCCAACAACCGCTGCTCTCCAGCAGCCAAGCTCTGAAGGCTGTGCAGAAGAAAGGGTGGCAATACCACACTTAAATCTTGTGACTACCCTGCAACTCCCTTTTGGGTCAGGATCCCAAATTTGAGAAATTCTGGTCTCCCCTATGAAATCTGTATAGTATAGGGTAAAAGCATACAAAAGAACAGATTTCATGGGGGCAGACCAGATTTCACGGTCCATGATGCATTTTTCATAGCTGTGAATTTGGTAGGGCCCTGCCTATTTATGACCATGGTTCAGAAGACAGAAACAAATAGCCTGACCTCTTTAGAAATCAGTAAAGAAACTGCCACAGAAGAAATGCATCTTTTGTTGACAATCAACAGTACTGTATATATTTTTACATATGTATGGGTCAGATATCTCAAAGGACTCGTGACTAAATATAATGTAGGTATTTTCATTAAAAATATGAAAACAATGGTTCAGCAATTAAATTATGAGCCCATATTTAGATTTTCACATTTAAGTTGAATGCTGTAAAAATGGCACCATATGTCTCTATACTTCATAGAAAACTGGTGCTTATGTCAATAACAACGCAGGCCAATCTTTATGAATTGACAGTTTCTGCAAATATAGAAAATTGGTAATTATGACTGAACAGTTATCTATATAGGATATTGTATATGTGCATGAATAGATGCCAACTATTTTCTGTACAGGTCACTCCTTTGACCAGAGGCCAAACCTTGTTCACCTTACTCACGCAGGTGCTTGCATTGAAGTCAGTGGGAATATTTGTGTGAGGCAATCGGGATTTGGCCCCACAGACTGGTTGTTAGCATCAAACTATATATTCCTTGCACCCACATATGTTGTCTTTCATTGATTAGTTCCATTAATGAAAACCAGTCTAATGGCATTCATTCACCTGCTTTAGATGAGGGGGGAAAACTGTTATTTATCTAAACATTCCATTTTCAGTGTGCAAGAAAGCTGCTTTTTCCCCATATGAATAATCCTTACTCACATAAGTAATCCTAGTGTGAGTAAGGATTATGCTATATGCAGTGTTGTAGCCGTGTTCTTCCCAAGATATTAGAGACAAGATGGGTGAGGTAATGTGTGTCTCTCTCTCTCTAACAGAAGTTGGTCCAATAAAAGATAAGCTTTTGATTTTATACAGAGCTCTTCTTTGGGTTTAAGGATTATGATGTAAGGATTAAAATATCTGTACGTTTCTTTTATCAGTCTCGTCCTCCAGAACTTTCATTACACCTGCCAAGACAGTTTCAATTCCCATCCTATGAGAGTTTCAGCCCAGAACAGTAACAGCCTGAGGTTTTAGGGTACAGACTTGCAGCCCTTTTCATTTGCTGGTGGATAGAAGATGTAGGGCCAGATACTGCTTCCACTGAAGTCAATGGGAGTTTTGCTATTGACTTCAAGGGGAGCAGGATTAGATTTCTATACTTTTTTTTTTTGGTCATCTCTGATGCGAAACTGAGAATCAGGGAGAGTCACAGCCATGGTGCAGAGACACACCTGCAGCAGTCCTAAATGAAGCCATTTTTGCTTAAAGATAATTATATTGTATATGGATCAAACACAACATGGATTTTACTTTTGTCTTTTTTCCCCCCAACTGATCTATTTTCCTACTCAACATCTGTTTAAAAAGCTGTTAAGGTGCTTAATGACACACATTTTAAGTACAAAAAGAAAAGGAGGACCTGTGGCACCTTAGACTAACAAATTTATATGAGCATAAGCTTTCGTGAGCTACAGCTCACTTCATCGGATGCATTCAGTGGAAAATACAGTGTGGAGATTTATATAGATAGAGTGTTATACCAATAAAATAAAAACCAGCAGGATCTTATAAAACGGGAAAAGGCAAAATACCACATTTATTGTGAATACAGAAAGAATCATAGTAAGCAGTTAGTTATAGATATAACATTCCATTCAATCTCATATTTATTCACACATTCATTCCTACAAACACACACACACAGGTTCTGCAAGGTTGTTATCATAGTTACCAGCCTTAGAGTTGCTCATGCCAAGCCACTGGCCAGGTGGCCTGGACATGAGGAGGGAGCAGGGCCTTGTCAGATGCTCATCTGATGCTTCTGGAAGTTGGTTTGCAGAATCAGACCCCAAAGTTCTCACTTTTTAGAGTCTATTTTTATAGGAATTTCTTCCTATGTCAGTCTATGGGAATTGCTTCATCATGCTGTTGCTGAATCAATCAGCAGATAGCACATTCCTGACGGCTCCAAGATGTTATCTTGTTCTTTGGTTCTCCCATTCTTGAGGCTGTTGGGTGGATTCCAGTCTGCCCTCCGGGGTCCTCTGGTTATTTCCACTTGACGCCTTCTTCAGCTGATGGACACTGGATTCTTAGGCTGGCACCTCCCTGATCATTCAGTTATTATCCACACCAAGCATCCATCCACATACATCCTCTATCTCTATTTTAATCACAATTGTTAATACAACAAAAGGGTGGGGAGTCTCTGGGTGCTGTTTCTGTTGTTACAGAGTATTGCTTTGAGTCTCTCTCTGTGTGAATTGCTTTGAGAACGGACTCTGTCTTAGAATGTACTAACACAATTAGCAGCTTGCAAGTTTCACACATAGAGGGAGAGAAACAGTACCAAAAACCAAGAGACCTCTTAATTAGTAATACCCTGGAATTTAAACTATGGGGAATCAAACTCATTTGTGATTTTAATACAGAACTTCTTTAATATGATCCAACAAGACAACATGAAACAATGGGTGTTACCATACACACTGTAACAAGAGTGATGACTTAAGGTGAGCTATTACCAGCGCGGGTGGAGGGGGAGGGGAGACACCTTTTGTAGTGATAATCAAGGTGGGTCATTTCCAGCAGTTGACAAGAACATCTGAGGAATGGATGGGGGGGGGAGAATAAACATGGGGAAATAGTTTTACTTTGTGTAATGACCCATCCACTCCTAGTCTCTATTCAAGCCTAGGTTAATTGTTTCCAGTTTGCAAATTAATTACAGTTCAGCAGTCTCTCCTTGGAGTCTGTTTTTGAAGTTTTTTTTTTGTTGAAGAATGATAACTTTTAGGTCTACAATCGAGTGACCAAAGAGATTGAAGTGTTCTCCAACTGGTTTTTGAACGTTATAATTCTTGACGTCTGATTTGTGTCCATTTATTCTTTTCCGTAGAGACTGTCCAGGTTGACCAATGTACATGGCACAGTACATTCATTGAACAGAATTAATTTTACTCAAGGACTCAGTATCTATTCATTTCATTTTTTTTCCTTGCAGATTGAATGATTGCAGAAAGAGAACATTGAAATGTAATTTGTTGATCAAATGCACATCCAGTATCCCAGTACCTTTGTTATATCACTAAATGGGAGCATACAGCTCTTCAACTGTTGCCTACAAGCATTGCTTCCTGTTTCCACTGAGTGCCCTTTGGTTCTAAGCCAGGTTTTAGAAATTTAAAATCCTAATTAAAGTTGTTATGTAGCTAGTTGTTTTATAGGCCAGTTTGGTGATATGACAATAGCACACTATTCTCTTGCTGTAAGAGAACTTGGTCCTGAAATGGTTTGGTGAATTTCAGGGCCAAATTTAGCACTAGTGTAAGCAGTTACCACTCTGAAGGGCTAAAAGACTTTCTGGCTGGATGATTGGCTATAGAAGTCAGTGTACAAAGGGATGGGGGCAGGAAAAGAGAATGCACAAAGAGAAAATAAGGATGCCATGCTGGAAGCAGTCAATGTCTGCCATCTACCAGGTCTTTGTCTATGGTTTTAACCAAGTCTGATTTTTCTAATTAGTGTGCTAAGCACCCTTCTTTCAGACTAAAAGTAAGGAGAAATTAAGCCCCTTCATGTAGTAAGATAGCTGGAGACAACAGAAGCACTCCCCCAAGGCAATAGGACACATGACAAGATCTGATCAGAAGTGAAATCCTATTGCCACAACCCAATGGCCCACTCCCTCAGGGGGTCCCCTGGGGAGGCAGATCAGCATTGTATGTTGCTAATGCTGTTGCAGGTATTGCAAAGTATTCTGGGAAGGGTTAAAGGTGTGAGTGTAAGTGAAAGGTTCCTTTGCAGGTAGTACAAGGTCAAAGAGGGAGGGGGAGAGAAGAGAATGGGTTAACTCAACCCTTCAGCTCAGCCTAAAGATAAGATGCTGGCCCCAGTCCAAGGTCACTGCGCTCAAACAAACTCACTACAGCCAAGAAGCCTGCCGCTGGATCCATATCTCACTGAACCTCTGCTAACCATGAGAAAAAAGAAACAAGCCAGACAGGACTGCAGAGATTGCAAAAACTAGGAGACAGCAAAGGCCAGTGAGAGGGAAAACAGTCTTGCATCTCTAAAGCTGGTGTGTTTTGGGAAAGCTGAGGAAGCCACGGAAGGCTGGTTTGAACTGGTACACAAAGCTTGGGGAACAAAGGTCCCGGAAGGAGATGCCCCCAAGAGACCCCAGGGACTTAAACCCTCCCAGGAGCTGAGGCAAATCGGAGATCAACAGCAGACCCTGGACGACCTGTACCCGGGACAAGAACTCCCATATACCACCCCCTCTTCTTACATTACACCCAGGCTTGGCCAGCCTTGGGTAGTGCAGGTGAGAGTATGAAAGTGGGTTAGGGCTTGGACGCTTTCTTCCTTCCTCTGAGTGACGTGGGGAACCATCTCCCGCACCCCCAGCGCTCTCCGCTGTCTTATTATTTTATCAATAAAGCTTTAAAACTCAGTTACTTGGCGTGCTCTGTCATCTCGTCCCCTAATGATCCTGTGGCCTTAGTCTGATTACCAATCTGCCTGAGGTGTCAGGTGACAGAAATCTGCTGCAATATTGACTGAGGATTCCACAGTTGCAAATGCAAGGACTAGAGGATTGTTTCACAAACTGTATGTGTGTTAGAGACAGAAACAAAAACCAAGGGGAAAGCCAGCAGAGAATCAGTCATGACCGTGGCCCTGTGAGGGAGCAGAACTCCTTGAGTCACAGAACTGACTCCAAATACAGACTTGGAAAATGAGCAAGGAAAACTGCCTATTGTTCCTTTCTAGTATGTTCAGGGAAAGAGGACTTTGTGTACATTCTGTAAACAGAATTGCATCAAAGAATATAACTGACTCTGATCAATTTCTCTTCTAAAATTCTTGGGCCAAAGGCGCAACAATGATAATTCTCCACAAAGGCAAGGAAACTGATAGTTAAGATTATCAAAGTATTCCAAATATACTCTAGAATATTGTCATCTATCAGGAGATCGAGAGAGTACTTTGTGGTTTTACATGTGATATGAGTTGCTCCTATTCTTTACCATTTACATAGCAGTAGTACCTAGAGATCAAAAGGACCAGGGCCCCATTATGCTATACGCTGTACAAATATAGTAAACCAAAGACATTGTCCCATGGTATTAACATATTTATAAAGGCACACATCACTGTGGCTGTAACCCAAGGACCTCTTGATGCCATCTGGCAGAGGTCACAGATGTACACAGGGGTATAGGATCCCATGTATTCATCAAAATGGGTCATGTAAAGCCTATGTCACAGTGATCATCATAAACATTGTGCAATATAAGTACAGTAAATATGCGGAGTTATGTATATCTACTGCTAATGACATTCTCTAGCTCTGTAGTTAAAAGCAGTGTCTCTTGAGACAACTCCTCCAGCTAGGGTGGGAGATGCTTATCTCCATGGTGGACCATTGTGTAGTATGTGTCTATTATCATTCTAAGACCAACGCTAATGAAGAACTGGTGGAGATTTCAGAAGGAAATTAACAGGAAGAGGTAAACAGCTGGGGCAGGGAAGACACCCTATTTTGAGGTGAACATTAAAGGTCAGTTCTGGACACCTTGGCGTCCTTTGCCTAGTAAGTAAACTGACAATGGGCTTACTTCATAAAAAAGGGATCACAGTCAGGCTGGCTGAAAATGCGGCGAAGACCTTGGGGTGAGCTAAACTTCGTTAGACAGGAGGATAATTTGTTTAAGTTTAGGCTTGAGAATGCATGTTATGATTTTGTTTATATGTAACCATTTGTTTCCATCTCCCATCATTTTTTGTTTCAGTCTCTAGTCTTTCTTCAATAAGGTTCCTTCTGTTCTTGAATTGAACTCAAGAACTGTGCGTAACACAAGTGGTGGCCTAAGATAAAACTGGTAAACTGTAGCACACTGGACCTGTTGCTTTGGGAACAGAGGATCCAGGATTTCCATGGATATCCAATAATCAGGAAGACATTTTGAAGAGATTCAGAAGCTGGGGAGCAAATATCTGAAATGCAAAGATAGAGTTGGTGTAGCCCAGAGGAGAGTGCTTAAACACTTGTCTACACTGGCAATTTACAATGCTGCAACATTCTCTCTCGGGTGTGGAAACCCCCCCGAGCGAAGCAAGTTTCAGCACCGTAAAGTGCCAGTGAAGACAGTGCATCATCGCTTGGCGCTATACCCCTCGTGGCGGTGGTGGGGGTTTTTTCTTGAAAGTCAGCTGAAACCAAGGGAGTTGTACATAGTGTGAAATAGAAGGCTCTTTGCACCTTGCAGAATTGGGCTCCATATACATAAATTCAAGGTCAAATCCTTCTCTGCTTATAGTGGGACTAGTACCATCAAATTCAATGAGAAAAGGAAGAAATATTAAGTTATGAATGTTATAAAAATGTTAACAGACACTCAATAGCAGAGCTGGCTGAAAAATGTCAGTTGACAATTTGATGAAGCTTTCGGTAGTATTGCCCTACATTTTAGGGTGGTAGTGGTGTTTGACTGTTGCCATCCAAAAACTACTGTTCCGGAAGTAAGGCAAAGATGGTCTCAATATCCAACTTTTCTGTTGAGAAAACATAAGAGATTAATTGATCATACTGTAATGAGCTGGCAGTTTTATGTATGCTGTTATCCTCCACTGGATGGAATCAGAACTGCTCAGCTGGGTACCATACTCTATATTGCTAATTACTAAAAGATTCTCCTTTAGCTCAAGTAGCAGTTTCTGAATTCTGTCTTGGCTCTTGCTGTAAGTTATCATCCTGTGTGGCTTAATGACACCATGACTCAAAGTGACCTCCCATTTTTACAGATCTTTGACTCCTGTATTCCCTCCCCACCCATACATGTCTCTTTAAAGGTATAAGTGAAAATTAACAGTATTTAGTTGTGATTTCAGCTCCTCTTTTGAGAGAAATTGCCCCATTGACCAGGTGGTTCTTTAACCTTGAAATTCAGAGGATAAAAAGTCTTCTAAGGATTGGAAGAAACATTTGTTACTGAATTAATTTTCAATGAGTTCCTGTTTCTGAAGGTGGTAATGCATGGTTCAACATCAGTGTTCATAGAAAACAGCTAATCTTACTGGCTAATTAGGAAGACTCCCTACATTCCATCCAAAATTGTTTCACCAGCAAAGAGGACAGAAGAAAAATTACAATTCTGCATGTTCTTTGTAAAATGGAATATTACATCCAAGTATTAGCTTTCTGCTAGAGGCTGCTGTTTTGAATGAGGAAAAAAGAAAATGTTATATTATTTTATAGATTCCAGTCCTGGCAGCCTTTTGTGTGCAGAACTTCTGGGCACAGAGGTCCCATTGTGTCACCATTTATAATTCCAAAGTTTTCTCCATCACTATTTCCATTATCAGCCTCTATAAGATTTTATAACTTGGCAGTAAAAGTTGATGCTGGGCTGAAATTTGTCCTAGAAGGTTATTTTTCTAGTTGTATGAATGTAAAGTGTGGTGGGGTTTTTGTGTTTTTAATGACTGCATAACTCAAAACAGTCTAATATCTCAAAGTTTTTTGCAAAGCAATTCATTTATAAGGTTGCTTCTGTTCAAAATACCTGTATCTTAGGTCATCTGGGTGTTTTGTGGGGATGAAGGCATTTCAGAAGGATTAAGAACAGCCATACTGGGTCAGACCAAAGGTCCATCTAGCCCAATATCGTGTCTTCCGACAGTGGCCAATGGTCTGTGACCTAGAGCAGAGGTGGGCAAACTATGGCCCACGGGCCATATCCAGCCCACGGGACCCTCCTGCCTGGCTCCTGAGCTCCTGGCCCAGGATGCTAGCCCCGGCCCCTCCCCTGCTGTTCCCCCCTTTCCCTCCACAGCCTCCACTCCCTGCACCGCCAGTGCAATGCTCTGGGCAGTGGGGCTGCGAGCTCTTGCCGAGCAGCGCAGCTGCAAAGCCTTGGCCTGGCCTGCTGCTCAGTGCTGCGCAGTGGCTGCCCGTCCTGGTGATCTGTGCGGTTCAGCTGTAGCACCGTTCACCACTGGCATTTCAGGCAGTGAAGTAAGGGAGCAGGGGGGTTGGATAGAGGGCAGAGGAGTTCAGGGTGGTGGTCGGGGGGAAGGGTGTGGATAGGGGTCGGGGCGGTCAGAGGGTGGGGAACAGGGGTGTTGAAAGGGGGCAGAGGTCCTGGGGGGGCAGTCAGGAAGGAGAGGGGGGTTGGATGGGGTGGCAGGGGTTCCAGGGGCAATCAGTGAGAAGGGATGCTTGGACGGGACAAGGGTCCTGGGGGGCCAGTCAGGAATGAGAGGAGGGGTTGGATGGGGCAGGCAGGGGTTCTGGGGGGCAGGCAGGGAACAGGGGAGGTTGGATGGGGTAGAAGTCCTGGGGGGCTAGCAGGAGGTGAGAAGCAGGGGGGGTGGGGTGGCTGTGCCTCCCCTAACAGGCCCTCCATACAATTTCAGAAACCCGAAGTGGCCCTCAGGCCAAAAAGTTTGCCTGCCCTGCCCTAGAGGGAATAAACAAAACAGGTAATCAAGTGATCCATTCCCAGTCACCCATTCCCAGCTTCTGGCAAAAAGAGACTAGGGACACCACTCCTGCCCATCCTGGCTAATAGGTCCATCAATGGCTCTCTTCCATGAACTTATCTAATTCTTTTTTGAACCCTGTTAGTCTTGGTCTTCATAACATCCTCTAGAAAAGTGTTCCACAGGTTAACTGTGCATTGTATGAAAAAATACTGCCTTTTGTTTGTTTTTGAACCTGATGCCTATTAATTTCATTGGGTGACCCCTATTCTTGTGTTATGAGAAGGAGTAAATAACACTGCTTTATTTACTTTCTCCACATCAGTCATGATTTTATAGACCTCTATCATATCCCCCCTTAGTCGTCTCTTTTTCAAGATGAAAAGTCCCAGTCTTATAAATCATTCCTCATAGAGAAGCCGTTCCATATCCCTAATAATTTCTGTTGCCCTTTTCTGAACCTTTTCTAATATGTCTTTTTTGAGTTGGGGTGGCCACATCTGCACACTGTATTCAAGATGTGGGCATACCATGGATTTATATAGAGGCAATATGATATTTTCTGTCTTATTATCTATCCCTTTATTAATGATTCCCAACATTCTGTTTGCTTTTTTGACTGCTGCTGCAAATTGAGTGGATGTTTTCAGAAATCAAACTAGGTAGTCATAAAGGGTAACAAGAAAACATTTTACAAATGCATTAGAAGCATGAGGAAGACCAAGGACAGGGTAGGTCCATTACTCAATGAGTGGGGGAAAATAATAAAAGAAAACGTGGAAATGGCAGAGGTGCTTAATGACTTCTTTGTTTCAGTTTTTACTAAGAAGGTTGGTGGTGATAGGAGGTCTAACATAGTGAATGTCAGTGAAAATGAGGTAGGATTGGAGGCTAAAATAGGGAAAGAACCAGTTAAAAATTACTTAAACAAATCAGATGTCTTCAAGTCAGTGGGGCCTGATGAAATGCATCCTAGAATACACAAGGAGCTGACTGAGGAAATATCTGAGCTATTAGCAATTCTCTTTAAAAAGTCATGGAAGACAGAGATTCTAGAGGAGTGGAATAGGAGAAAATATAGTGCCAATCTATAAAAAGGGAAATAAGGACAACCTGGGGAATTACAGACCAGTCAGCTTAACTTCTGTACTGGAAAGATAATGGAGCAAATAATTAAGCAATCATGTTGCAAACATCTAGAAGATAATAAGGTGATAAGTAACAGTCAGCGTGGATTTGTCAAGAACAAATCATGTCAAACCAACTTGCTAGCTTTCTTTGACATGGTAACAAGCCTTGTGGATGGGGGGAGTGGGGGGGAAGCGGTAGACATGGTATATCTTGACTTTAGTAAAGCTTTTGATACTGTCTTGCATGACCATCTCATAAACAAACTAGGGAAATCCAATCTAGATGGAGCTACTATAAGGTGGGTGCAAAGCTGATTGGAAAATCATTCCCAGAGAGTAATTATCTGTGGTTCACAGTCATGCTGGAAGGGCATAACGAGTGCACAGTGATCAGTTCTGGGTCCGGTTCTTTTCAATATCTTAATGATTTAGATAATGGTATAGAGAGTACACTTATAAAGTTTGTGGACGATACCAAGCTGGGAGGGGTTACAAGTGCTTTGGAGGATAGGATTAAAATTCAAAATGATCTGGACAAACTGGAGAAATGGTCTGAAGTACATAGGATGAAATTCACTAAGGACAAATGTAAAGTACTCCATTTAGGAAGGAACAATCAGTTGCACACGTACAAAATGAGAAATGACTGCCTAGGAAGGAGTACTGCAGAAAGGAGTCTGGGGGTCACAGGGGACCATAAGCTAAATATGAGTCAACAGTGTGACACTGTTGCAAAAAAAGTGAACATCATTCTGGTATGTATTTGCAGGAGTGTTGTAAGACACAAAAAGTAATTCTTCCGCTCTACTCCATGCTAATTAGGCCTCAGCTGGAGTATTGTGTCCAGTTCTGGGTGCCACATTTCAGGAAAGATGTGGACAAATTGGAGAAAGTCCAGAGAAGAGCAACAAAAACAATTAAAGGTCTAGAAAACATGACCTATGAGAGAAGATTGAAAAAACTGGGTTTGTTTAGTCTGGAGATGAGAAGACTAAGAGGGACATAACAGTTTTTGAGTACATAAAAGGTTGTTACAAGGAGGAGGGAGAAAAATTGTTGTTCTTAACCTCTGAGGATAGGAGAAGAAGCAATGGGCTAAAATTGCAGCAAGGGAGGTTTAGGTTGGACATTAGGAAAATCCTAATTGTCTGGGTGGTTAAGCACTGGAATAAATTGCCTACGGAGGTTTTGGAATCTCCATCGTTCGAGATTTTTAAGAGCAGGTTAGACAAACGCCTGTCAGGAATGGTCTAGATAACCTAGTCCTGTCATGAGAACAGGGGACTGGACTAGATGATCTCTCAAGGTCCCTTCCAGTTTTATAACTATGCACAATGAGTCCAAGATATCTTTCTTGAGTGGTAACAGCTAATTTAGACCCCATAATTTTAGATGTATAGTTGGAAAACATAATCCCAATGTGCAGTACTTTGCATTTATCAATATTGATTGTCCGGGCCCCAAGGCAGAAAGTATGCTAGGTAGGGAAGTTGTGGCCATACAAAATTACCACAGACAACATTTTGCTGGGAGGAGCGGGCTTAGAGATACCATCCACTCTTTGTGTATCAGCTGGGGAGCAGAGAAGGCCAGGGGCTGTATTGGATCAGTGAATCTGTTTGGAAGCCTCCTCCAGCAGAGCTCCTATAAAGTCCCTGACTGAAACTACAGCTGACCCCAAGCAGCAGCTCCTACCCGTGTAATTTCCCCTTAAGTGCTTGGGATCTCACTGATTCAAAGAGCTGCAAATAGCAGCTCTTCGTACTGGGCAGAATGAATCTGGCTTTGCATCTTTACCATTCAGGTCGTCACCTGCATGGTGTTAATCCAGAAACCATCTATTACAGGCGGTGCTTACAGACACACAACAGATTGTTCAGAATGAACCTTTTTCAGTACTTGGCAGCATAAGGGAATTCACATTTGACTGCTTGAGTTATGAAATGGGAAATAAAGGCAATTTATTGCAGAGGTGAATAATACTGATACACGCTTGTTTTAGAACACAAGATTTTACTACCAGAGATCTGTTGGGTGGGGGACACAAGGGTTGGGATGGAGAACACTACCAGGCACACAATCACCCTTATCAGATGAAAATTCACTCTCAAAAATCAATTACCAGATTCCAGACATCCTACATATTGAGATTGTTAATTTTGAGCTGAGTATAATAACCGATTGTCATTATTCCTTTACTTGAATGTAGAGCTGTATTTTATTTGCATGATTATTATAGTAACAATTTGGTAAGAACATGGCATTGATTTCTTCACTTCTTTTGATCATTCTTGATACAGTCATCAAATTATGTCATTCAATTATGTAAAACTATTAGTGGTTATGTTGACAGTCTTGAGTGATGTCTTAAATTCCACTCTTAGATTACATACCCTAAGGGTATGTCTTCACTGCCAACGTTAAAGAGCTCTCCCAGTACTGTAAAAAACCCACCCCCACGAGGGGAGTAACTACCAGCGCTGGTGCACTGTCTACACTGCCACTTTACAGCGCTGAAACTTGCATCGCTCAGGATGTTTTTTCACATTTTATAATGCTAAGTATTAAGGACCAATTATTGTGCCCAAAGTAAATTGGAACTCTACCTCTTGCTGCAGATTTGTACTGCAGAATCTAAGCTTTCATTTAAGAAAATGATTTTAGCTCTTATGTTGGTGAAAATAACCTGGAAAACATGAACAGAGTGTCAATTGAGCGTGACCTTCTGAAAGCCACTTAACGTGCCTCAGTTTCCCCCCTGTAAAAGGGAGATATAACACATCCCATTGTAAAGAAAGGAGCTATATATAAATAATTTTGTATATTTATAATATAAAATGTTAATGAAGCAGTAATGTCATCCTGTGTTTGCAGACAGCATGAAACAGTGGTTCTGAGAGGTGTGAATAGCCTCATTCATCTCACTGTGGGGTTAACCCTGAAACCTAAAGCCAATGATTAAAATGTCAGCACTTTCTGTTACTTCACTGCTGAGCATTTTGGCAGAAACGTACAGTTAAAGTGATTGCTCCACAAATCAAACTGCTTCAATGAATAGCAGCCATGAAAGGGACAAGAACGTCAATTTCACATATTTTGTTTCAGGAACACTATATTTCAGTGTTTCCAACATGAAATTTTGGGGGATCTCCAATTCACTGAGAAGTTTCAGTAAATGCTTTTTCAGTATTTCCAAATTTGCTTTTGTTCTAAATCAGAGTGAAAGCAAATTTGGAAATACTGAAATGTCTCGTCAACAGAAACACCCGCTGCTATTCCTCACCCCACACCCGGTTTCAGCTGGCTCTATTCCTGTGTGCCCTTGGGCAAGTCACTTAGTATTTCCTTGCCTCAGTTCCCCTTCTATAGAATGGGGATGATAGCACTGCCCTACCTCACAGTGAGGTTGTGAGGCATTCAAAGAAACAGTAATGGGGACTGTCATAAATGTAAAGGGAAGGGTAAACCCCTTTAAAATCCCTCCTGGCCAGGGGAAAGCTCCTCTCACCTGTAAAGGGTTAGGAAGCTAAAGGTAACCTTGCTGGCACCTGACCAAAATGACCAATGAGGAGACAAGATACTTTCAAAAGCTGGGAGGAGGGAGAGAAACAAAGGGTCTGTGTCTGTCTGTATGCTGGTTTCTGCCAGGGATAGACCAGGAATGGAGCCTTAGAACTTTTAGTAAGTAATCTAGCTAGGTATGTGTTAGATTATGATTTCTTTAAATGGCTGAGAAAAGAATTGTGCTGAATAGAATAACTATTTCTGTCTGTGTATCTTTTTTGTAACTTAAGGTTTTGCCTAGAGGGGTTCTCTATGTTTTTTAATCTAATTACCCTGTAAGATATCTACCATCCTGATTTTACAGGGGGGATTTCTTTATTTCTATTTACTTCTATTTTTTATTAAACGTCTTCTTGTAAAACACTGAATGCTTTTTCATTGTTCTCAGATCCAAGGGTTTGGGTCTGTGGTCACCTATGCAAATTGGTGAGGCTTTTTATCCAACATTTCCCAGGAAAGGGGGGGTGCAAGTGTTGGGAGGATTGTTCATTGTTCTTAAGATCCAAGGGTCTGGGTCTGTAGTCACCTAGGCAAATTGGTGAGGCTTTTTACCAAACCTTGTCCAGGAAGTGGGGTGCAAGGTTTTGGGAAGTATTTTGGGGGGAAGGACGCGTCCAAACAGCTCTTCCCCAGTAACCAGTATTAGTTTGGTGGTGGTAGCGGCCAGTCCAAGGATAACGGATGTAATATTTTGTACCTTGGGGAAGTTTTGACCTAAGCTGGTAAAGATAAGCTTAGGAGGTTTTTCATGCAGGTCCCCACATCTGTACCCTAGAGTTCAGAGTGGGGGAGGAACCTTGACATGGTGGCAGCGGTGGGATTAACCTGAAATCATTTTGAGATCCAGTTGAGATTTTTTGAACTAGAAATACAGATTTTAAAAAGGAAATTTTTTTTTCTTTGGAAAGAAAGTCCAGAAAGCAGCTGAAACTGAAAGCTGAAACTGTGGCCAAGCAGAGACAAAAGGGGATTATCTTTGTGAATTGCAGATTTTCTTTGCCTGGAGGCAGGGTACTTAACTCCTGCAGGGAAATTCACAGTCTTCCAACCCAGAGTTTTTTTTTTCTTTTCTTCCTAAAAGTAAATAGGGGGTGTGTGTTCTACCCATTTGCTTTTTCTTTGGGCTGGGTAAGCAGGTTTCCAAGTAGTTGGAGGTTTTTTGCTTTAATTTGGGCCCAGAGCAGAGACGAGGGAATTGTCTTTTTCTGTAGGCTGACAATCACTATCAGAGAATAGGTATTCTATTGCAGCACAGCAAAATTTTACAGCCAAGTTTTGTTTGTTTATTTCTAAACCTCGGGTGTAAAGTTAGTTAAAAACAGAGAGGTTAGAATGACCAAATCCTCCGCTCGACTACAGCTGGAATTAGCCAAATTTCAGGCTGAGGAAAGACAAAGGGAACATGAAAGACAGATAGAACTCATGCGGCTGAAGAAGGAGGTACAGGAGGCTGCCCACAAGAGGGAAATGGAGGCAAGGAAGCATGTGGAGGAGGAGAAGGAAAAAGAGAGGAAGCATGTGGAGGAGGTGGAGAGGATAAAGGCCCAGCAGAATATACCAACAAACCCTAGCAATCCTTCTCCAGGTACCACTTCCCATCCCAGAAAGTTCCCCACCTACAAGGCAGGTGATGATACTGAGGCCTTCTTAGAAAACTTCGAAAGGGCCTGCCTTGGGTACAACATCTCTACTGACCAATACATGGTAGAGCTGAGGCCGCAGCTCAGTGGACCCTTAGCTGAGGTGGCAGCTGAAATGCCTAAAGAACACATGAACAAGTATGAACTGTTTAAATCCAAGGCGAGAGTCAGAATGGGGATAACACCCGAGCAGTCTCGTCGGAGGTTCCGAGCTCTAAGGTGGAAACCAGACATGTCATTTACCCGACATGCCTACCACATTGTGAAACATTGGGATGCCTGGATATCAGGAGCAAGTGTTGAATCTCCAGTAAATTTGCCCTTCCTAATGCAAATGGAACAATTCTTAGAGGGTGTTCCTGAGGAAATAGAAAGATACATCCTAGACGGGAAGCCCAAAACTGTAATCGAGGCAGGAGAGATTGGAGCCAGATGGGTGGAGGTGGCAGAGAAGAAGAAAACTGGTCGCAGTTGGAGCGGAGACCAGAAGGGACCACCCCAGACCACACCCTATTACCGGGGGCCGCCCAAAGCCCCACCAACCTCCCAAAGAACCCTCCAGACCCCTTATCGTCCCACCACCCCGTTCTCCAGCAACCCACCTCGCCCCAGTGACCCGTCAGCTGGACGATGTTTTAAATGTAACGAGCTGGGGCATGTAAAGGCCAACTGCCCCAAGAACCCCAACAGATTACAGTTCATTGCACCGGAATCACACCAGAGGTCCACAGGCCCAGATACCTCCCAGATACCCTTGGAGCGGAGGGAAACTGTGAGTGTGGGCGGGAAGAAGGTCACCGCGTGGAGGGACACCGGAGCACAAGTGTCAGCTATCCATGCTTCCTTAGTGGACCCCAATTTAATCAACCCAGAGATCCAAGTGACGATTCAACCCTTCAAGTCCAACTCTTTCAATTTGCCTACAGCCAAGTTGCCTGTCCAGTACAAGGGCTGGTCAGGAATGCGGACTTTTGCAGTCTATGATGATTATCCCATCCCCATGCTGTTGGGGGAAGACTTGGCCAATCATGTGAAGCAGACCAAGAGGGTGGGAATGGTCACCCGCAGCCAGGCTAAACAAGCCGTGAGGCCTAGCTCTGTTCCGGAAACTTCTATCAGGACCCGGTCAGAGGTGATGGACCCGGACCCCAGGCCAATGTCTGCAACAGCAGTAGTGGATCCAGTCCCAGAGACCCAGACGGAACCAGTCCCAGAACCGGAACCAGCCAAACAACCAACACCAGACCCCGTGCCAGCACTGAATCCAGTACTTGCAACCTCAACACCAGAGGGCCCCACCGAACCTGAACTGGCAGCAGCCGATAACCCTACACAAGAGGCTCAGCCGGAGCCTGAATCCCAACATAGTGCACCAGCGGAGAGCGGTTCACAGTCAACAGAAACAGCTCCATCCCCTATATCGCTTCCAGAGGGACCAAGCCTAGGTCCACAATCCAATGAGGAACTGATGTCTCCAGCATCAAGGGAACAGTTCCAGACCAAACAGGAAGCAGATGAAAGCCTCCAGAGAGCTTGGACGGCGGCACGGAGCAACCCACCGCCTCTCAGCTCTTCTAATCGATCCAGGTTTGTTATAGAAAGAGGACTTTTATACAAGGAAACTCTTTCTGGTGGACACCAAGAAGACTGGCATCCTCAGAGACAGTTGGTAGTTCCAACTAAATACCGGGCCAAGCTCTTGAGCTTAGCCCACGATCACCCTAGTGGCCATGCTGGGGTGAACAGGACCAAAGACCGTTTGGGGGGGTCATTCCACTGGGAGGGAATGGGCAAGGATGTTTCTACCTATGTCCAGTCTTGTGAGGTGTGCCAAAGAGTGGGAAAACCCCAAGACCAGGTCAAAGCCCCTCTCCAGCCACTCCCCATCATTGAAGTTCCATTTCAGCGAGTAGCTGTGGATATTCTGGGTCCTTTTCCGAAAAAGACACCCAGAGGAAAGCAGTACATACTGACTTTCATGGATTTTGCTACCCGACGGCCGGAAGCAGTAGCTCTAAGCAACACCAGGGCTAAAAGTGTGTGCCAGGCACTAGCAGACATTTTTGCCAGGGTAGGTTGGCCCTCCGACATCCTCACAGATGCAGGGACTAATTTCCTGGCAGGAACTATGAAAAACCTTTGGGAAGCTCATGGGGTAAATCACTTGGTTGCCACTCCTTACCACCATCAAACAAATGGCATGGTGGAGAAGTTTAATGGAACTTTAGGGGCCATGATACGTAAATTTGTAAATGAGCACTCCAATGATTGGGACCTAGTGTTGCAGCAGTTGCTCTTTGCCTACAGAGCTGTACCACATCCCAGTTTAGGGTTTTCCCCATTTGAACTTGTATATGGCCGTGAGGTTAAGGGGCCATTGCAGTTGGTGAAGCAGCAATGGGAGGGATTTACACCTTCTCCAGGAACTAATATTCTGGACTTTGTAACCAACCTACAAAACACCCTCCGAACCTCTTTAGCCCTTGCTAAAGAAAACTTACAGGATGCTCAAAAAGAGCAAAAAGCCTGGTATGATAAACATGCCAGAGAGCATTCCTTCAAAGTAGGGGACCAGGTCATGGTCTTAAAGGCGCTCCAGGCCCATAAAATGGAAGCATCGTGGGAAGGGCCATTCATGGTCCAGGAGCGCCTGGGAGCTGTTAATTATCTCATAGCATTCCCCACCTCCAACCGAAAGCCTAAGGTGTACCATATTAATTCTCTAAAGCCCTTTTATTCCAGAGAATTAAAGGTTTGTCAATTTACAGCCCAGGGAGGAGACGACGCTGAGTGGCCTGAAGGTGTTTACTACAAAGGGAAATGTGCTGGTGGTGTGGAAGAGGTGAACCTCTCCATGACCCTTGGGCGTATGCAGCGACAGCAGATCCAGGAGCTGTGCACTAGCTACGCGCCAACGTTCTCAGCCACCCCAGGACTGACTGAACGGGCATACCACTCCATTGACACAGGTAATGCTCACCCAATTAGGGTCCAACCTTACCGGGTGTCTCCTCAAGCTAAAACTGCTATAGAACGGGAGATCCAGGATATGTTACAGATGGGTGTAATCCGCCCCTCTGAAAGTGCATGGGCATCTCCAGTGGTTCTAGTTCCCAAACCAGATGGGGAAATACGTTTTTGCGTGGACTACCGTAAGCTAAATGCTGTAACTCGCCCAGACAACTATCCAATGCCACGCACAGATGAACTATTAGAGAAACTGGGACGGGCCCAGTTCATCTCTACCTTGGACTTAACCAAGGGGTACTGGCAGGTACCGCTAGATGAATCTGCCAAGGAAAGGTCAGCCTTCATCACACATCTCGGGCTGTATGAATTTAATGTACTCCCTTTCGGGCTGCGAAATGCACCCGCCACTTTCCAAAGACTTGTAGATGGTCTCCTAGCGGGATTAGGAGAATATGCAGTCGCCTACCTTGACGACGTGGCCATATTTTCGGATTCCTGGGCAGACCACCTGGAACATCTACAAAAAGTCCTTGAGCGCATAAGGGAGGCAGGACTAACTGTTAAGGCTAAGAAGTGTCAAATAGGCCTAAACAGAGTGACTTACCTTGGACACCAGGTGGGTCAAGGAACTATCAGCCCCCTACAGGCCAAAGTGGATGCTATTCAAAAGTGGCCTGTCCCAAAGTCAAAGAAACAGGTTCAATCCTTCTTAGGCTTGGCCGGTTATTACAGACGATTTGTACCGCACTACAGCCAAATCGCTGCCCCACTGACAGACCTAACCAAAAAGAAACAGCCAAATGCTGTTCAGTGGACCGGAAAGTGTCAGAAGGCCTTTAACAAGCTTAAAGCGACACTCATGTCTGACCCTGTACTAAGGGCCCCAGACTTTGACAAACCGTTCCTAGTAACCACAGATGCATCCGAGCGTGGTGTGGGAGCAGTTTTAATGCAGAAAGGACCTGATCAAGAATTCCACCCTGTAGTGTTTCTCAGCAAAAAACTGTCTGAGAGGGAAAGCAACTGGTCAGTCACTGAAAAAGAATGTTATGCCATTGTCTATGCTCTGGAAAAGCTACGCCCATATGTTTGGGGACGGCGTTTCCACCTGCAAACCGACCATGCTGCACTGAAGTGGCTTCACACCGTCAAGGAAACTAACAAAAAACTTCTTCGGTGGAGTTTAGCTCTCCAAGATTTTGATTTCGACATCCAACACATCTCAGGAGCTTCTCACAAAGTGGCTGATGCACTCTCCCGTGAAAGTTTCCCAGAATCAACTGGTTAAAATCGTCCTTGAGATGTGGAAAATATTGTTAGTCTTTATGTACTTGGTAGTATATTTAGAGATGCATGTTGGGGGGCGTGTCATAAATGTAAAGGGAAGGGTAAACCCCTTTGAAATCCCTCCTGGCCAGGGGAAAGCTCCTCTCACCTGTAAAGGGTTAGGAAGCTAAAGGTAACCTTGCTGGCACCTGACCAAAATGACCAATGAGGAGACAAGATACTTTCAAAAGCTGGGAGGAGGGAGAGAAACAAAGGGTCTGTGTCTGTCTGTATGCTGGTTTCTGCCAGGGATAGACCAGGAATGGAGCCTTAGAACTTTTAGTAAGTAATCTAGCTAGGTATGTGTTAGATTATGATTTCTTTAAATGGCTGAGAAAAGAATTGTGCTGAATAGAATAACTATTTCTGTCTGTGTATCTTTTTTGTAACTTAAGGTTTTGCCTAGAGGGGTTCTCTATGTTTTTGAATCTAATTACCCTGTAAGATATCTACCATCCTGATTTTACAGGGGGGATTTCTTTATTTCTATTTACTTCTATTTTTTATTAAAAGTCTTCTTGTAAAACACTGAATGCTTTTTCATTGTTCTCAGATCCAAGGGTTTGGGTCTGTGGTCACCTATGCAAATTGGTGAGGCTTTTTATCCAACATTTCCCAGGAAAGGGGGGGTGCAAGTGTTGGGAGGATTGTTCATTGTTCTTAAGATCCAAGGGTCTGGGTCTGTAGTCACCTAGGCAAATTGGTGAGGCTTTTTACCAAACCTTGTCCAGGAAGTGGGGTGCAAGGTTTTGGGAAGTATTTTGGGGGGAAGGACGCGTCCAAACAGCTCTTCCCCAGTAACCAGTATTAGTTTGGTGGTGGTAGCGGCCAGTCCAAGGATAACGGGTGTAATATTTTGTACCTTGGGGAAGTTTTGACCTAAGCTGGTAAAGATAAGCTTAGGAGGTTTTTCATGCAGGTCCCCACATCTGTACCCTAGAGTTCAGAGTGGGGGAGGAACCTTGACAGGGACCATGAAAGTACTCAATATAGAATATTGCTCATCATATACACTGGAAAACCAAGGGGAATTGTAATTGAATTGTGTGAGCTGAAACGAGAGACAGTCCTTATTACAACATCTCCCTGAGAGGAAAAAGAAATAAAGGAGGGGCTTGTTGAGACTTGAAGAAAGAGCTGGGGTAAGGGCTGGAACTAAAATGTTAAGGAATTCTGGCTGGAAGGAAATATTACTCATTTGTGGGCTCACCAAAATATATTACTCAGACCACTTTGCAGCTGCCAATTTTGCCCAGAAGAGATATTCTTCAGGGAGCCTGTATGTGGAAAAACTGGTTAAGATTTTTTTTTTCCTTTCTGTTGAAAGTTTACACTGCCATTTTTTCTAATTGTTTTACTGTTTCATCCATCAAAACAGGCACTTGTTAAACAGACCTAATAAGTTTCCTTCTGGTTCTTAACTCTAAAGATCTCAGATTATTTTTTCCTTCTGGAAAAGAAACCAGTTTAACTATCAGAAAATGTTAGACAAAAGGGCAAAGAAAGCTATGGATGTACTTTAATGAATTAAAGATATGGATGTTAACAAGAAGACAGGGCACTGAAAGTATAAGATGACTCTTCTCCGTTTTGTTGAAGTCTACCCAGCAGCACCAATCTCTCAAGATGAAATAGCTTCTAAAAAAAAAAAAAGTCATATACACAATCTACTGGGGGAAAATTGTACTGATCATCTGATAACTTTCTGAAGAGTAATGTTAGGTCAGTAAGGAGAGCTTGAGACCTGTAGTATTTAAAAAACAGCACTATTAGCTTGTATGTTAGTGGAATATACAAAAGCAGAGACACTTTCCACAAAGAAGAAGAAGCAGCCCTTTTGAAAGCAGACATTCTGTGCTATTACTGTAGCTCTTAACCTTTTACCAGTAGAAGAGGTAACACTGGATTTATTAACGTGCAACAGCAACCCGAACAGAGGCCACGTCTACGCTATGGGTGCTCCAGTGGCATATCTATAGTGCTGTAGATATGTTATTGTAACCTGGCAGCGCAGATGAAAACTACAGCAACAGAAGGGGTTTTTCCAGCATTTCCTACATTTCCATTGTAGGAATGCCAAGTGATGGTAGCAGTTCAACAGAAGCATTATTCCATCCACCTAGCGCATCTGTACTGGGGGTTAGGTTTGCACAGCCGCTGCACTCAGGGGTGTAGATTTTTCACACCCCCTGAGCTCTGGAGGTTTTAAGGTAGACTGAGCCTGAAATTGGAGTAGGGACCTTGAAATGACCTTTTCTATATCCCATCCACAGGGTTTCCTTTAACCTTAGCTTCAACATTGAAGATGTCAACAATTTGCACAGACAAGCAAGAAGACATCTGGCTTATATGGGTCAGAGATAAATTTGATTTGGAGCTTGAAATTAGTGACCTACTGTGTAAGTCTACTCACCAGAGGCACACACCCCTCTTTTCCTTTAGCTCCCCAGTCTGGCCTTGCGATGGTCCGCCTCTTTCTGTGACTCAACCCTCCAACCAGGTTACTTTTAGTCCTGCCTCTTCTGCTGAAAACCAAGTCCAACAGACCAATAGCCTGGCAGCATCATGCCAAACCTTTAGCCCAACTTCAGACTTTGGAGGCTTTCCAACTCTTGGCTCTGGGGTCTTCACCCCACCACCCTGGGGAAGCCAATAGGTGAACCTAGGCTCAACCTCTACCCTGGGTTCCAGGCCAGGAACTCTGTATGGAGCAGATAAAGTATGTTTGTGCAGACTCTTCTGTATCCCTGAGCTTCTTCCTACCATTGTCTGCAGCTGGGCCTATCTCACCATCTCTTCCCAGACTGACTCTTCTACACGTCCCCAAAAAGGGAAACGTTAGTTATGGGGAACAAAAGGTCCCATACCAGACCTACCAGCTCCAAGGAACTCTGACCCTAGCGAGCCCTTCTTTTATAGGACTAGCTCAAGAAGTCCTCTATCAGTCAACCACTAGTGAGCTGAACTCTTACTTGTTTAACTCCTCCTTCCAGACTTGACACCTAACACAGGTTTATCAGGGTGGGTCTGATTGGGCCCATAGGCTCTCATTAACCCCTTCTTGGTCTGTGTGCCCTATTATACCTGTCATGTTCTGACTGCTGCAATTGAAAGACACAGCTATTAATTGGATAGGCAAGTTAAACCATTTACTGTACATTTAGGGACAGATCCTAATCTGCTGTAATTTGGCAACTCTCCATTGAGGAGCTGTTCCTCAGTCACTGTTTCTGGGAAGGACTTCTTTATAAACAAGAGCAGGGAGATGTGGAATTCTGGTGTCCTGTCTGCTGAATCCTGGTTGGATTTTGTTTCCAGCTTGTTGGCGAGGTTGTTGGCAAAGTCCCACTGTTCTCAGCCATTTGACTGCACAGTTTATTACAACTAGGAACAAGGGAAATTATAGGAAGCTTAAGCTGTTGGTTTGTTCATTGGCATTTTCCCCTGCATGCACAATGGCAGATGGGGCAATGGCAATTCTGGCACTCCATTTTGTGTGCTCAGTTGGTATAGTTTAAAAGTTCTGAGCAGCCCTGGTAATACATTGCAAAATCCACCAGCAGTGTTTTGGGGACAACCAGGTGACAGAGGAAGATATTTTAGTCTATTAGTCGCTGCCCAGTGCAAACTGAATCTCTAGAAATATTCAATCTATTCTTCATTTACTGCTTCTCGGCATAATTAAGATAAACATGGCCAAGCAATATATGCAATAACCGTAATACCAAAAAGTAAGGAACTGGGTTCTTTTCCAATGTGTCATCTTACTCATTGCAAGCTCTCTGGGGCAGGGACTGTCTTTGTGTTCGGGTTTATATAGTGGTAGCACAATCGGATCCAATCCATGACTACAGCTCCCAGTCCTGCAGTAATACAAATAAATAGTATTGGCAGAAGTCACCTCATGTTAGGCTAATCCTGCACTCCTTTATATCAATAGTGATATGCCCATTGACTTCAACAGGTGCAGGATCCAACACAAAATTATGTGTAAGGAACTTTTTAGTGGCAACCACTGTAACTAGATCCATATGATCACATAAATGAATTGGGAATCCTTTTATTGAACAAACATAGCATTACAGTCAAAACAGAACAGTGGCCCCAGCACAAAGCCAACATGATTTTGGAAGTTTGTAGAAAAGATTTCAAAAATATTAAATACCTTCATGATGTATTAGTACAACAAGAACTGTGAAAGGAGGTGCTGTTATAAAACCTTACAAAATGCCTATTCAAAGCTCCTGGGAAGTGAATGCTACAAGTGCATACCCTCAGGAAATTAAGGTAATTCCATGATTTAACATCATATTGAATATTTCCAGAGCTAAATATGGTTTGCTGAATAAGTGAGAAATTCAACTGCCTGATTGAACAGGTTTTTTTCATTATGTTTTTTAGACCAATATCCTTAGTCAGTAGCACTGAAGATTCATTTTAACCCTATACTGTACCTATGATGAAAAGGATCAGTACCATTTACCAATTTTTATGCTGACCCACTTACATTGTCTGGCTTGCTTGCTTACTTGAATTAGCACCGTCCTTCAAACTAGCACAGCTGGAACTACACAATGCACAATTCTGTGTTGGACTTTGGGGGTTTTTTTTTTAAATTAAATCTCTTGCTCCTCTCATTTTCCTGGATATCTCACTTACAGCCTCACAGTTCTCAGACTCTCTGCTGACTTTCCCGAAACTAACGAATTTCTGATATCTTCCAAGTTCTAATCTCCTTCTTTTCAAATCTCATGAAGTTGTCACTCATGAGATATAACCGAAGGGGATGCTCTCACTGAAATCTCTGGAAGTTTTGCCAGTGATGGCAGTGAGGAAAAGTCTGGACTCCCAGCACCAGATTCTGATCTGTTGTAAATCCAGAGTAACTCCACTGAAATCAGTCAAACTACTCTAGATTTACTACAGTGAAATTGATGGAAGTTACTACAGATTTATCTGGCTCCAAAATTCCAAAAATCAGATCACTTACTGGACAGTTACAGCTTCTATCTATTTGGTTACAGACTTGAATTATTGCATTACCTGCTGCTCCAGTTAAGACAGCTAATTAATTTACAACTGTACATTTGTTGATGATACTGGCTAGCAGAATCAAATGTACATTCTGTTGAAAAGAACTAAACTATTTAAAATAATTTATGGAAAGTGAAAAATACATTTTGGGCCCTTTTGCAGATTAAAGAAATTGCAGTTTTCAGATTAGTTTGCTTTCTAATATGCAGCAATATTGTCCTTATGGAGAATTCTGTATTAGGTGTCATATTAAAAAAAACTAATTTATTTTAAAATATCATCTCATGTCATCAAGTGATCCACTGAGGAAAGTGAAGTTTGATTCTTGTATTCCCAATCTCTAATCATCCTTCTGCTCCCGCAATACATCTTGTTATAGAGCCACGTTTTCTATGATATATTCTCTAGACTTCACATTCCTAGCCATTCCTCTGTACTCATGTCTTAGAGGCATATTATTTATATACTGCTCTATGAATTAGCAGATAAGGTGCTAAAGGGGTAAGACAATGTATTGAAGCAGCATTTAAAATTACAAAGTTAGAAATGACTGGGTAAGTCATTATCAACATGAATGTGCTAACTACTGTCATTTGCAGCTTTTGAAACTATTTTTTAACCAGGCCTTGAGCAATTGCTCCTGAAAGTGTGAAATACAGAGGCATGTACCTTAAAGCAAAGGTGAAGAAGGTTAGTACAAAGAAAAGGAGTACTTGTGGCACCTTAGAGACTAACCAATTTATTTGAGCATAAGCTTTTGTGGGCTAAAACCCACTTCATCAGACGCATGCAGTGGAAAATACAGTAGGAAGATATATACACAGATAATGAAAAAATGGTTGTTGCCGTACGAACTGTAAGGAGACTAATCAATTAAGGTGGGCTATTATCAGCAGGAGGGAAAAAAAACCTTTTTTAGTCATAATCAGGATGGCCCATTTCAAATCGTTGACAAGGTGTGAGTAACAGTAGGGAAAAAATTAGCATGGGGAAATAGTTTTTACTTTGTGTAATAACCCATCCACTCCCAGTCTTTATTCAAGCTTAATTTAATGGTGTCCTGTTTGCAAATTAATTCCAATTCAGCAGTTTCTCTGTGTCTGTTTTTGAAGGTTTTTTGTTGTTGGAGAATTGTGACTTTTAGGTCTGAAATCGAGTGACCAAAGAGATTGAAGTGTTCTCCGACTGGTTTTTGAATGTTATAATTCTTGACGTCTGATTTGTGTCCATTTATTCTTTTGCGTAGAGACTGTGGTTTGGCCAATGTACATGGCAGAGGGGCGTTGCTGGCACATGATGGCATATATCACATTGGTAGATGTGCAGGTGAACGAGCCTCTGATAGCGTGGCTCATATGATTAGGCCCTGTGATGGTGTCCCTTGAATAGATATGTGGACACAGTTGGCAACGGGCTTTGTTGCAAGGACAGGTTCCTGGGTTAGTGTTTTTGTTTGGTTGCTCATGAGTATTTGCTTCAGGTTGGGGGGTGTCTGTAAGCGGGGACTGGCCTGTCTCCCAGGATCTGTGAGTAAGGGATTGTCCTTCAGGATAGGTTGTAAATCCTTGATGTGCTGGAGAGGTTTTAGTTGGGGGCTGAAGGTGACAGCTAGTGCCGTTCTGTTACTTTCTTTGTTGGGCCTGTCCTGGAGTAGGTAACTTCTGGATCAGTGTTTGTTTGTTTGTTTTTTCCTCCTCCTGCTGATAATAGATAAAAGGTTAGTACAGTGATTATTACTTATCAAATAAACTGCAAGCAAGAAACCTTTAACTAAAGTCAGCACTTGATAGTAAAAATCTTTCCAGATACATGAAAATATAAACTAGCATTTGTTATCCCTGAAGAAATCTAGAAAATCAATTTATTGTGGGACAATACATTGATTTGTATGCTTGACTACTTTTTTTTTCGCTCCCTAAATTAACGGAGAAAAATGGCTTTTACTATGACCTCTAGTGGACATAGTGCAATCAAGCATAAAAGTGACTTACCTTACAGAAACAAGGTGGGTGAGGTAATATCTTTTATTGGTACAACTTCTGTTGGTGAGAGACAAGCTTTTGAGCTTACACAAAGCTCTTCTTCAGGTCTGGGAAACTTAATCAGTGTCACAACTGAATACAAGATATTACATAATTCTTCCCAGTAGTAATGTGCACATTTGATCTAATCTGTCGCCTATCATATTGCAGAAAGATGACAGAAACTGATTAAAATCAAGAGCATTTATTTCATGTTCTCACTGTCTTTGAAATATTTTGTTACTAAACTGTAGGACTATTCACTTCTTTTTTTAACCTTTATAGGTGTCCTACAAACATCAGCTGTCAAGGTAAACTGATAGCAACAAAACAATTTAAATGTATTTATTTTTATGGGTTAGCAGCAGCAGTAAAAAGATGCAATAGTAAAACAATGGTGTATTTTGTCCTTGCTGTTCCCTTTAGAAGTACTGGCTTCTGCCCAGGTTTGGCATCAGTTCTGAAGAGAGATACTCACTTGCCCTTCCTCTTGGGCAGAAGGAGCCAAATTCGGTAATACCTGGTGTAAACTGAACGAGAGGGATAGAGTTATACTTTGGATGAGCTTATTCCAAGGTGCTTCAGATGCTGATGACTATGTGCCTCACTTAGAAAAAAATCAAGGGAGAGGAAAAATAACGACCTCCCCCAACCATTAAATCCCAAACCAAGAAACTCGGACAGGCTCATCATCATCGTGCTGTAACAATGTGTTAAAATTCTGTTCACAAGGCCAAACTCATGCTGAACGCTGGGCAACTAAGTAAGGCATGTCTTAGTAAAAACAAACATTCTGTACTGGTATAAGAAACAACAAGGAAGAAAAATGAAGATAAATAAAATCAGCGCATAAATACTCTACTGAAGTGGCTATAAATAGAACAGCCAGAAAGAACTGACGCTCTTGCACAGTTTCCTACGTTATGCGTGTGGTGGGCCTGTAAGAGGACAGACAGAAGATAAGGAGGGGGAGGAATGTAAGCTCCTAACCCTGAAGTGCATCGGGCACCTTAAAAAGAACAAACATGTCAGAATTCAGAAAAAAATGAATCCAAAAGATTGGTGTTTTCCCCTACCCCATATCCTCAAAGCTGTGTAGGTGTGAGCGCGCTCTGCCCACCTAATTCCCATCCCAGCGAGCTTTTAACAGCAGGCTCATCATCCCTAATATGAATGTAAAGCTACGATGAAAACAAAGAGCGCTGGTTCCCAGCTGGGTTAAACAAGCAGTGGGTAAGGTGGTGATCAAACGTTTCTGGGCCAGGGACTTTCAGTCACTTTGTTGGATACCGCCGGCTCTTTGCAGGCAACTTCTCCAACGTCTTTGTACGAAGAAAGCTGCCAGCAAACAAACGTGTTCTTGGTCTGAGTTTACAACCTCCCGCTCTCCGCAGGCTGCGGTGCAGAGTCCGACGGAGCCCAAGTCATCAGCTTTGCAAAAGTCACGGGCTCCCCCTAAAGCCACCCACTTCTGTTTTCCACCCTGCTCCGCTGCCTCAGGAAGAAGGCGAAAATGGGATGAAAGCTATTCGGGCCGAGTGCAAGTTCTGCTCGTGTGAAATATTAATGCGCCCGTGAAATGGAGCTTTTAGCCCACCGAAGCGCAGCCCTTTCGCAGGCAGGAGCCGGGGGGAATCCCAGCGGGGCTGGCGAGTAAATGACCAGTGATTCCCTGGGAGGCCTCAGTCCGGGGAGCCGAGCGGGGCGGGGCGGGGCGGGGCTGGCCCAGAGGGCGGCAAAGGGAAGGAGAAGGAAAGCAGCCGCTGGGTGAAGCCCCCCCCAGAGCTGCCGCCAACCCCTGGCGGCGGGGGACGGAGGCAGAGGCGAGAGGCAGCTCCACTCCCTCGCTGTGCCAGGGAGGCAGGAGGAGGCGTGTCCCCTCCCCGCCGCCACTTCCCTGGCTCCGCGGAGCCTCTCTGTCTCCAGCTCGCCTCTCAGCAGACAGCGGGCGGCGGCAGCGGGGAGAGCGGAGGAGGCAGCGGAGCGGGGCTCTCCAACTTGGCGGGGCTTTCCCTTCCTCCCTGGCCCCGCGGCTGCACCATGCCCTCGGCGCCGCCTCCGCGGGCCGCCCGCAGCAGCACCAGCACCACCACCACCCGGGCACAGGGAGCCCCGACGCCCGCAGCCGCGCCCAGCGGGCTCCCGGGCTCTTCCTCCGCGCCCCACTGAAGCGGCAGCTCCCAGCGCCGCGGCTTGCCTGGGTCTCCCGCCGCCCCGGGGCGCGGGCAGCCGCTGGCTCCGAGGGGGCGCACGCGCCTCTGGCCGCGCCCAGCCCCGGGGAGCCGAAGCGCAGGAGGGGCGCGGGGACCCTCCTCTCCCCGCCCGCGGGGGGCATCAGCCGGGGGCCCCGAGCCGAGGCCAGCAGCCGCCTCCTGCTCTCCCAACCCCCAGCCCCGCGCAAGCCATGAACTTTGGCCGGGGCCGCTCGGTGGTGTTGAACGTGGGGGGCACCCGCTACTCCTTCTCCCGCGAGGTGCTGAAGGACTTCCCGCTGCGGCGGGTGAGCCGGCTGCACGGCTGCCTCTCGGAGCAGGACGTGCTGGAGGTGTGCGACGACTACGACCGGGAGCGCAACGAGTTCTTCTTCGACCGCCACTCGGAGGCCTTCGGCTTCATCCTGCTCTACGTGCGGCACGGCCACCTGCGCTTCGCGCCGCACATGTGCGAGCTCTCCTTCTACAACGAGATGATCTACTGGGGGCTCGAGTGCTCGCACCTGGACTACTGCTGCCAGCGCCGCCTGGACGACCGCATGTCCGACACCTACACCTTCTACTCGGCCGACGAGCCCGGCGACGGCGGCGAGGACACGCGGCCCCCGGCCGAGCCCCCGCCCGCCGCCGAGGGCAGGAAGTGGCTGGAGAGGATGAGGCGGACTTTCGAGGAGCCCACCTCGTCCGTGGCCGCCCAGATCCTGGCCACGGTCTCCATCCTCTTCGTCATCGTGTCCATGGTGGTGCTGTGCGCCAGCACCCTGCCCGAGTGGCGGGCGGCGGAGAACCGCAGCGTGGAGGAGCACAGCAGGTACACAGCAGACTCAGTGAGGGAACCCTCCGGGTAGGACGAGTCACTTATTTTCCCACTGTCCAGTCCGGTGTGTCCAGTCCCGTGTGTCCTGCCGCTCATCCTGACAGTTAATGACTATCAATTATTGAGCACCCTGATACTCCACCTTCCACACAGCCAGCCCTGAAACTCCCCCGGGAGGGTAATGCCCTGCCTTGGTAGGGTTTGGATCGGAACCTCCTTGTCCTAGGCCCTATGCTAACTCCCGCATAAAAAACCTCCTTACCCATGAGCTGACATTGTAATTAACAATTCCCTCATCTGTAAACTAGGCGGCTCTGAATTTCAATATTTATTTATTATAGTGGAAACCTCCTAAGTAACAAGGGGAACCTTGTAGCTATTCTTCCTCTAGACAGAGGGGGACAGATTCTAATCTCGGTTACACTGGAGTAAAATGGATCCTGCACCCCTTTTGCCCACCAATAATCATAACCCATAAGAATAATCCCTTTTAAGTCTGTGGGACTCTTTTATGAGTAAGGATTACTCAAGTGAGGAAAGGGTGTAGGATTGGTCCTCCTAAGTGGAGAAAAGCAAACTAAAACCCTAAATTTTAAGAAATAGATTTATTTTGCCCATTTTTGATTGTTTTAAAAAATTAAATGCAATATATATTCCATAAATATACTTACAAGGACCCAGTCCTCCAATATATATACTGTACACAAATGCCCCGCTTCTGCCCGTTCTTAAGTATGTGAGTAACTTTACAGCCCTACATCCTGGCAGGACCAGATTCTATACATAGACTCATAGACATTAGAGATGGAGAAGGTCTGTTAGAGAAATGATTCTGTTCCCTTACAAGTGTATTATATAGTGTCCCAACAGATCTTTAAATTGATGCCATACATTACATTTGATTTTAGCCAAAACATATTTAAAAACATTAAGGTTGTGAAATAAACAAAGACATACAAAATTAATATTGTGGCTTTCGGGTTCAATCCTGCAGGTCTTATAAATATGAGAATCCTTGATTCTGATCTCACACCAGTGTTGAACTGGTGTAACTCCATGGATGTCAGTTATTCCTGATTTAAACAAGTGGGAGAACGGACTCAAATGCACAGACTAAGTAAGAATTACTCATCTGAGGGAGTTTGACGTATACCAAAAAAAAAAAATTTCTGTTCCTCTTTGCTGATGGGGGATATTTGTGTGCCAGCAGAAGTTTTCATCCTCCACAGTTCAGCCTATCCTGCTTTTCTCTATAGTTAAGTCATCTTGTCATTATGAAATCAGTCTGTTGCCATAGAATTAATTGGTATGTGATATATTCTGTGCTAATAGTCAAATTCATTCCTTGGAAGTATGTTCATGGTTTCCATTGACTTCGATATATGTGTGCAGCTCCAAGTTCACTGTAACTGGGCCAAAGACTTCACTGCAGGATCAAATGGGGATGGAGATGGACTGAGAGGGAGTTGACTCCTGTTTAGATACAAATACCATGGGTAAAAATGAAAAGATCTATAATTAAGCTTGATATATGTGAAAGTTTCTGGCGGTTTAAAAGCTCGCCTTTAAATTGTCCCTAATTATTTCAGATATGTCCAAAGAGTAGATACCTTGGGTGATTTTTATATAAACTTATGTAGATACCTAACAGATAGAAAAATATGTGCTGACACACCTAAGCACTATTGACTTTACTCACAATAATTCTTGATAGTGTGCAGGTCAACTGTAAAGTTGTTGCACTTACCTAAATGAGTTTTTATTTACAGCTAAGCGTTACATGTTTTATACTTAACTTTTAAACAAAACTTAATACCCCTTCCACAAAAATGCATTTATATAACATTACTCACCAGGGTAACCTTGTCACATGTATAAGTATTTGCAGGAGTGAGCCCCAGATACTAATAACATACAATGTGGCCAGTACCTGGGGAAGAGAAGGAAAAAAAATATTGAAGAGTGCTCTGTAAATAATTGGAAAAAAGCAGTATCAATGGTAGGTTGAGAACTATTTGTGATACCATATGGAATTGCAAAGAACTGGCCTACGGGATAGGGAATCAGGGTTGTGCTTCAACAATCCCTGTGCTGCTCTTGCAGGAATCTTTACTATCTAGCCAATGATGTAACTTGGTTCATTTGAGATATAACTTTATTCATATATTATTGCTTCACAGATGTTAATAGTTTAACATTGAACACATTGCAAATGGGTGCATGTTCTTCCTCCGGTTGCCACCATACTTATAGGATACACTAGCTGAGGTGGCATAGCTCTTACATAGAGTGGCTGTCATAATTATGCACTTCAGTACTAAAAACATCAGGAGCTGGAAGAATGTGAGTTTATTTGCAGCTAGTGTAGATCATCATAGGCACGTTGACTTCAGTAAGCTTGTGACAGTTTACACCAGTTGAGAAGCTGACTCTGAGAGCCCAGTCCTGCAAACACATGAGTATTTGTTACTTATGTATTTCCAGGATCAGACCCCAGCACAGCTGTTATCTGGGTTTACTGCCTTTCTGCTTGCTTACCTTTGAATTTACTTTCACTGGTATAGTTACAATTTAACGTTATTTACATTTAGAGCCAGATTTTCAAAAGAGCCCAGCGCTAAAGTTTTCCCATGAAATCCAGTATTTTTTTGAATGTAGGTATCTGCTGTGTTTTTAGTCTCTAGTATGTTCATTAATAAAAACTATTGGCCTTTTATCAGTGTTCTTCCTCCTCTTAAAAAGAAAAAACACATTAAAAAAATACAGTGTAACAAAAACTCCCATTAATTTCTTTGGTATGAGGGACAAAGTATTATATTTTTCTCACAGCACTGAGCTGGTGACTATATTTCAACAATAAATGGAGATGTTATTTAAATAATTCAGAAATAAGAATCTTTTCATCTTCTTAGTGTATGCACAATGTGCCTCGAGTGGCATGTGACAAAGATTCATCACCGTATGTGGTCCACTGGTTGGATCATCAGTATCCGGCCTGCACCAGGGAAGCTAAAGGGGAGCACAACATCCCTCCCTCACCCCCCATTTTCATAATGCAAAAGATCAGATGACTGCAAAAGTCCTCAAGATTGGCATGTGAAAGTTAAGGTATATCACATGACTGGCATTTGGCACAACTTTTTTTTCCTCCTGGATTTCACAGTGAATCAATTGCCTCAACCTTTAAATTCCATCAGTAAAGTTTAAAAAAGGTTTAATTATTTTTAATACCTATTATAAATTACCTTTTCATTAGCTTCTAGGATTTTCTGAAATTCTACTGGACTTTTATGGATGAGTCTTGCAGTCCTTTTGCAGAAAAAAGTTCCCATTTCAGTTAGCTGAGGAAGGACCGCAGGAGTAAACCCATTGACACAGTTTTAGGACAAGCTTTAAACTCTTTCCAGTGTCTTAAGTGCACCCCTCAGGTGACAAGTGTTTCTTCCTATGATCCAGTCTCTGTTGGACTGGATCTTTGGGTGGCAATTCCCTGTTTTACAACTATTAACAACAGGCCCAACTGTGTTTTGGGGCCTATATAAGCCCTTTTCCTCTGGGGACCTGTGACCAGCAAACTGAGTAAACAAACTTCTAAACAAATCATTATTCATCCATCCAAAAGGTACATAGCACACAGAGCAAAGGGTAAAAACAACAGAGGTCTGTATATATAGTTCCCCTTACCTACACCTAATCTTTTCTTAGAAGTTTAGTAAATTCCTTTCAGCCCGGTTAGCTCTGTCTCTGGTATGGGAGAGAGCCTGTTTGCTGCAGTTTGTGTCTTTCTCAGAGCATTTCCATTTGTGTCTTCCCCTGGGCAACTACTGAGAACCCACCAACAGGTAAATTAAGGTGCATATGATGATATTTATAAAGTATATGCTTAATTATTTCACTCTCTACAACCATACGTTGTTAAGTGCATCACTTTGCACAGCACTCCTAAGGTCTAATTGAAAGGCCAACTGAAGTAAGTGGAAAGACTCTCATGGACTTTAACTGGGTTTGGATCAGGCCCCTAGTCTTTGGATATCTAGATTAATCAGGGAGGGAGGTAGTTTATCTCCTGGGATATTTCGTTATATTCTGGGGGCTCTCTCTTAAAAAGAAGATGAACAAGATAGCTAACTACCAGAGTATTTAATGCTTTTTAAAAATAAATTAACACATACAATAATTGCAATTAATTTCAGTGCCCACTCATTTGTGTCAGAACCTTGCTATTCCCCTCCCAATTCTTTACCTGCACATTCCTTATATATTTATTATGTTTCATTTTAAAATGTGCCCATCCTGATGTAGGCATCTGTAAACTTTTTATAAAACCATCAGTTTAAAATCAATATTGTAAGAGAGAGACCCACTGTCACACATCAGTAGAAAAAGCTATGATGGTTACATTTGTCCTGTGTAAAGTAATTCTACAGTACAACAAAGAGATGCATTCTGTTTTCATTGGAAACCACAACGCTTCATTACGATTTTTCCCAGGCTATTTTTCAATTAAAAAAAAATAATTTATTTTTTGGAGAAGGTACCAGACTGGTCATCCCGGCAAGTGAATTGTTATCTGCAGAGCAAGTAAAGTATGGACAGAAGCTGGGCAAGCTTCCCCCAAACAGTCCTACCAATCAGCCTTGACCCCCTTCTGTAGGTAATACCACTAAGAATGATAGAGTAGTTCAGTCCACAGCCTACAGAGTCCTCTGAATTTATGGAGACTGTTAGTAAGAGTGGTGTCTACTAGTGCCAACTGACACCAGTTTTGTGTACATGTTCAGATGTGAGTACCCATTCACAAGAAAAAGAACTGAGAGCAACAAACCTTTCACGTGGTCCTCTGAACAGCCATCAGATGATTATGAGTTTTGGTCATGACCATTTGGGTCAATATGTGACCCAGTAGTAAAAAGATCTATATTCTATCAATCCCCTGGAGTCAGGTTCCCTTAAGTTAAAGCCATATCATATCCTCTCACTTCTGGGAGGGAGATAGAGGGCCTAGGAAACTCAGGGAAAGTCACGTAAGGGTCCTCTCTTAGGGAGAGGCATGGAGTATAAGAATTCCAAATCCTGCCGATCCCAGAGATTAGCAGGGAATGGGGCTTCTGGTTTGCAGTGAGGCTGCCCTCCATGGGGCTATTTCTAGGAATGAGGGAGTAGAAGTTCAGAGCAGAAGTTATTACTGAAAACATTTCGCACAGCAATGTATTTTGTGACCTTGCTCTCCTCCTACCTGGTACATCCCACTCCTCAAGGGAGAAGAATTGTTCCAGGACTTCCACAGGCTGCTGTGGAGCAGACAGCAGCAGCCTCAGTCTCCCCTTCTGATGCTTTTGGTGATTTAAAGTCCTCCTCATAGACTCATAGATATTAAGGTCAAAAGGGGCCATTATGATCATCTAGTCTGACCTCCTGCACATTGCAGGCCACAGAATCTGACCACCCACTCCTGCAATAAACTTCTCACCTATGTCTGAGCTATTGAAGTTCTCAGATCATGGTTTAAAGACTTAAAGGTGCAGAGAATCCTCCAACAAGTAACCCGTGCCCCATGCTACAGAGGAAGGCGAAAAACCCCCAGGGCCTCTTCCAATTCTGCCCCGGAGGAAAATTCCTTCCCGACCCCAAATATGGCGATCAGCTGAAACCCTGAGCATGTGGGCAAGATTCACCAGCCAGATACCCAGGAAAGAATTCTCTGTAGTAACTCAGATCCCACCCCATCTAACATCCCATCCCAGGCCATTGGGTCTATTTACCATGAATAGTTAAAGATCAGTTAATTGCCAGAATCGTGTTATCCCATCATACCATCTCCTCCATAAACTTATCGAGTCTCCTCTTTGTTCCCCTGTGTCACACGGCAAATGGATATTTAGGGTCCTGAAAGTTTTTGATTTGTGGACCCATTTATAAACTGATCCTGTTATGACACTGAAATGAGAGCTGTGCAAAATCTTTTTGGGACTTCCTAAGCCTTTCCATTGCAGGTCATTTGGAGCCTGTCATAGACTCACCATCCTGGAGCACCTCCTCATGGCAAGACTCAGCATTGCAGCCCCTCTGTCTTACCCTCCTCCTCCAGGCTTCAGTGGTCTGTGCAGTGACTTGGCCCTCCACTAAGGTCACACTAAGAGTCCGACCCCTCCTAAGGTAACAGAATTCCATCTTGAAGGAATGAAAACTCTTCCACGTGTCCCAGACGCAGTCATCCACAGACTCTTTCCCCCTCTCCCCGACTCTGTACATCTCTTCTCACTCCCTTTCCTCCTAGGGCTTTCTCTCTGGAGGACCAATTTCTCTTAAACCACTGATCCTTGGGGTATCTTCCCTGGAGTCTCTCTTCTCCCAAGCTAGCTTCAGGAGTCTCCATTTCCCCAGCTGTCCTCTTCATTTAGGGACAGTCCCACAGCATAAGCTTTTTCTCACAGAGCAGAAACTCACACCTTCTCATATATGACTCCACTTCCTAGTGCCCTGCAGTCCCTCCTCTATATGAATGACCCAGTCTGGTTCTCCAGCTAGGTCTAATGCTCAATTACCTGTCTCCCGTCCAGGTGCCACAGAACTGACTAATTGAGCTTTCTGTCTCTCCTTAATCCTGCCTCTCCCAGTCCTGTTTGGAATGTACCCTATCACAGAGCCTTTACAACCTATTGTGCCAATTGGCCGTTGTGCATGCTCATTCTCAGAACTATTTTCCCAGGAAGAGATGCCCACCCCCACCCTTTTTCACATACTAAAATCATGGTTGAATGTGTAGAATGTAACCCCCAGTTAGTAAGTATGTATAACTTATGCTTTCCTAAGCAAGGTAAAACAAAAATAGCTGCTTTTCTAAACACCACCTATCAACAATTACCAGAGGGCATTTGTTCACATTATAAAATAGATCTCTGCAAAATTTCAGTTAAAAAAACTTGAGCTGTATTTGAATCTCCGGAGCCCAGAAAATACGTTTGAAACCACTAGTGTTTAGTTTCCTACCTTCACAGAACTTCAGAACACCAAACACATTTGTTTCCAACATTTAATAAAAAAGAAGAGGAGCTCCTTGCCAGGCTGAGATCCAGTTTGTCGTGTTTTAGCCTCAAACACCATTTTATAGCTACATTCTAAACTCCTTTATATATAGAGCACTGTGACTAGGTAATGGAACTACATACATCAATTTAAATATAGGGACATGAATGCCTCTGCTATAACTGACTTGTCCGATGAGACATTCATACAAAGGTACATTCAGACTGGGACAGATTGTAGCTAGCCCTGTGTGCGGGTGCACCAGAGAACGAGAGGGTGCCGGGATCTGACATGTCCCCTTACTTCCTCACATAGGCTGGCCATAATGGGCATTGGCAAGATCTACTCAGGACTAGGTGCTGCAAACTTCTACAAAGTGGGTAGGAAGGGATGGTGAAGAGCTAGTGTTTCCCCATCCCCAGCAGCAGTGGTCAGAAGACAACTGCAGAGCGAGTGCACTCTGTACTTTCTTTAGGCACAATAACAGAACCCCTGGGAGCTCCAGAAGGCATTTTGGGTTAGTACCTTGTTACCTTGTTACTACCCCTAATGTGGGGCTGTGATCATGTATGACATAGTCTAGCCTGTTCAGATATACTATCACTGACAGAATGCAGAACTGAAAGATGTTGACAGGAAAGTTTTGAGAACACAGTAAGTCGAGAATTCCCAACCACTTCACAGATTCAGGCCCTGATTCTGCAATATTTGCTATTTTATACTTGACATTTTTCTAGTTTAATGCTGCTTTTATGTGGAAATAAGATTTTAGGAACAATTTAGGCACAAATGGATGTTGACGGACTTTAATCACATATTGTCTTGTCGTGTTTTCTTCATGTGTCCTGTTGACTGTGTATGTTTTATTCAGAAGTTTAATAGATGATAAAGCCACTCCAGTTAATTCTTTTTTTGAGATTACAGCTAATTTCTTGGAGAATATTCTAACGAAAAGAAAATTATCAGTTTAAAAAAAAAGAAGAATTCACAACTGAAGGATGCTTTGTGACAATTCAGAATATGATTACTTTGAGTACATCACGTTAGTCTTGTTAGTGACTTTAAAAAAGGCATTTCCAAAGCAGTCTAAACCAGTCTATATGTAAAATAGGTTATTCTGCTAGGTAATTATAATTCAGAACAGAAAATTAAACAAAGTGATTGGTTTAGAAAAAGAGCTACAGAGGACTGATTTTCATTTCACAGACAAAGAACCACATTAAAAATAATGCTGAGGGTCTTATTTGAAAACTGATAAATACCTAGAGATTTAGCGTTTTTGATGAGAACTAAATTTTCATTGTGTTTAGGCACAAGCAGGGGTCATTGACACAATAGAAGATTTTACATACCATCTGTGCTAGAATAGCTAACCACTGAATAAAAATGAGAGTTCAGCATTTTCTCTGAATTTCTCAGATTTTGTGAAATTTTGAGGGAGCATTATTTTATGTTTGTTTTAAAAATATTTTCTCAATTTTTAATGGTCGGTTGTTTTAAAACTGAAATGAGGAAGGGGAAAAACCTGCTAAAAATCTTGATTGGAAACATACAGAGTAGATGCTGGTTTGCCTAATGATATCAACATAAAGTCTGTGTTGTAAATATGTATTTAAACTTTTTAAACTTACATATGATTTAAACAATGGACTATAATATATAGTCTGTCAGGTGAACATAGAGTGAGAAAGTTTTAAAATGTATATGCTTTATTCATCCTCTTCCACCCTGTCTCCTCCTCTATTAAAAAGAAGCAGGGTGTTTGGCATAAGGAAATATCCAGAGTATTTTAAGAAAAGTGAATACAGAATATGCTGTGTCCTCATTCTTCCAGGTGTATGCATCTTAGTTGGTTTTAATTTCATATTATATGTCAAAGATAATTAGGCCATATTAAGGGCTAGTTGCTAAATCTCAGTTTTCTTAACTGATGCTATTTATCTATTAATGAGCATACAAGTAACAAACAATGAATCATTTAAGGCAAAGTTACTCAATCTGAGGCTGCAGAGCTAATATGTAGCCCTGCTGAGTCCTCATAGAGGCCGTAGGTCTGATCATCACGTTCTTCTTACTCTGCCTGGCCTCAGGAGCACCAACTACCTGTCCCCAGTGACACATGTGGGATAGGATGGGACTGGATGGAACAAGGCTACTGGAATTATTCTATGAAGGGGAGGAGAGAATGGTCATAGAGAAGAACCATATCCTTCCTATCAATAACCGGGAAATGGGGGAATGGAAGAGGGACAAAGAGAAGAATGGAGCCTTCTTCTCAATAGCTAGGAAATGTGTGGATGTATGGGAGGAGGTGGGAAGGGGCAGGTAAAATGGAATGATTGAAGCTATCCTATTGATTGGAAGGAGTGTCAAAGCTAGAACGCATGATATCCTGATTTTAGTTCACCCATGCTTGCATCAATAACATAAGATCTGATGAAACAACCAGAGCAGCACAGTATGCAGCAATTATTTTGTAGCTCTGCAGTTCAATTCTGTAATAAAGTGATTCCTGTTTTTCAAGATGGAGTACCACTGATTCCCTGTCCAGCTAAAAAGCTGTTTCTGTCGCTTGTGCTCCAAAGTGAGCACCACAAGCTTCCCGGCTTTCACAATCTTGGAGTTTCTCATTGTCTTCAGAGAAGTAGCACTCCTAGCTTCTGGATATGTACTATCTACTTCATAGGGCTGTCGATTAATTACAGTTAACTCACACAATTAACTAAAAAAATTAATTGTGATTCATCACAGTTTTAATCGCACCGTTAAACAATAGAATACCAATTTAAATTTATTCCATGTTTTTGGATGTTTTTCTACATTTTCAAATATACTGATTTCAAATACAACACAGAATACACACTATACAGTGCTCACTTTATATTATTTTTATTACAAATACTTGCACTGCAAAAATAATAAACAATAGATACTGTATTATTCAATTCACCTCATACAAGTACTGTAGCACAATCTCTTCATCGTGAAAGTGCAATTTAGAAATGTAGATTTTTTTTTGTTACATAACTACACTCAAAAACAACACAATGTCAAACTTTAGAGCCTACATGTCTGCTCAGTCCTACTTCTTGTTCAGCCAATCGCTAAGACAAACAAGTTTGTTTACATTTATGGGCGATACTGCTGCCTGCTTCTTATTTACAAAGTCACCTGAAAGTGAGAGCAGGCATTCACACGGCACTTTTGTAGCTGGCATTGTAAGATATTTACATGCCAGATATGCCAAACATTCATATGTCCCTTCATGTTTTGGTCACCATTCCAGAGGACATAATTCCATGCTGATGATGCTCATTAAAAAATGTGTTAATTAAATTTGTGACTGAACTCCTTGGGGGAGAATTGTACATCCCCTGCTCTGTTTTACCAGCATTCTGCCATATATTTCATGTTATAGCAGTCTCAGATGATGACCCAGCATGTTGTTCGTTTTAAGAACACTTTCACTACAGTTTTGACAAAATGCAAACAATATACCAATGTGAGATTTCTAAAGAGAGCTATAGCCCTCGACCCAAGGTTTAAGAATCTGAAGTGCCTTCCAGAATCTGAGAGGGATGAGGAGTGGAGCATGCTTTCAGAAGTCTTAAAAGAGAAACACTCCAATGCAGAAAGTATAGAACCCAAACCACCAAAAAAGAAAATCTGCCTTCTGCTGGTGGCATCTGACTCAGATGATGAAAATGAACATGTGTTGGTCTGCACTGTTTTGGATTGTTATTGAGCAGAACCTGTCATCAGCATAGACACATGTCCTCTGGAATGGTGATTGAAGCATGAAGAGACATACGAATCTTTAGCGCATCTGGCACATAAATATCTTGCAACACCGGCTACAACAGTGCCATGCGAATGCCTGTTCTCACTTTCAGGTGACATTGTAAACAAGAAGCGGGCAGCATTGTCTCCTGCACATTTAAACAAATGTGTTTGTCTGAGCAATTGGCTGAACAAAAAGTGGGACTGAGTGAACTTGTAGGCTCTAAAGTATGACACTGTTTTATTTTTGAATGCAGGTTTTTTTGTGCAAAATTCTACATTTGTAAGTTCAACTTTCATGATAAAGAGATTGCACTATAGTACTTGTATTAAGTGAATTAAAAATCCCATTTCTTTTATTTTTACAGTGCAAATATTTATAATAAAAATAAATATAAATATAAAGTGAGATTGTACACTTTGTATTCTGTGTTGTAATTGAAATCAATATATTTGAAAAAGTGGAAAATATCCAAAAATATTTAAATAAATGGTATTCTATTATTGTTTAACAGTGCGATTAATCGCGATTAATTTTTTTAGTCGCTTGACAGCCCTACTACTTCAGCATTTCTTGGCCAACTATAATTGACCCTATCCTAGGACTTCACCAAACAGGATCATCATGCAGGGAAAATGGGATCATATAAATGACACTGAAAGGCTCCCTGGAGCCTAAGTTGCATCCTGTAATGTCCTAAGGCAGCCATGGAGTCAACCCAACTGGCTGACACAATGGCAGTGAAGTTGAAGAATAAGAATTAAGATGCTGCCTTTAGGTAAAGTCAAAAGCCAGTCTATCTTCCTGTCATAAATATAAAGGGAAGGGTAACAGCCTTTATGTATGCAGTAACATCAATTCCCTTCTGGCCAGAGGTACAGAATCACTTACTTGTAAAGGGTTAATCAGTTCAATTAACTTAGTTGGCACCTGACCAGAAGGACCAATGGGGAAAGAAGATACTTTCAAATCTGCGGGGGGGAAGGGAGGGGGAAGGTTTTGTTTGTGATCTTTGTTTTATTCCCTCTCGGGACAAAGAGAAAGACTAAGCAGGTAACCCAGCTCCTACTGAAATGATACATCTAAAATTACAGAAACTGTAAGTAATAGCAAGAAAATGCATTAGATTATCTTTTGTTTTAGCTTGTAAATTTTCCCTATGCTAAGAGGGAGGTTTATTCATTTTTGTAACTTTGAAGTTGTGCGTAGAGGGGAATCCTCTTTGTTTTAAATCTTTTTATTACCCTGTAAAATTACCTTCCATCCTGATTTTACAGAGGTGCTTCTTTTACTTTTTTCTTTATAATAAAGTTCTTCTTTTAAGAACCTGATTGATTTTAGTATCCTAAACATAAAGGGTCTGGTCTGTACTTTTATTAAAGACAATTGGTTGGAATATTATTCTCAAGCCCCAGGAAAGTGGGTGAAGGGGCTTGGAGGAATATTTGGGGGGGGGGGGGGAAATAGGGCTCCAAGTGGCCCCTCCCTGAATATTTGTTTAAATCACTTGGTGGTGGCAGCAATACCATCCAAGGACAAGGAAAGGAATTTGTGCCTTGGGGAAGTTTTAACCTAAGCTGGTGGAATATAAGCTTAGGGGGTCTTCCATGCGGGTCCCCATATCTGTGCCCCAGAGTTCAGAGTGAGGAGGGAACCCTGACACTCCTCATCTAATTGTGACATACAGGGCAGTCACTCACGTCCTAGTAGTGTAATGTTTAGAGGAGCTAGGAGGTCAGTTCTGCAGGGGACATGTTCCCAATGGGTGCTGTCAGAACAAGAATGGGAAGTTATGGAAAATGGGAGGCAGAGAGTTCTTTTCCCCATTGTAGTAATGAAAGAGCCCTTGGTACATTCTGTAGGGGTGCCAATTCAGGCCAAATTTCCACAGTGTAACTGCCTGAACAGGAAAGACCTCATCCCCTTCCTCCTCGTTTTTATTCATAGACTGGAAGAGAAAGATACGTTTCCTGCTTTTTCAACTCCCAATTGATTTCCCAACTTTGAATGAATTAGTCCAAATGAAGAAAATATTCCTTCTGTGCCTGCAGACGAGACTGCTGCTGTCAATAGCTGGTTTAGCACTTCAGCAAACTCTGGTTCCAGGTGCTTAGTTAGTGACTTCCACCAGTTCAGTGGTGTGACACTTTGCATTAAGAAGTGAGCCAATCAGAGCTCAGATAGGGAGAAGCTATAAAATAGGAGTATGTGACCACCTAGGCGGGTTTAGCGGATGATCTTGATGAGATACATGATGGTGTTGTTATACCAATAAAATAAAAACCAGCAGGATCTTATTAACGGGAAAAAGGCAAAATACCATATTTATTGTGAATACAGAAAGAATCATAGTAAGCAGTTAGTTATAGCTATAACATTCCATTCAATCTCATATTTATTTACACATTCATACACACACACACACGTTCTGCAAGGTTGTTATCATAGTTACCAGCCTTAGAGTTGCTCATGCCAAGCCACTGGCCAGGTGGCCTGGACATGAGGAGGGAGCAGGGCCTTGTCAGATGCTCATCTGATGCTTCTGGAAGTTGGTTTGCAGAATCAGACCTCAAAGTTCTCGCTTTTTAGAGTCCATTTTTATAGGAGTTTCTTCCTATGCCAGTCTGTGGGAATTGTTTCATCCTGCTGTTGCTGAATCAATCAGCAGGTAGCACATTCCTGACGGCTCAGTGCTGCTAGATGTTATCTTGTTTTTTGGGGCTTTTCTTGAGGCTGTTGGGTGGATTCCAGTCTGCCCTCCGGGGGTCCTCTGGTTATTTCCACTTGACGCCTTCTTCAGCCGATGGACACTGGATTCTTAGGCTGGCACCTCCCTGATCATTCAGTTATTATCCACACCAAGCATCCATCCACATACATCCTTTATCTCTATTTTAATCACAATTGTTAATACAACAAAAGGGCGGGGAGTCTCTGTAACAACAGAAACAGCACCCAGAGTATTGCTTTGAGAACAGACTCTGTCTTAAAATGTACTAACACAATTAGCAGCTTGCAAGTTTCACACATAGAGGGAGAGAAACAGTATGTGCTGGAAATGGCCCACCTGATGATCACTTTAGATAAGCTATTACCAGCAGGACAGTGGGGTGAGAGGAGGTATTGTTTCATATTCTCTGTGTATATATAAAGTCTGCTGCAGTTTCCACGATATGCATCCGATGAAGTGAGCTGTAGCTCACGAAAGCTTATGCTCTAATAAATTGGTTAGTCTCTAAGGTGCCACAAGTACTCCTTTTCTTTTTCTCTTAATTAGTAATACCCTGGAATTTAAACTGTGGGGAATCAAACTCATTTGTGATTTTAATACAGAACTTCTTTAATATGATCTAAGTGTCTCCTGGAGTAAGAGGCTAGATCCCAAATCCTGTGATGACTGCCAGTCTCTTGCGCTCATCAGCACAGTCCCTGGGTCTCCCACACACTCAGGCCCTTAATTATTTATAAAGTTTGACCTGAAAAGTTAGATTCCTTTCCCCTGATTCTTTCTTTATATAGAAAAGCAGCCTGTAATGTAAAGGTTTTAATAGAGGCTCATGGACTCATCATATTTATTTTTTATTTGAAATTTTGAGAGATTATAGTGAGTTTAGGCCTCCCATAGTTTGCATTCAAATCAGATTTAATTTTAAATAGGTTTATTTTTAAAAAGAAAAACTTAGTATAAATTTAAATAACAAAAATCTGATTTAAATTAGAAAAAAATCCCCCTCCCCCCCTCATCGATTTTTATCCACCCTTCCCAAAAGCTACATGGGGTCCACTGAATCAATACCAACTCACAGGGAAGATTCCACCAAGATTGGAACCTAATGTTCCCTAGATGTTCCACATCCAAGTATTGACCCAGCCACATCCTGCCTAGCTTTTATACAGGAAAGAATCAACATAACATGCTCATGGCCTTAGGAGGAGCTATCAAGTGGAATTTTTTTGGATGTGCAGAAAACAAAACAAAAACCTCTTTCACTTAAATGTTGACTGCCAAGGGTCAGAGCCACAACATAAATCCTGGAAAATAAATCCTAGAAAATGGATTGGAATGGAATGAAGTCCCCTTAAATGTAGAATATTTTTGGGCACACTTAATAATGTATGTGAATTCTATATCCAAAGCTAGGAATTGTTTATTATTATTATTATTAAGATCCCAGACAGCTTACAACCTGGAAGCAAGTGCAGACTCTGTTGGAGTCTGCATTAGCATGACAGGTTTCAAAGTAGCAGCCGTGTTAGTCTGTATCCGCAAAAAGAAAAGGAGAAATTTGTTAGTCTCTAGGGTGCCACAAGTACTCATTTTCTTTTTGCATTAGGATGATTTGTATTAGTTTGCCTTTGCTATTCAAGAGAGGGAGAGAGGAAATGGTCACAGAAAATTCCAGAGACACAGTTTTTCATTTTAGTGTGGAGCATGGGAGAGATATAAAATGATATAATATTTTTGAAGGGAACTGTGTTCCTTTGCCAGCTCTCTTCTAGCAAAATAATAGATTATTTTTTCCGTGGTATTCAATCATGAGTGACAAATACTACTTTTTAAATCAGGAAAGGAAAATACATAATCTATTAACTAAGTTCAATAATGTCTTTATGGCTGCATATAATCTGTGCATTTCTGTATGTTTTGTTTTGAGAGAACACTGCGATCTGAACTGAACTGCCCGATGCTATAAACCTAGGTTTTTAAAAGTGGATATTTTGTAGATATATATAAAAGGCATCCTTATAACTTATGTTTAAGGCACTCAGTCACTATTAAATAAACACTAACATTACCAAAAGCTTCAGATCATTTAGACAACAGGTCCTTTTACTATACTGCACTATAATTCTGAAGAGAAAACATTTTGATTTATGTGGATCTACACATTAAACTTTTCTAAGATAAATTATGTCAATATATTTGTATAGGCCTTATCTGAGAGAAAAGCCCCTAACTCATAGATGCTTCATGGACCTCCCTGGCTATCTATGCAGATTAAGTGGCTGCCTCTGACTGAATGACAGGTTTCAGAGTAGCAACCGTGTTAGTCTGTATTCGCAAAAAGAAAGAAAGAAATGTAGCACCTTAGAGACTAACAAATTTATCTGAGCATAAGCTTTCGTGAGCTACAGCTCACTTCATCGGATGCATTCAGTGGAAAATACAGTGGGGAGATTTATATACATAGAGAACATGAAACAATGGGTGTTACCATACACACTGTAAGGAGAGTGATCACTTAAGGTGAGCTATTACCAGCAGGAGGGGGGTGGGGAAACCTTTTGTAGTGATAATCACAGGTGGGCCATTTCCAGCAGTTGACAAGAATGTCTGAGGAACAGTGGGGGATAGAGGGGGGGAATAAACATGGGGAAATAGTTTTACTTTGTGTAATGACCCATCCACTCCCAGTCCCAGTTAATTGTATCCAGGTGTTTGTCTCTATCTGAGGGTTTGGAGCAAATGCGGTTGTATCGTAGAGCTTGGCTGTAAACAATGGATTGTGTGGTATGGTCTGGATAAAAGCTGGAGGCATGTAGGTAGGAATAGCGGTCAGTAGGTTTCTGGTATAGGGTGGTGGTTATGTGACTATCGCTTATTAGCACAATAGTGTCCAGGAAGTGGATCTCTTTTGTGGACTGGTCCAGGCTGAGGTTGATGGTGGGAAATTGTTGAAATCATGGTGGAATTCCTCAAGGGCTTCTTTTCCATGGGTCCAGATGATGAAGATGTCATCAGTGTAGCACAAGTAAAGTAGGGGCATTAGGGGACGGGAGCTGAGGAAGCGTTGTTCTAAGTCAGCCATAAAAATGTTGGCATACTGTGGGGCCATGCGGGTACCCATAGCAGTGCCGTTGATTTGAAGGTATCCATTGTCCCCAAATGTGAAATAGTTATGGGTGAGGACAAAGTCACAAAGTTCAGCCACCAGGTTTGCCGTGACATTATCGGGGATACTGTTCCTGATGGCTTGTAGTCCATCTTTGTGTGGAATGTTGGTGTAGAGGGCTTCTACATCCATAGTGGCCAGGATGCTGTTTTCAGGAAGATCACTGATGGATTGTAGTTTCCTCAGGAAGTCAGTGGTGTCTCGAAGATAGCTGGGAGTGCTGGTAGCGTAGGGCCTGAGGAGGGAGTTGACATAGCCAGACAATCCTGAAGTCAGGGTGCCAATGCCTGAGATGATGGGGCATCCAGGATTTCCAGGTTTATGGATCTTGGGTAGCAGATACAATACCCCAGGTTGGGGTTCCAGGAGTGTGTCTGTGCGGATTTGTTCTTGTGCTTTTTCAGGGAGTTTCTTGAGCATATGGTGTAGTTTCTTTTGGTAATCGTCAGTGGGATCAGAGGGTAATGGCTTGTAGCAAGTGGTGTTGGAGAGCTGCCTAGCAGCCTCTTGTTCATATTCTGACCTATTCATGACGACGACAGCACCTTCTTTGTCAGCCTTTTTGATTATGATGTCAGAGTTGTTTCTGAGGCTGTGGATGGCATTGTGTTCTGCATGGCTGAGGTTATGGGTCAAGTGATGCTGCTTTTCCACAATTTCAGCCCGTGCACGTCGGCGGAAGCACTCTATGTAGACGTCCAGTCTGTTGTTTCAACCTTCAGGAGGAGTCCACCCAGAATTCTTTTTGTAATCTTGATAGGAAGGTCTCTGTGGGTTAGTATGTTGTTCAGAGGTGTGTTGGAAATATTCCTTGAGTCGGAGATGTCGAAAATAGGATTCTAGGTCACCACAGAACTGTATCATGTTCATGGGGGTGGAGGGGCAGAAGGAGAGGCCCCGAGATAGGACAGATTCTTCTGCTGGGCTAAGAGTATAGTTGGATAGATTAACAATATTGCTGGGTGGATTAAGGGAACCACTGTTGTGGCCCCTTGTGGCATGTAGTAGTTTAGATAGTTTAGTATCCTTTTTCTTTTGTACAGAAGCAAAGTGTGTGTTGTAAATGGCTTGTCTAGTTTTTGTAAAGTCCAGCCATGAGGAAGTTTGTGTGGAAGGTTGTTTTTTTATGAGAGTATCCATTTTTGAAAGCTCATTCTTAATCATTCCCTGTTTGCTGTAGAGGATGTTGATCAGGTGGTTCCGTAGTTTCTTTGAGAGCGTGTGGCACAAGCTGTCAGCATAGTCTGTGGGGGATGTAGATTGTAATGGATTTTTTACCTTCAGTCCTTTTGGTATGATGTCCATCTGTTTGCATTTGGAAAGGAAGAGGATGTCTGTATCTGTACGAGTTTTTTCATGAAGTTGATAGATTTCCACTCCATACGGCTAAATTCAGTGCCTTGCATAATGACAGGTTTCAGAGTAGCAGCCGTGTTAGTCTGTATTCACAAAAAGAAAAGGAGGACTTGTAGCACCTTAGAGACTAACAAATGTATTTGAGCATGAGCTTTCGTGAGCTACAGCTCACTTCATCGGATGCATTCAGTGGAAAATACAGTGGGGAGATTTACATACATAGAGAACATGAAACAGTGGGTGTTACCATACACACTGTAACAAGAGAGTGATCACTTAAGGTGAGCTATTACCAGCAGGAGAGTGGGGGTGGGGGAAGTGGGGAACCTTTTGTTGTGATAATCAAGGTGGGCCATTTCCAGCAATTGACAAGAACGTCTGAGGAACAGTGGGGGGTGGAGGGGATCCTTGCAACAAAGCCCATTGCCAACTGTGTCCACATATCTATTCAGGGGACAGCATCATAGGGCCTAATCACATCAGCCACACTATCAGAGGCTCATTCACCTGCACATCTACCAATGTGATATATGCCATCATGTGCCAGCAATGCCCCTCTGCCATGTACATTGGTCAAACTGGACAGTCTCTACGTAAAAGAATAAATGGACACAAATCAGACGTCAAGAATTATAACATTCAAAAACCAGTTGGAGAACACTTCAATCTCTCTGGTCACTCGATTACAAACCTAAAAGTTGCAATTCTTCAACAAAAAAACTTCAAAAACAGACTCCAAGGAGAGACTGCTGAATTGGAATTAATTTGCAAACTGGATACAATTAACTGGGACTGGGAGTGGATGGCTCATTACACATAGTAAAACTATTTCCCCATGTTTATTCCCCCCTCCACCCCGCACTGTTCCTCAGACATTCTTGTCAACTGCTGGAAATGGTCCACCTTGATTATCACTACACAAGGTCATCCCCCCCACCCCCCTTCTCCTGCTGGTAATAGCTCACCTTAAGTGATCACTCTCCTTACAGTGTGCATGGTAACACCCATTGTTTCATGTTCTCTATGTATAAATCTCCCCACTGTATTTTCCACTGAATGCATTGGATGAAGTGAGCTGTAGTTCATGAAAGCTTATGCTCAAATAAATTTGTTAGTCTATAAGGTGCCACAAGTCCTCCTTTTCTGACTGAATGGGTACTTATCTTTTTTTAATGGTAGCATTTAGTTTATAAGGCAGAAATTATTCCCTTGCTATTGCCTGACCATTACTACCCCCTCCATTTTTGTGGCTGGGGTGTCTCTCTTTTGTTGGGAAGAAGGACCTGCATTGAAAGCCAATCCACGGTGGCTAATGGAACCAATGAGTTTCAGAGGGCTCTGAAGAATATTATCTTTCTAACAGACCACTATCTTAGGCTTTGTCTACACTACACAGCTTTTAGCGACATGGCTGTGTGGCCACAGTCGTGCCGCTAAAAGTCGTGCAATGTAGCCGCTGTTTGTCGACTCTCCTGCCATCAAAAAACTTCCACTCCCATCCTTATGGGTGCTCCACTTTAGGTGTCTGTGTGCCCCTGCACCTCTAATCAGAGATTTTTGGTAGCAGCGTCCGGCTGAGCCCACGCATGTGCTCTCCCTTCCTCTTGGTCTGCCTGGAGGCTATTTAGCACTGCACAGGCAAACTCCTGTCACTTCCTTCTCTACTGCCTTTGGCCTCTGACAGAACAAGCAGTTGTCCCTTCCTTATGTGTCATTAACATAAGTAGTGTTTGGTTTTGTTACCTTTGTTCTCCCTAAAAGTACTCAAGTTAGTGTTTTATTTTATTTTATTTCTTTGGTTTGAAAAGAAAAGAGAAAAAGGAAAAGAACTTCACTTTCCTTCCCTGTCTGGGGGCATTCCCCCCCTTCCCCAGGCATCTAGAAGACTCATAATTATTTTGCTTTTCAGTTGTTTAAAAAAAAAAAAAAAAAAGTAAAGGCAATGTTCTTCTGCATATTCCTCCCTGCTAGAGGATGACAACCCCCTGTCCAGGGGCTTGCCTGGCTTTCTCTGCTCCAAGCGGTGCCTCTCCTGCCAGGAGTCAGTTCCTGTAATGGCCACTCACTGTGCCTGGGAGACTCTCACAGAAGTGCTTTACCTCCACACCTAAAACTGCAGCCTCACAGGAGCTGGGAACTGAAGTAAAAATTCCTCCCTACAGAGAAAACACTTTAGTCTGCAGGGGACTCCAGTGGGTGTTGACCCTGGATCATCCCTGGAGCCTTCACTTCAAAAGGGGTCAAGTGGTGAAGAGGAGAAGAGAGAGAGAGAAAGAGAGAAAGAGAAAGAAGAAGCCACCAGCAGACGCCCCCTGGAAAGGCTCCTCCGAGCAACTGGCCAGCCAGAGGGGTGTTCCCCAGTGTGGCCATCTCGGCACCGATCCCCGAGTAGCTGGCCAGTGGGACTCCCCAGAGCAGCCACCTCGGTAGGACAATACCAGCAGAGGAACCTCCTGCTGTTAGCTCAGCTGCTGCTCTGGTTGGGCACAGAAGCTCTGGAAGCTGAAACCTGAGAAGGGGCTTCCTGCTGTGAGCTCTGCCCTGCTCTGGGCTCTGCTCTTCCCACGGACAAGGGGCTTCTGTAAGCTCCGTGCTGCTTTGAGCTCTACTCTGGGCAACTACTGCACCGAGAGGGGACAGTTACCATACCATCTCAAAAAGAGCGACACAGAGAAGCCCTGCTGTCAGCTCTGCTTCCTCACTGAGACACCAGAGGCTTCCACCCTCATGCTCTGAGGCAATGGTACCGTCCCCTAAGGGGAGGGTACAGTTACGGTACCATCTCTAAAAGGGCGGCATAGAGAAACGCTTTGGTACCAGATGCAACAAAACTCCCATCTAGGAAGTGTTCTGCACATTCCCAACCATTGATACCGACTACAGACAGTCCTCTGGGGTTCCGGCTGAGCCCATGGTAACACAGGTGCTCTGATACTCTGGAGACCTGTGGCCTCAGTACCCAGGGAGAGACAATTACCACACCGTCTCTAAAAAAGTGGCACCAACAAACTTTTTGTACTGGGCAAAACTCTCATTTAGGGAGTGCTCTGCCCAACTATCGGTACTGACAATGTACCACATTCCTTCCTCTGTGATACCAAATGAACCCATGGTCCTGCATGAGCTCTAATACCCTGGAGACCCGATGATTGGGGAAGGACCACAATCCCCATTACTTGGTACCAGGACCCCGGTATCGAGCACATCCCAGCACCCAGAATCGCTCTTAGCACTGGACTGTATACTGCCAATACTCCAGACAGCGGCACACTTACTCACTGACGAATCTGACACTGTCCAGGAGGAGATCATTCCCTGGCCCCTCAAGGTGGCCCACCACCACACTACAAGGGTCATCCCCAATTCCATCATGCCAACCACCCTGCCTCTCCCTCCCAAGGCCATATTGTAACTCTTCGGGTATATACACACACATGGCGCAACCATCTCAGGGAGAGTCCACCAGATGGTTTGCTACAACCTGGCACCTGAGCAAGGGCAGGATAAAGCTTTTTCAGAACAGGAAAGAAGGGGGAAAGGAAAAAAAAACCCTGAAGAGGAAGCTACCTCTTCAGCACACTTCTCCTCATCTCTCCCAGATGAGAGTGTGCTGCCCACCTCTCATCACTAGGTGAAGATTTAAGAACTTTCTTGATCTTACCAAGAGGGTAGCATACGAGCTGAAGATTCCCTTACAGGAGGTGGCAGATACACATCACAAGTTGGTGGAAATTCTGCACACTACCTTCTCATCTAGAACTGTCCTCCCAATTAATGAGCTGATTCTAGATCCTACCAAAATCATCTGGCAGAGCCAGCCTCCATCGCACTAACCAGCAACAGAGTGTAAACAAAAACAACCATACATCTCTACCCAAAGAGGCAGACTTTGTTTTCAACGTCCGCAACCCAACTCCATGATAGTGGATGTGGTTAATTCATGAAGCAAGCAACATAATGCCAAGTCAACTCCATATGATCAGGCTTCGCAAGATGGCGTATTCATCGACAACATTATTGTTTAGAGTCATAAATTACCAAAAACTGTCATGGCCAAAACAATTTTGTTAATCTTGGGAAACCCAGGATGTTTCTGAAACATTACTGGAAACACAAAAAGAACAGATTCAGACCATTCTTAGAGAAGGTCAGTTAATAGCCAGACTGGTCCTGGAGACACCACTGGATGTAGCTGTTACAGCTGCCCGCCCAGTCTCCATGACAGTGGTACTGAGGTGGGTTGTGGGGTTTTTTTTTTTTTGTTCGCTACACCTCTCTAGATTGCCCAAAGAGCTACAGATTTCCAATCTGAAGGGCCAAACTCTTTGCGGAGAAGACAGATTTTCTCACCACATCCTGAAGGAGTCTCGGACCACACTACACTCCTTAGGAATCTACACTGTGGAACAGAAGAGAAGATATACGTTTCAACCACACCATATTTCACAATCTTCTCAATACTCACCATCTCTGTGCTGTTATGAGCCACAGTGTAAGAGGTCCAGGGCTCAAAAGTGAGAACAGTCTGCACCCCAGTCCATGACCTCTCAAACTGCCTCTTATAAGCACTTTGATGAGCGGGTGGGGGCCTGAACAATGATACCTTACAGCATCATCTGCCATCTATACACCTGTCACGCCACTCAGAAGTCACCTTACCTTACTTCACAGCAGTTAGGACCAGCTCTAGAGCAAAGAGATAGATTTCTAGCCCTGAACCTACAGGGTGCCTACTGCCATATCTCAATACAACCATCATACAGGAGATTTCCTACTGCTTACCTTTGGGGCAGGATCATTATAGGTACAGACTGCTCCACACAGGGTAGTCTCCAAGGTTCACTTCATTGTAGTGGCATACTAACCCCAATACGGTGACTGGACTTTATCAGCACCAACCTGATGCAGTACAAGCGAGAGCGCTCCTCTCACTACCCACATTCACCACCCTGGGACACGTCTCCCTAATATGCTGGGGAGCTCACCTACACAGCAACACACAAAGGTTATGATGGACTTAATGTGACCTGTATGTTTTGTATAAACTGCCAAGGAGCTGCCAGATCTCCCTCCCTCTGCAAGACAGCATTCAAACTTTGGAACTGATGCACCCATCACAATGTGCTCATCTCAGCTGTCTGTCTACAAGGGGTACAGAATGGGATAACCAACAGTCTCAGGTGGAATTTTCTCACAACAACGAGTGTATACGGAATTCAGAGGTGCTTCAATATATAGCCACCCTTTGGGGAAACATTCACTGGCGGTTGCCCTTATCTTCCCAGCAGACAGGGCCCACTGTTATGTCTTTTCCCAGTTTCCTACCCTATCCAAGATTCTGTTGAAAATTCAACAAAACAAAGCGAGAGTTATTATGATTGCCCCTCTTGACTATGACAAGTCTGGCTCCCTTACCTAACGCAGATGGCAATATGCCCTCCTGTTCCTCTGACGTCAGCCCATTCCTCACCCACTCTCTCAAAACAATTGACTGACCCTTCACCCCGACCCATGGGTCCTCCGCCTCCAGGCTTGGATCTTTCTTTGTTCCAAGGCTTAGAAGCAGAATGCTCTGACAAGCTGAAACACATGTTGCAACACAACCACAAGTTGACCACTCCACATACCTATCTACAAAATGGAAACCACTCCAAGTTTGTACCATTCCAAACAGACAGACCCAACCTCATCTTTCCTCCCTCTAATTTTGCACTACATTTTAAACTCTCACTCAGCTCCCTTAAGGTACATCTCATGGCAAAAATGGCTTCCCACTTGGAGTTTGCTCAACCACTAATGCGTAGACTCTTTAAGGGCATTGGGACTCTCTTCTCCCATGTGACACCACCCGCTCCAGCCTGGGACTTTAATCTAGTTCTCAGGGCTTGGACTAGACCTCCCTCCGAGTCCAGGGCAACTTGTTCTCTCTTACACCTGTCCATGACGACAGCATTTCTAATTGCCATCACCTCAGCTAGGCACGTAGGAGAAATAGCGGCCCTGATGGCACACCCATCATTCACAGCCTTTGTCTTAAAAATAATAATAATTAATAACAACAACTCTAAGGCCATATCCCAAGTTTCTCCCTACTTCTTCTGCACTTTCCATATGAATCAACAGATCCATCTCCCTGTTTATTCCCAAAACCACATTGTGACAACTGGGAGACAACTGTGCATATGCTAGATATTAGAAGGACATTAGCATTCTACTTGGACAGGACTAAGGACTTCAGGAAAACCCCTAAACTCTTCCTTTCATCCACAGAAAGATCCAGAAGCTCTGTGATATCTCCTCAAAGACTATCCAAATAGGTCTCTAGTTGCATTAATCACTTAGCAAGGGCGCAACTTGCTTCCGTCCATACGCACTCCATGAGATCAGTTCCTACCTCAGTCACATTCCATAGGGATACCCCTATCTCCCCAATCCATAGAGCAAACTTTCGCAGAACATTTCGCAGAACATTATGCAATCACTGAAGATTTGGCCGCTGACACATCTTCGACTCCACAGTACTCGCTGTAGTAAAAGACTCCGCTCTGAAGTCCCAGCCTCCAGTGGTGGGTACTGCTCCAGAGTCACCTAAAGTGGTGCATCCATAGGGACACTACTCAAAGAAAAAGAGGAAGTTACTCACCTTGTGCAGTAACGATGGTTCTTCGAGATGTGTGTCCCTATGGGTTCTCCACAGCACGCCCTCCTCTCCTCTACTTCGAAGTTCTCTGCTGGGCTTTGTGGTAGAGAAGGAAGTAAGGCTGGTTCGCCCGTGCAGTGCTAAATAGCCTTGAGACAGACCACGAGGGAGGGAGAGCACATGCGCGGGCTCAGCGGGACACTGCTACCAAAAATCTCTGATTAGAGGTGCAGGGGCACACAGACACCTAAAGTGGAGCACCCATAGGGACACACATCTTGAAGAACCATCGTTACTGCACAAAGTGAGTAACTTCCTCTTCACACTGTCACTTGTTGCAGCAAAACTTTTGTCTTTTGGAGGATGAGGGGGGCGGTTTAACACCTCTGAAAGACAAAAGTTTTGTTGTTCAGTTGCCAGTGTAGATATAACCCACGTGGTTAAGAGAAATATCAGCATGTGGGCTAGATTCCACGCTATGCCTCTCAACAGAACTGGTTCTCTAGCAAAACAGGCAGAATCTTCTCTGGTTGCATTTCAGCCTATAATGCAATGCTTGCTAGGGCTCTGAAATTATTTGGGCACATACAGACTGTTATCTTTGAGTTACAGTTTGTCCTTCCTGGCTGGTTAAAGCCAATGCAGAGGTGTTGGCACCATTGTTGGGGCTGATTTTTAGTGCCTCCATGCGGCGCTATCTTTTCTTAAAGGAATAGTGGATTCTTGCTTAAGAAGCCATCACTTGGCATGGACACTCTCTCCAAATATTGCTCCATTATAGATCTCCAGTGGTGGTGAAACAACTCCAGTAAATCTAGAGTTTTCAAGTCTTTTTGACTCCCATCAGTTGGGTTTTAGACCTCTTATGGTACTGAGTTTTGAGTTTCTGAAGGTCATAGATGAAAGTGCTTGTGAGATAGGGAAAGCAAGGAGAGAAAATAGCAGATATTATATTAGCCCTCTTAATTAACAAGATATGCTCATGATTAATTTAATAAGAGGGCATGTTTCCACCTGCAGGATATCATACTGGATCCCCAGGAGCTACTGGATACCTAGAAACAGCAGTTGCTATTTGTGCCTTCTGCTGGCCCCAATTCAGTAAAGCATTTAAGCATGTTCTTAAGTCTCGCTGACTTCATTGGGACTTAAACATATGCTTAAAGTTAAGCCCATGTGTAAGCACCCTTCCTGGACAGGGATACTTTCCTGCATCCGGGCCTGTTTGTACTTGATAAGAAGGTTGTGCCCTCACCATTGACTTGGTTACGGTGAAATTAGGTTATTGCAATGCCCTGTACATTTTTAAACCCTTTAGAAATTTCAGCTAGTGCAGAATGCAGTGATTCCGCTTGTAAAAAGGAGGTTGAGAGCAAACTTACATGAGCTATTTTCCCTAAAAGTAGATCAGTGCTCACTGTGGGGTTTAATTTTTGTGGCCCAGGTCAGCAGACATGTCTCTTTCCTTCATAGGTTGTTCTGCTAATGAGCTGCCACTCCATAGGTTTTGGTAGCTACGATAGCTTGCGAAGTATGGAGATCTTACGCTGCATAGGGACCTAGAGTTTTAGATTTAGATATGAATAGCTGTCTACATTATTTTAAGACATTATCCTGTAGTGTTCCTGACTTTGCAGAAGTATCCTCACATATTGGTAATGTTAACAATTTGTAATTCTAACAAAGTGTTTACTAAATGAATTGCAGATATAATCAAATCCTTATGAGTAATCAGTTCTGAGTTGTACTCACTGTAGCATGGTATTATATTTACACAAAAAAGCTCAGAATAAGATAGTGTGGCTCACCATTCAGCACACCCTCCACTAAGGCTCTGAATTAATATCAGTTTAGTAATGTCCACAACCAAACCTTAATTAAAATGCTCATATAGAATTAAAATGCTCCACTTTGTTTCTTTTGACAGGATCATTGAAGCTATCTGCATAGGCTGGTTCACTGCAGAGTGCATTGTGAGGTTCATCATCTCCAAAAACAAGTGTGAGTTTGTGAAGAGACCCCTGAACATCATTGATTTGCTGGCAATCACTCCTTACTACATCTCTGTGCTAATGACAGTTTTCACGGGGGAAAATTCTCAACTCCAAAGGGCTGGAGTCACTCTGAGGGTTCTTAGGATGATGAGGATTTTTTGGGTGATTAAACTTGCCCGTCACTTCATTGGTCTTCAGACACTTGGTCTGACTCTAAAGCGTTGTTACAGAGAGATGGTGATGCTTCTTGTCTTTATTTGTGTTGCTATGGCAATTTTTAGTGCACTTTCACAACTCCTTGAAAATGGGCTGGACTTGGGAACAAAGAATAAGGATTTTTCCAGCATCCCCGCTGCCTGTTGGTGGGTAATAATCTCGATGACCACAGTTGGTTATGGTGACATGTGCCCCATCACTGTACCTGGAAGGATTCTTGGTGGAATTTGTGTAGTTAGTGGGATTGTTTTATTAGCATTGCCTATTACTTTCATCTATCATAGCTTTGTGCAATGTTATCATGAGGTCAAGTTCCGATCTGCTAGATACAGCCGAAGCCTCTCTGCTGAATTCTTAAATTAATGAGTGTGCCTGCTTTTTGTAATAGTACTTGCTAACCTTTGGTGGAAGAGGTGATGGATGCGCACCCATCTTGCCAGATGATCCAAGGAACAGCATTGTCATCAGCCTTGAAGGATGTCAGTCACCATTCTCATCTGAAGGATGACTACCTGCTTTGGGCCCCATGGTAGGGAGCGTGGGTGGGGATGTTGAGATCTGAGAGGAAGAAAATGGTAGCTTCTTGAACAACAACGGGACTGGAAAGTTCAAGACCTCATGGGGGCTGGACTTCTCTCTGCCTATCCAGACAACTACACACACAAATCATGGGCTTGGTCCCAAGAGAGATGAAGACCTGCAATTCAGTGGGAGTTGCAGATACTCACCCCTCCTCATACTGATATTCCATAGCCTTCCAAGGAAAATATAACAGATGTCATTCAAATATTTTAAAATCTAAAAGGTCCCTTGGAGGAGTAGAGACCTTGTTGACATGAAGCCCGCTCCAGAAGAGTTGAGGACATGGGAGCAGAATTGCTGCTACTCTTAATTCCTCCAAGTCATGTAGCAGATGGAATAATCTGATCCTACGACTGAAGGAAGAGAGGAAAAAAAATATAAATACACAAGGCAGAGGGAGTCTCAAAGCCCAATTCTGATCTCAGTTAAAGCCACAGTGACAGTGAGGTCAATGGGTTTTTTTCCAGATTTTTATTGGAGTAACAGAGAGGAATGTATGTCCCTCTCTATGTTGTGGCATATGCTTAACCACAACTGCCATTTCTCTGGGAGTAAGATCTACAGTAGCAACTAATGTCATACTTTATAAAGATCAGAGTAAAATTCAGTAGTTGATAATACAATCAATATATCAACTGCTAGCTCAATGGGATGCAGATATCCAAATTTGACTTATGCACTCAGCTAAACTCCATCAACATGAAGACATTTACCAATAAGCCTTGATTCCCCCCCACCCCATTTTATTAACCATAATCACCTCATAGTGAAATAGTATTCCAAGAAACATGATGAATCTGTCACTTGAGAGGTTCAAAAACTTTCTAGACAAAGCACTAGAAAACAGGAGAACAATCCTGCAGTGTCAGGGCTGGGACAGATGTCCAGGTGGGTCTTTTTCCATCTCCAAATTCTATGGTGATGCTTATTGAAGGATTTATTATGAATTGATATAGGTTAATTTAAATTTTAACAACTGTAAAACAGCCCAGGTGATACTGAAAAGTAGCATTTGGATGGAACCTGTGCTTGGCACAAAGTAATATATTCTCCCCTGTAAATATGGAATTAAGATGAATGAAGTTAGGTTCTCATGTTTCATACACTACATTTCTTGTGTACTACTGCTCAGTAGCACTATTAAATATGACTTTGAAAAGCTGCCATGTAGAACTGTGCTGTTAAACATTCAAACAAATGTAGGCACAACTAACCCAGTACTATTTACCACCCACCATTAACAGGAAACATTTTTATTAACCATAATCACCAGTCTATTTGAATTTGGTGTGCTTGCCTGAAAGTCATTGTAAAATGTTTACTGTGTTTGAATTGTAGAAGCACCTTTGGATGTTTTGTGTACATCTGTCAGCTTTAGAAATAGAGAGACCGGCACCTCTCAGCAACAGAAGTCTTTGGTACTGATCACTCAAACTAAAAATATTAGGTGGGATATATAGCTAGTACTTGAAGGCCATACGTTAAAAAAGAAATATGCTGCCATTTTTCCTGCTCAAGACCTGAAAAGTTATGGATCATGTTAAGTGGCATGCTGTTGTTTTTAGGGGAAAGGGATATCTACTGATAAAGCCAGTCAAGGAGGGAAAGGAAATTGTTTCACTACCAGAAGTTGTAAAGTAACCTGAAAGAAAAGTTGCTTGATTGCAATAGCCATGAGTTTGTATTTCCCAAAACTAGTTTCCTTTTCCTTTTTTCTGCTATAGTTTCTTGAGGATATATTATTGTGTAGTGCCATATCTATACCTTTGAAATCTGTGTATCTTGCAGAGAGGTGAATATTCCTTGGGAACAGGGGGGGAAATGGCTTTTAGGGAGAGATTCTCAGCTGGTTTAAGCTGGCCAGCTTCCATTAACTTCAGAGGATCTATACCAGTTGACACCAGCTGAGATTCTGGGACTTAGCATATATAATAGAGCTGATTAGAGAAAAAAATTCCCCACAAAAATGAAAGTTAGTTTCTGGTAAAAGAAACTGAAATTTGACTTTTATTTTCCAGCCACTGAAGACTGAAACATTTCAGCCAAAATTAGTTTATGTTTTGATAAAAACTTAACAATTTGGGGTGCGGGGGAGGAATTCTCTACAAAAAAAAGTGGCTTTGACAAAATAAAAATTTTCCATCCCTGTAATTCTGAATTTCTATTATTTTCTTCATCTACTAGTGTTGATAAAGCTAGCTCTACTCATTTAGAAACTCTAGGGTGAAATTGGTTTCCATGTAACTTTTTCAAGTCTACTGTGCCTTTCATAGATTATATTTAAACAGATTAATGCCCTTTATTTGGGATGCAAAATAAGATATCCAATTTGAGCAAAGTGGGTATATCTCAGTTTTAAAAATATACAAATATGAAATATACTTAAAGTAGTAGTACTAAATTCCAGAAAAAAATTAACTTGTATTTTTATCACTACAGTATACATAAGGTTAGTTTTTTAGCTTCATGTGCAAAAAAAGCAAAGTCAGGTATAAATTAATGCACACAATGACTTTCAAGTATCGATTTGTATTGTACAGGCAATTGAATACTAGACATTCCAAAGACAAACTAGTGTCTAGAATATGTCTGACATAAGAGTACAGAAAATGTGCTATTTTATAAAGGGTTTCCAAATGTAGATTCTTATAGAATACGAAGAATATAATCACCTACTTAATATACTTATGTAAAGGAATGTATGTTTATGAAAAATGGAGATCTTAAATACAAACATTTACATTGTTGTAGATCAATTTTTTTTATTGCAGAATGTGAACAAAAATGCCTCATGTATTTTAAATTTGCATTACAGTAGAATAATTTTTAATAGCTAAGTGGATATAAAGTAAGAATCTAGTCCATAAAAAACTTGCCCTAAATATAAGCTAGCTGTGGAGAGATATTTGCTCTTTTCTTTATTTTAGCGTAGCATGGTTATTAATGTATTGACAAGAGGTTTCCTTTACTCTTTTTAGAAACCAATTTGAAGTAGCCTTATATCAGAGGTAGCCTTAAAACAGAGAGCCTTATAGTGAAGGGATAGGGTATTCTTATTTATAGTGATGCTTATTGTCTTATTTTCTGTAGATTGATTTTCCTAGTGAAACTTTCTATAAATAAATATTGAATTATACATGTGTATAAAGATAAGCATTTCTTTAAACTGGTTAAGTTACTTCATTAAAATGCAGCTGAGCTTTCTTTTCAGTTACATACAAACATTTTGGCATAGTGTTCTCTCCACCTAATACAGCACTTCAAAAACTAAGAGAGGATAGTTGGCTAATTCTCAGCTACTCCCCCCATTTTCACACCAGAATAAAATTGTGATCCTATATATAAGGTGTACAGTAAAATCTCTAGGGATACGTTCTCAAAGAGTGTAAGACACAAACTCCTATATGTATCCTGACAATTTAAACAAAAATAGGGAGAAAATATGAATGCAGCAAATCTAAATATTTTTTGTCACAATGGTACACAAAGGCTTCTGTTCATCCAAAATGCAGCTAGTGTACATGAATACCAAACTGTGGAAATTCCACCACTTGACTAATTGTCAAGGCTAATTGTCAATTAGATGTTGGCCTCAACCCCGCGGGGTGATGAGTGTCTGAGAGTGCTCTGCTCCCACTGAAATCAATAGGCGTGGAGGGTGCCCAGCAACTTGCAGAATTGGGCCCAGAGTCTGTTTTTCTCTTACTGTCCTGCACAAAGAGACACCACTCCAAAATCTCCAGTTATGGAATATTAGTTACTATCTCTTTGGATATTAGGTTGCTTCAACCAGGATACTCAATGCCTCTAAAGACACACATGAGGGAAGGAATATAATCTTTGGCCATTTATCCTAAAAAACAGATTAAGAAACCAAACAAAACACCACAGAGACAAGCGATTGCAGTCATGGTGCCCTCTCCCAGGTGAGACTAGACCCCACAATGTTTGACTATTTTCAACAACTTTGTCTAGATGGGTGCAGGTTGTCTATGGCTTGATTATTAATTTTGAAGTTAAAAAATATCCTTGTGTCAGAGGGGCATGTTTTGAGCCTCATGAACATTGCAGAGGGCCCAGTGAATACAAAAATCCTCTTATGAGATTCATGGCCTGACTAACATTTATGTAAGGGAGGAATGGTGGATGGGAGTTTTCATTGTATAAACAATCTGTGGCTGTACCACAGCCTTCAGCTTAATCGTGCTGTATCAGGGATAAAACGGATGGCTTCGTGGCTCCAAAACCAGAGGCCTCTTCTACTTCAGTTATCTTAATCACAAACACCTTAACAGATCTGAATTTCAGCCCAGGAGAAGGCATAAAGCCCTGAACATTCACACAATGCCTATAATTTCTTCCCACATAAGAGGTCCATGGTAAGATTATCAATCAAGCTCTGGCCATTTGAAATTTGTATTGTCAGTATACGAAGGCCCAGATGCTGCAGTTTCATCCATCTAGGCGCAGGGGTCCATTCACAAGGAGGCAGCTGTAGGATCATAGCCCAAGGCTGTGCATAATGAAATAGATTGATCATGTTGTTTTAGAGAGAGAGATTTTGTTTTCATCACTTGAAAGGGAATCTGGCTCAAAGAAACAAAAGATACATTGTTTTTAAATTAATTTTCACATTTAGAAATGGATGATTTTCTTACTGATGTTTGTCTATATTTTACTGGTTCTGTTCTCTTCCTGCTGCATAAAAATAGCTCCTCTTTACGTTAATGGGAGTAAAGAGAGTAATGAGAGCCCCATTGAAGCTATGGCAGTTTACACCAACTGAGGATCTGCCCCAGCGGGCAATGAGGAGACAAACTGCTGTTCATATAATTAAGCCTTGAAAATTACCTAATGTAATGTATGGCTTATGAAATAAAATTTGGAGTAAAGAATCTCCTTTGTGGATGGCATCATGGGTTAAACTTCAAGAGGAATATATTGTGAGATTGATATGTATGTTCAGTAAAATTGTTCATTTGCGCTGAATCTAAATTTTAAGGGCCAGAGATTAAATATAAACTTTGATCAAATGATTAAAGTGACAATGTTGACTGCAGCTTTTTAGAATCCTTTGTTCTTTGCAAACTCAGTAATTAATCATTTTTATAGAACATTGATTTTATATTGTTTGCATATGTGTAAAAAAATTTGACGAGTTAATACAGCTTTGCTTCCTTAACCACCTGTATACAGTATTACATGCATATGATCTCCAAATAAATCTACTGGATTCACTAGCGTATTTCACTGTGCAAGGCTTAAGATAGAACACAAAATAAAATTGTCAGACTTTTTAAATAGAAGTCTTACATTATTCTGTTTTATTTTAAGGTATGGCATTGTTTTGAAAAGTGACTTTGCAAAATTGATACCTTTCTTATGCAACAGTTCTACTCCCTGCGGTTATTCATATCTGTTTGGTGTACTGACCCCCCAAAATAAAAGTGTTTCTTAGGCCATGTCCACACTACCACTTTTGTTGGGATAACTTACGTTGCTCCAGGGTGTGGAAAAAAAAAACCATCCCCCTGAGCAACATAAGTTATACTGACAGAAGCGTCCATGTGTACAGCACCAAGTCGGCGGGAGAAGCTACCATTGCTCTGGTTTTATTATGTCGACAGGAGAGCTCTCTCCTATCAGCATAGAGCGGCTACACAAGTGATCTTACGGCTGGGCAGATGCATCAGTACATCTGTGCTGCTGTAAACTTGCTAGTGTAGACATGACCTAACTTTTTAACTCCCATTAGAACTGCAGAGTCAATAAAGTTGTGAGAGAATGAGCTGAATTCTAATCTAGCTCAGCATCGACATAATTTCACAGGAGCCAATTTTGTCCTCAGATACCCCTGGGTAACTTCAGTGAAGACAATGGTTGGGGGGAGAGGGGTGTACAGAATTTGGCCTGTATATAGTCTTTTATTACTAGAGACAAGGCATGACGCAAACAGAACAATTTGAGTTTCAGAACCCAGGCAGCGTTTCAGGTCTGGAAGTTAAGATGAGCCATTGTGCTTACATTTGATCAGGAAGTCACTGAGACACAATAAATAATGAACCCCAGGGTGCTGTTTTTACAGAGTCACTTTTCACAGTAAGAGCTAGATATATTTTACAACCACAGGGAACAGAGTAATCAGAATAATAGGTAAAGCACCACGTAATGGAACTATGTAAGCCCTTGGACTGGTTCTGATGAACTCATAACCCAGAAAACAGATGAAAGCCAGATTTAATGTCACTGAATTCTTTGAAACATATTCAGTTTTAAAAAAATACTCTATACTTAGCTCTGAGTTTGTTCCGAAGTTTCAAATCAACTGAAACATTACCTAGTATAACATTTACTGTGGAAATTATTTCACTGAAGCCATCTCAACTAAAAATAATCACAGATAATGTTCTTCAGGTTTCTTTTTAAAAATAAATTAGAACTTTATGATTTGGACTTCAAATCAGATCAATTTTGATTTTTTGGTGTCAGAGCAATTGGATTGTGACAAAAATTAACAACACATAGATTAGAAAATAATATTTTGCCATTGTATTTATCAGTTCAAAAAGATAGATTAATCAGTGAACAACAAATAGAGTTCAAATAGGGCTGTCAATCGCAGTTAACTCATGTGATTAACTCAAAAAGATTAATTGCGATTAAAAAAATTAATCACAATTAATTACACTGTTCAAAAATATTTAATAAATTTCAATTGGCATTCTATTGTTTGATGTTTTTCTACATTTTCAAATATATTGATTTCTATTACCACACATAATACAAAGTGTACAGTGCTAACTTTATATTTTTATTACAAATATTTGCACTGTAAAATGATAAGAAATAATATTTTTCAATTCACCTCATACAAGTACTGTAGTGCAATCTCTTTATTGTGACAGTGTAACTTAAAAATGTAGATTTTTTTTGTTACATAACTGCACTCAATAACAAAACACTGTAAAGCTTCAGAGCCTACAAGTCCACTCAGTCCTACTTCTTGTTCAGCCAACTGCTAAGACAAACAAGTTTGGTTACAATTTGCAGGAGATAATACTGCCCACTTCTTATTTACAATGTCACCAGAAAGCGAGAACAAGCCTTCACATGGCACTTTTGTAGCCGGTGTTGCAAGGCATTTACGTGCCACGTATGCTAAACATTCATATGCCCCTTCATGCTTTGGCCACCATTCCAGAGGACATGCTTCCATGCTGATGCCGCTTGTTAAAAAAAATGTTAATAAAATTTGTGACTGAACTCCTTGGGGAAGAATTGTATGTCCCCTGTTCTGTTTTACCGTCATTCTACCATATATTTCATGTTATAGTAATCTTGGATGATGATCCAGCACATGTTCATTTTAAGAACACTTTCACAGCAGATTTGACAAAACGCAAAGAAGGTACCAATGTGAGATTTCTAAGGATAGATACAGCACTCTACCCAAGGTTTAAAAGTCTGAAGTGCCTTCCAAAATCTGAGAGGGATGACGTGTGGAAAATGCTTTCAGATGTCTTAAAAGAGCAACACTTTGATGTGGAAACTACAGAACCCAAACCACCAAAAAGAGAAAATCAACCTTCTGCTGGTGGCATCTGACTCAGATGATGAAAATGAACATGCATTGGTCCACTCAGCTTTGGATCATTATTGAGCAGAACCTGTCATCAGCATGGATGCATGTCCTCTGGAATGGTGGTTGAAGCATGAAGGAACATGTGAATCTTTAGTGCATCTGGCACGTAAATATATTGCCATGTCAGCTACAACAGTGCCATGAGAACACCTGTTCTCACTTTCAGGTGACATTGTAAACAAGAAGCAGGTAGCATAGGGGAGGGATAGCTCAGTGGTTTAAGCATTGGGCTGCTAAACCCAGGGTTGTCAGTTCAATCCTTGAGGGGGACATTTAGGGATCTGGGGCAAAAATTGGGGATTGGCCCTGCTTTGAGCAGGGGATTGGACTAGATGACCTCCTGAGGTCCCTTCCAACCCTGATATTCTATGATTATCTCCTGCAAATGTAAACAAACTTGTTTGTCTGAGCGATTGACTGAAGGAGGACTGAGTGGACCTGTAGGTTCTAAAGTTTTATATTGTTTTATTTTTGAATGCAGTTATTCTTTGTACATAATTCTACATTTATAAGTTCAACTTTCATTGTAAAGGGATTGCACTACAGTACTTGTATGAGGTGAATTGAAATATACTATTTCTTTTGTTTTTTACAGTGCAAATATTTGTAATAAAAATAAAGTGAAATCAATATTTGAAAATTTAGAAAAGATTCAAAAATATTTAAATAAATGGTATTCTATTATTAACAGTGCAATTAATTGTGATTAATTTTTTTAATTGCACAATTAATTGCTATTAATTTTTTGAAATCACTTGACAGACTTACTTCTAAGTAGTTATATCAGTGTGTCTTGTAAATGGCTCATGAAGAGCTTCCAAAATATCTGGAGAAGAGGGAAAGAAATGAGAATTAAGCTTGAACACCTTTAGTGTGCCAGCTTTTTTAGAGCCACTGAACACCTGCAACTTCCATTAAACTGGAGTTATGGGTGCTTAGTATGCCTGAAAAAAAAAAACAGGCTGTTTAGGTCTCAAAAAGTATGTACATAATGCTTCATGTCAGAGTAATCTTAGTCCGATACTAAACAGATTGATTAAAATGGGATAAATCAGAAAATGCAACATCAGAATCAGTCCCCAAATTATCTAAACAATTCTTTTGATTATTAGTCTGCAGTGTTTCTGATCTCTGTATATTATTTGTATTTATTTTCAAAGTGCAAAGCACCATAAAGTCACATAACAAAGAGAAAACACTGGAGAGTCACTGACCAACTAGTCTTCACGCAGCATTGAGAAGCATGCTATATAGCACGCCCTGTTCCATCAGCTACATACTCTCTGCCCCTGGCACCAGTCCCCACAAAACTTGCTTTGGCAATCTTCCTCCACCCATTCACCCCACAAGCTCAAGTTTTCTTCATTTGATTGTCTTGATGATACTAGGAATCACTCCAGTTATACTGTAAATTCAGACACTTGCTTCTTCATTAGCTATACCTTGCACGCAAACACTGGGCAGTAATGGCTTTTAACATTTCAGTTTGAGGGCAGAAAGCCTTTTAATATCCTGTTTCCTTAGCATCCATGTCTCACATGCATATAGTAAGATGCTGAAGATGAGACTGCACTTTACACTTCATTATAATACCTTTGCTTCTCCAAATGGCACTAGAGTAGCAGTTACTAGTCCAATTCTATGGAAGATGCCAAAGTGATGTTTAGAGTCTTGGCACCGGAGCACCAAGCCGCCGAGTACATAAACCATCTTCAGGAACTCTGGTCTGTTTCAAAAGCTGCAGGAAGGGACTTTATTCCCAGACCAGAAAATAACTGTTGGGGATGTTGAAATGCCTATATGTATCCTTGGGGACCCAGCCTACCCCTTAATGCCATGGCTCATGAAGCCGTACACAGGCAGCCTGGACAGTAGTCAGGAGCTGTTCAACTACAGGCTGAGCAAGTGCAGAATGGTGGTAGAATGTGCATTTGGACGTTTAAAGGCGCGCTGGCGCAGTTTACTGACTCGCTTAGACCTCAGCGAAACCAATATTGCCACTGTTATTACTGCTTGCTGTGTGCTCCACAATATCTGTGAGAGTAAGGGGGAGACGTTTATGGCGGGGTGGGAGGTTGAGGCAAATCGCCTAGCTGCTGGTTACGCGCAGCCAGACACCAGGGCGGTTAGAAGAGCACAGGAGGGCGCGGTACGCATCAGAGAAGCTTTGAAAACCAGTTTCATGACTGGCCAGGCTATGGTGTGAAAGTTCTGTTTGTTTCTCCTTGATGAAACCCCCCGCCCCTTGGTTCACTCTACTTCCCTGTAAGCTAACCACCCTCCCCTCCTCCCTTTAATCATTGCTTGCAGAGGCAATAAAGTCATTGCTGCTTCAGTCATGCATTCGTTATTCATTCATCACACAAATAGGGAGATGACTACCAAGGTAGCCCAGGAGGGGTGGTGGAGGAGGGAAGAAAAATGCCACACAGCACTTTAAGCACAGCACTTTAAAAGTTTACAACTTTAAAATTTATTGAATGACAGCCTTCTTTTTTTTGGGCAATCCTCTGTGGTGGAGTGGCTGGTTGGCCGGAGGCCCCCCCACCGCGTTCTTGGGCGTCTGGGTGTGGAGGCTATGGAGTGTGGAGGCTATGGAGTGTGGAGGAGGGCGGTTGGTTACAGAGGGGCAGCAGTGGCAGTCTGTGCTCCAGCTGCCTTTGCTGCAGCTCAACCATACACTGGAGCATACTGGTTTGGTCCTGCAGCAGCCTCAGCATTGAATCCTGCCTCCTCTCATCACGCTGCCGCCACATTTGAGCTTCAGCCCTGTCTTCAGCCCGCCACTTACTCTCTTCAGCCCGCCACTTACTCTCTTCAGCCCGCCACCTCTCCTCCCGGTCATTTTGTGCTTTCCTGCACTCTGACATTATTTGCCTCCACGCATTCATCTGTGCTCTGTCAGTGTGGGAGGACAGCATGAGCTCGGAGAACATTTCATCGCGAGTGCGTTTTTTTTTTTCTTTCTAAGCTTCACTAGCCTCTGGGAAGGAGAAGATCCTGTGATCATTGAAACACATGCAGCTGGTGGAGGAAAAAAAAGGGACAGCAGTATTTAAAAAGACACATTTTATAAAACAGTGGCTACACTCTTTCAGGGTAAACCTTGCTGTTAACATTACATACATAGCACATGTGCTTTCGTTACAAGGTCGCATTTTGCCTCCTCCCACCGCGTGACTACCCCCTCAACCTTCCCCCCTCCCTGTGGCTAACAGCAGGGAACATTTCTGTTTAGCCACAGGCAAACAGCCCAGCAGGAATGGACTCCTCTGAGTGTCCCCTGAAGAAAAGCACTCTATTTCAACCAGGTGACCATGAATTATATCTCACTCTCCTGAGGATAACACAGAGAGATAAAGAACGGATTTTGGTTGAATGCCAGCAAACATACACTGCAATGCTTTGTTCTACAGTGATTCCCGAGTACATGTTACTGGCCTGGAGTGGTAAAGTGTCCTACCATGAAGGATGAAATAAGGCTGCCCTCCCCAGAAACCTTTTGCAAAGGCTTTAGGACTACATCTAGGAGAACCGCAAATGCCAGGGCAAAGTAATCCTTTCACATGCTTGCTTTTAAACCATGTATAGCATTTTAAAAGGTACACTCACCAGAGGTCCCTTCTCCGCCTGCTGGGTCCAGGAGGCAGCCTTGGGTGGGTTCGGGGGGTACTGGCTCCAGGTCTAGGGTGAGAAACAGTTCCTGGCTGTCGGGAAAACCGGTTTCTCCGCTTGCTTGCTGTGAGCTATCTACAACCTCCTCCTCATCATCATCTTCTTCGTCCCCAAAACCTACTTCCGTATTGCCTCCATCTCCATTGAAGGAGTCAAACAACGCGGCTGGGGTAGTGGTGGCTGAACCCCCTAAAATGGCATGCAGCTCATCATAGAAGCGGCATGTTTGGAGCTCTGACCCAGAGCGGCTGTTCGCCTCTCTGGTTTTCTGGTAGGCTTGCCTCAGCTCCTTCAGTTTCACGCGGCACTGCTTCGGGTCCCTGTTATGGCCTCTGTCCTTCATGCCCTAAAAGATTTTCACAAAGGTTTTGGCATTTCAAAAACTGGAACGGAGTTCTGATAGCACAGATTCCTCTCCCCATACAGCGATCAGATCCCGTACCTCCCGTTCGGTCCATGCTGGAGCTCTTTTGCGATTCTGGGACTCCATCATGGTCACCTGTGCTGAAGAGCTCTGCATGGTCACCTGCAGCTTGCCACGCTGGCCAAACAGGAAATGAGATTCAAAAGTTCGCGGTTCTTTTCCTGTCTACCTGGCCAGTGCATCTGAGTGAGTTGAGAGTGCTGTCCAGAGCGGTCAGAATGGAGCACTCTGGGATAGCTCCCGGAGGCCAATACCATCGAATTGTGTCCACAGTACCCCAAATTCGAGCCGGCAACGTCGATTTAAGCGCTAATCCACTTGTCAGGGGTGGAGTAAGGAAATCGATTTTAAGAGCCCTTTAAGTCGAAATAAAGGGCTTCATTGTGTGGACGGGTGCAGGTTTAAATCGATTTAACGCTGCTAAATTCGACCTAAAGTCCTAGTGTAGACCAGGGCTAGCACTAATAAGTAACAGTCGGCTTAATTAGTTCCAAGACTCGGGATTGCTTCTCAAAAACCAATTCTTCCTAGTTTTAGTCTTTGTCCAATCAGATTTTTTAGGAGTCTAAGAAGAAGGGAACAGTTGGCTGTTTTTTGTCCCTGGCTCCCACTGACTTTAGGGGCAGTTCTGTACAAATATCTGAAGGTAGAATTTGGTTTGTAAGCACATCAAAGTGATAGCTTAAGTTACATAGCTGAATAGGAATGGACTATCTGATTTCAGTTGATTCTTAAATGCTTGATACAGTCAACTAATTTAGTACTAATCTTGTGAACTGGCAAAGTGTGGGTAATGCACCTCTACCCTTGACGGCTGGTCTACTACAAGTTAACAGCCTACTACTGCTACCATTTAATAGCCTAGATAATTCTTTAATTCAAGTGGTGTAGGTCTGGGCTGCAGTGCTGAAGGTCCCAGGTTAGGACCCATGTGGAGAATCATTGCATTAAGCTTTGCTCCGACCCCCACTTGGTGACTTATCTGACACCTGAACTGAAAGAGTACCCTTGAGAGAGCAGATGGAAGATTTATCATGGGAAAAGGAGAAAAAGAGGCTTTAAAAATTAAATTCTAATTAAATACAAAGTCAAGTCTTGAGTAGTCATATTTGTGACAGGCACTAAGACAGTAACAAGAGACGTTGTGAGCGTGACTACTAGAAAGTCATGAAAATTAAATGTAGGCAGTTGCCAAGTGACAAATACAATGAGACTTTACTGTGCCTTTCAGTCCATCTCACTTTCACTGCCTTTGCTCCCTTTCTCTGTCTAGTGTTTTACTCCTTCTCCTTTCCCTTTGCTCTTCTCTCAATTCCACTTCCTTCTCTTCCCATTTGTCTTCCTTCCCCTTTCTGCCCCCTTCTCTCTATGGCCCCAGTCCTCTGTGGCTGCACAGAGTCCCACTGACATCAGTGGGACTGTGTGCCAGTGTAGTAGTCATGGACATCACAATGCTGGCTCAGGGTCTGTGTCTCCAACCTCTGCATCTTTCTCCCAGTTCTCCTTGGTTCTCTCCTCCCTTCTCTGTGGCACTGTGCAAAAGGTTATTTCAACCTCTCTCCCACCAGCCGTGATGTCTGACTCTCCAGTGGCAAGCATATGGCACATTACATTGGCCCGTGTTGCTACAACCCAACATCCTCCTCACTTATTTCCTTGTAGCTACCCACCACACTGATCTTGTGTTGCCAGCACTCATGATATTATCACATACCTCACTATATTTGGTGTTTTTCATAATGTCCCAACTCCTGGAGTCCACGGGTAAGGTGAGTGCCCAGAGGCGCCTTTACCTGCCAATGCCCGGTCGTGACTGTGGGTAGCATCACAGTAACTCTGCTTCAATTTATGCTCCCACCCCCAACAGCTGGTTGGTCGTGTGCCAAGCAGAGTCCTCTTATGACTCCAGCCAGGTCAGGAGTCTGATAGAGCAGGAGTCCAGTGACCCTAACAATGAGTCAACAATCTCAGACCCCTGCTGTGTCTTGACACTTTTGCTCCAAGACATTTTACTATTCCCTTTTTGGGGGGATGGTAGAGGAGCCCAGGCTGACCCACTCCTCTGTGTTCCAGCCCAGAGACCCAGCATTAAGTCACTGGGACCAGTTCCTCACATTCCTCTCTGTTTACTCACTCATCTCTCTTGTAGGCCTTTTCCAGACTCACATTCTCTGATTCTCCCTCTCTGGAAGTCCAATTTACTGGGATACTTCCCTCCACTATACTGCTAAAGATTACATCTTGGTAGTCTCTCAAGTAGCCACACTCTCCTCTGATCTGCAGCCTTCCTATCCCCCAGGTGTTGCTGACCCAGCAATTAGCTCCAGCTGAGGAACTATCTCACCTACCTGTTAACCCCTTAGTGGCCGTAATAGAATGGGGTATAGACACCTTGTGACAATTAGAAGCTTTAAAAAATAAGTTTCTAACACTCATGATTGTGGGAGAAAGCTGGAAACCAGAAACCTTAAAGGCTCAAACACCAGCTGGCAAATAAGAACTCAACATATATTTCAGAGTAGCAGCCATGAGTACTCCTTTTCTCTTTCAACATATATTATTTTTATAAAATCTCATGATTTCGAAGTCTTTCTCACAATTTTGGGGGGATTAGCAATACTGCTTCAAGTTTTTCAGTTCCTTTCCTGATCAGGAGACTGCATACATATCCCACTTTGGACCCTGTATCAGTAACTGTAAAATGCTACTATTCTGATTTGGTAGCATTTTACACCAGTCAGCATTCTTTGTGAACAGACTACATAAAAGTGCAAGGCAATGCAGAATCAGGTTCTTTGCATGCACACTAAGGGTCTGATGATGCAGTTCTTACTCAGGCAAAATTCCCATTGAAGCAAATGGGAGTTTTGGTTCAGTAAGGCCTGTGGGACAGGCTCAAAGGGGATGTGACTTCCCTCCCTCTCTTTATGGCTAGTTGGGAGGAAGGTTCAAAAACTCTCTGTTGTAACATGGAGCCACAGTATAGAAATGGTTGCAAATCCCTGCCCTAGGGTTTGACCATGACTAGCTGGCACAATGCTGAACATGACCTGTCACTAGTGACATTATCGCTAACTCGACTAGTCACAATCATGTTGTAACACAATGACATTAGTAGTGATCACAAGGCCTCAGCCTCTCTAGCTTTGTGTTTAGAAGTCATGAATCAAAGCTGGCAGAATGAAAGGTCCCTTTACCCATGTGCTCCCTGTTGCCATACTCAAAGTATTGCCATCCTTTTCATGAAGGACATAGGGTCTGTTTACATAGGGTGCTACTCCTGCTTAAAAAAAAGAACAGAAGAGAAGCTCAGCTGAATCACCAAGGATTGTGCTGAAGATCTGGAAATAAACCTATAGTACTTAACCAAGAATTTGCTATCTTCAATTGACAGAAAAGAAAACTGTTCCCTCTGAGAGAATCAGAGTTGAGAGGAACAAGATTAGTCCATTGTAACAACATGAATTTATTCACCAGAAGTTTAAAAAAAAGCAAAAAAAAAAGCACCAAACGCTCACTGTTAGATCTTGTATTTTTTCCTTCTTCATCCAACATGCAGATTGCATTTAATGAATTCTGGTTTATATATCCACACTTAAGAATTCCTTTAGGGTTGTAATCTCCCCAAAAGTAGGGGTAAATCCAAGGAGTAATGTTGAATAAGTCTACTTTGTTTATGCATGAAACAGTGTCAGCTCTTAGAGAACACTTAATATATACAAGATCTTAAACGAAGGTTCTCTAATAGCACTGGAAATATGGTTCCCATGGTTCCATCCATATATGGGACTGAAGCATCTTTGAAACGGTTGGTTGTGGATCTTATTCCTAATGCAATTCTGCCTGAAGCACTGGACACATGATTTTATAATTTAACAACCCGGAGAAAGAAGAGAAGGAAATAAATGAATTTAAATAACTAAACTTCCAGAATCCTAATATAATGCTTATTTGACTAGGTGGCACTTAGCCAGTGTATGTAAGGGGCATGGGGTTGTGGGTTGAGGTGCTGCTGACCTGGTTTATAGTATCCTCTGTTTGGTGTCAACTGTATCTGGTGTAAGGCATTCATGATGTCAAAGCAGTGCCTCTAGCTCTCCTGAGGATGTGCATACAGAGGGTGTCACTCTGCCTTCTAGACCAATGTCAATAAGTAATATCCCCAGTGCTCTAAAAGAGCTAAGGAGCCAGTCAGGATATAATCTGTATTACAAAAATACCTACAGGCAAGACACTAAGGGGGGGACACTGTTGGGGATGGAGAAAAGATCAATATTTAATAAAGCAAACAACAAAACAATCAGTGTGCCAGTGCTCCCTTCCCACATTCCCTCAGGCCTCAGAATATGACCTTACTGGTCTTACTAGAGCAGGGGTGGGCAAACTTTTTGGTTTGAGGGCCACATCTGGGTGGGGAAATTGCGTGCAGGGCCAGGGCAGGGGGTTGGGGTGCAGGAGGGAGTGGGGGGTGTGGAGGAGGTGTGAAGAGCAGGAAGGGGCTCAGGGCAAGGGGTTGGGGCAGAGGAGGGGTGCGCAGTGTATGAGGGGGCTCAGGGCAGGGGGTTGGGGTGCGGCAGGGGGCTCAGGGCAGGGAGCTGGGGTGCAGGAGGGGTTCGGGCTCCAGCCTGGTGCCACTTAACCTGGAGCGGCTCCGGGGTGGCAGCAGCACGCTCCGGGGCCGGGGCCAGGGCAGGCTGCCTGCCTGCCTGCCCGCCTGCCCGCCCTAGCCTCGGCCCCACGCCGCTCCCAGAAGCGGCCGGCATCACGTCCCTGCAGCCCCTGTGGGAGAGGGGGGGCAGAGAGCTCCGCGCGCTGCTCTTGCCTGTGGTACCTCCCCCGAAGCTCCCATTGGCCGTGGACCAGAATTTTAGGGTTTCGGCCCCCTTACAAGTCAGCATATTTATCCCAGCAGACCTGACCTTAGTGCAATACCTGCAGTTCTGCTCTCTCCCAAGGGCTCTGACAGTGTATACCAGCGACGAGCCAGCTTTCACGAAGCACAGTACATTTATTTAGGGCACAAGTATCATAGAGAAAACATAAACCAATAAAGAATCTACACTCATGCTAAGCTTACCAGGTGTCACCCTTCTTCCACATGAAGGTAGGTTCCAGTCTTTCAAACCCTTGCAGCTGGGTGTTGCCCTCTTGATTACAGTTTCATGTCAGTTTGAAGATCAAATGAGGGACTTTCGGTCAGTTCAGGGTGGCCCTTTATACCAAAAGCCCTTTCTTTGTCTTCTGGGCCTCTTGACCCTGGTCTGAACAGTATAGGCAACTCCCCCAGGGGGATGGTACTACTCTGGAGCAGTTTACCTATCCCAAGATTTGGAGTAATTATCCCCCACTATCTGATTTTATTTCCTGAAGGAAGCTGGGTAACCCTCTCCCATAGAGCTAGAATACAATCCCTAGCTCACAAATATACCTATCACATTTATAGATACAAAGTTTTGATGAATATTCCCTTTGCCCATAGCCTCTGGCACATCTCAATATAATAGTATTTTGAAATTTCCACACTTCCAAGGTCTCATGTCTGCCACACGAAGATACTGTTGCACCAGTCCAGCCCAGACTTGTTGGAGGTGGGTCCCATGAGGTAGAGAGGGGCCCCTGGGAATTCCTTTTTCAGGTGAGTGAGGATTCTGACCCCTTTGTGGCCCAGCCTGCCTGAAGAGGTCTGCAACTTCTCTGTAAGCCATTCTGTCTCCTGTTGGGTGACCTCCAATCAACTGAATCCTTAACCCTACCAATGGGCCCATAGTTCATTTACCCAAAAGATCCTTCTTATCTCTGCTCCTCTAAAGCCTTGTAAAAGACTATTGCACGCTTCAGGGGCATGATCAAAACACAGTTATGTCCCATCTACACTGTGGTGTAGTCAGCAATCCATCCTGTGACTTTTAATTCTGGAGAGAACCTATGTATTAGCACTAGGCAGCACAGTCTGTAATAGTAAGTCCTGGCGATAGAGAACCAAGGAGAACTACAGGGTCTGACTATGTCCAGTAGCCAGAATAAAAGAATCCTTTTATATTCATAAAAACAAATGAGGAGTCCAGTGGCACCTTAAAGACTAAAAGATATATTTGGTCATAAGCTTTCGTGAGTAAAAAACCCACTTCTTTAGATGCAGGTGCCACCGAACTCTTCGTTGTTTTTATATTCATGACAATACTCTCTGCTGCACTATCAGGGGCACTATTTGTAGAGCAGACAGGCCACAAGTATGATGCATCAGAGAAAGCACTTGAGGGTGGCAGAGGAGTACAGGGTGGTCAAGGACACAATAAGAGAGCTAAAGCCATGAAGTGAAGATCACCAGTCCAATCATGAGCAAATCATCAAAAACCTGGATACCTGAGATCATTCTTGTTTGAATTAATGTTTTCTTGCCACACAATAAATGATATTTATTTTCCATTCAGTGGTATGAGGCATCCAGAATCTTGCAAGAAATTCCAAAAACTTCATCCAATCCAAACCATTTGAGTTTGCCCATCTGTAAACAGGATAAACTAGTATAATTACATCCTGTATGGGATGTCATTGAGGCCAAGCCACACTGCAGAGAAGATAATTAGCAGATAAAGTCAGTTACAAAGGGTGTTATCGCAAGGTAATGGTCTCTTGGTGCTACAGGAATACCCTTATCGAGAATAATTTGAAGGCAAAGTTATGCATTTATTTTCGAAGCTGGAGACACTGATCTCATGCCAATAGTTTATTATAGTAATGTTACCTCTGTTATACAAAATGATTCATATAGCAGGTATCATTTGCTATGAGTAACATTTGTGGAATAGCACGACAGTTTCATCTAGAAATGTGGAAATTTAATTACTGACTTCAGATATGACTTGTTTTCTTTAAATTCAGCCAAATAGAAACCAACCTAAAGTACTGTTTGTTGTTGGTTAAACTGGGTGAATTTGATCCTTATGAAAGCGATAGGCTAGCAACACTGGTTAGAAGCAAAGATAATTGTATGCAAATACTATGATAGCCTCCCTTATGAGAGCTCTTCCAGTGTTCTGAATTAGCACTGTGCTCTAAGAATATAAGAAGAGCCAATGCTCCATCTAGCTCAGGATCCTGTCTTCTGACAGTGGCCAGTGCCAGATGCTTCAGAGAGAATGAATAGTGCAATTATCAATTGATCCATTTCCTGTTGTCCTGTCCCAGCTTCTGGCAGTGAGAGATTTAGGGACACCTGGAACATGGGGTTGCATCCCTGCCCATCATGATTAATAGCCACCGCTGGACCTATCCTCCATGAACGTATCTAATTCTTTTTTTGAATCCAGTCATAATTTTGGTCATCAAGGGGTTCCATAGGTTGACTCTATGTTGTGTGAAGAAGTGTTTGTGTTTGTTTTAAACCTACTGCCTATTAATTTCATTGGGTGACGGTTGGTTCTTGTGTTATATGAAGAGCAAAATAACACTTTCTTATTCACTTTCTCCACACCATCACCAGTCATGATTTTATAGACCTCTGTCATATCCCCCCTTAGTCGTCTCTTTTCTAAGATGAACAGTCCCAGACTTTTTTAATCTCTCCTCATATGGAAGTTGTGCCACACTCCTAATCATTTTTTTGCCCTTCTCTGTACCTTTTCCAGTGCTGATATAGCTTTGTTGATGTGCGGCAACCAGAACTGTATGCAGTATTCAAGGTGTGGGTGTACCAGGGATTTATATAGAGGCATTATGATATTTTCTGTCTCATTATCTATCCCTTTCCTAATGGTTCCTAACATTCTCTGAGCTTCTTTGACTGCTGCTGCACATTGAGCAGATGTGTTCAGAGAACAATGAGTCCCAGAGCTCTTTTTTGAGTGGTAACAGCTAATTTAGACCCCCATCATTTTGTATGTATCATAGGGATTATGTTTTTCAGTGTGTATTACTTTGCACTTATCAACATTGAATTTCATGTGGCATTTTGTCACCCAGTTTTTTGAGATTCCTTTGTAACTCTTCGTAGTCTGCTTTGGACTTAACTATCCTGAGTAATTGTGTATGGTCTGCAAACTTTGCCACCTCACTCCATTCCTCTTTTTCCAGATCACTGATGAATATGTTGTACAGCACAGGACCCACCCACAACCACAATCCCAGAAGTGAGTCAAAAGAGCAGCATAACCAACCATGTGTAGAATTATAGCCCCCTTCCTGATTGATTCTCAGAATCTGCAATGGCCGTATTACCTCTACTACCTCCCACATGAAGGAACAATTAGGTCTGATCTACACTTAAAATTTAGGTCAACATAGCAAAAAATCCACTGCCCAGTAGCTATCCTGACGTAACTCCCACTGTAGATGCAGCTAGGTAGATGGAAGAATGCTTCTGTTGACCTAGCTACCTTTGCTCAGGGATGTGGTGTTCCTACAATGATAGAAAAACCCTTTCTGTTACTGTAGGCTGCATCAGCACTATGGGGTTATGGCAGAATAGGTCCAGTGCTATAGTCCCTGTAGTGTAGAAATGGCCTTAATTAGCCCTTTAAGCCTTCTCAGGAGGATACAATTTTTGCTCCTTACATTTAAATATCAAATTTCCTCCCATTTCAAATAATTTTGTAGATGATTAAATCTTATATAATTTACGTTTCATCGTCTATGCTGCTTATTTATCATTTGTGCTTCACTCAGCCTGGGCAAGAAAATAGATTCATCAGTTGAACGTCCTGGTTCTCTACACAAGCACAATGCTGTAATGTTTGTTTCATAAACACTTTTTGTTCCAGATAGTTGTCCTTCATCCCCCATTACCAATGGAATGATATAGGGAAAATACCACGAGGAGCATGACATTTTCATCTCTGGCTTCCGTTTAGGGATGTGGAGGGCAAAACTTCGCAATACAAATGTGCAGAAATGTGTAGAAACTTTGGGTCCAGTTCTGCTCCCATTAAAGGCAAGGGCACAATTCCCATTGATTTCAAAGGCAGCAAGATTTCTGGTACCCTATTTCCAAAGTGGCCATTTGAGAGACAATCATATTTTAAAATGAAATTGTGTTCAGTGGTTTCAGGATTACGATTGTTTTCTGTTGAAATTCTTAAAAGTAACATACACTGAACTATTTGGTAATTAATTCAAGTCTTTTACACCAACGTTTGATTGCTGGAAAAATAAAATTAAATGAAAATCCACCTCTACTTTGTAGTTTAGTAATATAGAGAACACAAAGCAATTACAGAAGCCCCAAAATAGTAAATGCACCATTTATTATAAACTCCTGTAGTGCTGTTAGCACCTGGAACATTAATAGTAAGTGACATTTTATTGCTAATTGTAACCTACATATTCACAGATTTTAACTTTTCTTTTAAGCAATTAATATAATTACAGAGAAATCACCTTTTAAAAACACATTCTTTATTGTACCAGAAACATTATTACAGTAGTAGAACAGGTAATAATGAAATTATGAAGTCCTTAGCTCTTTAAATTTACTTTTTCAGGTTCATTCCAAGAATATGAATAGCATATTAAATATAGATTATAAAATACTGATTCCCCCAAACAAAATTCACTGTGATATGTTTAGAAACACCTGAAACCTGTCATTCTGCCCCAGTACCATTGGAACCTCAATTAAAAGAAAAATGTCCAGGATACAGACAACAAACAAAAGAAAAATAATTCTGAATGCATTCAATGGATACAAGGGGATGAGATCCTCCACCCATCTCCATCCTGCTCCCTCAAAATCTCCACCTAAAAACTTTTGGGGCAGGATCAGACACAGAGTACAGATTTTGGGTGAATTTATATAATCCAGTAATATGAGAATTGTATCAATTGTGTGTTTTGAACTAGGTCAAGATTAAAGACAGCATCTGGTTTTTGTTCACTTTTAATGGTGCTAAGTCTGTTGAACAGAAACATGCTCACTGACAATCACAGACTGAAGAACATATTTCTCACTGCATCACCTGTGCCTGTGCTCAGCATATAACAACAGTAAAGAATTAGTAAATTCAGAGGCACTTTTTAAAAACAGCTAGTCCCTTGGCTGACCTGTACACAGGGCTAAATTGTTTCTTCTAACTAAATCTATAAATGTGTCGGTAGAATGTTTTAATGTTGCAGTTTTACATTTACAGAACATGTTCTTAAAGAATACGTTCTGGTTTGGTTGATATTACGTGTGCGTACAGTTCATCTCTCTCTCTCTCTCTTCCACCCGCCCCACACCCTCCTCACACACACACACACACACACACAAAGGCAAACATTAAAAAAAGTTCCAATTTAAACCTTTTAGAAACGATTGCTGCATAAACAAAACATGAGTGCACACAGCAATTTCATGTTCTAAATCCACCCACTCACTTGTTCTCTGCGATTCAAGAACGGAGCCGCATGGGCAGATTCACAAGGTTTGAGTTACAGACATCTGTTCTGAAATAATACTCAGCATGTTAAGGTTTGGTTCATTAAGCAATTTGTTCAACAGAGAAAAAAGATCTTTTAAAAATTGTTTTATTTTACCTTTAAATAATTACAACAGACACAGCACTATAAAAACATGTGACACAACTTGAAGGGGTAGCCATATGTGGATGAGTGTAAAAGACGATTTATTTTAAAAAGTATGATCCTAATGCTCTTTCTGTATCAAACCAAAATGAATGCAAATAAAGGAACAGAGGAATGACCATATTAGATCAGGCTTATGGTCCATCTAGTCTAGCATACTGTCTCCTACAAGGGCCAGTACCAGATGCTTCTGAAGGAGCAGAAACCAAATAGCAGGCAGATGTGGGATAATCTGTCCCCATGAATGTCTTGTCCTAATCCCTAATAAAGACTGGTTTAAGGTCCAAGATTTCTGTCCTTTCTAAAATGTTTTGTTTGCATTAACTGCTCTAACTGTAGATATTCTTGTTATCCACCTATAAACATCCAATCCTGCTTTGAAACTTACTACATTTGTGGCCTCAATGAATTCATGTGATACTGAGTTCCACAGTCTAATTACAAATATTGCCTTTTATCAGGTTTGAACTTGCCACTTTTCAATTTCATTCAGTGTCTCCTTATTCTTTTTGTAACTGATGGAGAACAGAAGATTCTGATCTCTCTTCTATCATTCATTATGTTATATACTTTTATCATGTTGCCTCTTATTTGTCTCCTTTCCAAGGTAAACAATCCCAATTTTTTCAATTTCTCTGAGGCTAAAATCTTGAAAAGAACAGAGGAAGGACAAAGACTAGTTTTCATTTCAGAGGCTTGCCTCAGGAAATGTCCCAATTTACTCTCAAACATTACTGGTGGATGCAAAGCATAGTCTCAGCTTGAGCAGAATGTGTTTTTCTCAGCCTTCACAGTGGCATAGGTTGTTATCCCTGTGCTCTGATCCTTTCCTTGGCTCCCATGCTAATACTGTTGTCAGTTCAAGGACTTGGTCCCAATCTACAAATCCACCAAGTCTCTCCAGTGACCATATCTCCATCCATGACCTACCTACACTGCTCTTCTCCTCTGGGACAATGCACTTCACAAAACCTAGGATGAAATGTGTGAGAGCAGATAAAGCATTCTTAGTAAGGGAAGGTGGAAGCGCCTGTCATGCAGACTTAATTCATCTGGCAAGTACTTAGATACTTTATTGATGGATGCTATCGTAAACTCTAAGATAAATAAACATGATGCAAGTCCCAAAGTAATATACAGTATGAGCTTACTCCTACTCACTTCAATGGGAGCAGGATTGGGCAAATATTTCTAGACTAGATAAATTTGAACTATAATTCGTGGCCCTAGGCAGAATTTCACTCCAAGACGGTATGCTTTATTTCTTCACTCTCATTCTACATTTTAAATTTCTTCTCACCTCCTAATTTGTCACTAGCAAATACAAATGAGTGATCAAAACAACACACTTGTAAATCATTTCCCCCAAAAGTTTCTTTGAAATAACTGAAGTTGCCAATGAGTGTCTCCTCTCTATTGTAAGAAAAAGTCATATCTGGACAAGATCCAGTTTCATTTCATGATACAGCTTTGAAAACTACAATTTCAAAGCCATCTCTATAATATTTAGAAAATACAGTTCCCTAGTTGTTCAGATTACACATCAGCTTTGGTCACTTTACCTAATGCAAAGTCAAAACATTGCAACCTGTGGAGTTATCACATGCTCATTCTACTATGGGGTAAGAAATTACTCTCTGGGGACCACTCCCCCAGCCGCCTTACAGCATGCATGGGCAGGAGCTGTGGTCTCATAGATCCATGTCCGCATATAGCTCAAAATCCTCCTGCCAACGGTGAAGGTGAGTTCAGTGTGCAGAGGGCTTTCTATGCTAACAGAATCAGTGTTATATTGCAGAGCAAATCCCTGTAGGTGGGAGGGGGGTGGTGCCATGAACCTGCACCATTCCTGCCATCATACCCAAAATTATGGCGCCACAAACACAGTGAAAGGGCTTCCATAGAGATCAACTGATGGGTGTGTGGAGGAATCGGATCATTTGCATCTCTTCTGGTAAATGGGTCTCACTGTCTCCTAATCCATCTCCTATGGAATTATTTCTCTCCCAGCTTAAGTTAGACAAGTTTTTCATATGATTGCTAGACAACAAATGGTGATCAGATGTTTTATGGATTTTTATAACGAACGTCTCCATAAAGAATTTTCAGACAACCATAAATTGTGTTACTGGATGGCTCCCAAGACTAATTATTGGATAGAGAGCCTTTCACCTGTAGGAAATCATAGTGAATCTGATCCAGGTCAGTAAGTTATCAGTGATCTTTGACTGTATAATACGAGTTTAGTGGGGTTAGTTTAGTCTCAACTATGCAAGTCAACAAAAACACAGTCACATTTGGCATCCTTGTTGTTAGTCTCAGAGAGGACAGGAGAACTTGTGGCACCTTTGAGACTAACAAATTTACTTGAGCATAAGCTTTTGTGAGCTACAGCTCACTTCATCGGATGCATTCAGTGGAAAATACAGTGGGAAGATTTATATACATAGAGAACATGAAACAGTGGGTGTTACCATACACACTGTAACCAGAGTGATCACTTAAGGTGAGCTATTACCAGCAGGACACAAATCAGACGTCAAGAATTATAACATTCAAAAACCAGTTGGAGAACACTTCAATCTCTCTGGTCACTCGATTACAGACCTAAAAGTGGCAATACTTCAACAAAAAAACTTCAAAAACAGACTCCAAGGAGAGACTGCTGAATTGGAATTAATTTGCAAACTGGATACAATTAACTTAGGCTTGAATAGAGACTGGGAGTGGATGGCTCATTACACAAAGTAAAACTATTTCCCCATATTTATCTCCTCCCCCCACTGTTCCTCAGACATTCTTGTCAACTGCTGGAAATGGAACCACTACAAAAGTTTCCGACCCCCCTCCCCACCCCCCACTCTCCTGCTGGTAATAACTCACCTTAAGTGATCACTCTGGTTACAGTGTGTATGGTAACACCCATTGTTTCATGTTCTCTATGTATATAAATCTCCCCACTGTATTTTCCACTGAATGCATCCGATGAAGTGAGCTGTAGCTCACGAAAGCTTATGCTCAAATAAATTTGTTAGTCTCAAAGGTGCCACAAGTCCTCCTTTTCTTTTTGCGAATACAGGCTAACATGGCTACTACTCTGAAACCTGTCAGAGAGGACAAGGACTGAGGCCCAGACCCTCAAAAGATATTTAAGTGCCTCACAGCCATTGAAATCAATGGAAGTTGGGTACCTCTGAGTACTTTTTAGATTCTGGACCAGAATGCCTGATCTATAGCCCATCCATGTTAGTGGAAAGACTCCCATTGACTTCAATGGACTTTGGATCAACACCTAAATGGATCTGGAGGCTGAATTACCCTGTCAGCCTTAGAAGGCCTCTATATCAGGGCTGAGGCATGCTGTTTGGTAGTATGGGGAAGCTTGTACAGCTGTTAACTACGCCGTACCCACTCTGTGAATAAACAGAGCACTTCATATTTGAGGGCTGTCACAGCTTTCAGGAGGATTTAATTCACTCAAAAGAGAGAAATCTCATGATGCTCACCTGGTCATCTTCTCAAGAAAGTAGGGTTGTCAAGTGATTAAAAAAATTAATCACGATTAATAGCATGATTAAAAAACTAATCATGATTAATTGCTGTCATAAACATAGAGATAAGGGTCACATAAAATCCCTCCGGGACAGCTGTACTGAATCATTTTACCTGTAAGGTGTTAAGAAGCTCAAATAACCTAGCTGGCACCTGACCAGAAAGACCAATGAGGAAAGAAGACACTTTCAAATCTGGGGGGGGGGGAGGATGATTTGTGTGTGGCTCTCTTTGTTTGTTCCCTCTCTGGATGGAGAGAGAAGCCAAGCAGGGACAACATCTCCTAAAAATATACCTGGAATAATCCATCTAAGAATTACAAAAATTGTAAGTGAGGCAAGGAAATGCATCAGGTTATCTTTTGTTTTAGCTTGTGAATTTTCCCTATGCTAAGAGGTAGTTTTATTCCTGTTTTTGTAACTGTGAAGCTGAGTCCAGAGGGGAGTCCTCTGTGTTTTAAATCTTTTTATTACCCTGTAAAGTTACCTTCCATCCTGATTTTGCAGGTGTGATTCTTTTACTTTATTATAAAGTTCTTCTTTTAAAAAGGAAAGGAATACTTGTAGCACCTACCAATTTATTTGAGCATCCGATGAAGTGAGCTGTAGCTCATGAAAGCTTATGCTCAGATAAATTGGCTAGTCTCTAAGGTGCCACAAGTACTCCTTTTCTTTCTGCGAATACAGACTAACATGACAGCTACTCTGAAATTTATCATGAAAGTTGAACTTACAAATGCAGTATTATGTACAAAAAAACAACTGCATTCAAAAACAAAACAATGTGAAACTTTAGAGCCCATAAGTCTACTCAGTCCTACTTCTTGTTCAGCCAATCGCTCAGACAAACAAACTTGTTTTACATTTACAAGAGATAATGCTGTCTCTTCTTGTTCACAATGTCACCTGAAAGTGAGAACAGGTCTTCTCATAGCACTATTGTAGCTGGCATCATAAGGTATTTACATGCCAGATCCATTTAAAATTCATATGTCCCTTCATGCTTCAACCACCATTCCAGAAGACATGCGTCAATGCTGACGACGAGTTCTGCTTGATAACAATCCAATACTGTGCGGACTGACACATTCATTTTCATCATTTGAGTCAGATGCCACCAGCAGAAAGCTGATTTTCTTTTTTGGTGATTTGGGTTCTGTTGTTTCCGCATCAGAGTGTTGCTCTTTTAAGACTTCTGAAAGCATGCTCCACACCTCATCCCGCTCAGATTTTGGATGGCACTTCAAATTCTTAAACCTTGGGTCGAGTGCTGTAGCTATCTTTAGAAATCTCACATTGGTACCTTCTTTGCATTTTGTCAAATCTGCAGCGAAAGTGTTCTTAAGATGAACATGTGCTGAGTCATCATCCAAGACTACTATAACATGAAATATATGGCAGAATGCAGGTAAAATAGAGCCAGAGACATACAATTTTCCCCCAAGGCGTTCAGTCACAAATTTAATTAACACTTTTTTTTTTTAAAATGAGCATCATCAGCATGGAAGCATGTCCTCTGGAATGGTGGCCAAAGCATGAAGGGGCATATGAATGTTTAGCATACGTGGCATGTAAATACCTTGCAACACGGGCTACAAAAGTGCCATGTGAAGGCTTGTTCTCACTTTCTGGTGACATTGTAAATAAGAAGCGGGTAGCATTATCTCCCATAAATGTAAACAAACTTGTTTGCCTTAGCAATTGGCTGAACAAGGAGGAGGACTGAGTGGACTTGTAGGCTCTAAAGTTTTGCATTGTTTGGGTTTTGAGTGCAGTTATGTAACAAAAACCAAAATCTACATTTGTAAGTTGCACCTTCACAATAAAGAGATTACACTACAGTATTATATGAGGTGAACTGAAAAATACTGTTTCTTTTATCATTTTTACAGTGCAAATATTTGTAATAAAAATAATATAACGTGAGCAGTGTACACTTTGTATTCGGTATTGTAATTGAAATCAATATATTTAAATATGTAGAAAAACGTCCAAAAATATTCAGTAAATTTCAGTTGGTATTCTATTGTTTAACAATACAACCAAAACTTCGATTAAGTGTTTCATTTTTTTAATCGTGATTCATTTTTTTTTAGTTAATCGCGTGAGTTAACTGCGATTAATTGACAGCCCTACAAGAAATGAAATCTTCACAAAACAAACAGTAGTGTAGATTTCATTTCCACTAAAAAGATGAGAGGAGAGGTGGGGTGAGGCAGGAATTGTTTGGTAAATAAGAAAGCAAGCACATATTAAACTGCAGGAAACAACACTGTTTGCATTTCCACTTGATTTCCAAGTTTCTGGCAGGGAATTATATAATATTTATTCAGTATCATTAACAAAAGTAGCAAGAGACCAGCAGACCAGATGTCCATAATTACCACAAAAAGAAAAGGAGTACTTGTGGCACCTTAGAGACTAACCAATTTATTTGAGCATAAGCTTTCGTGAGCTGTAGCTTATGCTCAAATAAATTGGTTAGTCTCTAAGGTGCCACAAGTACTCCTTTTCTTTTTGCAAATACAGCCTAACACGGCTATAATTACCACAGCATTTGTTACCTGACAACAATCTAGATGCCAATATTACAGAGCACTCGTGTGGGAGGGAACAACTGTAGCAGAGCAATAAAAAATGAAAAGTCGAGAAGAGCCGATAATGACCGAACAGGGCCCCCGAGGCCTCATTATGCACATGCAGAGAGACACACCCGCAGGTCATTAATCTCCTGGATCCACAGGTAAAACCCGCTGAGAAGCTCCGAAGACTCACGGACGCTCAGTGGAAGGGGCTTCCCCGCCTGCACCCTCGTTCGGGGAGCGCCGCCTCCCCGCTCCGTTAGCTCCTTTCAGCCCCCCAGACGCCCCTCCCTTGGGGCCTCGCCCTGTCGCCCCGCCCGGGCCCCCGCCCCGCTGCAGCCGCCCCACGAGGCCGGCCAGCCTCCCTCAGCGGTCGTGCCCGGCCTACCCGTCCCACCGCGTCTCTGCCCCGGCAGGCTGCGCAGACGTGCCACAGAAAGCGTCCCCAGCTAGCAACAGTTGTTATGCAGGAGGCGGGGTTTCAACAGCTCTCGGCCGCGGATTGGGTGGCTCTTGGGCCTTTCCCCAGAGGCGGAGCGGCGGGGGCCTAAATTCCTGCATCGGGGGCCGAGTGCGCAGGCGTATTAGGCTGCCTTACTGCTGCCTGATTAGAAACTGTCGCCCGCTCTTCGTGCTCGCTACAGAACCCGGGGGCAGTTCGCGCTCCCGCAATCCACGGAGGACCCGCGTTTATCACTCAAGCCTCGTAGGCAGCGCTTTGGGCTGGTTTCCGAGTGTGTTCCACAGGCATTCGGCGTAGCGCTCTACAAAACTGCCTCCCGCCGCCGGGGCCCGACAGGCTGGGGAAGCCACGGGGGGAGGGGAGGAGAGGAAGGTCCTGTCTCGGAGCGTGTCGCGGCCGGCCGGGTGCCTGCGGGGGAGCAGCGCGGAGAGCCCGGCGCCATGTATTATAAATTCAGCGGCTTCAGCCAGAGGCTGGTCGGGGCGGTGGCGGCCGCCGCCTATGCCCCCCAGGTGAGCGCGTGGCCGGCGCCACACGGTCTCTGACCTTCACCGTCCTCCCCGCGCCGCTCCCGGCGGGGCTTGGAGCGGGACAGTCCGCTGGGCGCGGCACGCCGGGTCGGCTGCAGGCCAGCGGGGCGCGGTGACCTTCACGCGACGGGCGGGCTCTGGGCTGCCGTCGTGGGGAAGGAAGCCTCCGCGTGGCTTGTGGGCCGGCTGCCTCGCGCCCGCTGGGTGACCTTCCCGCGCGGCCGGAGTCCCTGCCGCGGCCACCTTCGCGGCTGTCGGGTCAGGGCTCGGGAAGAGGCCACGGCGCCGTTTGACTGCGGGCAGATCTGAACGTGGCGTCTGAGCCCATCTGTAGGGGGATGGGGTGTGTGCCCTGGCCTCGCGGGGCTTGGGCCGCCCTGCGTGGCGGGAAGTGATGCCCTCAGGGTGCTCTCCGCGGGTCCGGTTCCTGACGCTGCCACTGCCCTGCTGCGCGACCTTGGGCAAGTCACCTCATCCCTCCTGCTTCCCTTTATTACCCACCTGTAAAATGGGGCTGGTTTGTCTCTCAAGCGGAGGAGGGTCTCAGACCTTGTTTGCATTGGAAAAATAACACTGCTTCAGCAACTAACTCTCAATTATCTGTTCGCCAAACTGGCGCCTACCACGGTTTGTCCCTAAATGTAGACCAAAAAACGCCATGGACAATACCAGTTCAGCGGGAGCCATGGGTCGTCTTTGTGTGTACAATCAAATAAGCAGTATTGAAAGCCCTGGCTGGGATGATTTAGTTGGGGTTGGCCCTGCTTTGAGCAGGGGGTTGGACTAGATGACCTCCTGAGGTCCTTTCCAACCCTAGTCTTCTATGACAACTGACTACTGAGATAATGCTACTTCCAAGTGCAGACGAAGCCTTAGTTAAACAAAGTATGCATATTCACTAGCTTCCCGTCTTCAAACCCAATGCCATAATTTCTCAGCTTCAAGCATCCAAAGCTTTTTATTAACAGTGAAGAGCTCTGTTTTCAGATAAAAATCAGTTAAAAGCAAAGGTTGAATTGACATCCATGAATGCTTACCTTTCCCTTGGTTGGGATCCAGTAAATTCAAAGTAAGATCAAAGGTCTAGGTTGAAAACCTGAGACATTAGTCCATCTCTTCCTTGTTCCCTCAGCTTTGGAAGACTAATCCATATGCTAATGTCACTTGAAGTGTCATTTTTGTTGTTAAACCTTACTCTTTTCCTTAATTTACACTGTATCGGTGGCATATTGTATTCAAATTTGCATATACAGTCAAACATGAATAAACAGGGTATGAAAAACTCACTCATCCTGGGCAAGCAGAAATATTTCCTGTAAGTGTTCTCAACTTCTGCAAAACTTGTGTGGGGAGGTTTTTCTAAGAATACTACTTGTGCTTATATAAAGAAAAACTTCCCAATTATGAGCTGAGCATAAATTGATGCACAGTGGATTGATTTACATCAAAGCTATTTAAATCTCTGATTTTAATCATGATTTAACTCAGCAGACAGGAAGCATTGATTTAAATAATCCATTTTAATTGTTTTGCACTTGTACTTTAGTTATTTTCCTAAAGAGAGAGAGAGTCTCACTGGTTGGTAACAATTAAAATGTTTGCTTTCCTGCTATATTTAGCCTTTAAGCTAAACTTGGTGCTTCTTGCTAACAAGGAGGATGCACTGTATCTGCATTTATTTAAGTAATTATATAGCTTACCTGTTTACTGGATGGTTTTTTTATTATTATTATTTTACTTGCAATTTGTGTCAAGCTGTATTTGGATGGAAATTCAATTAAATGCACAAAACAGCATTTTAAACAATTAAATAAAACTACCTTAAATATTCTGGATATATAAGAAAAATATAATTTTTTTGCTTTTAAAACTGATTTTTCAAACAAAGGAGGTATCTCTAGTTAGTGAATTGAACTGATGCTATTTAATCATGTGTGCTTCAAGATTTTACAACTAGTAGATATTATCCTCTCACACCTAGCTTTTATTCATAGAATGGAAGAAGAAAACAAGCTTTCATGCTTAAACACCCTTTCATGCTTTTTCAATTCTCAGTTGCTTTCTTAATTCTCAATGAACTGGTCATTGAACTGAACTAGTTGAATAAGCTGAAGTGAAGAAAATATTCTTTACTGCTATCAAAAGCTGGTTTAGCACTTCAACAAACCCTGGTTCCAGTGACTTCCACCAGTCCAGTAGTTTGACTCTATTTAGACCTTGGGAGCAAACGTACTGCTTAATATTTTTTTGCATTTCATTTGAGTTGTTAGTAGATTATAATAGCTTTAGGCCTTAACGTAGGCTGTTTAAAATTTAATTTTAAATACATTTAATTTAAAGAAAAATTGATTTTTTTTTAAAAAATAATCTTTTATCCACTCTGCAGTGATCTCTTCCACCAGAAGAGATTTTCTATACTAGAAAGCCAGCTCTACACTAAAAGGAGCTTGCCAGTATAACTTGCCAGTATAAAACAAGTTCTTTTGCTGATGTTTATGCTAGTTTCCTGTATGAAACAAGCTACATGAGCAAAAGGACTCTTAGAATCTACACTAGGGCTTTTGCCAGCATAGCTCTGTTGGTTAAGGGTGTGACTCTTTTGCACACCTAACTGACATAACTTTTAAGTATAGACCAGACCTTATTCTGCAGACACTCACCACTCCCAGTGTTGCTCCACTGTTGTAGGCATGGTGTGTTTGCAGCTTGTCCCCTATTGAGCTAGCAAGAGAGGCCCCACGCAGGGCCATGTAAGTGTGCCACCTTCCATGCAAGAACATTAACTGATTTGATGTGTGTTGTGTGTGGCAGCACTAATTCGTTTATTTGTATGTGGTGGAAGGGAGGAGAGGTTGGGGTGGCATTAATTGGGGTCTCTAAGTTCAGCCAAGTTAGTTGGGTTTTAGGCCCAAGTCATGAGTAGTGCTTGACTACTAAGAAACCATTTAGAACAGGTCTTGCTTGGGAGAGTGTGTGGTGTGGAGCATTGTGCATTTAGTCCGGGGTAAGTGGTTGCTGGGTTAATTTTTAAAGCCCTGCAAATAAACTCTTTCTCCTACATCCTCATAGGTAAGTCCAAAAAGTGGGAAATGTCCACCTACTTGAAAATGAAAGATTCTGCTGTGGCCCTCTAAAACTGCTCTCAAGGCTTGGCCATGGGAGGATTCTCCTAGCACAGGTGAATCCTCATGTTTAGAGCTGCCATAGCAGTTCCTGCTCCACCTTCAGCCCCTAGCTGGGTAGGAGTGTCTCAGCCATCTTTATGATGGATCTGGTCTCTGACAAAATTTGAGTATCTCCCAGGTCTAACAGCCTTATAATGGGAAGATGATTTAAAGCCAAGCCTGAGCATCCTTAATTGAATACATTTTTCCTTGTAGAATTGACTTCCTACTCCCAGAAGCAGCAGCATGTCTGGCTCCTATGCATAGGGGCAGCCAGGGGGCTCCACACGCTGCCCCCGCCCTAAGTGCGAACCATGGCAAATGGGAGCTGCAGGGGCAGTTTTTTCAAGCAAAAATAGATAAAAGCACGAGTAATCACTTGTAGCACAAGTAGAAATTCTATACTTTCTTACTGTACCTCTGTTGTTGTTGTTGTTGCTCGCTTGAGACTCTGAAACGTCTGAGTCTCCCAGCGCTCTTAAAAAACATCTCCATAAGAGGCGTAACTGCTTGTGCACTGTTTACACTGGCGCTTTACAGCGCTGAAAATTGCTGTGCTCGGGTGTATTTTTTCACATCCCTGTATGAGAAAGTTTCAGCACTATAAAGTGCTAGTGTAGACAAGCCCTTAATGTAATATGTGCTATGAAATCTTGCCTTAAGGAATGGTTGAGCAAAGTTGATTTCCTTTTCTCATCTCACCACGCCAGTAGCACAAAGATCATCATAGTGAAGATGTTGCTTGTGGCTCTCAGTCAGTTGTAGACACCTCTGACTTTCTGCAAGTCATGTACCTTCAGTTACAATGGACAGGTGGCTGTGTGGCCACTTTCCATTGAGATTCTTAATGGAGGGAAATGGAGTGACCTTTGAGATCAATAGTGGCACTACTTTCAAATTTTAGGCCAGGTCTATACTGAAACTTTTTTCAGTATAACAATGTCAGGGTTGGGGGTGGAATAAATTCATTTTCTGAGACATTTCTATACCAGCAAACATTTCCTAGTATAGACTAGATATTCCTGAATTTGTGACTAATGTATTCAGAAATTTTGCTGTTGATTGACATTTCCTTGATAAATGAACAAACAGCAATTAGGAATGATCCCGTCTAAAAATGCACATGGATTAGCCTTGTCAGAATGTAAATGTAATCTCAGTTAATAGTTTATGCTCAGTCTCTGGAACAAAGCTCTCTTTCTACAGTGTAAGGAATTGTTTATGTGATAGGTGTTAAGGTTTAGTGAATTCATAAAGGCCTCCTGTTAAAACACATTCTGTAACACTTGAACTTTTTGTTTTTCAAGCATAAACTATGAGCAATGTATCTTCTTCCATTCCCCCTCCATTTAATTCACTTTGCGTGAGTTCCCCCCCTCTTCCCCCGCAATGTTTTCTGTGGTGTGCTAAAGAAATATTCTAAACCCTTATCTGCATTGTGTTAAAATGTAAACAGCATGAGACTTAGGGCAAATAAGACAAAAGTTCATCCTAAAGCTCCATGTACTGACCATCTACAACACGTTGATTAAGTCACAGAAAGGCAGCTTCAGCAGCTCTGCTGTAAAGATTTTTTTACTATAAAGCAAAATGCTGAAAATGGAGAGTAACACTAAAAAGTGGATGACATTCAGTGGCATTTGAATTTTGTTTTAAGTACATAATGGGGTTTTGATTGCTTTTTAATTATGGGTATTGGAAGATGTTTTGGATATTGCTGCAGTATGAAAGATCTAATCAGACCACATAGGACTATATTCATTTTGGATGTTGAGAACCCTTAATTCACTCCCCTGGCACATATTCGTGTTAGTGTGATTATGTAATTAATTATATATATTTGCACAGCACCCTTTCCCCACTTCAACATTCCCACTGGTTCACGGTTCCAAACTCCCTCTATCATCACCTTGATCCGGTCTTTGCCCAGCTATTCCATTTCACACTGTGCACCTGATCAGATCAGTCTCCTCTCCTTCCCTCCATCCTGTCCCAGTTTCACCCCCTGCCTCACCTAAATTCCCAGTCCTAGTTTTTCTTTCCTCTCTCCCAACCCCACCAACTTCTGTCCTAATCTGTCAGGGACCATTCCTCTGGACTGTGATTGTCAGAGGCACAGGCCTCTGTGGCCTCACTCCCTATGCCCATGTCCTCCCTGGAATACTCTTTGGTTTGCAGGGAAGGGAATGGGTGTCAAAATGCTGGCTGTATCAGTTATGCCATTAGAGGATTCCCTTACGTGAGTGGTGCAGATGGGATTTACCAAAGGCCAAAAATCTGACCCATTATATTCAGTAAAAAGAAAAGGAGTACTTACGGCACCTTAGAGACTAACACATTTATTTGAGCATAAGCTTTCGTGAGCTACAGCTCACTTCGTTGGATGCGTCCTTTTCTTTTTGCGAATACAGACTAACACGGCTGCTACTCTGAAACCTGTCATTATATTCAGTGAATCAGTGTTCAGATGTACTCACAAATAGACTCTTGTACTATACTAGTGTGAGCAACAAGGGTGATGTCATGGTGGGAGTCTGCTATAGACCATCAGACCAGGGGGATGAGGTCGACAAGGCTTTCTTCCGGCAAGTAACTGAAGTTACTAAATCACAGGCCTTGGCTCTCATGAGAGACTTCAGTCACCCTGATTGCTGCTGGGAGAGCAATACAGCGGTGCACAGACAATCCAGGAACTTTTTGGAAAGTGTAGGGGACAATTTCCTGGAACAAGTGCTGGAGGAACCAACAAGGGGCAGAGCTCTTCTTGCCCTGCTGCTCACAAACTGGGAAGAATTAGTAGGGGAAGCAAAAGTGGATGGGAACCTGGGAGGCAGTGGCCATGAGATGGTCGAGTTCAGGATCCTGACACAAGGAAGAAAGGAGAGCAGCAGAATACAGACCCTGGATTCAGAAAAGCAGACTTTGACTCCCTCAGGGAACTGATGGGCAGGATCCCCTGGGAGAATAACATGAGGGGGAAAGGAGTCCAGGAGAGCTGGCTGTATTTTAAAGAATCCTTATTGAGGTTGCAGGAACAAACCATCCCGATGTGTAGAAAGAGTAGTAAATATGGCAGGTGACCAGCTTGGCTTAACAGTGAAATCCTTGCTGATCTTAAACACAAAAAATAATGGACAAATGACCAGGGAAGAGTATAAAAATATTGCTCAGCATGCAGGAATGAAATCCGGAAGGCCAAATCACACTTGGAGTTGCAGCTAACAAGAGATGTTGAGAGTAACAAGAAGGGTTTCTTCAGGTATGTTAGCAACAAGAAGAAAGCCAAGGAAAGTGTGGACCGCTTACTGAATGAGGGAGGTAACCTAGTGACAGAGGATGTGGAAAAAGCTATTGTACTCAATGCTTTTTTTGCCTCTGTCTTCACAAACAAGATCAGCTCCCAGACTGCTGCACTGGGCAGCACAGCATGGGGAGGAGGTGACCAGCCCTCTGTAGAGAAAGAAGTGGTTTGGGACTATTTAGAAAAGCTGGATGAGCACAAGTCCATGGGACCAGATGTGCTGCATCCGAGGGTGCTAAAGGAGTTGGCGGATGTGATTGCAGAGCCATTGGCCATTATCTTTAAAAACTCATGGCGATCGGGGGAGGTCTCGGAAGACTGAAAAAGGCTAATGTAGTGCTCATATTTAAAAAAGGGAAGGAGGATGATCCAGGGAACTACAGACCAGTCAGCCTCACCTCAATCCTTGGGAAAAATCATGGAGCAGGTCCTCAAGGAATCAATTTTGAAGCACTTAGAGGAGAGGAAAGTGATCTGGAATAGTCAGCGTGGATTCACTAAGAGCAAGTCATGCCTGACCAACCTAATTGCCTTCTATGATGAGATAGTCAAGGAATAACACATCCACTGGCCCTGTGGATGAGGGGAAAGCAGTGGGTGTGTTATTCCTTGATTTTAGCAAAGCTTTTGATACGGTCTCCCACAGTCTCTTGCCAGCAAGTTAAAGAAGTATGAGCTGGATGGACTATAAGGTGGACAGAAAGCTGGCTAGATCGTCGGGCTCAAAGGGTAGTGATCAATGGCTCCATGTCTAGTTGGCAGCCAGTATCAAGCGGAGTGCCCCAAGGGTCGGTCCTGGGGCCGGTTTTGTTCAGATCTTCATTAATGATCTGGAGGATGGCGTGGACTGCATCCTCCGCAAGTTTGCAAATGACACTAAACTGGGAGGAGTGGTAGATATGCTGGAGGGTAGGGATAGGATACAGAGGGACCTAGACAAATTACAGGATTGGGCCAAAAGAAATCTGATGAGATTCAACAAGTACAAGTGCGGAGTCGTGCACTTAGGATGGAAGAATCCCATGCACTGCTACTGGGTGGGGACCGACCGGCAGTTCTGCAGAAAAGGACCTAGGGGTTACAGTGTATGAGAAGCTGGATGTGAGTCAACAGAGTGCCCTTGTTGCAAAGAAGGCTAACTGTATTTTGGCCTGTATAAGTAGGGGCATTGCCAGCAGATTAAGGGATGTGATCGTTTCAACATTGGTGAGGCCTCATCTGGAGTATTGTGTCCAGTTTTGGGTCCCACACTACAAGAAGGATGTGGAAAAATTGTAAAGCGTCCAGTGGAGGGCAACAAAAATGATTAGGGGGCTCTGGAGCACATGACTTATGAGGAGAGGCTGAGGGAACTGGGATTCTTTAGTCTGCAGAAGAGAAGAATGAGGGGGGATTTGATAGCTGCTTTCACCTACCTGAAAGGGGGGTTCCAAAGAGGATGGATCTAGACAGTTCTAAGTGGTAGCAGATGACAGAACAAGGAGTAATGGTTTCAAGTTGCAATGGGGGAGGTTTAGGTTGGATATTAGGAAAAACTTTTTCACGAGGGGGATGGTGAAGCACTGGAATGGGTTACCTAGGGAGGTGGTGGAATCTCCTTGCTTAGAAGTTTTTAAGGTCAGGCTTGACAAAGCCCTGGCTGGGATGATTTAGTTGGGGATTGATCCTGCTTTGAGCAGGGGGTTGGACTAGATGACCTCCTGAGGTCCCTTCCAACCCTGATATTCTATACAGAAATATTTTTATTTGGGGAAAATGAAGAAAAACTGAACTTGTGCATGTATTCCACAGCACCATGAACTGCACATTATTTTTGTTATACAAACGATATGAAACTGTTACCAAACAGCAAAAAAATCTTTCTCTGCATTTCTTGCACAGTAATTTTTTAATGTCATGGACTTACTCTCCATCCAGTTTTGAATTCAGTAATGGTTTCTTTCTGTGACTTAATTCTCTTAAAACTATTAATGTTATGGTACTACAAACTAACCTAAATATTCAAGCAAAAGCAGATAAAAGCACAAGTAATCACTTGTAGTAGCACAAGTAGAAATTCTATACTTTCTTACTGTACCTATGTTGTTGTTGCTCGCTTGAGACTCTGAAACATCTGAGAGTCTCCATAGGAATTTAAGGTAGTCTTATCTGAATTATTTTCTCCAAAAATCGATTTCATTGCATTCTTTTATTTCTTTAGAGGCTCACATAGTGCAATTTAGGCTGTAAAAATATCCCTGACCTTGCTCTTTGATATGTTCTTGACTAACTCCAATAATAAAAAACAAAAAAAAAAATAGTTTGAAGAGAGGCTAAGGCAAATTAAGCTTGCTTGTCAGTATTGAGTGACTTTGTCACCACTTTTCCAATCCTTGACTTTGGATTAAGTGTCATTCCAGGGGAAAGTCAGGTTTGAATGTCCTTTATTACTTGAAAATTACTTTTGATGCTTGTCTCTATTGGTGCAATAAAAAGGAAAACCTGAATGTGTCTCTAAATCTTTTAAACAGCTACACGGTAACTCATAGTAAGCATGGATGTCTTACTAGCCTAATCAAAACCCTATACAGTGCACAATGGGTGGTAGTGGTTTAAAATACAAGTGATTTTTTTAAGTGATCTACTGTGAAAGCTTTTTTATTTTTTTATTAACCAGTAAAGATATATATTAGGCGTGGGATGAAGAACTCAGGATGGATGAGGTAGCACAGAATTTATTGAAATGGCTTGCAACTTACTATGACCTCAGTGCATACAACACAATTTTGTTTTTATATAATAGATATCAGTGGTGACCGTCTAAAATCTAAGTAGGAAAGGAGCAGATTAATTGCACTGAGGAGGAACTGGAGGGGGTCTAGTAAGTGTAGGGAGATGGCATGGGGATGGCTGACTCCCAATGAAGGATAACCATCTGAATTTTAAGGTAAAATTTTAAAAAGGAAGTGCTGGAGGAAGAGAGATGAAAGTTCCAAATCGTTAGCGCAAAGGGTGGGGAGGACTATTATAGCTGGGGAAGTCACCAGGTGGCTAAGTATGGTGTAACATATCACCGATGTGGGAAGTCCATGGGAGTTCAGTTTGTTAGACTGCCATCCATTTAATTTTTAATTTCTGTGTAATACAACATTTCTTTTGTGATTGGGAAGGCTCCAGAATATAAGATTGAATAGACAACTGAAAAGTAATTTGTTAATGAAAGGGAGAAAGATCACAAGAGATTTTGGTGTAATAACCTATTCATTATGCAAATGTTTTAATTACACTAAATGCTTAGCATCATAGTAGAAAAAACTCCTAACGGTAATGGATGATAATGAAATGGTCTTCTCAGTCATGATTAAGATAGTTTCATTATCTTTAGGAGTTTTTAACCTCTGAGAATTACTTTGACATGTCTCATGGTTGCTCTCAGGCTAAAAGATTATTTTTTTAGCCAGTTTCCAAACTGTTTACTTAGTTCTAAAACTTTAGATTTGCAGTTATTTCTTCTTGAATGAATACTTATGCCTTTTTTATAAAGTAATTTGGTTTATAAATAGAGAAAATAATAAAGTTCTCCAATACATATGGTAATCTAGCATTTTACTAAGTGCACTACAAAAATTTCAAGCATCTTTTAGAACTAAACCCTATGGTGAAATCCTGACCACTGAAGTCAGTCGCAAAATTCCCATTGATTTCAGTGGGGCAACGATTTTGCTCATTGCATTGGATCAGTGTTTTCATTACTCTGTATTTAAAATCTATCAAACTAAAATCTCAGCCTCACTGTTGCGTAAATGTATATTTCTCCATTTATGTGGACAAATTAGAAAACTTGTTAAGGCTTTCGCAGCAACCTTATCTTATCCACACTGCATGCGCACATGAAGGCATAACTTAACTCCATGTATAGTAATAAATATTTAGAGAGAGATGTGTAAGCAGGACACCTTACAGTTCCTGGGGGAACCATAACTTTGAATAGTATACATGAAAACCTTTTCAATAAATAGGATTTATGGTATCAAATCAGAGTACATGATCTAAAATAAAGGTTTAAATTATGGCTCAGTCCGTGGAGACTTGGGGGATGGGGATTAGCAGCAGAAGCAGTACCAGCTGAGTGCTGGAGGAGGAGGTTATTCCTGCTTAAGTGTCCTCTCTTATCCAGCAGCACCTGCTGTACCTGTACAAAGTGAAGATAGTTCTAGCCATTTCCCCCAACCCACTGCCAAACCTTCATTTAAGGTGTGTGCCACTGCCTGCAGCAGCCATTAGGTCTGTCTTTGTTTGTCAGTTATTCCCCACCATGTGTCTGAGGAATTCCCATGCTGTTCAGGCAGCACATTGGGACAGGATTTGGGCCTTGAGGTGCTCTTCACTTTTATTTCAGGCTGACTACCACTTCAGGGAAACACTGCTTTAGTTGACTTTTTAACTTCACATTTGGAAGACCCTCTCTGCCATGATAAGGGCTAGAAACTTTTGAAAAAAACATGGAGAATGTGATGGGTAAATCCTCATTCACCATGGAAGGTTGCTTATTTGCAAATGGCAAGTGAATTTGTCAAGTCCTGAGCCAAAACTAGCTGACAAATTTGACAGTCACCTCCTATATATTTGTAGTTGGATGTCATTTTAGTGGGGGGGTTTTTGAGGTGGGGGGCTGTAGCCAGGTTAGCTTTCTCTCTATAATGCCTTTTCATTTTAGCTGTGGTAATTTGTTTACTTGGAACATGATTAGTGGTACATTCTTTTCAACTGTTAAATATCCAGGTATTCAACACTTAAATCTCCATTTTCAGGGACTCAAGCCACTGGCATCCACAGAATCACCAGCTCTGATTTTTGGAACGCCAACTAAACTTGCCTCAGATTCGCCAGCAGCTGTTTCTTATTTGGATAAAAACAAGGTGCCGGACCTCCAGAAGCTATTTCAGGTAAGAAGAAAAGCTTTATTAAGAGAAAATTTAAATAAAAAGGGCTGAAGATAGTGGGCCATATTCTGCCCTTCATTGCACCTGTGCAATGCCATCAGTGGGCCCGCACCAGAGGGCGTGCACAGGTGTAATTCAAATTCTGCAACATTTGGTCCAAAAGGTATTAATGTTTGAATCTTTTAGAAAGGATTTGTAGTAATTTTCATAACATCCTATAGTTTGTTTGTTGCTTGATAATTCATGGTCTCGGTACCTTGAGACTCTGCACAGAATCCTTGTATTGGCAGGACATCTACTAGAAAGGAGAAAAACCTCAGATCTCCTTTCTTCACACTGCTACAGGTGCTTATCACATTCGGGTCAGTTGTAAACATGTTTTCTTTCTGGGAATATATGACAAGCTTATGATCCAACAAAGCTGAATGCAAGAACAAACTGGAATCACAATCCCCAGTTTGTTTGGTGGTGTTGAGTAATTTTAGATGTTTATAAACTATGTAAACGTTTACTGGTGCTCAAAACCTATGGAATAACGGTATATGTAGTGTCCTCCAGAGCTTTTGTGTTATCTCTGTGGATTAACTACTTGTTAGTTAGGGACTGACAGGTGGAGTTCACATTTAAAGGAGTTCTCTCATTTAAAATTAAGAATAACCTTCATATAACATTCTGTTTTTATGAGAATGACAAGGGGTTGTGCTTTTTAAAATGTACTCGGTTGTCTTCATGCCACTTTTATTTAGCATGTGTAATGCTGAATTGGTGAACCACATTTGATTTATACATATCTTCTCTCATTCTCTAGTTAGTGACACTTTTCAGTCAAGTGCCTTTTATGATAAAGGATTTTGAGAAAATATTCCAAGGCTTGTTTGTGCCTGCAATTTGCAAGGTGCATGTAATAAAACAAATATCTGCACTTAAAATAAAACTAGTCTGCTCTTCCCTTTGTGCAGTTTCAGGAGGAAACCCTATGTTCTGTTGGAGGATTAATTACATAGTGGTTTTTGGGGAGGGTTTCTTTACCCTCCCCAACTCTCTCCCATAATTCTCCTTATTTTAGCTATAGTAGCTTCTTTGTGATGATCAGCCTTTTTTCACGTGCTGTGTTGTTCTTCTCCCAAAGAAGGCTGATGGATTGCCAGTACATCTGAAACGAGGAGTTCCTGATCAGCTGCTATATCGGACCACTATGGCCCTAACGATAGGAGGGACCATCTACTGTCTGATAGCTCTCTACATGGCCTCACAACCAAAATCTAAGAAGTGAGTGAACCATAACTAATGGGACTGATTCAGCATTTCTCTGAAGGACCAGTTGTATACTACCGCTTTGTATTTACTGCTTAATCCTGTGATTGTATGTTGTGAATTCTTCAAATAAAGACATTAAGAAAATGTTTCGAAAGTGGTTACCTTCTAATGCATTGGAAAGCAAGATGAATATCAAAGTTAATATTTAAGAGTGAAAGTCAATGTGTTTTGCTTGTGTCAGGTCTCCAGTCTTCTCTTTCCCACCCCAAACGTAAACCAGACAAACAGTTGACTTACAACAGCCTCTGAGCACTTTAGGGTGGTATAACTTGCCACCTGCCTTTCAACAATGTTTAAATTGGAAATGAAAACTTAATTGTGTCAAGCTATGCCTTAACACCCACATTCTCTCAAGCGTAAGGAGAACGGGGGGAGGGGATTCCAGGGTTTACAGAAGCAATAAGTGTTTTGTGTAACTTACTGTTTGATGACAAGTCTATTTTTCTTGTCGTACATGTTCACTAAGAATTCACATTAGCGGGTGCAGCACAGAGATTCTTCCAAATGCTGAGATAACATTAATGTTGGAAACATGGTTACTTAAATTTGTACTTTCAGTGAGTAATATGATAGGGTTATGGTGTCCAAATCTAATACAGTCTATGAACACAGCGGCTGGTAGCAGTGTTGCACTTAGGCAGACTTCTACATTGTAACACCAACTGTACTAGTTTTTTGTCCTTTTCCTTTTGTCAAATTATATTTTTAAATTAAAGTACTGTTTGTTTTTACTGTGGAATAAATACACCACTGCAAACATTGAAACGTTTCAGATTTGAAAGTCTTGTTGTTTCATCTTTTCACAGCCTTCTAATGTTTCAAAACATCTGGTTTCCAACCTCAACTTGTACCTTTTTGAAGCAGACATCTGCTCAAACAGTCTCTAAACCTCAGAATTATGCTAATAGCCAGGTACTAGCCTTTCATAAGAAGTAATCACCAGTATCTGCTTTAGTGAAAGGTTGCTATATTTCATAACTTAGTTGTGTGTTAACTGCAATACTGTCTTATTTCTCATTTGTAAAAAGATGAGTCAGGTGCCCCCCCCCCCCAAAAAAAAAACCCAAAAACAACCTATATTGCATGAAATGCTGGATGCTGGCACACTTTTTTTTTTTTTTTTTTTTTGTATTTGATGGTGATGAAATGCACCCTTTATCCTATAGGGACAGTCACTCCTGTGGACTGAAATAACAGCTGATGTCCCTTCACCTGTTTTGAGTTCCCAACCATTAGACCTGCATACCCATGGATTCGTCTCCAATTCCTACACCTATTCAAAATCTCACAAAGCTCAACTTCCTTGTGCAGAAGAAATGTAAAGGCCCCTTTCCTTCCTCCCCTCATCCCATCACAGGATGTCAAATTTCCTTTTCTTTCCATTTCTCCAAATTTGTTTTTCATATACTAGTATTTAAAGAAAGTTTACTTGTTTTCCAATTAAATATTTTAAAGGCTCAGATGTAAAAAAATCATCTTAAGAGTCATGACTGAAGAAATGTAACAGTGTATAATTTTTTGTATGAGAAACTGAAGCCTGAGACTAGTGTTTATATTTTAGAAATGGCAGAGAGGCCTCTGAGAATAATGGGCTGAAGCGCATAAGAAAACGGACGAAGCCCCTCAGGAAGGAGAGTTAAGAAAACAGGAGCATTGCCTTTACCAGCAGTTAACCACCAGTGAGCCATACTTTTCTTAAGTCCATGGGAAAAGGGTAAAACTTTCAGAGCCCAAGAGAATCTCTGCAGCACTGGTGATTTTCAGTCTCCCACTGCTGAGTAGTAGCCATACGCTAATCATGATCTAGAAGAATCCTCTAACACAGGGCTGTCTGTATCTGTTTCCACAAGTCCTTAGATGTTTGTCACAGGTCATTTGTAATTTGAGGAGATTCCCTGAGAGTTCTAAGCTAATAGTGATAGTCTATTACTGGTTACTACGGCTGATGTGACCTATACCTAACAAATGTAACAGGAAAATGCAATGGCTGTTATGCCACTGCACTTCAGCTGGAGTGAAGACCCTTGCTCTAGAATACATTGGAGAATCAGAGGAAAAAGTCATTCAGCTAGGGGTTTCTTACAGGAGAAGCTGCTCCTTCTAAGGCATAGCAACCTGACCAAACTACGCCTCTCTCTGCAGGAGTTCTGGGAGAAAGTGTAGCTCTGTTGTCATAGAAACCAAGTCTTCTCACTGACCTGGGTCATGCTGCTTTTGACTTGTGCCCAAACATAGTGCCTCTGGAGGCAGAACCCAGGGAGCAGTTGAAAATGCCACTGCTGCAGCCAGAAAATGAAGCCTATGAAATTCCATAGATCAGCCACTGCTAAAACGTCAGTGGCCTTTCTATGTTTCTTTCCTCCCAAGACACATTACAAAAACCGTTGGGCTCTTGGTTACAGTGGGGTGGGTCTCCCTTTTTTATGGGAAAGGACAAGCTGGCTTAGGCCCTTTGCTCTAGGAGAGATTTCACAGTGAGAATCTTGAGCACAGAGGCACCTCCTGCGGTGCATCAAGCAGGCACCTAAAGCTCAGATCAATGGGAATTAGATACCTAAATACCTTTGGGTATGTCTACACTACAAAATTAGGTTGATCTTATAGAAATGGATTTTTAGAAATCAATTTTATACAGTTACTTGCGTATGTCCACATTGTCAGCGGAGTGCATCCTCACTACTGTGGCTAGCATCGACTTTTGGAGTGTTGCACTGTGGGTAGTTATCCCACAGTTCCCGCAGTTTCCGCTGCCCATTGGAATTCTGGGTTGAGCTCCCAACGCCTGATGGGCAAAAACATTGTCGTGGGTGGTTTTGGGTACATGTCATCAGTCACCCCTCCCTCCGCGAAAGCAACAGCAGACAATCGTTTTGCGCCTTTTTTCTGTGCAGGCGCCATACTGCTGCCAGCAGATGGTGCAGTAGGACTGCTAACCGTCATCATCATCCACTGCTTCAGCTGCAACTCTGCTCTCCAGCTCTCCTGGTGCCATGAATCCACCTTGCAGGTCCTCTCGTCGTTCTGTATAAATATCTATTCTCGTGCCATCTGTTGTCATCTACTGCTTCCGCTGCAACTCTGCTCTCCTACAGACGCCATACCACAGCAGCATGGAGCCCGCTCAGCTCACCGCTGCTGTTGTGAGCATTGCGAACACGTCGCGCATTATCCTGCAGTATGTGCAGAACCTGCAAAAGCAGGCAAGGAGGCGACGACAGCGCGATCACAATAGTGATGAGGACATGAACACAGACTTTTCTCTCAAAGCACTGGCCCTGGCAATTTGGACATCATGGTGGTAGTGGGGCAGGTTCGTGCCGTGGAATACCAATTCTGGGCCCAGGAAACAAGCACAGACTGGTGGGACCACATAGTGTTGCAGGTCTGGAATGATTCCCAGTGGCTGCGAAACTTTCGCATGCATAAGGGCACTTTCATGGAACTTTGTGACTTGCTTTCCCCTGCCCGGAAGCGCAAGAATGCCAAGATGAGAGCAGCCCTCACAGTTCACAAGCAAGTGGCGATAGTCCTCTGGAAGCTTGCAATGCCAGACAGCTACTGGTCAGTCAGGAATCAATTTGGAGTGGGTAAATCTACTGTGGGGGGCTGCTGTGATCCAAGTAGCCAACGCAGTCACTGAGCTGCTGCTATCAAGGATAGTGACTCTGGGAAATGTGCAGGTCATAGTGGATGGCTTTGCTGCAATAGGGTTCCTTAACTGTGGTGGGGCGATAGACAGAACACCTATCCCTATCTTGGGACCGGACCACCTTGGCAGCCAGTACATAAACCGCATGGGCTACTTTTCTGCCTACTTCAGGCCAAGCCTGGGTGGTGCTTAAGATAGTACTCACTATCTGTCAATGCCCTTTTGGGAGGAGCAGTCAGCATAAGGCACTTTGTTCTATGTGCATTTCTTATTGCTAAGAAAAGATGATTTCATACTTAGTAATCTTGCTACCTTGGTAACCAGTAAAAAGGGAGAGACGGCCTGTCATACTCACTCATCAGGTCATTGATAAACTCCTATATTCCTGTAAGTAAAATGTTTTTCCCCCCCAGGAAAGTTATTATCCTTAATTGTAAATTTAGCATCTGGTTAGAAATTTCTAAGGGATCTCCTAAATTAATAGGATTTGAAATGTCATCCCCTAAAACAAAGTTGGAGCTGAATTCTGTGTGAGTATTATTAATTATATAGCATCATAAATGCACATGGTACTTTATAAACATGTAGGAAGATGAAGTCCATTGCCTCAGGAACTTACAATCTAATTCCAAGACAGGCTACAAACTATTAATTTATTATTTGTAATATTCATTATTTATATTATAGCACGCAGAGGTCCCTGTTCGGTCCTGTTGGACAAGGCTCTGTACAAACAGGGACACATAGAGTCCATGCTTTTGAAAGGCTACTCTTACATACATTAGTAACTTATCCTCACAGTACCTTATGAGGTAGGTCAGAATTATTTTCTCCTGTTTACAGATGGGAAACCGAGACACCAAAAGATTGTGATTTACCAAGGAGATACCAAGTCCGTAGCAAAGTCAAAAATAGTCCTATTTACACTACATATTAAAATACCAGTGTATATGGACAGGAGTGGGAGGGAGACAAGCTTGTAACTGGCGTTATTACTTGCCTTGCATTAACATTTTTCTTTTTTTTCCAAAAGAGCCTCTCAATATTATTCCAGATTTTACAGCAGAAAACCCAACACCAACACTCATGAGGACACATGAAAACAAGACACATTTTAATTGGAATGCAAACTCTGGCTTTTAACATTTTGGCATGAATACACACCAGAGAATTAAGTTTTAATGAAATAATCACACCCTGGAGTGTTGGGGGAAAAGGGAGGAGCAGCTAAATTCTACAGTGCTCAGAAGTGTGATTATCTCAGGATAATCACCCACCTCTTTGGCATTTTCTTATTGTTATTATAAGTCTTTAAGATAAAACATGTTAAATCATGATCATTTACCTTCATAGAGCTGTCACAGCCTGAATTCAGTAGTTCTATCCATGTAACTAAATTCAGCAGTTCTATCCATGTAATTAAATTGCTTTTGCATGTCCACATTATGCTCCTTTTGTTGGTGGTGCGTGACCTCACCAGGAGCGCTTGCACTGATTTAAATGTCAGTTTGGGACATTGTGGGACGGCTTTTGAGAAGCAGCAACAGTCGATGTAAGCAATGCGGTGTCTACACTGACACTGTGTCGACCTAGCTACATCGACGTAAGCTCTGTGCCTCTCGCTGTTGTGGTTATTAAGGCCATGTCTACACTAGCGAGCTTACAGCAGCGCAGCTATACCGATACAGCTGCACTGCTGTAAGACTGCTTGTTTAGTCGCTCTATTCTGACGAGAGAGCGCTATCCTGTCAACATAATTAAAGCACCTCCACGAGCGGCAGTAGCTATGTTGGCAGGAGACACTCTCCCGCCGACATTGCACTGTGCACGCTACCACTTATGCCGGCAAAACTTATGTTGCTCAGGGTGTGTGTGTGTTATTTTCACGCCACTGAGCAACATATGTTGGTAAAACTTAAGTGGTAGTGTAGACATGGTGTTAATGTAGCCACCTACAGAGTTAGGTCAACGTAGGCAGCCTTACATTGACCTAACTCTGTAGTATAGACCAGGCCTAATTTAAACAAGAGGCTTTCTCTCTTCTATACGGGTATTGCATAAATACAGTTGCAGAGGTCAATAATTGGTAGTATGCATGCACATCTTTCAGCTGCTTTAGAAGGATGCTAACAAAGGGCTTGATTTTACAGTGCAATCAAATATTGCATTTAAATCCTGCTTTTAAATATGCTATTTCTCTAACAACAACGATGTTTCAAAGTAAGAGCCCATATGACACTGATCATTACTATGTTAAAATATGAATTACTTGATCCTTCCGTAAATGAGGTTCAGAGGAAAGACATTTTGATTTTGAAATGATGAAAACTTTGGAAGAAATGCAGGCAAGCGGAACTAGAAACAGAAAAACAGCACAATTGCTGATGCTCCCTGTTGAGATCATCCTGTGGGGAGCCACAACACCTAGAGTTGGTAGCCCTTATGTGGCCACATAAGGGTGTGGTTAGGGGAATCCTTACTCCCTCCTATTCACCTGCACGACTGAGTAAAGGCTAGGCACTGTCTAGCTCATAATAGCTTGCAATGTGCTAACTTCATTTTCAGTCGGTAAAATCACAGGAGCCGTGCTGATGGCTGCTTCTCCTCCCTTCTCAATTCAAAGATGCCCAAGGGATACAGGAGCCCAACTCCCCTTAAACTCTTTTGAAAATCTCAGCCTTACTCACTACTGCTGATATTATTAGGGTGACCACCCATCCCGAATTGGGCGAGATAATCTTGAAATGCAGAGTTCAAGTTCCAGTCACGGGCTGACTGACTCTGGGACAGCATTTGTCCTGGCTTTCCCGTAGTTCTGTTCTGTGCCTGCCCAAGGCTCAGGGGTGGCACTAGCTTCTTCCTGGTGGTGGGGGACTAAAATGGGCCTTAACCAGTGGTGAGCTGGAGCTGGTTCCCTCCGGTTCACTAGAACCGGTTGTTAAATTTAGAAGCCCTTTTAGAACTGGTTGTTCCGCGAGGGACAACCCGGTTCTAAAAGGGCTTTTAAATTTAACTGGCCAAAAGTGGAGCACCCAGGGACTGGGCGCCTAAGGCACCACTTTTGATGTGATCAGTGGGAGAGTGGCTGCTCCCCCTGCTCCCCCCCAGCTACACTCCCAGGCCCCTAGGAGCCAGAGGGACCTTCCAGATGCTTCCTGGGAGCTGCCCCAGGTAAGCACCTCTGGGACTCCCCACCTCACCCCCCCGGCAGATGCCTCTGGCTCTTAGGGGTGGGGTGGGCGCCCACTATGGTGGCCCACGAGACCCTCCTGCCCAGTTCTGGGGGCAGTCAGGGGACAGGGGAGGGGGGTGGATGGGGCTGGGGGGGGCGTCAAGGAATGCGGGGGGGAGTTGGATGGAGCAGGAGTCCCAGGTGGGGGTGGGAAACGACCCCCTTGTGGGGTGAGGAGGGAACCCGTTGTTAAGATTTTGGCAGCTCATCACTGGCCTTAAGCCCTTCTCTCCCTTGCCACAAGGCCCTGTTTCCTGGTCAGGCCAAAAGCTGGAGCTGGGCAGTAATAAAAGCCAAGCAGGGAGCCTGGGCCCTCCACCTGCTCTGGGTGGCATGCTCTGGGGGGTGGGGACGTGGGCCAGAGGCTGCTCTAGGGCACCCCCAGTCTCCCACCCAGAGCAGGTGGAGGGTCCGGAGCTCCTAGGGTTGCCAACTCTGACTGAAGCTATTCTGGGAGATTTTTTTTCCCAACACGATATAATGTCATTTTCTTAAAACATCCTGTTACAATCTCCTGGATTGCTTTCAGTAGTCACCGGGAGATCGATGCCGATTCCAGGAGACTCCAGGCCAATCCTGGAGGGTTGGCCGCCATAGGGGCTCCCTGGGTGGCTCTTACCACAGCCTGGCTCTGGTTTCCAGCCTGGCCAGGTGGCGGGGCCTCGGGGAAGAGAGGAGAAGCAGGGACAGGGCCACGGTGGAGGCAGGGCTCCTGCATGTGTCCCACTTTTACCTTTTGAAAAGGCGGTCCCCCAGATATTACATCAGTCAGCCTGGGTGCGCTACGCTTGACTCCCTGCCCATTGTTAAGGCCTTGGAAGGAACAGGATAACTATGCAGCACCATGGGCTTCGAATCAGGGCCCTGGCCAAAAATCTGGAGCAGGGCAATGCGGTGGGGGAATAGCCCCAGGACACATCATCATCTGTGACTTGTGGTGAGTAGAAGCCATTCAGGGATATATGAAGAACAGGAAGTTGTGAGTGGGTGTGCCTGAGAATGCACCGCTGGCCACAGCAGCGCCAGCAGTAGTCGGCCTAATATCACAGATGGCTTAATCAGCCTGAATGAGTTCTGTAGTAGAAGCTGTCAGCATGCCTTCACTATAATAGGGCTTATCTCTATTTCCTTTATGCCTAGAGTACTCAGGGAACATTGTGAAAGGCACTTGGGATTAATATTCAGTATAAAACACAGGATCCTTTACAGGTACCTATTGTTTTCAACAAAAAATGATAGTTTATCAAGCAAAAAACTGAAAGGAAAAAAAATGTATCCAGTGCAATGGGGCTGTGCTTCATTTGTAAGATACAAGAATCGCAAACAAAGCAGAGGTGTGATTTAGTAATCATGTAATAATCCTTAAGGAAGCTCCAAGCTGCTTCACTGTCGTAGAAGCTCCTTTCTAAATGATACACAAGCTTAAAGAGGTAGTTCCCCATTAATGTCAATACACAATTTTGGGAGTCCAAGACTGACATTTTTGCAGCACAGTTCTGCTCTACTCAATTAAAAATGGAGTTGCAGGGTTCCATATGTGTCTCTTGATATCTTCCAGATCAGACATGCTCACTTTAGAGGTAACAAGATGTTTTTTTCTAACTCCCAGCTCCACAAACTCAACCTGGCTCTGACAGTCAAGTTGGAGTCTTTTCTCCTGGTGCCTCACCACCAGTAAAAATCAACAACAACAAAACAAAACAAAGTGTCCAGCACCCAAAATTACTCTCACAAGTGCCTTATGTATAACCCCACTGCCTTCATTGGGTTTGACCGGACGTAATTGATCATCTCCGTAATTGGAATTTAGTACACAAATCTGTTGATGATGCACAACTAAGAGCACATTTAGCTTATTCTTCATTAGCTGTGTTGGCTGTGGAAGTTTAACAGGAGTCAAAACTTAGTTTTCTCCCCCCCCCCTCAACTAAATAAGCAGACATAACTCTGCATGCACACAGGGAGCTGATCTAATGTCTTCCAGAAAGGTGCCGTTTTTACATAGTCATCTTCCAGAGCAGAACTGCACTTTAAAAGTTTGATTAAAGGGGCGATTTCTGGCAATCTCAAGTATGCAGACGTGTGCCAGGAAACTTCAGGTCCGTGAGGAAGGAATCCAAGCCTCGTTTCCTCACAAAGTCCATGCAAACGCTTCGGTGCAGTATTGTCCATGACAGGAGCTATGGAGTGGCTTTCTAGGAGAGAGAGGCTAGTTTTCAGGGGGATGTGGGCTGCACATCTTCAGGTGTGGGTATGCCCCCAGCAATGCAAAATCAGTGTCATCTTCACCTTTGTGGAGATTATTTTATGGAGGGAGGGAAATGGAGTATGTGCTACTGTCAGCTCTGATATGAAAGCAAACAGAACACAGAAACGTAGGGCTGAACTTCCGTGGATTTCAATGAAGCTTTGTCGATTTGCCCCAGCTGAGGATCTGGTCCAATATCTTTTTATAGTAATAGTAAAAAAACATAAGAAAAATCTTACAGAGCACAGGATCCACCCACATTAATCTTCTCTCTTTCTTACTTTCCTTCCTCCATACCCTTTGTGGGCTTTTTTTTTAATTCTCTTTATATATTTTCAATTTTCCTGTTTCAGGTGATGCCATTTGGGCTTTCCTAAGCACTGTCCATCACTCCTCTACATTGGAATCAGCTTTGACACACAAAGAACTTCCCGTCCTGGACTGAAAAAATAAGTCACATTTTGCCCTGTGCATATCCCATTCAACTCCACTGAAAACCAATCAAGGAGTTATGCTGGCTGTAGTTCAAAACAATATTGGTGCTGTTTCTGGTGCAATGCATTCTCTCTCACTTCCTGGATCTGATTCTCCTTTTACTTATGCAAGTATATTTCCACTGAGGCCGATTCTCCTTTCTTACACCAGTGTGAATCAGCAGTAATTCCACTCAAACCGGTTTTTATACCAAAGCAAAACTGGAACAAATGAGAGGAAAATCAGCCTATTAACATAATACACTTACTCCTGATTTACACCTATTTGAGAAGAGAATCAAGCCCTTTGCCTCCGTTCTGTTTTCCTTTCTTGGTTCCCCCTTTGTTCTTCTCTTCCTGTCTCACGCCTTTCCTGCAGTCTGTAAACTGAGTAATACAGTGAAAGGGAAGGCCACTTTTTAATGATTGTGCTAGGTTTCTGCAGCTACTAGTCATTACTAGGCTAGATCTTCAGTCAGTGTATATCAGGATCAGTGCATTGACTGTCAACTGAGTAAATTAATAAGGCTGAGATTTTTCAACAGCTCAAGGGAGTTAGGTGCCCAACTCTAATTGAAATTCAATAGGAGTTTGGTGCCTCACTCCCTTAAAATATCCCAGCCTAAGTGTTTTAAAATGCCCTTCTTTGTGTCTTACTTACCAGTGACAGGTAGCATTAAGATTCAAGGTAGATGAATGTGCTGGAAAGCCAAAGAAAAATCTTTGCAGAATTTCTGTAGATTTCTACAGATTATGACAGGAAATCCCCACAGATTTTTTTTTTTCTGTTGCTACCCGTGAAATCAAGTAGCAAGTGTGTGTTTGGGTTTTTTTATGCAGTTAGCTGTAATGGGCCATATCTCACCAGTGCAACACACACAGAACTCACACTGACGTCAATGGAAGTTCTAAATTTGGGTTCATGGCAGGACATATGACTCAGTTTTATGCTCTTTAGAGACTGGAAAGCAGAAACTTTAGTTAATGGGACACAGTGTGTCTAGGTCTTATAAGTACAATTCTACTCTACACAACGATCATGCCAAAATGACTCCCTGTTCTTTGTTAGCCATCAGGCTTGCTTCTGTGAGTGTTTAAAGTCATAGCTGTCCACTTTAGTGATACAAATAAATTTGTACTAATTTTCTCTCCTAAAGAGATGACAAGAGAGTGAGCTGGATTCTATTCCTACAGTGAATCAGTAAAATAACTGATAAATTACGTTAAATTACGAGAGAATCTTTCATCAGTGCTGGATCCCTGACAAAGTTCCAGAAGGATCAATGAGGGCATAATGTGAAGACAATGAGGTAGGACAAGTGTCCCTGAAGGTATGATTTCAGCTGCAGATTCTTCACTACCAGGGTATGAGCACCCTGCACATTAATTGGGCCATGTAGACCCTGTTGGTGCACAATAAGGCTTCCTAATGTGCTTTAACATAGGCGCACTACATTGAATCACGCTAAGGAACCTTCAGTGCACACCAGCCCGGTTTACACAGACCAATTAATCCGCAACATGTTAGTGCGCTTCAGAAATCACACTCCTGTAATGGGCATTACCCACCCTGTGGACAAGTCTACAGTATATCCACAGAACAGGCCTAACTCAGGTTATGACAGTGTAAGTTTATCCACATTGCCTCACTCACATGCCTTCTAATAGAATGTCTTCTATTCAGTGTCCAAATCATTTCACTCCCTTGCCTCTCTGCTGTGGATGTGTGAGAGAATGCCAGTTATGAAGTGCACACTTGTCCTCTTGGTACAGGATGGAGAACATCAGCCCTTTTCATATAGATCACTGGGAGTGTTGCCTGAGCAGAGGAATTTCCTAAGGAAGGTGCTCAGACAGTTCAGTAAAGATTGTTATAGAAAAGTCTATAAATAAACTAAATCAATAATGTCCCTTGATCACCACCATTCAGACATTTGAACCCTTAATCTAGTTGTGACAGACCCTCTGGATAAAATTTTCAAAAGTGCTGGAGGTTCCACTGACTTTCAATAGGATTTAGGCACCTAAGTCATTCTGGCACTTTTGAAAACATTAGTCTATAACCTATTACCAATCTCCTCAGGCATTCAGTGCCAGCTAGGACTAAATTATTAATTCAGAATGCTACATTTCAGCACAATACTATATTCTTTCTTGCAATTAAAAATCTTTAGAAATACGTTCTGCCTCATTGATCTCTTCGTGCTTTATCTCGTCTAATGAATTTTAATGTTTAGATAAAACATTTCTCTCTCCCCCTTGCTGAAGACCTGTGCTTTCTTCTTCATTCAACATGTGACTAATTTCTTATTTAATGTTAAGCATCACTGAACGACCTTCATTTCAGTTTGAGAAATACCTGACATTAATGTAACACAAGTTACACTGATGCTGACAGCTATGTTGAAGGGAACATTCATGTAGCTTTAGAGAAACCTTTCTGAACATCCAAAGGCGACATGAGACGTGAAATGTAATTGGAATAGAAAAACTGATTTTTAAAGTGCTATGTGAAGAAAACACAGGAATTGTGGGAGGAGCCAATCTTCTTCCTGGCTTCCTTCCATCCTAACATTTTTGGTATTCTTAAAGGTGTGCTGAATGTTTGCAAAGTATTCTATTTCAGATTTTAATTTCAGTGGCCCACACCCTGAAGTTCTTACTCTATTCTAATTTAGGGTTTGTCTACATAGGGACACTCAGAAAAATTAATTCAAATTAACACAGAGGAAAGCAGTAATCTATACAGCACAGTGGTGGGTGGTAATTGGCCATGTGCTGATAATGTAACATTTTAAATACAGGTAATTTATTTTAACATAAAGATGTATGCACTATTCCCCATCTCCCTCACAGCCTCATTGACATCAACCATTTGGTTTCTTGTAGGTGACATAGTAGAAGTGGGTATCCAGGATGTATTTGAATAAGGAGAAGGCACCGGCCTTTGCAAACCAGCCAGGAAAGGAAATTCCACACATAGAATGCAGCATGGAAGAAAGTACGGAAATGGTTGAGAGAGAAGATGAAAACGTGTCACTGCATCTGGGATTATTGGCTGAGGAGAAAGATGACACCACAAGCGTCGACAAGGACATAAATGGTCTAGAAGAGTGAGAGTGCTGGTTAGTATACCTGGCGATGGTCTATGGGCTCAAAGTGGTGTGGTTAGTCTGGTTTCTGGGCATGGCCAGATTTGTGTCCATGGTTGTCTGACTGCCTCTAGTGGAAAGTGTTGGAGACAGTCCACACTGGGCAGAACCCACACTTCAGAGTTCCCTCCCTCCTGTGTTCTTCGAGGTATTCTGGTATCCTGGAGGTATTCTGTCTCCTAGAGCTCTACACCCCCATCCAGCTATGCTCAAAAACCTATATTTTTCCCTGCACTTTTTAAGAACGTGTTACTTTCCTCATGATATTTCACCAGCCTTGTTTTGACCACTTACTTACATGGAGATATTCTATTCTATCTAAAGCTGTATCCTACACCCTGAGTGCATCTGAGTGCATTCAACATAGTAGCTATTCTGAACACTCGAGTGTTTCTTGTAATTCAAACTGCAGACACAGAAAACTGATTAGATATTATTTGTGTTACAACAGTGTCTGGAGGCCCAGCTGATTGAGAACCCCTGCTAACTAGACACCAGACACTAAACACATGGTAAGTAACAGTCACTGTCCTAAAGAGCTTACGGTCTAAATAGACAAGACAGAGAAAGGGTGGAAGGGGAAATAACACGCAGCAGCTCAGTGGCAGAGCCAAGGATAGAACTGGGCCTCCCATCCTCCTGCAGTGCTCTGTCCACTGGATCACGCTGCCTCCCCAGTGCTTTAGTCTTGTAATATTGTCATTATGAACTGATATTTAGAAGAATTCTACTGCTGCATGGCCAGTTTTTACCAGTTACTTAGTCACAACAAGTAATGTGCACTGTGTCAGAAGATACCGTAAACTGCACGCAGGGCCGAGTGTCATTAAAGGGTGCATTAGGTTCAATAAAATAATCCAAGACTTAGTGATTGCTGTCTTGCTCCAGGCATCTGCTTTCTGCATAACGTCCCTCACACGTCATATAACACCATCGCCCAACAACACCAACCATATTAGCAGCATTTAAAGACCCAAGGTCATTAATAATGTGAAGACCTTACAATACATCACACCCCTGCAGCATTTATTGCTCTAATTTGCTGTGTAGAATTTTAAACGCAATTTGCTCAAACTAAAAATCAGTGCTTTAACATACTATCTTAGGAGACCCTGCACGACCGGTTGCATGTTCCCTTAGACTAGTCAGTAAAATGCTGCTTAATAAGCTCTGGTAGCATTCTGACAAACTACCGCAGTCACCGAGGGACAGAGCAGTAAGAAGGGGTGGTGCACTAGGCCTTCTTCCTATGGCAGACACTGTGCTCCCGGGAGCACAGGCCTAAGCAGCTAAAGGTGCAATGTATGCTCTCAATGCACAAAACACTTTGTTAGCAAGGGAGCAGGGCTATGGCCTAACACTCTTGACCTTCCCACCTTGGCCCAGCCCTTCTCACTCACTGTAGGGCAGGGGTGGGGAACCTTTTTTCTATCAGGGGCCATTGACCTACAGAAAAAATAAGTTGCAGGCCACACAGCCCCGCAGGGGAGCACGGTGACTCGGGTCTTTCCCTAGGCTCCGGGTGGGGCCAGAAATGAGGGGTTCAGGGTGTGGGAGGGGGCTCAGCGCTGGAGCAGAGGGTTGGGGTGCGGGAGTGGGTGAGGGTTCCAGCTGGGGGTGTGGGCTGGGGATGATGGTTTTGGGGTGTAGGAGGGGGCTCCAGGTGGGGCCAAGGGGTTTGGGGTGTGGGAGCAGGCTCAGGGCTGGGGGTTGGGTTGAAGAAGGCTGTGCATCAACAGTCTGCAATGTGCAGCCTGCAGCAATTCTAGTCCTCCTTTGCTTCTCTTGTGGGGTGAGGGAACAGCCCCTTCTGCTCCTTGCACCATTCCACAACTGAGTCCTCCAGGCTGGCTCCAACCCCCCCTATTTATAAACTCCTCCTTGTGTCCTGTCAGGCTGCTTGCCCAAAATGGAAATCACTCAAATAGTCTCAATCAGTTAATGAGAATGCCTAGCAGCCCCCACACCTCAGATCCAATTTCTGGATGATTCTAGTCCAGTCAGAGTCACCATGCCCAGCTCTGGCAAGTCTGCAGGCACACAAAGTCCCCTAGAATAAAAATAATAGCTATGTACTATTGCCACTATTTCTTCCCTTATTCACACTATGAAATACTGCAATGCAAGCAACGCAGGTTACATATGCACTCTCCTTTCATTGACTCTATATTGCATTCCTCGAGGAGTGCAAAGTAGAACTGGAGAAAAATGGCTGTGAACCTACATACATTTAGTGAAACTTTTCAGAGCAGTGAAACTTTTCATAAACTCAGCAGTTTGGTTTTTTTTTCTCTCAGAATCCCGTGACTTGCAGAGCGGAATCTAGTTAAGTTTTCAAAAAGTTGAGGGACTGTTCTGTGTGCACTAACAACCTCTTCCATGACCCTCAACTCTTTGTCTATTTCCCCTGTTGATTCCTTGGTGAGCTTGAAATGGTGATATATGGCCAGACTTTCAAAAGGTATTTGGGTGCCTAAGATGCAGTAAGGTGCCTAGTGGGATCTCCAAAAGCACCTAAGTGGGTTAGGTGCCTATTTGACATTGATTTCAGTGGGAGTTAGGTGCCTAGCCTAACTTTTGAATATCCCACTAGGTGCCTTGCTGCATCTTTAGGTACCTAAGTACCTTTGAAAATATGGCGCATACATCTGCTGGTCACCATACTTGTGGCTAGGTTTTGACACCCTTTCTTATGTTGAGCTCCACCTTGCTTCATAAATGGGTCCATAGACTTCAATTAGGCTATGTCTATACTTGCACTTTTGTCAGTATAGCTAATGTCACTTAAGGGTGTGAAAAAACCCACACCTCTGAGTGACAAATTACACCAACAGAAGTGCTGGTGTGGACAGCCCTACGTTGGCACTAGATGTTCTTCCACCGACATAGCTGCTGCCACTCATTGGGGGATCTCCCATCGGCACAGAGCGGCTACATGGGCGATCTTAGAGCAGCGCAGCTGCATCGGTACAGCCGTGCTGCTGTAAACTCTCGAGTGTAGACATGGCCTTAGAGTAGCTGTGGATTAAGGTACCATTCAACATGAGTAATGGTGTTAGAATTCTGCTCTTGCTATTTATTCCTGCAGAGCAGTGATTTCCGTGAGGCCTTGAACCTCATGTTGTCCTGTATAACTCTATGTAACAATGTTTTCCTGTAGCACACCACCTTCTTAGCAAGTATCAATCCTTTGGGGAATAAGTTAAGTGGGTGTTGCAGACACACTGATGGAGGTGCTTGGTGGCTCTCTGGGACAGAGAAGATCTAAGGTGGGGGCTGAGCAATCCTGATGCCAGGACTCAGAGCAGGATTTGGGAAGAAGATTAAAGTTGATTTTTTTGTTAATAAAGCCAACTTCCAGAAAAGCAGCGAGTTTAAATACTCCTCAGTGTCTGAACAGTGGTTTGCAGAGCAGGTTGGGAAAGGCACCTGCTCAGCAGTGGAGCCAATTCAGATATTTGGTGGGGGTGCTTCGGGGTGTGTGTGATTCCAATCCCTGCTGCCCTCCTCCCCGGTAGGGACCCCATTCCAGTGCCTGTGTGTACCCTCCTCCACCCCCAGCAGGGAACCTACATCTCTCTTGGCCAGGGAGTCTCCCTTCTCTTTTACCCACACATTGCATGAGACAGTGCTGCCAGAAGAGGAGTTCTCAACTGACTTCCCTGTGCTCCTCCACACAGGAACCGGCTCCCTGCACACCTGATCACAGCACCATTTGGCCCAGCCACCCTGCTGTCTGGACAAATTTCAGTGGCATTGCTACCAACACAGCCCGAGTGACAGTCCAGCCCACTCTAGCACTGGACCACAGCTAAGGAGTACAAGATGGCTCCCTACACCCAGCTCAGAGACATATGGAACTCAGAGCAAGTGCAAAAATCTTGGGGGGAAGCATTATTGTGTCCCTTCTTTTGTGGCACTGAGCCCCTGGCAGCAGTCTTTAGGGGATATTTCTAAATTAACTCACAAATCGCTTTTCACAAATCGCATGCAGCAGCAACTGTCCAATTAGCAGATATTCCCTCATTTCCGTCTGCACTCCCAGATTCATTATTCTAAATCTATCTCCAAATTTGTCAAGGTTCCTTCCTCACTCTGGACTCTAGGGTACAGATGTGGGGACCTGCGTGAAAGACCCCCTAAGCTTATTCTTACCAGCTTAAGTTAAAAACTTTCTCAAGGTACAAACTTTGCCTTGTCCTTGAACCCTATGTTGCCACCACCAAGCATGTTAAACAAAGAACAGGGAAAGAGCCCACTTGGAGATGTCTTCCCCCCAAAATATCTCCCCAAGCCCTACACCCCCTTTCCTGGGGAAGGCTTGATAAAAATCCTCACCAATTTGCATAGGTGAACACAGATCCAAACCCTTGGATCTTAAGAACAATGAAAAAGCAATCAGGTTCTTAAAAGAAGAATTTTAATTAAAGAAAAAGTAAAAGAATCACCTCTGTAAAATCAGGATAGTAAATACCGTACAGGGTAATCAGATTCAAAACAGAGAATCCCTCTAGGCAAAACCTTAAGTTACAAAAAGACACAAAACCAGGAATATACATTCCATTCAGCACAGCTATTTTACCAGCCATTAAACAAAAGGAAATCTAACGCATTTCTAGCTAGATTACTTACTATTTTAAGGAGTTACGAAGAGCATTCCTGATCTGTTCCCAGCAAAAGCATCACACAGACAGACAGACAGACCCTTTGTTTCTCCCCCACCTCCAGCTTTGAAAGTATCTTGTCTCCTCATTGGTCATTTTGGTCAGGTGCCAGTGAGGTTATCTTAGCTTCTTAACCCTTTACAGGTGAAAGGATTTTGTCTCTGGCCAGGAGGGATTTTATAGTTCTGTATACAGAAAGGTGGTTACCCTTCCCTTTATATTTATGACAAAACTGAATAGCTTTTTTCCAATCTATAATTAGGCCAGGTTCTAGCATGTTCTAAATCCTTTGGCATTTGACTGCATTTCTCCTCATTAATTTTCTTCCTTACTTAGAATCATAGAATATCAGGGTTGGAAGGGACCTCAGGAGGTCATCTAAGTCCAACCCCCTGCTCAAAGCAGGACCAATCCAATTTTTGCCCCAGATCCCTAAATGGCTCCCTCAAGGGATTGAACTCACAACCCTGGGTTTTTCTGCCCTCTTGTGGTGTTACCTTGGGCAAACCGCTTAACACCTCTATGCCTCAGTTTCACCATCATTAGAGTGGGGCTAAATATGTTTAACTACCTCTGTAAAGGTCTTTGAGATCTATCCATAAAAGTACTATGTAAGTGGAGAGAATTATAGGCAGAACACACCTATATTTCCCAGAGGTGCATTAAGGTTTCGTGGGGCCCTGGGCCAGAACAATTGGGAGGGGAGGGCCCTCCCCACACCTATCACTTGCGATCCCGCCCCTGTTCCGCTCCTTCCACCTGTGGTCCTGCTCATGGCCTTACACTGTTTGGCCCCTTCCCCCCCATCCCTGTCCCTGTTCTACCCATGGTCCCACCCCCATTCTATGCCCCCACTATGGCCCCGTTTGCTCTTTTTATCCTCCCCCTACTGCAGCCCCCAGACCAGAGAAGCTCTGTCCCCCCACCCCACCAGGGCCCCCATGGTTGCAGCGGGGAGTGAGAGCTCCCCCAGCGCTGAGGCTGCAGGAGGGAGCCAGAGCTCCTCCAGTCCCAGGGCCACAGTCAGGGTCTGGCCGCTGGGGCTTCCGCCGCCCCGCTCACCTGCTGCTTGGGAGCAGGGTTGGAGTGAGGAGACTTCCTCCACATGGTCCAGGTTCTTGTCTCTTGGAGGTGGGGCACCCATTTTTCCAGGGCCCCCTGGTTAGCCGGGGCCCCTGAGCACAGGTCCCATGGTCCCATTTGCTAATCCACCACTGATAGTTGTGGTTGCACAAGCATATTTAACAGCTATATAAACATTACTATTTCCTGCAAGGGACAGGCCAATGAATAGTACTTTTTGAAAGGAGGCTCTCCAGCTGTCATTGTGAAACATGTCCCCTAGGGGTGGATTGCATGGGATACTGCGATGGCCCAGGAATATGCGAGGAATGTGTATGGGGAGTTTGGGAAGGGCAGGAAAGGCAGTTCTGTATGGACTTCAGTGGGAGGTGAAGACGGATGTGTTCTGCCTGCAATGCAATCACCTCAGCATGTCAGTTTGATCTTCAAGCAGCTGTATCATCCACTCCTGCCCTTGTTTCCTCTCCTGGCTATCAATTTTCAGTTTTTCATTGATTGTCTCTCTCCACGCTCTCTGCTCGTTATCAGCAGCATCAGATGATTGCAGCACCTCCCTAAACTAGGGCTGGCAATTAATCGCAGTTAACGCATGTGATTAACTCAAAAAATTAATCGCGATTAATTGCAGTTTTAATTGCACTGTTAAACAATAGAATGCCAATTGAAATGTATTAAATATTTTTGGATGTTTTTCTACATTTCAAATATATGGATTTCAATTACAACACAGTATACAAAGTAGACAATGCTCACTTTATATTGTTATTTTTAATTACAGATATTTGCACTGTAAAAATGGCAAACAAAAGAAATAGTATTTTTCAATTCCCCTCATACAAGTACTGAGTGCAATCTCTTTATTGTGAAAGTGCAACTTACAAATGTAGATTTTTTTTACAAAACTGCACTCAAAACCAAAACAATGTAAAACTTTAGAGCCTACAAGTCCACTAAGTCCTACTTCTTGTTCAGCCAATCGCTAAGGCAAACAAATTTGTTTACATTTATGGGAGATAATGCTGCTCGCTTCTTGTTTACAATGTCACCTGAAAGTGAGAACAGATGTTCACATGGCACTTTTGTAGCTGGCATTGCAAGGTCTTTATGTGCCAGATATGCTAAACATTTGTATCCCCTTCATGCTTCGGCCCCATTCCGGATGCCATGCTTCCATGCTGATGATGCTCATTAAGAAAATAATGCATTAATTAAATTTAACTAAACTCCTTGGGGGAGAACTGTTTGTCTCCTAATCTGTTTTACCTGCATTCTGCCATATATTTCATGTTATAGCAGTTTCGGATGTTGACCCAGCACATGTTGTTCGTTTTAAGACCATTTTCATTGCAGATTTGACAAAACGCAAAGAAGGTACCAATGTAAGATTTCTAAAGATTGCTACATCACTTGACCCAAGGTTTAAGAATCTGAAGTGCCTTCCAAAATTTGAGAGGGATGAGGTCTGGAGAATGCTTTCAGAAGTCTTAAAAGAGTGACACTCCAATGAGAAAATTACAGAACACGAACCACCAAAAGAGAAAATCAACCTTCTGCTGGTGGCATCTGACTGATTCAGATGATGAAAATGAACGTGCATCGGTCCACATTGCTTTCGATGGTTATCGAGCAGAACCCGTTATCAGCGTGGACGCATGTCCTCTCAAATGGTGATTGAAGCATGAAAGGACATATGAATCTTTAGTGCATCTGGCACATAAATATCTTGCGACTCTGGCTACAACAGTGCCATGCTCTCACTTTCAGGTGACATTGTAAACAAGAAGCTGGCAGCATTATCTCCCACAAATGTAAACAAACTTGTCTGTTTGAGCGATCGGCTGAACAAGAAATAGGACTGAGTGGACCTGTAGGTTCTAAAGTCTTACATTGTTTTATTTTTGAATGCAGTTAATTTTTTGTACATAATTCTACATTTGTAAGTTCAACTTTCATGATAAAGAGATTGCATTACAGTACTTGTATGAGGTGAATTGAAAAATACTATTTCTTTTGTTTTTTACAGTGCAAATATTTGTAATAAAAAAATTAAGTGAGCACTGTACACTTTGTATTCTGTTATAAGTAAAATCAATTAATTTGAAAATGTAGAAAACATCCAAAACTATTTAAATAAACGTTATTCTGTTATTGTTTAACAGTGTGATTAATAGTGCGATTAATTGTGATTAATTTTTTTAATTGCTTGACAGCCCTGCCCTAAACATTACTTACTCCTTACTCCTCCTGGTTCATCTCCTTATCTGGCTGAGCTACTTGGCCAGTGTGCAGGAGGAGACCCTCAAGGGCACATCTGCATAAGCTAAAGAAACAACAGACAGAGGCAGTATTGCGAGGGTACTCACAGCCTTGATTCAGCCAAATTAGATACACCACTTTCTCTCTTTCCCTCGGCAGGCACACAGCCTGGTCAGAGCCCTAAGCATGGGGAGTTTGGCCAGGGAGGGAAGGGGCAAGATGGGACAAATGGTGGGGTGGTTTCAGAGGGGGATCACTACAGAGGGGGCCCCTAGGAACACTGTATTCTGAATACTGGCACCATTTTCCGAGGCAGGCATGATAGAAGCTTGCTCATGTAAGGGAGGGAATTAAGCAACATCCTTTCCAGGGCTGCAGTAATTGACTTGGCCCCCCCCCCGGAAGAAGATGGGAACAGGAGACAGAGGTGCAGATAATATACCATTCTTTGCCCTGGGCTGTGCCCAAAGGCACAAATCAGCTTTTATTAAGGGACCCTTTTCCCCTCTCCCTAAAGCCATGCAGCCTTTGTTCCACTGAAACTGTAATGTTCCAAACCTTCCTCCTCTGTTACCTTACAAGATTTGGTTTTTCTCCAGCGTTCTGTAAACTTGAGGCCAAACGCACTGGATCTTGGCTTCTTCCCATTTCCATATTTCTGATGAAATAGCAGTGCCATCTTACCTATTTTAGAACTGAGGAAATGTCTGCTGTAGGTTCTCCAATTTTATGCTAACATTTTCTAGCCCTTTTGTTCCCTGTTCCTTGTCCGCTGTAATATCTTTTTAACTTCATGCTAACTATTTCAGGAGCATTCTGCAGATGTCCTAATCCTTTCTGTTCTAACTCTGTAATCACGTAAATATCCTCCCTGTTCACAAAGCAAGAAAATTACAAAAAATGGATTTGCACAATTCTGTTCCTGTTCTGCACCTCCTGTCCTATGCTATCAGTCATTGCATTTTATTAATCCCTTTGTAAACTGAAAAATTCTTCACCAGCTGAGCTAGCTTGCTCTATTTAATGGTTATTTATAGTTGTGCCCCCCAGTTAACCTTTATGTGGTGGTTCATTCTGTATCATTTTGTTCTTCTGGTTACTAGATTGCTTCTACCATCCTAAATGATTCCTTGACACAACTCCTGACATCTTTGCTCAGTGCAGTCATGCCAATAGTCCATCTGGTAGGAAGATCAGCAAATTTTGTTTTACTGAATTAGACCAATTCAGCTGTGTACATGGGATGGTGGTGTCTGGAAGAAGCATTCTCCAACAAGGCCATTTTGATTTTTCCATGCATCATAAATGGGCAGATTATATTAAGTCCAGCTCCACCGCATTTTCAGGTCCCCCAACAGACTCTTCTTTCCAGCTTCCCCCATCTCCCTGGATGGACAACTTTATCCCCAGCCACATCCCACAAGCTTACTTTGCTTCAACTAACAGTGGTGTCACCACGTGCCAGGACAGCGGTGGGTGTTCTAGCTGTCCTCCTTCCAAGGTGAGGTGCGCAGTATGCCAGCGAGAGTCATGCCACAAGTTATTGCCCATCTGCCACCTGCTAGGGCTGCCATCTTCCTGGCTACGAGGAAGCTGAGCAACATTACATCCCCTTCTCCTAGCTTCTGCGGAGTCTATATCTAATTTCCTCCCTCCCTCTTGTTGAGGGCTTCCCCTTTACATGGGGATGGGGATTTCAGTACTTTCTTCTTCTCCGCCTTCTGCTTGCTTGTGTGGGAGCCTCCCACAAGACATACAGAAAGCAAAATGGCTCCAAATTACTGCTAGGCCTGGATGGTAAGTCATAGTGTAGGGAGAGGCCTGCAACAAGCTGGGGGTTTGGCTGTGACTTGCTCTTTAGACTAGCATACCTCAGGTGGAAAACCAGCATAACGTGCAGAGCACAACACACTAGAGTTGCCAACTTTGTAATATTTAAAAACTGGACACTCCAGCAGGAGTGTTGGAACCCCCCTTCGCCCAAGGCCCCGCCCTTCCCTTCCCCCTTTCCCTGAGGCCCTGCCCCTTCCTGCCCCTTGCCCCTGAGGCCTTGCCCCCGTATGCTCCTCTTTCCCCCTCCCTCTGTCGCTCACTGCTTTCCCCCTCTCCCTGTGGGGTCCAGAAGGAACTCGCCTACAGAGCTGGGAGCTGCAGCCGCTTGATGCAGGTAGGAGGTGGCCCTGGCTGAGTAGGGGCTGATGCAGGTGATGACTCGGCGCTTCCCGCCCACAGTAACCAGACTTTGGGTGTCTGGTCAGTAGATCTGACCGGTCCCCTTTTCAACCGGACTTTCCAGTTGAAAACCGGACACCTGGACACCCTACACCACATGCCAGCAAAGGCTGCAGTCTGCATTCCCATCTTGTACCAGCAATTTCTATGCTGTTCCTTTCTATGACACATTTGGTTCTGAGACAGTTAAGGAATACGGTGAATATTTCTAAATGATGTTACTAACGTGTATGGAAGAACACTTGAATTATTTATTAACTGGAGGCCGTTATGCTTATTACTGTATCCACACCAAAAAGGGGGGAAATCTATGATTAGCTCCATCAGCACAACTCCCTACATGTCCCTTTCTACACTTACAGGTTGGCAGCAGTGCAGTGACATTGATCCCTGGTCACTACCTGCTGAATCGGAGCTATTCTCAAATGCAGACAAAGTCTTGAATTCTATTAATTTGCTCTGTGACCACAAAGAAAACACTTCACCTCTCTGGGCCCCCATTTTCCCCTGCACCTCCTTTGGTGGTCTTGTCTGTTGGACTGTAGGCTCTTTGGGACAGGGACATCTCTCGTTACATGTTCGTACAATGCCCAGTACAACAGGGCCCCAGACTCTGTCAGGTCACGTAGGCGCTACGGTAAAACAAATACTGAAATCACTTTGAATTCTATGGATAGAAAGCTTGAGGGAAGTGATAGGTGCGCCTATTAAATATTAAAGGCCTTGTTTCCCAGAGTAATTTGCTAAAGTCCACTACAGCGAGGCAAAAAGTTTCACAGTGCTAGTGAGAACACAAGTGAAGCGCTAATGAGCGAGCAAGGTTACAGTACGGTGTCCCTAAATGAATTTGTTATCCCCCTACTAAAAAAAAACTAAAAATGACACCTGCAGACTATGAGACTTTTTCCTGCAGGGGAAAGAAAGATTAAATAGCTTTATGAAAATGCCAAAAGGATGAGTAATTACTTGTTGATGAGGCACCAAGCCCAGATTAATTAGATGCTGGAACCTGGAAAGGAGATAGGATAATCTTGAGTGGAGATATTTTTTGTAGCCTGTTATGGATGGTGAAGGCCCTGTGTGCTCTGTGGCAAACCAGATCAAAATCACACAGCAGGAGCCCCTAAATTATGCACAGGAACCCCAGCGTCCTGTGTGGCATTGCCCTCAGCATCTCACCACTTTATTACCTCCTCCTCCTGTCCCAACACAGTACAATATGTGCAGCATCCCTTGTTTTTCCTTTTGATTTTATATTCAATTTGACACTGTCCCCAGATTTTCAATTCTCTCTGCTACCACTTTCCCCCGTATAGTGACAGTGAATAACTGCATAGCAGAGTTTATCAGGGAAAACCGAAAGCTTTGGTAGCTGTGTAGGGAATAGCTGGGGTTTTTGGCACCCAAGAAGTGTGGGAGCTGGTTTTGTTTTTTGCCACCCTGAAGCCCATTGAGGCTTTTGGTACAGGGGAGGGGATACATCTCCTATTTCCTTCTCTATTTCGGGGAGGGGCAGAGAGGACTTAAAATATAGGGAACAGGCCCCGAATTCTTTGTTCTCCACTACAGCAATCACTGACAGCAACTAGCTGCCCCACTTCATTCCAGGCCTCTGTCCAAAATGATAAATAAGCACATTAACTTGCAGTCACAACTACATTGACTGCAGTGGAATTGCATCTGGTTATGCTTGTGGCTCCTTATGAATTTGGCACCACTGTAATATTACATTAAAGAAAACGTGTAACAAGATCATGTGGAAAAAGAAAAGGAGTACTTGTGGCACCTTAGAGACTAACCAATTTATTTGAGCATGAGCTTTCGTGAGCTACAGCTGAAGTGAACTGTAGCTCACGAAAGCTCATGCTCAAATAAATTGGTTAGTCTCTAAGGTGCCACAAGTACTCCTTTTCTTTTTGCGAATACAGACTAACACGGCTGTTACTCTGAAAAAAGATCATGTGGATAACAGATTCCTATCACATCAAAACTAAGCACTAGATCAGAGTTTTTAGAAGTCTTGAAACTCTACACAAGCCACCACAAACAGTGGCGGATTAGCCACTGGGCCAACGGGGCCTATGCCCAGGGACTCCAGCTAATTGGGGGCCCCTGGAAAAATGGGCACCCCCGTGCCCCAATTCCACTCCCCGGCAGGCGTCCTGGACAGGGGGGTGGAGTGGGGCAAGCCCCTGTGCCCCAACCCCATTTTCCCAGCAGGAGCACCAGCGGGGGAACTGCAGGCAGAAGGGGTGGGGACAGGCCCTCACTTGCTCTGGCCCAGGGCCCCACAAAACTGTAATCCACCTCTGACCTCAAAACAAAAACAAACAAACAAACAATCTGCCTGTGATGTATTTCATCTGAGAGACACTGGATTGCGTTACAACAGCTTCCTTTCTTACTAATGATCAAATTAAACACAAGAGTAAGGGAATGTCAAGTAAATGATGCGGCAGAAGCCTTAACTATTCCAAATGAGCAGAACACATTTGAGCCACAGAATAGTAAATGTTCCTTAGTCCCTCTAGCAGCATGATACAAACTTTTCCTTTTTAGAAACTAACGTAACATTAACAGGGACTAGAGTAGCAGCGGTGTTAGTCTGTATCTGCAAAAAGAACAGGAGTACTTGTGGCACCTTAGAGACTAACAAATTTATTAGAGCAAAAGCTTTCATGGGCTACAACCCACTTCATTGGATGCATAGAATGGAACATATAGTAAGAAGATATATATATATATACACATACATACATACAGATAACATGAAAAGGTGGAGTAAGAGGCTAATGTGATTAGGTCCTATGATTGTGTCACTTGAATAAATATGTGGACAGAGTTGGCAACTGGCTTTGTTGCAAGGATAGGTTCCTGGGTTAGTGTTTTTGTTTTGTGGTGTGTGGTTCCTGGAGAGTATTTGCTTCAGGTTGGGGGGTTGTCTGTAAGCGAGGACTGGCCTGTCTCCCAAGATCTGTGAGAGTGATGGGTCGTCCTTCAGGATAGGTTGTAGATCTTTGATGATGCGCTAGAGAGGTTTTAGTTGGGTGCTGAAGGTGACAGCTAGTGGCGTTCTGTTATTTTCTTTATTGGGCCTGTCCTGTAGTAGGTGACTTCTGGGTACTCTTCTGGCTCTGTTAATCGGTTTTTTCACTTCAGCAGGTAGGTATTGTAGTTTTAAGAATGCTTGATAGAGATCTTGTAGGTGTTTGTCTCTGTCTGAGGGATTGGAGCAAATGCGGTTGTATCTCAGAGCTTGGCTGTAGACAATGGATCGTGTGGTGGGATTAGCACTCACGTTGGGATTTGGGTGCTGAACTCCTACAGGCTCCTTTGGAAAGTCTAGCCATAATTTAATCTTAAATAAAATACAAAGTGTTTTGGGAAAAAAAAGTCTGATTTCATTTGTTAAACAAACAAATCTCAGAAAACTGTTTTGCATTTGGAGAGTTTCTTAGGACCCAATCCCGCCAACACTACTAGGCCCTCACAGACTTCAGTGAGATTCCTCACAGTAGTAAACAATTTCAGGATCAGGCCTTTAAATCCTAGTCCTGGAAACACTTACACATGAGAGTAACCCCACTGAGTTCCCTGTGTGATTTCAATGAGGCTGCTTCTCATTCCCTAATCCTGCACCCACTGAAGTCTCAGACTCAGACCTTAAGGTCAGAAGGGACCATCGTGATCATCTAGTCAGACCTCCTGCACATTGCAGGCCACAGAACCTCATCCACCCACTCCTGTAATAGACCCAGAATCTCTGGCTGAGTTACTGAAGTCCTGAAATCATGGTTTATAGATTACAAGTTACAGAGAATTTACCATTTACACGAATATAAATCTGCAAGTGACCCAGGTCCCATGCTGCAGAGGAAGGTGAAAGCCCCCCCATGGTTTCTGCCAATCTGACTTGGGGGGAAATTCCTTCCCGACCCCAAATATGGCAATCAGTTAGACCGTGAGCATGTGGGCAAGAGCCACCAGGCAGATAGCTGGGAAAGAATTCTCTGTGCCGTCATTTAGTGTCCCGTCTCCAGATTTGGAGATTTGTGCTTCTGGCAGTCACCTATGGGCCACACATCCCATCATAGGCAGTCCTGTCATACCAACTCCTCCATAAACTTATCAAGCTCAGTCTTGAAGCTAGTTAGGTTTTTTGCTCAACTGCTTCCAATGACTGCACTAGTGCAGGATCAAGCTCCACATGTGTGTTGAGAGAATTGGGTTTTAGTTTGTAGCTAAACATAAGATACTTGCCCATAATACTCCTGGACCCAGGACTGTGCAGAGGTAACCTCCCCTCCACCTTCAGGAGCACTAGGACCCACGAAGCAATCACATGGGCTGAGGAAAGAAGAAATTCCAGCAAGGAGAAAGTGAAGCCAGAAGGAGTAGGCTCAGGAACAATTTCAGCAGGTTCTGCATCAGAGACCCTCACCAATGCGCCAAATGTCAGCAGGCAGTTTTCAATCTGCATGTTCTTTGCTTCATGCTGATTGGCTGTTTGCTCCAATTCCTTCCCACCCCTGCCCTCCATGTCTTCAGCTGCCTTCCATGCTCTCCTCCACTCCCCGTCCCTTTTATATCCTCTGCCTTCCTTTGTCTTTCCATGTAGTGAGTCTCCTCTGAGTCCTATCAAAACCCCACCCAAAGAATTAAAACAACAATAAAACCCCCACTAAATCTACCCCTGCTGCCACATACCCACAAAGGGAAGGAAAAAAAAATCTGCATGCTATTTGCCACCATCACATTGCTTGTAGGTCACATCTCATTCCCCCAACCCCTGACTGTCTTATCTATTTAGATGGTAAGGTCCTTGGGACAGAGGTCATCTAGTACTTTGTACAGTACCTAGCACAATGGGGCCTCATTCTTGGTTGGTCCCTAGGCACTACTGTAATACAAATAGAATAATTAATAAAAGCTGAACATTCAGGAACCAATAAAAAAAAAACACACACAAGTAAATGTGTGGGGAGGGATAGCTCAGTGGTTTGAGCATTGGCCTGCTAAACCCAGGGTTGTGAGTTTAATCTTTGAGGGGGCCATTTAGGGATCGGGGCAAAAATTGGGGATTGGTCCTGCTTTGAGCAGGGGGTTGGACTAGATGACCTCTGAGGTCCCTTCCAACCTGATATTCTATGATTCTATGAAATGAGAAGGCAGAAGCCTGCACAATGGGAATCAGGAATATTGGATTAAAGGACTAGGTAATTTTAAAGGTACAGTATTGATATTTCTACTATCGGAGCTGTGAAAAGCTGTGTTTCGCTTTTCAGCAACCTTTCTGTATGTACAGGAGCTACTGGCATTACTGAAAAATAACTCAGGCCTGAGCTACACCTAAAACTTAGGTCAACCTGGCCACATCATTCAGAGCTGTGAAAAATTTCACATCCTGTGTGGTGCAGTTAGGTGGAACTAATCCCCACTGTAGAAAGGTGGGTTTAACTACATCGACGGAAAAACCCCTTCCACTGATGCAGGAAACATCTACAGACTCTCAGTGAAGATCCCTAGAATGGGATACCTTTCTTTGCCGGGACATGCTAAGTAATCCTAGCTTTTCTTTTCAGAGTTTAGGGGGACAATCACCCCTTCTTACTGTTTTTCCCTTATAAAAAACAACACATGTAAAAATATTCTGTTTCCAAATGCACAAAGAAAAGAGTACGCTCATTAAAGAGCATTGCATTTGCACGGTGAAGAGATTGTAAAGATAGTAGATCAAATGCCTAAATATCCACTACTTCCTCCCTCAGCCAGAAAAAACAAACAAACAAAGAGGGGACTGGAAAGAACCAGCTGAAAAATTCATAAGGTTCATTTCATGGAGTGTCCATCTCAATCTTGCCTCAAGAGAGAGGGGTTTCTGCCCAAGGAGCTGAGGGGAGAGCAGACTCCCAGCCCGCCATATATTAAATATTGTTAGTAGGGCTGATGGAAATTTTTCCATCAATTTTTTTTTCAAAAGAAAATCAGATTTTCTGCAAAAATGAAGATTTTTGCAGACCGTGTCTGCTGTCCTTGGAATTTTTCAATTTTCCACCTGAAAACCAAACCCCCAATATTGAAAACTTTTCTGCCAAAACCTGAAAAATTTACATTTTTGTTGAAGAAAAGTTGAAATTTTCCATGGTAATCCCCCCCCCCATTTTCTGACAAACCCTCATTGTTAACATGACTATCATTGACCCCGATATCTATAACCTTTTTTCCTTCCTGTCTCAGATTCTTTTTTATTTGTTTGAAGTTTCATGATGTTATATTTTACTGTATATATACAAAGACGTTTTTATCTAACAAATAGTCTTGATGGAAAATTGAAACATAACACTATGTAATTTATTTCTTAGAATTCAGAATGATAACACACAAGCACCAAAATCAGAGAGAGACAAAGCAGGCTGCTCCCTAAAACAGAGGCACAATTCACCCCACCTTACTCTACACCTAGCTGTCTGCTAATTGACTGCTGCTGAGACACAGAATGGCAGGCTTCCTTATGGAGCATGCAAGCAGCACCAGAAATAAATCTCTCTCTCTCTCTCTCTCTGTCACACACACATACTCAAAAAGTAATAGCTCTCAGTTCCAACACGGACCTCAGAACACCACACAAGGGTGTTTTTTATTGCAATTGTTTTATTGGACCATATCCTGAAGTCCTTACTCAAGCAAACCTCCCAGGGAAGTCCTTAAATTCAGATTTTGGTGTCCCAATGACTGTTTTTCAGTCCCTCTCCTTCCAGCTGGAAGAGTTTGAGGTTGCCCTTTGCTTCCTAGCTAACACTTTTTAGCTATGGGATTACTTGGGGAGTACAGTACATGCTCACAGTTTTCTCACTGAAATTGACAGTCATTAGAGTAGGGATAGTATCAGGTCAAAGCTTGCTCTCTAAGTCACATTCAATATGACTCACCAGTAAAAAGCCCCTTTCACTTGTCTTGGTTGTAAGGATTGTCAGGACAATTTTCAGAAGTGATAGACTGTTTCTAAAGTCTTCATGCTGTAGACTGAGCAATACTTTCTGGCACAAAGCTGATGTCTTCAGAGGGCATAGTATGTGCAGAAGTCAATTTCCAGTCATAATGTCATCTTCATTGCAGAGTTAACCTGGGTGATCAGCACTCAGCTTTGAGCATCCAGTTTAGTGTACCTTGGGTTTGAGTGGCCACACTGGAGTTACTGGGTCCTCACTGGTGCTGCACCTCTCACCCCCGTATATGTGACTAGGACTTCTGGGGGCATATCTCCTGGGACTTTGTCCTGCAATAAGCTACGCCTTAGCTAGAAGGAGATCATTGCCTGTAATTGCCCTCTTCAGCCTTGGAATTTTTCTTTTTACATTTCTATAGTTTCTTCTATTCTGCAGTATTACAACTGTAACACCGACCAGCCCGGTTGTCATAATCAGAGATCAAACCTGGGATCTCTTGAGCTTAATGCATGAGCCTCTACTGCGTGAACTAAAAAAATGCATCTCTCTTACGCAAGCCTGTAACAGGTTCATCAATCTCTAGCTGGCCTAGCCACCCTCTAGAGCGGAACAGAGTGCCACACCGAGCCAGGTTTATCCCAGGAGTAGACAATGAAGACACTGGTAGAGCATGTGGCTTTAAGAAACACCCAATACAAACTTCTGTGCACTTGGCAGTGGGGTGGGGTGGAGCTCTGTAAAGTCTGCACTTTATCCCTGGAAATTGTGAAAGCCAAACCCACTTGGCTGTATAAAAGGCTGCTGCTAAGCTGTCTTTCCTTAGGAAATGAGAAGAGTGTCAGCTGCCATTTTGGGACAGCTGGAGATCAGATTCAGTAACTTCTCCCTTTCTTAAAAGGCCCTTGACTCCAGCTGGATGTTAGTTACATCGACTGCCAGCACTTTATGTTGCTAAGTTAGTATATCTCAACTTGGCCCTGAAGATAATGCTAGGCCAGAAATCCACATAGCTTTGGTTTCCATTTCAGAAATGAATTCTTTGTGTTTTGCAGACATAGGCTCCAGCTTTGTGAGTATCAAAGATGCCTCAGCTGTACTTCATATCTCCCTTACAGACCCAGGTTCCATTCACATTTTGTCATCTTCTGTTGGGCCAGAGTGACCTGCAAGTTATCTTCATCCATCCATCCATCCATCCATCCATCCATCCAACACCTTTAGTAAGCAATAATTTACTGTATCTGACATTTTTAGTGGGAGGTTCTCTGCCCTCTTTCAAATTCCATGACATCTTCTGGTGGATGGGCAGGTCACACAGTCCTCCAATCAGCAGTAGCAGAGGTCAGGAAAACTTCCTACTTCCCTCTATTTACTAAGCACGACCATAGTCTGGGGCATGAGAAGCTTCAGATTGTACTTTTACGGCTGTGGTCATCCTGACCTTAATGGATCCTCTGGATTTGTGCCTGAACAACTGCAAAAGCAATTAACCTAGGATATAACTTTACATCTACATTTATATGTGGGTTCAAATTATGTCGCTTAGCACATAAGCTCCTGTACGTGCTTTCAATTACGTAGACATTTCAACAACCTAAACTGCAGGTGAAAATATGGAAGCCAATATCTAAAAACCTGCAAAAAAATTTCCCTACTGTGAACACACAAGTTGGACAGCAGGTTCCACTGCTCGGAACTGTCCTTTTCTTCCGAAAGCATGGGCAATGACTCCCATAAATGACTTTCTTTAAGACAAACAAGCAGTATAGATGTAGACTTTGATGGATACTTGGTTCTAAAGGTGGAAAAACAATAAAAATGAAAATCGAAGAAACACAACCAAACCTGATATGTCTGAATTAAATATAAGCAGCTGCATACTATCTTTGCAGAGAGGGCTTATCATGTGCATTATATAACATTAGTGCTCACTGACTTGTAAAGCTCATGGGAGTCCACTGCACAGTTTAGAGAAGACAAACGTTTGTTTTTCAGAAAGATTCATTATTATTTGAAGTACTTGTTTAATCTAAACTGAAATCCTAAGGGGATAACACGGAAGAGCCCTGTCTCTGTAAGTCAATTTTATTTGTAAGTGACAGGAAATAAAATGACTGAAAAAGACCACTCTTGCTAAGCAAGGATTATTGAGCTGATACCATTGCTTTGTTGAAGGATATTTTGCCCTTCAAAACAATTATACTACAAAAATGATGGGTCATGCAAAGACTAGTTAGTAGAGCAGGATGGAAAATGGTTTTTTTTCTTCATGGAAAATTTTGACTTTTCATTGAAAGCCTAAATGTTTTTAGCCAAAAAGATTGTGGTTTTTGGCTGAAGACCAAAAACTTGGGAGTGTATGAGTTTTTGTTTATTCAATTAAAAATCTGAATTTTTCCTTGGAAGTCAGACACGTTCAGTGAAAAATTTCCTTTAGTTGAAAATCCAATTTTCTGTCAAAAGGTTTACCTGGAGAATTATTGACCAGCCCTCCTAGAAACTCCCAAAAGGCATTTAAGGTAGTTGACAATACTGTTCAGTCATATTCTCTGTGCAATCATCTCATCTGTTACTTAATCTTTGTAATAAATAAAGGGAAAATCACATTCAAGTCAAGCAGTAAGAAGATTAACCTAATCAGAAATGAATGGGAGATACGTGTCTTTCAGCCGCTCCCACTACCTCCCATATTCCTACTCACCTTGATGCTCATCCTCATGCTTAGATCTTAACTTTTTGCTTCTGTTTGTCATGCAGCCTCTTCTATTGAACAGGACGACTCACCTGTTATGTCCTGCGTCCTACAATGCACATATAGCCCAAGGCCATTCCTCACACCCATGGCAGCCTAACTAAACTGAACAAAGGGCAAGATTATCCCTTGTCCTACACATGGGAGCAAAAGGCTCCACAGCTCCTTCTTATTCACCTGCTCAGGATATGAGCCCAGCGAGCCCAAAGCTGAGTGCAGAACAGCCTCTGTGGGTCCACTATTCCATGTCCCAGAGGTGGGCTGGGAATGCGTAGAGATTTGGCTGGGCTCCACAGGCCTTTTCATATACCAGCTGGCCTGGTGAAAGAAGCCGGACTGGAAGAAGTAATCTCCCAGTAGCATATACCAGTAGCAGATTACTTTCCCATCTAGAACAAGTGCGGAGCAGAGGAAGCAAGAGTCACAAATCCCTCCTTGGTCTGCTCCTGGAGCAGCACAGCTACTCACATACACACTTAAAAAGTGATAGCTCTGACTTCCAACACAGACCTCAGAACACCACACAAGGGTATTGTAAGGAAAACTATAAATCTGTCCTCAAACTAGTATACAGGAGAGACTCAAAGCACTATAGGTTTTGAACCATTACTGTAGACTAGTGTCTTTTAAAAAATGTATTTAGGCAATTAAAGATATTCTATTAACTATAGGGGACCCAATGGAACTAGTGTGTGGATCTAGGAAATTATACACTGGTTTTACTTTTAAAAAATTACTTCCATTTTCAGAGATCTTACTGGTCCTAAAGAAATATTCCCCATTTTAAATAAAGGGAATGTCTCTCAAACAGGTGGAATCTTTAAAATGCATGAAACTTTTAAAAGTATGACGGCTGTACCTATTAATGTTTTACACCATTAGCTCATACTTGAACAAGCTTTTCTCATTTTCATTACAGCTTTAGTATAGGAGTGTTTTGACCAAAAGCTGTATAAATCACTGTTTCAAGCATAACATCGAGTCATAATCAAACCAATACTTTTGATTCAGGGCTCAGTCCAAGAAGGTGCTGAGTGCCTTCAATTCTCATCTAAGTCAGGGGGAGCCGAGGATACTTAGCACATTTCAGGAGGTGCTCAGCATCTCATAAGATCAATGGTAGAGTTTGAAGACAAAGACAGGATCTTTTTGGAACTTTTTCTCTTCATGTGCTTTAGTTACCCTGTGCTTGGTTACCCTTGGGTAACCAAGCATATCTCCCATCACCTGAGGAACGCATCAGCCAAAATTAGATAGGACTGTGCAGGAATGGACATATGAGTGCCTGATTTATAAAGAATATTTGTTTGTGTTTGATTGGACCACGTAGGCTCTTGAAGAACCTGACCACTGTACTGATTCCTTTCTAGCTCTTTCCCTGATTTTACTGTGTTAGTTTATACAACATGTGTTCAGTGTCCTTTTGCCATTTCAGTTGGCAAGTCAACTTGTGCAAGAGCTGAAAGATGCTAGATAAACTGATTTAATGAAGCGGTTATGTTGCAGCAAATGATAGAACATTAAACCTGTCAACTACAAACCCTTAATTCCAGAAATGTATTGTTACAGGCTATTTGAAACATTGGTGAAACAGGTGGTAAATATGAAAGAGAGTATTGAGTGATTACAAATTCAAAAGCTTGTGCAATATGAAAATATTACTAAGGGCCAGACTTCTAATTGCTTTATAGCCTTTCATGCTAAAAGGCCATAGGGCAGATTTAAGGACCCCTTGGAAAAATATCACTAGTGCAGGGAGCCTCTACTTCAAGCACAGAGACTGCTCTGTGTCACCCCACAGAAGACCCTGTGCAGGGGTGTGGTGGGCCAGAGAAGATGGATCAGAGACAGGAGTAGGTGTTCCTGTTGTGGTCAAGTTTCCTGGCTGCTGCATGACCCACAGGAAGTATGGCAGTGAGGAGCCAGCTGCCATGGGGCTGATTGACACTACCGTAGTAAATTGATCTAACTTACGCAACTTCAGTTTCTATGCCCCTGCTGAGGAGGAGCTGTGTGCTTCTCAGCCAAGCCAGGGAGAGGCACTTCCCCATCACTTCCCCTGTGCCTCTTACTTTAACTTAACCCCTGCCTGTGCTGGAAGCCATTCTCTACTGCCCAGAACTGAAGAAGCATAAACTGCCTCCTTTCAGTTTCTGCACTAGGCTTAGCACCAGTGTGAGGATGAATTTGCTCAAAGGTGTCTCCCACTAATAACTGTATTCCATTTTCATAGTCTCCTTCATCCCCTGCTGGGGACCACTGGAGTGAACAGAAAAGCAACATTGTATTGGGCAGTAGTTTGACCCAATATATGTCATGTTGCTGCTTCAGCCTGCAAATATGGGAAAGAGAGAAAGAAAAAAAGTATTTTGAACATCTTTTTATGCAGAAGAAAATGTCCATTTGTTTCTCTTGATCAGGCATTTAAAAAGGCACCACTTGGAAGAAAGAGGTAGACTCTACATGGGCTCCAGCAGGATTTGTGTCACAGCTCTGTTCTAAGAGATCAAATGTTTCCAGGTCCCACAGTATCTTCAACTGTGGTGTGTTGTTGCTAGGAAATGTTTGATGAAAGGAAGGTTCAGCTGGGTAACTTTTTACCTTTAAGCATTTAAAAATAACTGATTAAAACACAGAACAAAGGTTCAGCCCCTGTAGAACTTGATCAGTAAGTGCTTTCATGAGTGAGTCATCCCAATCCCACTTCAGTGACAGACAAACTAATGAATGAGGGGATAAAAATCAACAATGAAAGAGTAACTGAAAATTACAGGCATCTCAGGGAGCTTGGCTCTTCAGTAAAAACAGCCCCCCAAAAATAAAGCACCTGGGTCTGATCCACAGCCCATTGCAGCCAATGAAATGACTCCCACAGATTCTAGTGCACTTTGGATTAGGGCGGTTCTATAAATTAGCAAAAGGCCTGTAGGGTAACTTTTCAAAAACATCCAAGTGAATTAGGAGCCTAAGTGCCATTTTCAAAGGCAACAGACTTTTAAAATGGGACTTAGGTGCTTTTTAAAATGTTACCCTACTTCTCCATTTTCACCCACAATTTTGCATGTAGAATGAATTGTAGGTGAAATTATACAGTTATTAATATTTAAGGAGATTATTAAAGGCATATAGGGGAGTTAGGCACCCATATATTATTGACTTTCAACAGGAGCTGGGCTCCTAACTGGTCTTGTGCCTTTGAAAATCTCTCCCCTACATAGCTAATTGCCTTGTGGATTTGATCACAGTTAGAATCTACATGTGACTTGTGCCTGCAATTAACTGCACCCCCCACCTCAAGTAAGCACTTGCAATTGCTTGTGGATATAAAATTATGGGAGCAAAAAATAGAGGCTGAATAGTCTTTACATTAGACAAAGGCAGACTGAGCACTGTGACTTTCTCTCACTTTGAACTGCCATAGTTTACACTCCACAACACAGACCTTGTCACTGCTTTCAGCCTAGAGAGAGCCCTCATTACACTGGAAGCTGAAGTAATTAGAAAAAAACTGTCTCCTTAAAGCAACCTTTACTGCACTTGCACCTGATTACATATCTCTAAACCTACTGACCACAACGCAGCTAAATGAGAACAAAGGCGCCTGGGGAAAAATGCACATTTGGGAACAGCAATTTTCGGGGGCTGGGATGATGGGTCAAATTCTGTACGTTTAGAATAACTCCATTATTTTGACAGGTTTCAGAGTAACAGCCGTGTTAGTCTGTATTCGCAAAAAGAAAAGGAGTACTTGTGGCACCTTAGAGACTAACCAATTTATTTGAGCATGAGCTTTCGTGAGCTACAGCTCACTTCGTCGGGATGTTCACCAGTGCAAGTGAAAGCAGAATTTGGCCCCATTTCTTTTTTATGTGTGTCTTGTACAGTGTTGAGCACACTGTTGGCACAAAACAAATGGTAGATAATATATGTCAAGGATGTGGAGACATCACAGACTGGCAGGATCTAATAAATTGTGTCACTCCTGAGTTCTAATCTGAGTTTATGGCAAAATTTATCATATGAGTTTGGGTAAATTACTAAAAACCCAGACCCACAAAGTTACATAGACACCTACCCCCAAACCTTAGGCACCCAAGACCCATTTTCAGGCACTACTGCAACCCACAAAATTCCCACTTGGCTGCTGCTGCACCCTGTAGGTACTTAAACTCATTCAGCACCCTAAGTTTTTGCAGTAAAGTTCCCAAGGTGCTTATGTTTTGGTCTCTGGGCATGCGTACTGCTGCCCTCCTCTAGGTGTCTATCTCTTGCCTAAGCCACAGTCTGATCCATGAACTGGGGAAGAGAGGTAGTTCTCAGTCTAACTCACATGTAGGGCCTGATCTCGTAGGTGTGCTTATAGGCAGCCTAATGCCACACACAAGTGTGTGTGTGTTAAGAAGGAAATCCCTTATAATCTTTAGCTCAGTGGTTAGAGCACTCACCCAGGTTTGGGAGAGCCCTGCTTGAGTCCATGCTATGCCTGATGAGGAGAAGGGATTTGAAAATCATCATACTGCCTAAGTTCCTTTTGTGGAGTCAGGTGTCTGCACTTCAGTTTCCCCTCTGTAAAGTGGGAGTAACAACACTTACCTATGGGGGTACTGGTGTTGAAGATAAATTTGTGAGTTGGGTGAGATCCAGGCACTGCTGATGTCAATGTGAATTTTGCTATTGATTTCAAATGGAGCCAGGCTTTTACACCACTTTGAAAATATAAATCACCATGCAATGATCATTTCAGATTATTACCTGACCCCTCCCTCCCAAGCACAATTGCTTTATATGAAGTATACCTGTCACATTGAAGGCACATTGGATTGTTCCACTGGAGACACAGAAGCTAGCTTTATATATCTTTGTACATTCATGTAAAGCGTGGTATAAAAATTAGGGCTCTCAAGCGATAAAAAAAAATAATTGTGATTAATCGCACGATTAATCTCACTGTTAAATAATAATAGAATACCATTTATTTAAATATTTTGGGATGTTTTCTACATTTTCAAATATATTGTTTCAATTACAGCACAGAATACAAAGTGTACAGTGCTCACTTTATATTTATTTTTTATTACAATTATTTGAACTGTAAAAAGACAAAAGAAATAGTATTTTTCAATTCACCTCATACAAGGACTGTAGTGCAATCTCTTTATCGTGAAAGTTGAACGTACAAATGTAGATTTGTGTAAAAAAACCTGCATTCAAAAATAAAACAATGTAAAATTTTAGAGCCTGCAAGTCCACTCAGTCCTACTTCTTGTTCACCCAATCGCTCAGAAAAACAAGTTTGTTTATATTTATGGGAGATAATGCTGCCCGCTTCTTGTTTACAATGTCACCTGAAAGTGAAAACAGGCATTCACATGGCATTGTTGTAGCCGACATCGCAACATATTTACGTGCCAGATGCACTAAAGATTCATATGTCCCTTCAGGCTTCAACCACCCTTCCAGGGGACATGCGTCCATGCTGATGATGCTTTCTAATCAATAACAATCCAAAGCAGTATGGACTGACACATGTTCATTTTAATTATCTGAGTCAGATGCCACCAGCAAAAGGTTGATTTTCTTTTTTCATGGTTCAGGTTCTATAGTTTCCACGTCAGAGTGTTGCTCTTTTAAGACTTCTGAAAACACCTCGTCCCTCTCAGATTTTGGGAGGCACTTCAGATTCTTAAACCTTGGTTCAAGTGCTATAGCTATCTTTAGAGATCTCACATTGATAGTTTCTTTGCATTTTGTCAACACTTCTTTGCTGTTAAAGTGTTCTTAAAATGAATAACATGTGCTGGGTCATCATCCGAGAGAGCTATAACGTGAAATATATGGCAGAATGCGGGTAAAACAGAGTAGGGGACATACAATTCTCCCCCAAGTAGTTCAGTCACAAATTTAATTAATTCATTATTTTTTTAACGAGTGTCATCAGCATGGAAGCATATCCTCTGGAATGGTAGCCGAAGCATGAAGAGGCATATGAATGGTTAGCATATCTGGCACGTAAATACCTTGCAATGCCGACTACAGAAGTGCCATGCACATGCTTGTTCTCACTTTCTGGTGACATTGTAAATAAGAAGAGGGCAGCATTATCTCCTGTAAATGTTTGTCTTAAAGATTGTCTGAACAAGAAGTAGGACTGAGTGGACTTGTAGGCTCTGAAGTTTTACACTGTTTTGTTTTTGAATGCCGGTATGTAACAAAAAATCTGCATTTGTAAATTGCACTTTCATGACAAAGTGATTGCACTACAGTACTTGTACGAGGTGAATTGAAAAAAAACTATTTCTTTTGTTTGTCATTTTTACAGTGCAAATGTTTATAATCAAAAATAATATACACTTTGATTTAAATTACAACACAGAATGAATAGATATGAAAATGTAGAAAAACATCCAAAATATTTAATACATTTTAATTGGTATTCTATTGTTTAACAGTACGATTAAAACTGTGATTAATTGCAATTAATTTTTTTAAGTTAATCTTGTGAGTTATCTGTGATTAATCGACAGCCCTAACAAAAATTTATCTTCCAAGATTTACATAGTTTCATTTTGAAGAGTTGCCATTCAATTTAAACACAGGAAAGATTGGAAGATTATGTTTTCTCCATGTCAAATAAAAAATATTTAGGGTCACAACCTAATAAGAGGATTGAAGAGTAATAGAAAGAGCTTACCATAAAATACCATGATACTTAGCAATATGTACTGCTGACTTTTACTAGGGTAAGAGAGGAAGGTCATTCATCATCCACCATCATAGTACTGAGGATAACACACAGATACCAGATGAGTGCCCCATTAATACTTCTCTCAGTGTTAGATAACAAGATCCTATATGTTAGAGCTACAAGACATTGCAGATTTTAAAGACAAGTGAGAGCAGTTAGGAATTTTACCATTTTGCACTGGTGTAAGTGACTATACAAGGTGCATAACAATGCAGAACTTGGCCCATAGTCTTTGTAAAACTAGAGGATCCATTGATTCATTACCAATACCTCATGCAACAGGCATGCAGGAAAGGGATATTTATCGAGCATGCAGAGAGGTCAGTGTTACATTCTGAGAGCCCTGGCCAGCAGCTTGAATGGCTGAGCTCCAGGTGTCACACCAAATTATGATGCTCAGAAACCTGTCCCACCCACTGTACTTTATTAGTGAGGTTTGAATTTAAACTTCCATTTCAAGTGATACACACACACACACACACACACACACAAGGAAAACATGAATTTGCTGAACCCTAGACTTTCATATAAGTAAGATCCTGCCCTGTGAATTAGTACATCTATCTTCTTTCCTTTGCCCTCCATTTCCTCTCTGACATTGACATTTGTGACCTAATGTACCTAATTTCTTCTATAATGAAGGTTATGTATCACTTGAATGAGAGAGAAAGCAAGAGAGCATGTGCTGTTTGTTCTGGTCTACACTGAACCAATTTTCATTACAAATTGCATACATTTTCTTAAGGAACATGTCAGCAAACTCTTGCACTTAGGCTCCTGTAAATTGTTCACCCTGTCTGATACATGATTTCTTAGGTTTCTAAAGCCATGTTCCTAAATTAGAGTTTCTACAGCTAAAATCTGTTCCCTATTTTGATGTAAAATAGAGGTGAGGGATTGTGGGTGTACAGTGCCTGCAGCTGGGCTGAAGCATCATAGAAGATAATGTGTGCACCAAAAGCACAGCCATTCTGCATTTGAGCTCTCATGTTAGAATGCTAAATTGCTAAGCAGGTTAAGCGTGATTTTATAAAATAAGTAATTAAATAGCTCCTCAGATATGCTTTATAGCATTCTCTGAATGAGACAAAAAGCTAAAATACACTTTCAAGAGGTCAGTATCATACTACAGAGGACAGGCTGTTTTTCATATGTAGAAATTCACAGATTTCAAAACATCTAGTGTTCCACTTACAGGGAGAATAGCTGTGGCACTTTTCTAAGTCACAGATAAAATAACAACAATCTTGGGATTTCAGCAAAAAGCACCACAGAGAGCTCAAGGTTAATTTTAGAAACTACTTTCAAGGAGGAGTGTCAATCAAGAAAAAACTGCTTTCCTGACTGGTGACTGAAACAGATATATCTATCTAGGAAACCATTTAGAGATATTTGTTAGTGACCTCTTGTGCAAAATGAAAGCTGTTCAAGTTTCAGTTTCTGCCAAAACTACTTCATTTTGTTACTTTGATACCTTCAGTTTCCCAGATAACTAACTCCCTTCAAAACAATGAGGTCACCTTTTAGAAACTTGGATAGATGTTCCCAATGTTCTGAGATACAGTTAAATACACTTAGAATGAATCAAGATTTCTGCTGAAAACAATGTATTCTTTCCTTTAATAGTAATCTATAGTACAAGAGCCCTGTTGTGCTGACCATTATTCAAACACATACATATATACTGAGAGACAGTCCCTACACTGAAGAGCTTAAAATCTAGAGACAAAGGTAGTCAGAAAAGTAGTGTTCAATATTGCGAAATCCAAGCATTCAAATGTTGTGATTCAGATCCCAAAGTCATGAAGTTGGCTTGAAAACCTTGGTTAAAAAAATAATAAATTGTGGGTTATTTTTATTTGTCTTCAGTTGTTGGAGCCTTTAATTTACACCCAAGTCACATGTTCAAGCTTTTTCCCTGCTACCATGAGGCCTGGAAACATACTTGAAAAGAAAAGAAAAGAAAAGAAAAGAAAAGAAAAGAAAAGAAAAGAAGCTGAGATTCGCATGACTCCAAGGAGTTGGGGCTTTAAGAAAGACTCCAAATATCATAAAAAGAAAAGGAGTACTTGTGGCACCTTAGAGACTAACCAGTTGATTTGAGCATAAGCTTTTGTGAGCTACAGCTCACTTCATCGGATGCATTCGATGAAGTGAGCTGTAGCTCACGAAAGCTTATGCTCAAACAAATTGGTTAGTCTCTAAGGTGCCACAAGTCCTCCTTTTCTTTTTGCGAATACAGACTAGCACGGTTGCTACTCTGAAACCTCCAAATATCATGAGACTCCTGATGAAATTTCAAGAGTGGGCAACACTGAGTGTTACTGCCCCCATTTTATGGAAGGGGAATGGAGGCACAGAGCGATTTGGATTCAGACTTTCAAGATTTTCAGGCCAGATTTTCAAGTGCTCAACATGTACAACTGGAGTCAGATTTTCAAAACAGATCAGTGCCCACTGGGGACCCAAATAAGACCCAGATTCCCAAGAGTGTTAAGCACCATCCAGTAGCAACCATTGTAGCACTTACAGACAGATTTTCAAAAGAGCTCAACATCTAACATGTTGACTACTTCTGAAAATGTACCTCTTTATTTTGGAAGCCTAAATGGGAGCTGAGGTCTTTGGAAAATCCAGACCCAGTTGTGGGTCCTGAGCATTTTTGATAATCTAACTCTATGGCCCAGACCCTCAGAAGGTATTTAGGTATCTAACTCCCACTGAATCAGTGGGAGTTAGATGTCTAAATACCTTTGAGGATATGGGCCTAAGTGACTTGGTCAAACTCACACAGGGAATCTGTGGTAGAATGGTGAACACAATTTCCCATTCCCGATTTAGCCACAAAATCATCCTTCTTTGTCCTTCCCCTTCTCTATACACTCCTCGAAGAGAACAAGTTGTATACATGTCTGGGGATATATTCTAGCAAAGAAAACAAATTACGCAACATGTAATGCAAAAGGAGAAGCAGCTCAATTTCTAGTGAGATGAAGAAAGAAAGAAAGAAAGAAAGAAAGAAAGACAAGGAAACAAGAAAGGGGAATTCAGGCTAAATGTAACGATAGAAAGAAAGTCCTTTTGACTTCAAGATATATGAGGCCCTTATTCTGCATGCAACTTACATTGTTAGTAATAGGAGTTGCATACTAAATTCTCCTCTCTGATCTTCAGTGCAGATTTCTTTTCCATTGTACTGGTTTTGTGGGCTTATACATGCATTATGTGAGTATGAAATATACAACAGAACTACAGGCAATGTAGATGTGAGAATTTTACCTTCATGGTGGAGTTCTAAAACAAAGCCAAGTAAATGGGTGTTGTGCAGAATTGCTATGCAGGCATTTAAGAAGAATGAATCCACATCAAGCCAGGGGCAAAATGACTTTCTATTTGGGTTCTTACACTGTGGTCATCACTGTTATATCTGAAGGCACCTGCACCACCACCAGGGCTTCAGCTGAAACAGGGTCTGGATCCTATTTATGTGGATCTGGTGGAGCACATCTCTGCAATAGGTTGAGGTGGAAAGTCCTCCTGCACCGCAGCTCCATAGCTGCTCACACCCTGCACAATGGAACTAAGCCAGCTCTGTTACATTCAGGGGCCTCCCACAGACCCTGCCTTTCACCCAAAGTTAATAAAAACTAGATTGTAACTCATTTCTCTTTCCCTGAGAAGTGACTACAGCGTGGACCTGATCCACTGCCCGTTGAAGTTAGTGGATATTGTCTTACTGGATCGGGGCCAGGTTGTGCTACCCTAAAAGGACTATTTGTGGGAGGAAATACTTGGCAGGATGTAGAGTTTGAGATTGTGCAGCTCAAAGCAGCTTATATTTCACTCAGGACAAAGTTGTGTCACAGTTTTTATATAACCTGTTTCTACTTATCCTCTGTAGCTTTATTTCTGTGCGAATGGTTTAAATGATCAGTATAACCCGAAAAGAGAAAACAAGATCAGATGGGTCACAAACTGAATTTCAGAGGTTGAATTTACAAAAACAACAAACTTCCAAAATCTCTTTGACATTGTAAAGACCTAAATAATATTAAATAAAATAAGTTTTGTTCTTTTCAAAGCTATGAAATCAATAAAAATTTGTTTTCACACTTACTAGAGAGGGAGATTTTCAAAAGGACCTAAGGAATTTAGGAGCATGAATCCTATTGAAAGATAATAGGAATGTGCTACTAAATCCTGAAAGTCTTTTGAAAATCTTCCACATACTTTTAAAATAGTGGATCTGCATTACATAGATTTTGTTCCAGCTAAATACGTAGGCTTCTACCTAACTTCTTTTAATATATAGTACACAAATATATATATATATATATGATAGCAAATTAAAAATACTGGTGCAGCAAAGCAGCTATAGCTAGATTGATTTAAGAGGGTAAAAAAAAAAACTCTAAATAAAAAAATATGCAAAATTTAGAAAAACTCAAGGCAGGAAAAAACAACTTTAAAAACAATCCAATTTTCACAGCACGTAGAAAAATAACATCTTGTAAGAAAGGTTTTTATAATGCGTAAGAGCACTGAACAGGCAAAGAGAGAACTGGGGAAAAAAAATCGATACGGAGTATCCTTTAAATAGTGTGCCCTTAATTTATTCAAATTTCCTACAAGTGTTTTTAATTAATTATTTATTGAATCTCTGTCTTGTTTATGAGAATCTTTTGGTTGAGCCGTACAGCAATACCACCAAATATGCTCAGATCTAATTCTCTCAGAATGAAATTCAGGACAATAACTGAGCAAAAGCTCAAGGCCTATGCATTTATTCTCATCTAAATCCTGTACAGAAAGGCTTGCACCATTTTTTTTTTAAAGAACCCATTTCAAAGCACACTGTAGAAAAAATATACTATGCTATAAAATAAAGTATGTTTTGAACTCCGATTTCAAATGCCTTTCAGATTTCAATTCAGTGAGCCAAGAGAAATGGACAAATCCCATGTTTTGCATACATGTTACTCGAAAGTCAGAGTTTTTCAGTGCCTGTGTATTTCTAGTTCCAGTTAAGTCAAAGTTAATGTTTCACAATGCTGTTGATGCTGATTGCTTTGAACTGTGTTTGGTCACAAAAATTGATTCACGTCTCAGGCACTGCAGGTGTCTTGAATAAAGAAGAATCTAGCCAGCAATGCATGTTCTTGCTTGGGTTTTGTTTAATTATACTGCCACTTGAGAACAATGCAGCACTTTCCAGACAGCTCTCATCAAAAATAAAAATAGAAATTAGTTTTTGAAAGATTCAAGCCTGCAAAGAATCAGTCTTAAAAGATTGAAACCATTGCTGAGAAATCAGAAACTTGTCAACATAAAATGAATCCCATTGATATTTATTCTACCAATGAGAATTGCATTTCCATTTTTTACTTTTTCCATTTTGAATTTGAAATCCTACTCCAAACTGTAATTGCATTTTTACTACAAACGTATGGCTGGTCTGGCCTTAGATCCCCATGGACCTTTGGTATTGGATTTCATTATTTCTCCCTTTCTCTCTTACGCCATAGGCATTGACAGTTGCCTCTCAAACAGGATATTCTCTGTGGGCCAGATTCTACTGTCAGGCACACTGGTGTGAATCCAAAGCAATTTCTGAGGAGTAACTCTGGATTTTCACTGATTTAGTTGATAGCAGATCCCATTCCTGTGTCACTGTGTTTATTTGCAAAGACTAATAGACCTCAATTAATATTAACAAAGTGCTGACTCTTTGTTTTCATGTTTTCCCTACTCACGTGTCTTGGAACCATATAACTAATGTGCTGATGTTTGAAGCAAAGGAAGTTGTGTGCCATGGTGGATTTCGTTGTTTTGGTTTGACTGCTATAATGGAAACATAATTGTTCTAGTTTTCCTTTCAGGGTTTGCCAGGGCTATTGATCTGACATCTAAGAGTCCTCCTTCCCTTTCATAGTTGTTAAAAAGTGCGTTTCTCATCCTTCCCTCACCAGTCAACCAATATAACAAGAACAAAAAGCCCAGTGTCATGATTCTGTTGCTCATAGTTCAAATTACCATGCTAATGTTTCATATGCGTGCAGCAATCATGACATTTCTCAACTATTTATAAATTGTGACTTTGCATCTGGCAGGCCTGCTATTGTGCAGAAAATAATTATTTCTGCCTACTGTATATGATGCTACTCTTTCATTTCTGGTGTGATCCCAGTTCTCACAAGGGCCTTGGCTCCTGCTATTAGACATGAAGGTTGCTAGTTTTCATTAAAGAATTAGGCAAATGATTGACTGTTTGTCACCTTTTGTTGAGAAAGCTGGCTTGTTGCTACCATCAAGTGACAAAGCATCATGAAACAGTTACAAAACAGATTTTTGATGAGAAAATAAATGCTTAAATTTGTTCTAGGAACTTCTCGTTGAGGTTATAGGGTTCAGACTCATACACAACATCACTGGGTTGCAAGTCTATCATTTGAAAGGGGCATGTTGGGCAACAATGCAGCCCTTCAGATCAAAAACCATTTCCACTTCAAAGATGCACCTGGAAAATGTTTTCCCCAGTTATAACCCTTGATATTTAGAGAACCTAGTAAAAGTTGCCCTATACACAAGGACAGTCCATGCAGTGTGCCTGTTTGCCATAGTAGGAAACCAATATCATAACAATTAAAACAATAAAAATAGCACCGACAATGTGCTCACAATAATAAGACACTCCTTGTGCTAGAATGCTTACCATTTAAAACAGAGACACAAAGAAGACAGGACAACTTGGAAAGTCCAGATGTGCAGACAATTTAGAGCTGCTGAGTTCTTCTTTGGTCTCTTCCCCTCATAATGAATGTCTTGGGTCAATTTACAACCAGTGAAGGCTCATGGAAGCGCAGTTAAAAGATATGTCAGTGTAACCAGGGTCTGATCTAGGCCATGTTCCTATAAGGGTATGCCGTATGTAGGGTTACCGGATAGCAACTGTGAAAAAACGGGACAGGGGGTGCGGCGTAATAGGCGCCCGTATAAGAAAAAGTCCCCAAAAATGGGACTGTCCCTTTAAAAACGGGACATTTGGTCACCCTACCCATATGTATCTTTTTACTAGGGCAGGACATGAGTTTATAACATACATCTATGTTGTTCATTGCCAAAACATGTCACACAGTATTGTCTCCTATCTGACCAAAAACCTGTAATACAATAGAATATTGCCAAGTTCCAGCTCAAGTCTTCAAATATCAAGATGCAAGCCCCCAGGAAAATCACAGAATAGGGTTAAAAAGCAGGAGACATTTTTAAAATAATAAATGTGAGGTTCTGGGTTTTGAGCCTTAAGGGTTCCCATTTTTAAATTTTCCTCCTCACGAACTGTAGGGCTAGAAACATTCTGTTTTTGTTTTGTTTTTAAATAAAAGCCAAGATTCTCTCGTATTCACATGAATAGTAGCAGCTAGGGCTTTAAGAAAAACAGCAAATATCAGCAGACTCACTGTAAAGTCTTGAGAGTTGGCAACACTGGTAATAAACTGATCCATTCAAAATAAAATGCACAGCATTAAAGAGTTTAAACAAGATAATATTCAAATGCACTCAGCCAAGTAGGGAAGACTGAAATTCACTCATTCTGTCCTATATTTCAGATGTAGCCCTAGGCAGAATAACTGCAAGCTAGTATCACCCCAGGCCATGACAGCGCCAAAGTAAACTAAACTAATTTTTATGGCATTATCTTCTTGTGGGTTTTCAGAGGAACATTCCTTCTTGATTTCTCATCAGATGTGAACAGGAGTGCAGGGACTGAAATATCTTCTTATCCACTAGAGGGAGGTACCTCCATATTAGGATAGAGCATAAAGGCACAAAGGCCCTTCAAAAAAAGAAAGTCCTGCATGCATATGAATTGCAAAGTAACATGTTGCATATTACCTATCAAAAATAATAACCTGTTGGTTCATTTAATGCTCATAGTAAAAATGACACATTATGTCACAAATTAATTTTTAAATTGAATGGCAGCAGAACTCATCTTACTACAAAGTTCATTGTTGTTTAATTAGAGTGCTACTTTACTGCTTAATAGACCCACAAGAAATTGTTCTAGAAGAATAATTAAAGAGAATAAAGGTTAGATTCAGATTTCTGGCAAAGCTGTATTGCCTTTACCTCCCTTAAAACACGAATTCCATTAACCTTTCTTGAAACATGTTAAATTGCTTTCAGTTAACTGTCATTCTAATTAAAAATGAGTCATAAAAAGGAGTTACTTATTTAATGCCATATCTATGCCTGCACACACACACTTCTGATTTTGCATTCTTCTTCTACACATACACTAATCACAAAGGACAATAATGTCAAAAAATAGATGCTAATCTCTTGAAACACTTAAGTACAGGCTTAACCTTTAAATATATCAATAATTCCATAGACTTCTACAGAACTACTCAAATACTTAACTTTATACATGTGCTTAAGTTAATTGTATAGGGGACTGAATCTTTAATTCACACAAAATTATAGGGACTTAAGTATGGCAGGACTGAATAGACATGTCACTGTTTGGGCAGAGGCACTGGATTTTTAGTTTAACTCTCTTATTAGATTCATGCTGGGTTTACTATTTTTTTAGTACGTTTTGTAAATTTAAGGATAAAAATAGTAGTGATATGCCTTTAAAAGCTCTTTATTGGGAAAACAAAACAAAACAAAATCTTACTAACTCAACTGTGCTTTGACTATAGAACACTTGCACAGTGGCTTCCTACTCTAGGCATGTGATTCAGAATTTGATTTCATATTTCACTGAAACCCTCTTGTCCCAATGTTTCAAGCTGTTGTAACCAAAAAACATTTTCTAAAAAAGAACTTAATGGGAAACTTGGGTATAAAACTGAACTCTTCAATATTTTGAAAAGACTTGCATTTAAGCAATATTCCAGACATCAGATCCAAAAAAACCCTTATATAGTGCAATTTAAATATATCATAAATTAAAGGACCTTCTTAAGTTTTGTTAAAGAATAATCACCAGAAAGAAAAGAAACAAATATGTTTGTGACAAGGGGTTAACTGCAATGATTCTGTTTCACAGCTGTGTTCTAGCCCTTACTGCCCATATCTCAGCTGGCTTAATCTGCTGATCCTGCTGAATTGCTGAAGGCTTAAATATCCTGGATGGCATTTGAACTTCTTAAGCACATGTTCTGGAAATCTTCCTACTGGCTGCTTTTATCACCCAGAACACTCTAATCTATTCCCAGTGAAAGATTATTTTTTTAATGTATCACAATTCTTCCATTGACAGGGGCAGGGTTTGCCTCTTACAAGAGAAGCCAGGGGTTCTACTCCCTCATCTGTGTTTCCCCTGAGATCTGTACATGTCTCATAGGAGCTACAGGAAGCAAGGAGTATGATGTCTGTTGCCTCTGCTCTGTTACATTGCCCAAGTGGCTTCTGCTGGTCCCTGGAGAGCACGGGATCCACAGAAGCCACGTTTCCCATAGCTCCCAAGACTGTGGCTGTCCCAAGAGGGGTAGCACAGCATGGAGGGGAAAGCAGCACCTGTGCTCTTTTCACAAATATATTTGGCTGAGATAATCTCTCTCCTGGAAAACTGACCATCACAGCTCTGTGGAACACAAACACCAGAGGAAAGGGTTATAAAATGTGGATGGGGTGGGAAGGGAGCATGCTGGCACGATAAAGGTTCCCCTTCAGTGGGTTCACAGGTGGAAGCATTGGGGACTTTAGTTATTTATGAATAGAAAATTCCTTCCAAACACAACAAAAGCAGAGCTGCCGAAATAAGGTTGTTTAAAGCTGATTTTATCTGGCTGCCTTGTAGAACTGGTCAAAAATGTCAAAACCCTGCCAATTTTTAAGTTGGTTTTAGTTTTTTTAAAAGAGAAAATGTGTTTTCAACTAAATATTTTAAAAAAATATCCATGTTCATTGACAGCTTTTAGATTTTAATTAAAAAACAAAAATGTTCCATTTGGGGCATTTAAAAAAAATCCAGACAAACCCTCCCCTCAATTTTGAAGAAAGATAATGTCCGAACCAGCTCCACTGCCTTGCCTGCAGCTTTCAGATAGCATAGGTGCTTTTGCCAGAGTCTAAACAATGGCCATTCTGCTTTACCCTGTATGTCCTCGATTATTCACAGAGAACGGCTGAATAAACGACTTGCACATTCCTTGAATGCTGTTTTATTAGTTCTAAGGTGCAGGTTCTGTGCTGGGCAGAAGCTGAAATAGGTGATACTCACCTAATATAAAAAAAATGTTGCAGAGGAGTTCGGAGCTGCAGAACAGTGACTGAATGGAGTGAATGGAGCTATGTAGTGCAGCAGCTAGAGTTTAAAGTCATAGCTTTCGGCTGAAAAGTAGAGGATTTTGACCTAGTGCATCAGCCCCCAAAGCCTGAAACCTGTAATTAACTTTGACTAAAATGCAGCAGGCTAATGGATTTCCTATGGATTTCATTTAATTTAAAACTATAATGAATCTGAAAAGCTCCCTGTCCTAACAGCAGGTTGTGGTAACACAGCACAAAAGATCATAAGGATTAGGTGGGTGTACTTTTAAAACATAGCAGAATCTTGCTGGAAGGAAACATTTCTTTGTAAGAATACAATGGGGATGGCGAAAATAATGGTGGAGGACATCTAAGAGTGTGAGAACAATATTTTAAACTGAAGAGACCAGAAAGGGTGCATTCCAGCCTGGGCATATACAGGCCTAGTCCTTGTTTATCCTATTTAGCAAACCACTTTCACTCTACTTCAGACGTAGAAGCAGGTTACCCAGTGCAACAGTGGGCTAAGTGATGCTGTGAGCTCTCAGGACTTGCTCACATCTTGCTTGCTAGCCCCTGTCTTTCCTTTGCAGTGGCCGCACAGTGGTGTAACTGACATACAGGATTATGCCAAAATTTCCAGAAGTATTCACTAATTTAGGGAGCCTCTGTGTTTGGGTGTGTAAACTGGGATACCAAGACATTCCAATGGGCCCACAAAGTCAGAATATGTAGGACTGAATGACCTGCACAGGATGTTCTACATTCCGGTGTACTTAGATTCAGGTGACGTAAGCTCAAATCTTGCTCCTAACGTTCAAACCGTGTGGCCGCCTAACTCCGAGCCTCAGTTTCCCCATCTTTAAAATACAAATAATACTAGTATAGTATTTGCCTGCAGATGTCTCAGGATCTGGTTAAATAGTGTTTGAAAAGATCTATTAAATACGAAGTATTCAGAGATTCCAAGGCCAGGAGGGACCATTGTGATCATCTAGATCAGTGGTGGGCAACCTGCGGCCCACGGGCTGCATGCGGCCGGTCAGGGTAATGCACTTGCGGGCCATGAGACAGTTTGTTTACATTGATCGTCCACAGGCATAGAGACAGTTTGTTTACACTTCCCACAGGTCCCAGTGGCCACAGTTCGCCGTTCCTGGCCAATGGGAGCTGTGGGAAGTGGCGCAGGCCACAGGGATGGTCAATGGAAAATATGGCTTTAAAGATGGAGTGATGGAGAGGGAGAATCCATCACAACCCTTGGTAAATTGTTCCAACAATTAGTTATTCTCACATTTAAGAATCTATGCCTCATTTCTAGTCTGAATTTGTCAGTTCCAGCCATTGGATCGTATTATACCTTCCTATGCTAGATTGAAGAGCCCATTATTAAATATATGTTCCCCAAGTAGGTACTCAGACTGTAATCTGAGTACCTGCTTAACCTTCTCTTTGTTAAACTAAATAGATTGAGGTTTTTGAGGCCAGTTTTCTAATCATTTAATCATTCTCATGGCACTTCTCTGAACCCTCTCCCATTTATCAACATTCATGAATTATGGGCACACAGTATTCCAGTGGTGGTTACACCAGTGCCAAATATTGAGGTCAAATAACCACTCTACTCCTATTAAAGATTTCCCTTTTTATGCATCCCAGGATCACATTAGCTTGTCTGGTCACAGAGTTGCACTGGGAACTCATGTTCAGCTGCTTACTCATCATGACCTCCCAAATCTTTTTCAGAGTCACTGCTTTCCACCATAAAGTCCTACATCCTGGAACTATGGCTCACATTCTTCGTTTCTAGATGTATATATTTAACTGAATTTAAAATGCATATATTTTGCTTGCATCCAGTTTACCAACTGATCCAGATTGCTGTGTATCAGTGACCTGTCCTCTTCATTATTACCACTCCCCCAATTTTTTGTGTCATCTGCAAACTTTATCACCGATGATTGTATGTTTTCTTCCAGGTTATTAATAAAGATGTTAAATAGCATAGGGCCAAGAACCAATCCCTGTGGAATCCCGCTGGAAACACATCTATTCGATGAGAATTCCCTGTTTACAGTTATGTTTTGAGACGTATCAGTTAGCCTGTTTTTAATCCATTTAATGTGGGCCATGTTAATTTTATATCATTCTAGTTTTTTTTAAATCAAAATGTCATGTGGTACTAAGTCAAAGTCTAAGTATATTACATCAACACTATTACCTTTATCAACCAAACTTGTCATCTCATTAAAAAAATATATCAAGTTAGTTTGACAGGATCCATTTTCTATAAACCCATGCTGATTGGCATTAATTACATTACCCTCCTTTAATTCTTTAAGAATTAAGATCAGTATTATTACAGCCAGTCAATGGTAGAGATGAAATATGTTCTCAGGAGTTCCTAGTTTCCATTACTTTAGGGCTCAGTCCTGCAAAGTGCTGAACACAGTGGCTCTATTCCAGCAGGTGACTGGTCGGGCAATAGGACTACTTGTGCTTAAAGTTAAGCACGTACTTAAGTGCTTTGCTGGATCAGGGCAAAAGTGCTCAGCCCCTTTAAGTGAGCCCTTAAATCGCTGCCTAGGGGCTGCTAGAGCCATGTTAAAGACTGACACTTAAAAGCTAATGTAGGGGATTTTCAAACATTTATATTTTCTACCAAAATATTCTTAGACTATTCAAAGCACATTCTTCTCTTTATGGGTTGTGCACATGTAACATTTTAACTGTAAAGGGGTGAGCCATTTTTGAGTAGCCTACTACTGCTCTGTGCCCATCCACTTCCCCCAAACAATGAGAACAATTTCTTACATTGGGAGAATGAGTTCTTCTCCCTTGTCTCGTGACTCAGAAACAGCAAAAAGGATTTTATTCAAACTTTCAAAAAATCCCTTGACATTTTTTTTCTACATAGGAAATCTCTCTTATGCAGGAAGTATTCCCCAGCGGCTATTTCCACCCTACTAGCCCATTGTAAAGGAGCTGCAATCCGATGGATAACCAGACCCCTTATCTCCTGTTTCCAATCTGGCACACTGTTCACTGTCCTGCTCTTAGCAGTACAAAACTGAAAATTTAAATGCAAGGACACAAATACCCTTTTAATGTTTTTCTTGAACTTACGTACACCTCCTCTTCAAGGGATTGACTTTCCTGTGACTGTGCCAGACTCACAGATGAAGGATCAGAAGTTTACAGGCTGCTACTGTGACTTTAACTTCCCTGCAATCTCATTTTCAGAACCATATAGTCCCAAGATGATTTAAAAATATTTACAGTGAAGATAGCAAGCCAAATCCTTCTTTAGAATCATTCCAGTTCTCTGTACACTGAGATTGTTCAACTTCAGGCATTTTTATATCATGCTTGGAACTTGTTTGTCATTTCCCTTCCATCATTTTTTCCTCTTATTTTTTAGAGCAATGATAAACGTATACAATGCATTTTTTTAAAAAAAATTTGTCTTGCTATAAGTAAAATTACTTCCAAAGTATTAAGCACATTTATTCTTCCAAATGGTTCTGAATTCAAATAGACTAGCTATGAATAATTTCTGAGGCCCATGTAATATTTATGGAAGAAATCTGAAACCCTATATCATGTTTGCAAAAGCAAATCACAGAGAGCAGAGATTAGTTAGCCACTGAACCCCAATAGGCTAATATTTCTGTTTGCAGATTATGTGTCACCAAGCACAGGCCTGGCATGAAAGCCAGTGGCAGCAAGACTGAGTTCACCAGGCTGCCACTGTTGGGCCTTCATTTACTATGGTGTCGGGGGCCATACAAGTACCTTAGATAAGTCCGCCTGATGCTGAGCTTGAGGGCATGGGTAGCTGATGGAGCCTGGGGCAACTTGATGGCATGGTAAGACTATTAGCACCCAAATGTAAGTGACCCACTGTACTACAGTAGGTGTACCGCTGTAATGCGTATGCAGAGTGATCTACACTTCTAGGAGTCCCATACATTCACCTAACCAGCCACAACGCCATCTGAGAGTAACATGAGTCAGAAGCAGATTATACAGAGTTAAAAGAACTTAAATACACGCTTGTTGTGCTATTTCTAAAAGGAGTTTCAATTACAAAATTCCATCCAAGTCAATGGAATGTTAGATGATAATCATTGCATAGGCATCAGGCCCTGCACACCACTTAAAACCTGTGGAGGGGTGTCCAGAGATGACTGCAGGCAGAGACAGAGGTAGGCTCCACACAGGTTGTGAACAGACTAGCAAAAGGAGAATTTGGGGGCAAGCTGCAGGAGGTGTGCAGAAGACCTAAGACTACATTGATTCTGTGGCCCCAAATCCCCATATCGGTGATGCCTAGGAGACCCTATTCTGCTCCCTCACACAGTGGGGTGTATTCCATCTTAGTAGTGGGATGGGTATACTCTGATTACTCTGGCTCTGGATAGGGAGCCGTGAAATGTCACCTGAATAATACTGTTATTAAAGGTTTCAGAGTAGCAGCTGTGTTAGTCTGTATCCGCAAAAAGAAAAGGAGAACTTGTGGCACCTAAGAATGCATCTGATGAAGTGAGCTGTAGATCATGAAAGCTTATGCTCAAATAAATTTGTTAGTCTCTAGGTGCCACAAGTCCTCCTTTTCTTTTTACTGTTATTAAAGTGGATAAAACCTGGACTGAAAAAAAATAATAAAAACAGGAAAGCAGAAGAATGTCATCATGAAAGAGCTCAACTCAAATGGGTATGGTTTGGAATCAGAAGGTTGGGGCATCCGATAGATGTAAAGTGTTGTTGTGGTAGAAGAGAAACTGAAGAGATGCGGGAAGAAGAGAACATACCACTTCCACAAGGTTGATTTAAAGCTAAGGGCAATGCAGACAAAAACAGGACATGAGAATCGGGGACCGTGAAATGCGAGACACGACCAGTGACAAGAAAAGAGGGAGAGGATTGCTGACATGAGCCTGAATGACAAATGAAAATGACACTACCTGACAAGGGGAGTGAATGAAGTCTTATTGACTTCATGATTACTAGTAGGGGAAAAAATCCCTCCTCAGTATTTATAAGCAGTTTTGACAAGATGAATTTTAGTACACTAAATAATCCTCTCCTGATGAGAAAAGAGCAATAAACTGGCCTTTTCTTCCTCTGGAAAAGGAAGCCACAATCCCAGTCCCTGACCTGCATGAGTATAAGGCTTTCAGACACAGTGTCACCAGGGGGTATATATAGGTGGGAATATAACTCATCTCCTCTCTTGCACTGGCTAGCAAACCACAGTGAGGGGTAGGGAAGGAATGAGGGAAGAGGAAGGATGGATCAGTGGTTATAATGCCAGCCAAAGATCCAGATTCAATTCCCTACCCTCCCTTTCTGTGTGACCATGGAGAAGTCACTTAGCTTCAGTTTCCCACCTGTAAAATGTGGATAATCATATTTACCTACTGCCAGGGCAGTTGTGAAGCTAAATACATTAATGATTGTGAGGCAATCATATACTATTGTTATGGGGGGCCATACAGGTATCTTTGGTAGATAATATACATTGGACTCTTTCCGTGGCTTTAGCAGAAGACACTGCATGTGCTGTCCATCAGTGCCCGAGGCTGTCGACACTAGAGAGCCTATAATGCCACTCTGTGCCAATGGGAGAGAGTATTCATCCACAGTATGCATCCGATGAAGTGAGCTATAGCTCACGAAAGCTTATGCTCAAATAAATTGGTTAGTCTCTAAGGTGCCACAAGTACTCCTTTTCTTCCTGTCAACATAATTAACCCACCTAAAACAGGGTTTGTTTTTTGAAGTGCTTGGGAAATCTCAGCCAGTTTACAAAGGCTAATGTGTGTCCTCTGCATGTCGAGGGCGGGGCAGACTGGGTAATAAACTTACACTGGTCAGGCTTCAGTATTCAAAGCATGGTAATGAACGCTTGAATGATGTTAGAGAGATTTTTTCTTTCCTTGCCATTTATAAACAGTTTCAAAATGGTTTAATACAAGAAAATTGCTCTTGCCAGTAGCCATCTTGCCTACCTTAATGGAGAATCTGTTTATATTGGAATGCTTCTCTCTCTCTCTCTCCCCACCCGCCCCTTTTTGGTGTTTTTTTTAATCTGCAAAAAATCCTCTTTTCAATGACAGATAGTAAATGCTGCCAAAAAAGATGCTAGCCTGGCCCATTACCTTTTCACATATCCTTACTGCATTTTAAATGGGCAGATAAATCTTTTAGCACAATGCAGCCAGACATTCACACATCTGTTGTGCCTTGATGTAAATAGGGTATCCCATCAACACTTGCTTTTTTCCTAGCCCTTTCCTCTTCTGTTTTGTATCTCTTTTTTCATTTTCATTTTCTTCCTTTTTTCCTTCTTTTCCCTTTCTGTCCTCCTGCGTTATCCTTATTCCCTTCACTCTTTTTTTACGTATAGGAACAAAAATACTCGTAGTATCGGTCATTTTCTTAATTTTAAACTTGCAAGTGGTGTTGGGCTTGATCCAACTGCAATCAAATAATGGGCTATTGGTCAGCTGCATTTTTCACAATGCAGAAAATGTTGTGACTCAGAAGGAGAGAGTGTTCGTTGGAAGATAAAGATCCATGATAGGATTTTCAAAAGTGTTCTGAGTTGGCCTAGCTCTGTTCCCATTAATGTTACTGGGAGTTTTACCATTGAAAGTTGAGCTCTTTGGAAAATGCCACTCTGGCTATATCAGAAATTCAACAGGACTGTTTTATCCTGACTAGGACACTGAAACTTGAAACGATTGATTTGATGCCTCCATTCCAGGGTTGTTAAATAGATAAAATAGAATGTCCTTGCATCTTCACCCCAAATTCAAACTAAATCATTTTGGTTAACTCCTATTTTTTTATTTTTGATTTTTATGGTCCTTTGAACATTCTTCATTTCCATTTGGAACCATAAGCAAAAATAGTGTAGCATTTCTAGCCTACCTGGAAGTATTAAGTACAAGAGCTTTCCAGGGAAAGCATGTTCTTACAAAATTTCCAGACCAGCTTTTACAGACAAAACCAAGTCAAGTTATGTGAATTTTTGAGTGCTTATCCCAACCAAATCTAACTCTATACCTTTTGAGGTCCTTTCCTAGGAACTTTTGCCCCATATCGCCTAGAATATTGTCACATGGAGGAAGCACTATATCATGGAATGCATCTATTAGCTAAATAAGGACAATTTCTCCAGTCAATTGGGCTCTAGCATGAAGGTATCTGAGCACAATCGTCTGAGAAAAATGAAGCATTAATGCTCTTAATTAAAACCTGGATGTATAAAACTTTGTGGGAGGAAAGACTAACCATTTTAACTAGCTATTTTGAAGGGTTACTCTGCTTTGGGCTTCTGAGACAGAAAGAACTTGAATCTCTTATCAATGACCTCACAGAGCCTTTAGCAGCCATTTTAAGAGAAAACTGTTTTCTTCACAGTAAATCCTGTCAAACATTTCCATACGTGAGTAACTTTCCTCGTCTGAGTAGCTGCATTGGCTGTAGTGGGACTAAAAGGTACTCCCTTAAGTGTGTGTTTGCAGGTTCAGGTCACAAAAATTGTATAGGGAGACAGTCTAAGGAGGATGATTTTTTTTTTAAAATCAGCTTTAAAAAAAATCAGGGACTTTTGCTTTTACAATTCATAAAACTGTTCTTCTGATATCAAGACAAATGAAGGGGAGCCATTTTAAACAGGAGTACAGAACTCTGGTCTCTATATCAAATTTATATAATGCATAAGCTAAATCAAGCTAAAAAAGAGTTGTGATGCATTTTATTCACACTGATAGAAAGTGCACTGAAAAAGAAATAGAAACAGAAGTAGTGAAGGGAAAGTCTTAATAATCAGTTAAAATTCCAGAGTGAAAGCCTGACTCCATTTAAGTTAATGGGAGTTTTGACATTAACTTCAATGAGCCAACATTTTATCCTTAAATCATGAGATTTGAAATACGTAGACTCACTAGATCCTCACAGGGTGAACTCAGCTTTTTATCCTTGCAAGGATGATAGATTGAATACTATGTAGTTTACTGTAAGTGATACCATCTGATGAGATCTTAAAAGCCAAGCAAGGACCCATCTGCTCTGTATGGGCATTAAATATCCCATAATGATTTTCATAATCTGGAGACGGTGGTTAAAATTCACCCCTCACACCCTCCACTTTTGTGCATGGTGCCATTTTTCTTGTTGCTCCCCTCCATTCAGAAGTGCCTTTTACTAGTGCTGTGTGTAGTTTAGGAAGAAAATTATTGCATTACAATAGTGCAACATTATTCTTAGTGTTATTGTTAGGTCTGTTTTCTTGTCCTGGCCATGATTTCTGTGACATAAACAATGACTTTTAGGATTCATTATTAAAAAACGTATGGCAGAATTTCTGGAAGTACTTAGCAATGACCTAATTCTGGTAAATGGTAAGACTCTCATTGACAATGGCAGCAACATTAGATCAGCAATGAACACTTGAGAAAATCTTTCCCCTGCTTTGTCAGCCCATCCCATCCCTTTCTCCTCCAGGGACTTTAACAAATATTGTTCTATACAGAAGACTTACGGGGTGAGGTTTTACATAGTTTAAAAGTGTCAAATATAATTCAATGGTTTAAAATAATTTTTATTTATAAAATGAAGAATATTTGACTTTTGTTGAGAGAAACTCAGACAGTTACAGTTGATCTATCACTGGCATTTGAGCCCAGAGTCTCTCACTGTTTGCCTAAGAGAATCAATGTAGATATGGAATAGAAGAGGCAACAGACATTTTGAATTTTGTGAGAATCAGCCCAGAGCATTTATGAGGAAGAGCAGCATTTCATCTCAGTTCTTTGGGATCCGAGGGGAATGAGAGGAGCCATGTGAGTGTGGTTCTGCTTGTAAGGAAGAACATGTAAAAATGGACCACCTTACTCAACAGATCTGCTGCTTATTCTGAAACTTGCCATTAATTGAAGTAGTATGCCATCACTTTCCCTTACTATGATGTTTACACTTATTTTTGTGATATAGCCATGATTTCCCCATGCTAAATGACCAACCAGTGTTATTTCTATTAAATTCCTTTCCTGATTTCTAGTAGGATGTAATGTAAAAAAATAAAAATAATAATAAAAAAAAAAGTTCTGTAAGTAGAATGGCTGCAGGATTGGGCCTAAAACCATCTGTAGGGGAAACAGACACAGTGCATAGCAAATGTAGGCACCAGTCTCAGAAACATGTGACTAACTTTACTTAGATAAATAGTACAATTGATTCCATTGAGACTACACTAGTAAGATGTGTAAAGTTACATTCAAAAAGTGGTTGCAGGATTAGGGCCCAACTGGTTCAAACTGTTCACTTAACAAGAGGCTAAGGAAGGAATCTGTCATCAGCCATAGACCCAGAGTTCCAGAGAGCTGAACAGAGAAGTCCACAAATATTCTCATGGACAAAAACTTTGTTACTTAATAAATTAATTTTATACATCAGATCATTGTAATAAGAGGTTTGAAATTATCATAAATACATTCCCTCTATCTAAAAGAAAAGGAGTACTTGTGGTACCTTAGAGACTAACCAATTTATTTGAGCATAAGCTTTCGTGAGCTACAGCTCACTTCATCAGCTGTAGCTCATGAAAGCTTATGCTCAGATAAATTGGTTAGTCTCTAAGGTGCCACACGTACTCCTTTTCTTTTTGCGAATACAGACTAACACGGCTGTTACTCTGAAACCTGTCATTACCTCTAGCTGTTATAGGTTGGTTATAAAGAATCTGATTTGCATCTTTAAAGTAACCCACCTAAAGGTTTAAAACCAGTTTAACTTTGTTTTGATTATTATTATTTTCCCTATCATTTAACTCATTCAAAGCTAGGAACACATTAGCCATTCAATGGACAAATTAAACATTAAGAAATTAGGGCTACAATCCCTGCTCCCTAACCCGAGCTCCCATCTGTACATTTATAACTCCAAGAAAAATCCAAGTTATTCCTATTTGTCTCTTGTTTAGGTTGGCCATTCTAACAGGATATGAACTCACATCTTTTAACACAATGCAGATATTTGAATCACTAGTTTACAAAACCATGGGAGTTTGCAGGTGTTAAAATCAGCCACCGGAAGAAGCTCATTTTGTTAGAAGAAAAGGAGTACTTGTGGCACCTTAGAGACTAACAAATTTATTTGAGCATAAGCTCAAATAAGCTTATGCTCAAATAAATTTGTTAGTCTCTAAGGTGCAACAAGTACTCCATTTCTTTTTTCGGATACAAACTAACACGGCTGCTACTCTGAAACCTGTCATTTTGTTAGATGGATGTAACAACAATGAAAATTACAAATAGAAATGGGCTTCAAAATAATTCAGATCAGAGTTACAGAGTTCAAACAAAATGTGTGTTTTCCAGTTCACATCAAGTCTTGTGTGCATGCAGAGGGTTGTGATTTGTAAAGTGTTTTTCCTGAAAATATTTCAGCTACATTTAACTTATTTTTAATGACAAAAACACCTAGGGAAAGAGGCTCAGCTGGAGAAAATTGACATTATTGCATTCAAGGCAGTGCAGCTGTGAAGATTTACATCAGCTGAGGACCTGGCCCTTAGGCTCTAAACAATAGAAGAGCTGGGCCATTAGGGCCTACTGAGGGCACTCAGCTCCGCCCAAAGAGTGTTGAGCACTTATGGAGAACTCTGAAAAATCACAGGTGTAAGTGCTTGTTTATCTCTGATTCTCTGACTGTTACAAGATTTCTGCAATTAGCTTCATGTTCAGTTTTGTTCAACAGAGCAAAAGTAATTTCCACTAAATAATAAAAACAGTGTGGCAAGGTATACAAGAGGTTAAACATTTCACTCCTCCCCCACCCCCTTTGCACAGGTGCCCAGGAAAAGGCCTACAAATAGGTCTGATGTAGAGAGAGAAGGTGAAAAATGCCTGAGATTACCCAGGTAATGGAGTGAACCCTAGGGTCCTACTACACATGCCTATCACAACATAGGGTGTCCAATGCACTAAATGCCCCAATAACAACTACATCACTACACACTCAAATGAACTCACACAGAAAATAAGACAAAAAACACATCACATCACCTGTGGGCGAACACTTTTCATGAAGCGATCACTCCATATCGGACCTCGCAGTCCTCATCCTCAAAGGAACCTGCACAACACTTTCAAAAGACAAGCCCTAGAGCTTAAATTCATAACTTTGGTAGAGACACTTAAAATCTAGAGAGAGCCTGGACTTATGGCTTTTTACAACAATCCACTAAATCCACGCCCCTCCAACCCATGACTGGAGAGGATGTGAATAAGACACTTCACCTTGAATGGTCCCTTCAAATGTGTGTTAACTACTAATGCTGAACAACCTGGTTCACCTTGTATTTAGCTATGGCATTCTGAATACATTTCCCAGACCTGAAGAAGAGCTCTGTGGAAGCCAGTGGCATAGCTAGCATGAGACATTTGGGTGGGCCCCGACTTTGGGTGGGTGGGCAGTGACGGGGGGAGGAGGGGACAGAGGGGCAGGAGGGATCAGGTGCCCGGCTCTGCCCACCTCCTCCAGCCAGCCTTGTGGGGGGATGATGGAGATGCCACTCTCCTGTGCGCACGGCTCCCAGCAGCTGTCCTGTTGCCCCACCTCACACTGGACCCAGCTCCCTGAGGTGGCAGGCCTACGTTTTTTGATGATTGCTGCTGCCGGTTCAGCCAGTCACCCTCCTCCTGCTGAGGTACACGTGCGTGCATGGCACACTTGTCAGGCACTCTGCTGCTGTCCTTCCCCTTCCAGTCGGGCCGGGGGTGTGTGCACCCGAAGTGTGGTGTCCTCCAGGTCTGGGCTGGGTCAGCACTGGGGCCGGAGCAGAGGTGGGGCTAGGGGGTGGGCCTGGATGCTAAGTGCGTGGGCTCTGGTATCTATGCTCCTGATGGAAGCTCAAAAGCTTGTCTCTCACCAACAGACGCTGATCCACTGAAAGGTAATACCTCACCCCTCTTGTCTCTGAACCTTAGTGGGGCAGACTCACACTTGCACAGAGGGAAGTTGGGATTGCAACTTGCCTATTCAGGTGCTGTGTGGGCCAGTTCAGCCACCAGCCCCAGCTAGGTCAGCTCTAAGTTGTACCACTGCTTTAATGGCCTCCATAAAGTTTTGAGGGAGCATAGAATCAATGGGGCTCAGCATATGTCTCCTCTGCAGTTCCCCTGCAGCAGCCTAGCTGACACAAAGGGGTCCCAACAAAAACATAAGTTCCCTTGTTTGGGAAATCTTGGGGAGGGGGGTGGTGTATGTGTGTGTGTGTGTGTTTTGCTTCTGGGAACTTGGTTTTGATTTTTTACTCCTACTGAAAAAACTCCAACTGGTCACTGCTGCTTTCTTTCTGTCAAGTCACCCCAGGAACATACCTACACTGATATTCCACGAAAGGTGATAAGGGCAGACAAAGATGGCTAAGAATTTGTTTGTGAATATTCTTTCAAAATTGGAAATGATTTTGGCTTAATTATGTTTGCGCGCCTTTGATTTCCTGTAAATATAGCAGCAAATGAGTTTAACATCAGGAATGTTTGTGGAGAGAGTGCATGTTATGTGCTTACTGCAGAATAGCTGAAGAAAATTCATTCTGATTTTGTAATCATGAGGCTTTGAACTGACAAACCTAATTCTGATCTGGAAACAGAAATATACTGTCTGACCCATGAGTGTAATCAAAACCACGCACATTTTAAATATTTGTAATAAATTACTTGAAAACAATCTGCAGATCATGAATTATTCAAAGCAGTTATTTGGCAAGTACATCTGAATAATGAAAGAATGTGAGAGAAATTGCCCATGAACTTATCATGATCTAATAGAAAGACATGCAATTATTAACTATTTGCCCGAATCTACATCCAAGGAGCTCAAAATGCTTTACAAATATCAATTAAGGGGGAGATGGAGGTTCATTTTCATTAATGCTTTTGAAAAATCATCCCCTAAGCCACCAAATATCCCTGTGAGGTAGTTAACACTCATGGTACCCATGTTAATTATAGATAGATAAACATATCAAGTTGGTGCAGGAGTCAGAAATAAAAACTAGGCAATCTAGCTACCAGTCACTGGATGAAACCATAGACTGTTTCCTCTCTACTAAGGAATCAGCATGCTACATGCTCTCCTCAGCATGCTACATTTAATTTTAAAAATCAAAACTATGTATGAGTACAAAAGTAGTATCTACGATGAACCAGTGTTAGCACAGATGGAGGCAGGGAGGGGAGACAAGAACTGCAAAATAAAGACAAGCAGAAAGTACTGCTGAGATGAGATTTTATATGCCTTAGTTTTTGTACAAAGAAAATAGTTAGTTGTAAACCCTTGACAAAATAAAGACTTATA